>NC_092040.1:89648043-90270367 GCF_003086295.3 Arachis hypogaea
CCTCTTGAATCTCTCTTCCATTGGGTGCCCTCTTCACATATGACTGTGAGGACTCGGTCACCTTTGATCAAAGTTGACCCTTCTAGTGTAAGGATGTTCATCTCCATGCATCATAGGCAAATTGAATGCCAACCTTACACTTTCCGGACTAAAATCCAAGTATTTCTCCCGAACCATAGTAAGATAATTCTTTGGATTCGGGTTCACACTTTGGTCGTGGTTCTTGGTGATCCATGCATTGGCATAGAACTCTTGAACCATCAAGATTCCGACTTGTTGAATGGGGTTGGTAAGGACTTCCCAACCTCTTCTTCGGATCTCATGTCGGATCTCCGGATATTCACCCTTTTTGAGTGAAAAAGGGACCTCGGGGATCACCTTCTTCAAGGCCACAACTTCATAGAAGTGGTCTTGATGCACCCTTGAGATGAATCTTTCCATCTCCCATGACTCGGAGGTGGAAGCCTTTGCCTTCCCTTTCCTCTTTCTAGAGGTTTCTCCGGCCTTGGATGCCATAAATGGTTATGGAAAAACAAAAAGCAATGCTTTTACCACACCAAACTTAAAATTTTGCTCGTCCTCGAGCAAAAGAAGAAAGAAGAGAGTAGAAGAAGAAGAAAAGAGGAAGAAGGGAATGGCTATGTGTTCGGCCAAAGGGGAGAGAAATGGTGTTTAGGAGGTGTGAAAATGAAGGAGTGAAGGAGGGTTTATATAGGAGAGGAAAGGGTAGGTTTCGGTCACTTGAGGGTGGGTTTGGGTGGGAAAGTGGTTTGAATTTGAATGGTGAGGTAGGTGGGGTTTTATGAAGGATGGATGTGAGTGGTGAAGAGAAAGATGGGATTTGATAGGTGAAGGGTTTTTGGGGAAGAGGTGTTGAGGTGATTGGTGAATGGGTGAAGAAGAGAGAGAGAGTGGTAGGGTAGGTGGGGATCCTGTGGGGTCCACAGATCCTGAGGTGTCAAGGAAAAGTCATCCCTGCACCAAATGGCAAACAAAATCACGTTTAGCCATTTCTGGCGTTAAACGCTGGGCTGGTGCCCATTTCTGCGTTTAACGCCAGCTTCTTGCCCATTTTGGCGTTTAACGCCAGTCTGGTGCCCCTTTCTGGCGTTAAACGCCCAGAATGGTGCCAGACTGGGCGTTAAACGCCCAACAGCTAACCTCACTGGCGTTTAAACGCCAGTGGGTGCGTCCTCCAGGGTGTGCTATTTTTCTTCCTATTTTTCATTCTGTTTTTGCTTTTTTTCATTGATTTTGTGACTTCTCATGATCATCAACCTAAAAAAAAGAGAAAATAACAAAATAAAATAGATAAAATATAACATTGGGTTGCCTCCCAACAAGCGCTTCTTTAATGTCAGTAGCTCGACAGAGGACTCTCATGGAGCCTCACAGATACTCAGAGCCATGTTGGAACCTCCCAACACCAAACTTAGAGTTTGAATGTGGGGGTTCAACACCAAACTTAGAGTTTGGTTGTGGCCTCCCAACACCAAACTTAGAGTTTGACTGTGGGGGCTCTGTTTGGCTCTGTTTTGAGAGAAGCTCTTCATGCTTCCTCTCCATGATGATAGAGGGATGTCCTTGAGCCTTAAACACAAGGGATCTTCATTCACTTGAATGATCAACTCTCCTCTATCAACATCAATCACAGCCTTTGCAGTGGCTAGGAAGGGCCTGCCAAGGATGATGGACTCATCCATGCACTTCCCAGTCTCTAGGACTATGAAATCAGTAGGGATGTAATGGTCTTAAACTTTAACCAGAACATCCTCTACAAGTCCATGGGCTTGTTTTCTTGAATTGTCTGCCATCTCTAGTGAGATTTTTGCAGCTTGCACCTCAGAGATCCCTAACTTCTCCATTACAGAGAGAGGCATGAGGTTTACACTTGACCCTAAGTCACACAAGGCCTTCTTGAAGGTCATGGTGCCTATGGTACAAGGTATTGAAAACTTCCCAGGATCCTGTCTCTTTTGAGGCAGTTTCTGCCTAGACAAGTCATCCAGTTCTTTGGTGAGCAAAGGGAGTTCATCCTCCCAAGTCTCATTTCCAAATAACTTGTCATTTAGCTTCATGATTGCTCCAAGGTATTTAGCAACTTGCTCTTCAGTGACATACTCATCCTCTTCAGAGGAAGAATACTCATCAGAGCTCATGAATGGCAGAAGTAAGTCCAATGGAATCTCTATGGTCTCAGTTTGAGCCTCAGATTCCCATGGTTCCTCATTGGGGAACTCATTGGAGGCCAGTGGACGCCCAGTGAGGCCTTCCTCAGTGGCGTTCACTGCTCTTCTTCCTCCCAAAATTCGGCCATGTTGATGGCCTTGCACTCTCCTTTTGGATTTTCTTCTGTATTGCTTGGAAGAGTACTAGGAGGGAGCTCAGTAATTTTCTTGCTCAGCTGACCCACTTGTCCTTCCAAATTTCTAATGGAGGACCTTGTTTCAGTCATGAAACTTTGAGTGGTTTTGATTAGATCAGAGACCATGGTTGCTAAGTCAGAGGTATTTTGCTTAGAACTCTCTGTCTTTTGCTGAGAGGATGATGGAAAAGGCTTGCTATTGCTAAACCTGTTTCTTCCACCATTATTGTTGTTGAAACCTTGTTAGGTCTCTGTTGATCCTTCCATGAAAAATTTGGATGATTTCTCCATGAAGGGTTATAGGTGTTTCCATAGGCTTCTCCCATGTAATTCACCTCTTCTATTGAAGGGTTCTCAGGATCATAAGCTTCTTCCTCAGATGAAGCTTCCTTAGTACTGCTTGGTGCATTTTGCATTCCAGACAGACTTTGAGAAATCATATTGACTTGTTGGGTCAATATTTTGTTCTGTGCCAATATGGCATTCAGAGTGTCAATCTCAAGAACTCCTTTCTTCTGACTAATCCCATTGTTCACAGGATTTCTTTCAGAAGTGTACATGAATTGGTTATTTGCAACCATTTCAATTAGCTCTTGAGCTTCAGTAGGCGTCTTCTTCAGATGAAGAGATCCTCCAGCAGAGCTATCCAAAGACATCTTGGACAGTTCAGAGAGACCATCATAGAAAATACCTATGATGCTCCATTCAGAAAGCATGTCAGAGGGACACTTTCTGATTAATTGTTTGTATCTTTCCCAAGCTTCATAGAGGGATTCTCCTTCCTTCTGTCTGAAGGTTTGGACTTCCACTCTAAGCTTACTCAATTTTTGAGGTGGAAAGAACTTTGCCAAGAAGGCATTGACTAGCTTTTCCCAAGAGTCCAGGCTTTCTTTAGTTGTGAGTCCAACCATGTCCTAGCTCTGTCTCTTACAGCAAAAGGGAATAGCATAAGTCTGTAGACCTCAGGGTCAACCCCATTAGTCTTGACTGTGTCACAGATTTGCAAGAACTCAGCTAAAACTGATGAGGATCTTCCAGTGGAAGTCCATGGAACTTGCAATTCTGTTGCATTAGAGAAACTAATTGAGGCTTAAGCTCAAAGTTGTTTGCTCCAATGGCAGGGATAGAGATGCTTCTCCCATAGAAGTCGGGAGTAGGTGCAGTAAAGTCACCCAGCACCTTCCTTGCATTGTTGGCATTGTTGTTGTTTTCGGCTGCCATATGTTCTTCTTCTTTGAAGAATTCGGTTAGGTCCTCTAAAGAGAGTTGTGCTTTGGCTTCTCTTAGCTTTCTCTTCAAGGTCCTTTCAGGTTCAGGATCAGCCTCAACAAGAATGCCTTTGTCTTTGCTCCTGCTCATATGAGAGAGAAGAGAACAAGAAATGTGGAATCCTCTATGTCACAGTATAGAGATTCCTTGAAGTGTCAGAGGAAAAGAAGAGTAGAAGACAGAAGTAGAAAATTCGAACTTGTCAAAGGAGATGGAGTTCGAATTTTGCATTAAGGAATAGTGTTAGTCCATAAATAGAAGGATGTGAGAAGAAGGGAAGTGATTTTCGAAAATTAAGTAAAAATTTTGAAAACATTTTTTTTAAAAAAAACATTACTTAATTTTCGAAAATGAAAGTGGGAAAGAAATAAAGTGATTTTTGAAAAAGATTTTGAAATTAGAAATCAAAGAGATTTGATTGAAAATTATTTTGAAAAAGATGTGGTTAAGAAAATATGATTGGTTTTTAAAAAGATGTGATTGAGAAGATATGATTTGAAAGACATTTTAAAAAGATTTGATTTTGAAAATTAAAAACTTGGCTAACAAGAAAAGATATGATTCAAACATTAAACCTTTCTATACAGAAAAGGCAACATACTTGAGATGTTGAATCAAATCATTAATTGTTAGCAAGTATTTTTGAAAATAGAAAGAAATTGAATTTGAAAGAGATTTGATTGAAAAGATATGATTTGAAAAAGATTTGATTTTGAAAAACTTTGAAAACTGAAAAAAAATTGCATTGAAAAACAGAATCTTCCCTCTTGTGCCATCCTGGCGTTAAACGCCCAGAATGGTGCACATTCTGGCGTTTAACGCCCAAAACTATACCTTTTTGGGCGTTAAACGCCCAACCAGGTACCCTAGCTGGCGTTTAAACGCCAGTCTCTCCTTCTTCACTGGGCGTTTTGAACGCCCAGCTTTTTCTGTATAATTCCTCTGCTGTATGTTCTGAATCTTCAATTCTCTGTATCATTGACTTGAGAAGACACAAATTAAAAATATTTTTGGATTTTTAATAATAAGAACAAATCAAAATGCAACAAGAATCAAATAACAATGCATGCAAGACACCAAACTAGCAGTTTGTATACTACTGACACTAACAGAATGAAAATGCATATGAGACACACAAAACACTCAAGTCAATAGAATTCAAAGATCAGAGTAAGAAATCATCAAGAATTGCTTGAAGATCCTTAAGACACATGAATGAATGCATGCAATTGACACCAAACTTAAGATGAGACACTAGACTCAAACAAGAAATTTTTGGATTTTATGATTTTTTTTGATTTTTTTTTGTTTTGTTTTGTGTTTTCTTTTTTTTTTGTGTTTTTCGAAAATTAAGTGGAAAAAGGTATCAAAATTCTTAATGAGAATTCCAGGAATCAGTGCAATGCTAGTCTAAGACTCCGGTCCAGGAATTAGACATGGCTTCACAGCCAGCCAAGCTTCAAAGAAAGCTTCGGTCCAAAACACTAGACATGGCCAATGGCCAGCCAAGCCTTAGCAGATCACTGCTCCAAAAGCAAGATTGATAAAGATCAACAAGCTCTTGTGATGATAAGTTGAAACCTCGGTCCAATGAGATTAGACATGGCTTCTCAGCCAGCCAGACTTCAACAAATCATCATGAAACTCTAGAATTCATCTTCAAGAATTTCGAAAAAAATAAATACCTAAGCTAAGCAACAAGATGAACCGTCAGTTGTCCAAACTGAACAATCCTTGGCACTGATGTCACCAAAAGCTTGCTCAAAACTTGAACAATCCCCGGCAACGGCGCCAAAAACTTGGTGCGCGAAATTGTGAACAATACTTTTCACAACTCTCATAATCCCCGGTCATGAACCCCAAAAACTTGGTAGCTCAATACCATGGCATTACACAACTTCGCACAACTAACCAGCAAGTGCACTGGGTCGTCCAAGTAATAAACCTTACGCGAGTAAGGGTCGATCCCACGGAGATTGTTAGTATGAAGCAAGCTATGGTCATCTTGTAAATCTTAGTCAGGCAAACTCAAATGGATATGATGATGAACGAAAATAAACATAAAGGTAAAGATAGAGGTACTTATGTAATTCATTGGTAGGAACTTCAGATAAGCGCATGAAGATGCCTTCCCTTCCGTCTCTCTGCTTTCCTACTGTCTTCATCCAATCCTTCTTACTCCTTTCCATGGCAAGCTTATGTAGGGTTTCACCGTTGTCAATGGCTACCTCCCATCCTCTCAGTGAAAACATCGCCTATGCTCTGTCACAGCATGGGTAATCATCTGTCGGTTCTCGGTCAAGCCGGAATAGAATCCATCGATTCTTTTGCGTCTGTCACTAACGCCCCGCCTGCTAGGAGTTTGAAGCACGTCACATTCATTCAATCATTGAATCCTACTCAGAATACCACAGACAAGGTTAGACCTTCTGGATTCTCTTGAATGCCGCCATCAGTTCTCGCCTATACCACGAAGACTCTGATCTCACGGAATGGTTGGCTCGGTTGTCAGGCGAGCACTCGGTTGTCAGGCGATCAACCATGCATCGTGCAATCAGGAATCCAAGAGATATTCACCCAATCGAAAGTAGAACGGAGGTGGTTGTCAGTCACACGTTCATAGGTGAGAATGATGATGAGTGTCACGGATCATCACATTCATCAAGTTGAAGAACAAGTGATATCTTAGAACAAGAACAAGCGGAATTGAATAGAAGAACAATAGTAATTGCATTAATACTCGAGGTACAACAGAGCTCCACACCTTAATCTATGGTGTGTAGAAACTCCACCGTTGAAAATACATAAGAACAGGGTCTAGGCATGGCCGTGAGGCCAGCCTCCCAATGATCTAAGATAGCATAAAATGAAGATAGCTACCCCGATATCTCAATACAATAGTAAAAGGTCCTACTTATAGAAAACTAGTAGCCTAGGGTGTACAGAGATGAGTAAAAGACATAAAAATCCACTTCCGGGCCCACTTGGTGTGTGCTTGGGCTGAGCAATGAAGCATTTTCGTGTAGAGACTCTTCTTGGAGTTAAACGCCAGCTTTAGTGCCAGTTTGGGCGTTTAACTCCCATTTGGGTGCCAGTTCCGGCGTTTAACGCTGGAAATCTTGAAGGTGACTTTGAACGCCGGTTTGGGCCATCAAATCTTGGGCAAAGTATGAACTATCATATATTGCTAGAAAGCCCAGGATGTCTACTTTCCAACGCCGTTGAGAGCGCGCCAATTGGGCTTCTGTAGCTCCAGAAAATCCACTTCGAGGGCAGGGAGGTCAGAATCCAACAGCATCTGCAGTCCTTTTTAGTCTCTGAATCAGATTTTTGCTCAGGTCCCTCAATTTCAGCCAGAAAATACCTGAAATCATAGAAAAACACACAAACTCATAGTAAAGTCCAGAAAAGTGAATTTTAACTAAAAACTAATAAAAATATACTAAAAACTAACTAGATTATACTAAAAACATACTAAAAACAATGCCAAAAAGCGTACAAATTATCCGCTCATCACAACACCAAACTTAAATTGTTGCTTGTCCTCAAGCAACTGAAAATCAAATAAGATAAAAAGAAGAGAATATGCAATGAATTCCAAAAACATCTATGAAGATCAGTATCAATTAGATGAGCGGGGCTTTTAGCTTTTTGCCTCTGAACAGTTTTGGCATCTCACTCTATCCTTTGAAATTCAGAATGATTGGCTTCTTTAGGAACTTAGAATCCAGATAGTGTTAATGATTCTCCTAGTAAAGTATGATGATTCTTGAACATAGCTACTTTTTGAGTCTTGGCCGTGGCCCAAAGCACTCTGTCTTCCAGTATTACCACCGGATACATACATGCCACAGACACATAATTGGGTGAACCTTTTCAGATTGTGACTCAGCTTTGCTAGAGTCCCCAACTAGAGGTGTCCAGGGTTCTTAAGCACACTCTTATTGCCTTGGATCACAACTTTATTTCTTTCTCTCCTTTTTTTTCGTTTTCTTTTCTTTTTCTTTTTTTTCGATTTCTTTTCTTTTTTTTTCATTGCTTTTTTCTTGCTTCAAGAATCATTTTTATGATTTTTCAGATCCTCAGTAACATGTCTCCTTTTTCATCATTCTTTCAAGAGCCAACATTCATGAACCACAAATTCAAGATACATATGCACTGTTTAAGCATACATTCAGAAAACAAAAATATTGCCACCACATCAAAATAATTAAACTGTTATAAAATTTAAAATTCATGCAATTCTTTCTTTTTCAATTAAGCACATTTTTATTCAAGAAAGGTGATGGATTCATAGGACATTCATAACTTTAAGGCATAGACACTAAGACACTAATGATCACAAGACACAAACATAGATAAACATAAGCACTAGAATTCGAAAAACAGAAAATAAAGAACAAGGAAATCAAGGAACGGGTCCACCTTAGTGATGGCGGCTCTTTCTTCCTCTTGAAGATCCTATGGAGTGCTTGAGCTCCTCAATGTCTCTTCCTTGTCTTTGTTGCTCCTCCCTCTTCTTAGTGATGGGCTTGTCCTCATCAATGGGGGTGTCTCCCTCTATGTCAACTCCAACTGAATAACAGAGGTGACAAATGAGATGAGGAAAGGCTAACCTTGCCAAGGTAGAGGACTTGTCCGCCACCTTATAGAGTTCTTGGGCTATAACCTCATGAACTTCTATTTCTTCTCCAATCATGATGCTATGGATCATGGTAGCCCGGTCTATGGTAACTTCGGACCGGTTGCTAGTGGGAATGATTGAGCGTTGGATGAACTCCAACCATCCTCTAGCCACGGGCTTGAGGTCATGCCTTCTTAATTGAACCAGCTTCCCTCTTGAATCTCTCTTCCATTGGGTGCCCTCTTCACATATGACTGTGAGGACTTGGTCCAACCTTTGATCAAAGTTGACCCTTCTAGTGTAAGGATGTTCATCTCCTTGCATCATAGGCAAATTGAATGCCAACCTTACACTTTCCGGACTAAAATCCAAGTATTTCCCCCGAAACATAGTAAGATAATTCTTTGGATTCGGGTTCACACTTTGGTCATGGTTCTTGGTGATCCATGCATTGGCATAGAACTCTTGAACCATCAAGATTCTGACTTGTTGAATGGGGTTGGTAAGAACTTCCCAACCTCTTCTTCGGATCTCATGTCGGATCTCCGGATATTCACCCTTTTTTAGTGAAAAAGGGACCTCGGGGATCACCTTCTTCAAGGCCACAACTTCATAGAAATGGTCTTGATGCACCCTTGAGATGAATCTATCCATCTTCCATGACTCGGAGGTGAAAGCTTTTGCCTTCCCTTTCCTCTTTCTAGAGGTTTCTCCGGCCTTGGATGCCATAAATGGTTATGGAAAAACAAAAAGCAATGCTTTTACCACACCAAACTTAAAATGTTTGCTCGTCCTCGAGCAAAAGAAGAAAGAAGAGAGTAGAAGAAGAAGAAATGAGGAAGAAGGGAATGGCTTTGTGTTCGGCCAAAGGGGAGAGAAATGGTGTTTAGGATGTGTGAAAATGAAGGAGTGAAGGAGGGTTTATATAGGAGAAGGGGAAGGGTAGGGTTCGGCCATTTGAGGGTGGGTTTGGGTGGGGAAGTGGTTTGAATTTGAATGGTGAGGTAGGTGGGGTTTTATGAAGGATGGATGTGAGTGGTGAAGAGAAAGATGGGATTTGATAGGTGAAGGGTTTTTGGGGAAGAGGTGTTGAGGTGATTGGTGAATGGGTGAAGAAGAGAGAGAGAATGGTAGGGTAGGTGGGGATCCTGTGGGGTCCACAGATCCTGAGGTGTCAAGGAAAAGTCATCCCTGCACCAAATGGCAAACAAAATCACGTTTTTAGCCATTTCTGGCGTTAAACGCCGGGCTGGTGCCCATTTCTGGCGTTTAACGCCAGCTTCTTGCCCATTCCTGGCGTTTAACGCCAGTCTGGTGCCCCTTTCTGGTGTTAAACGCCCAGAATGGTGCCAGACTGGGCGTTAAACGCCCAACAGCTAACCTCACTGGCGTTTAAACGCCAGTGGGTGCATCCTCCAGGGTGTGCTGTTTTTCTTCCTGTTTTTCATTCTGTTTTTGCTTTTTTCATTGATTTTGTGACTTCTTATGATCATCAACCTACAAAAAAATAAAATAACAAAAGAAAATAGTTAATTATAAAACATTGGGTTGCCTCCCAACAAGCGCTTCTTTAATGTCATTAGCTTGACAGAGGACTCTCATGGAGCCTCAGAAATGCTTAGAGCTATGTTGGAACCTCCCAACACCAAACTTAGAGTTTGAATGTGGGGGTTCAACACCAAACTTAGAGTTTGGTTGTGGCCTCCCAACACCAAACTTAGAGTTTGACTGTGGGGGCTCTGTTTGGCTCTGTTTTGAGAGAAGCTCTTCATGATTCCTCTCCATGGTGATAGAGGGATATCCTTGAGCCTTAAACACCAAGGATTCTTCATTCACTTGAATGATCAACTCTCCTCTATCAACATCAATCACAGCCTTTGCAGTGGCTAGGAAGGGTCTGCCAAGGATGATGGACTCATCCATGCACTTCCCAGTCTCTAGGACTATGAAATCAGTAGGGATGTAATGGTCTTCAACTTTAACCAGAACATCCTCTACAAGTCCATGGGCTTGTGTTCTTGAATTGTCTGCCATCTCTAGTGAGATTTTTGCAGCTTGCACCTCAGAGATCCCTAACTTCTCCATTACAGAGAGAGGCATGAGGTTTACACTTGACCCTAAGTCACACAAGGCCTTCTTGAAGGTCATGGTGCCTATGGTACAAGGTATTGAAAACTTCCCAGGATCCTGTCTCTTTTGAGGCAGTTTCTGCCTAGACAAGTCATCCAGTTCTTTGGTGAGCAAAGGGAGTTCATCCTCCTAAGTCTCATTTCCAAATAACTTGTCATTTAGCTTCATGATTGCTCCAAGGTATTTAGCAACTTGCTCTTCAGTGACATACTCATCCTCTTCAGAGGAAGAATACTCATCAGAGCTCATGAATGGCAGAAGTAAGTCCAATGGAATCTCTATGGTCTCAGTTTGAGCCTCAGATTCCCATGGTTCCTCATTGGGGAACTCATTGGAGGCCAGTGGACGCCCAGTGAGGCCTTCCTCAGTGGCGTTCACTGCCTCTTCTCCTTCCCAAAATTCGGCCATGTTGATGGCCTTGCACTCTCCTTTCGGATTTTCTTCTGTATTGCTTGGGAGAGTACTAGGAGGGAGTTCAGTAATCTTCTTGCTCAGCTGACCCACTTGTCCTTCCAAATTTCTAATGGAGGACCTTGTTTCAGTCATGAAACTTTGAGTGGTTTTGATTAGATCAGAGACCATGGTTGCTAAGTCAGAGGTATTCTGCTTAGAACTCTCTGTCTGTTGCTGAGAAGATGATGGAAAAGGCTTGCTATTGCTAAACCTGTTTCTTCCACCATTATTGTTGTTGAAACCTTGTTGAGGTCTCTGTTGATCCTTCCATGAAAAATTTGGATGGTTTCTCCATGAAGGATTATAGGTGTTTCCATAGGGTTCTCCCATGTAATTCACCTCTTCCATTGAAGGATTCTCAGGATCATAAGCTTCTTCCTCAGATGAAGCTTCCTTAGTACTGCTTGGTGCATTTTGCATTCCAGACAGACTTTGAGAAATCATATTGACTTGCTGAGTCAATATCTTGTTCTGAGCCAATATGGCATTCAGTGTGTCAATCTCAAGAACTCCTTTCTTCTGACTAGTCCCATTGTTCACAGGATTTCCTTCAGAAGTGTACATGAATTGGTTATTTGCAACCATTTCAATCAGTTCTTGAGCTTCAGTAGGCGTCTTCTTCAAATGAAGAGAGCCTCCAGAAGAGCTATCCAAGGACATCTTGGACAGTTCAGAGAGACCATCATAGAAAATACCTATGATGCTCCATTCAGAAAGCATGTCAGAGGGACACTTTCTGATTAATTGTTTGTATCTTTCCCAAGCTTCATAGAGGGATTCTCCTTCCTTCTGTCTGAAGGTTTGGACTTCCACTCTAAGCTTACTCAATTTTTGAGGTGGAAAGAACTTTGCCAAGAAGGCATTGACTAGCTTTTCCCAAGAGTCCAGGCTTTCTTTGGGTTGTGAGTCCAACCATGTCCTAGCTCTGTCTCTTATAGCAAAAGGGAATAGCATAAGTCTGTAGACCTCATGGTCAACCCCATTAGTCTTGACTGTGTCACAGATTTGCAAGAACTCAGCTAAAAAACTGATGAGGATCTTCCAGTGGAAGTCCATGGAACTTGCAATTCTGTTGCATTAGAGAAACTAATTGAGGCTTAAGCTCAAAGTTGTTTGCTCCAATGGCAGGGATAGAGATGCTTCTCCCATAGAAGTCGGGAGTAGGTGCAGTAAAGTCACCCAGCACCTTCCTTGCATTGTTGGCATTGTTGTTGTTTTCGGCTGCCATATGTTCTTCTTCTTTGAAGAATTCGGTTAGGTCCTCTATAGAGAGTTGTGCTTTGGCTTCTCTTAGCTTTCTCTTCAAGGTCCTTTCAGGTTCAGGATCAGCCTCAACAAGAATGCCTTTGTCTTTGCTCCTGCTCATATGAGAGAGAAGAGAACAAGAAATGTGGAATCCTCTATGTCACAGTATAGAGATTCCTTGAAGTGTCAGAGGAAAAGAAGAGTAGAAGACAGAAGTAGAAAATTCGAACTTGTCAAAGGAGATGGAGTTCGAATTTTGCATTGAGGAATAGTGTTAGTCCATAAATAGAAGGATGTGAGAAGAAGGGAAGTGATTTTCGAAAATTAAGTAAAAATTTTGAAAACATTTTTTTTAAAAAAAAACATTACTTAATTTTCGAAAATGAAAGTGGGAAAGAAATAAAGTGATTTTTGAAAAAGATTTTGAAATTAGAAATCAAAGAGATTTGATTGAAAATTATTTTGAAAAAGATGTGGTTAAGAAAATATGATTGGTTTTTAAAAAGATGTGATTGAGAAGATATGATTTGAAAGACATTTTAAAAAGATTTGATTTTGAAAATTAAAAACTTGGCAAACAAGAAAAGATATGATTCAAACATTAAACCTTTCTCAACAAAAAAGGCAACATACTTGAGATGTTGAATCAAATCATTAATTGATAGCAAGTATTTTTGAAAATAGAAAAAAGTTGATTTTGAAAAAGATTTGATTGAAAAGATATGATTTGAAAAAGATTTGAATTTGAAAAACTTTGAAAACCTGAAAAAAAATTGCATTGAAAAACAGAATCTTCCCCCTTGTGCCATCCTGGCGTTAAACGCCCAGAATGGTGCACATTCTGGCGTTTAACGCCCAAAACTATACCTTTTTGGGCGTTAAACGCCCAACCAGGTACCCTGGCTGGCGTTTAAACGCCAGTCTGTCCTTCTTCACTGGGCGTTTTGAACGCCCAGCTTTTTCTGTATAATTCCTCTGCCGTATGTTCTGAATCTTCAATTCTCTATATCATTGACTTGAGAAGACACAAATTAAAAAATATTTTTGGATTTTTAATAATAAGAACAAATCAAAATGCAACAAGAATCAAATAACAATGCATGCAAGACACCAAACTTATCAGTTTGTATACTACTGACACTAACAGAATGAAAATGCATATGAGACATACAAAACACTCAAGTCAATAGAATTCAAAGATCAGAGCAAGAAATCATCAAGAATTACTTGAAGATCCTTAAGACATATGAATGAATGCATGCAGTTGACACCAAACTTAAGATGAGACACTAGACTCAAACAAGAAATTTTTGGATTTTATAATTTTTTTTGATTTTTTTTTTGTGTTTTTCGAAAATTAAGTGGAAAAAGATATCAAAATCCTTAATGAGAATTCCAGGAATCAGTGCAATGCTAGTCTAAGACTCCGGTCCAGGAATTAGACATGGCTTCACAGCCAGCCAAGCTCTCAAAGAAAGCTTCGGTCCAAAACACTAGACATGGCCAATGGGCAGCCAAGCCTTAGCAGATCACTGCTCCAAAAGCAAGATTGATAAAGATCAACAAGCTCTTGTGATGATAAGTTGAAACCTCGGTCCAATGAGATTAGACATGGCTTCTCAGCCAGCCAGACTTCAACAAATCATCATGAAACTCTAGAATTCATCTTCAAGAATTTCGAAAAAAAAAAATACCTAATCTAAGCAACAAGATGAACCGTCAGTTGTCCAAACTGAACAATCCCCGGCAACGGCGCCAAAAACTTGGTGCTGTTGCCGGATCTTGGCACTGATGTTACCGGACCAAAAGCTTGCTCAAAACTGAACAATCCCCGGCAACGGCGCCAAAAACTTGGTGCACGAAATTGCAATCACACTTTTGCAACTCCGCACAACTAACCAGCAAGTGCACTGGGTCGTCCAAGTAATACCTTGCGTGAGCAAGGGTCGATCCCACGGAGATTGTCGGCTTGAAGCAAGCAATGGTTATCTTGTAAATCTTAGTCAGGAAATCAGAAATTATCAGGATTGATTGTGAAAAACAAAAGAACATGAAACGATTACTTGTTTTGCAGTAATGGAGAATAGGTTGAGGTTTTGGAGATGCTCTATCTTCTGAATCTCTGCTTTCCTACTGTCTTCTTTATCAAACACGCAAGGCTCCTTCCATGGCAAGCTATATGTAGGGTTTCACCGTTGTCAATGGCTACCTCCCATCCTCTCAGTGAAAATGTTCCTATGCTCTGTCACAGCATGGCTAATCATCTGTCGGTTCTCGGTCAGGCCAGAATGGAATCCAGCGATTCTTTTGCTTCTGTCACTAACACCCCGCCTGCTAGGAGTTTGAAGCACGTCACAGTCATTCAATCATTGAATCCTACTCAGAATACCACAGACAAGGTTTAGACCTTCCGGATTCTCTTGAATGCCGCCATCAGTTCTAGCTTATACCACGAAGATTCCGGTTAAAGAATCCAAGAGATAACTACTTAATCTGAGGTAGAACGGAGGTGGTTGTCAGGCACGCGTTCATAGTTGAGAATGATGATGATTGTCACGGATCATCACATTCATCCGGGTTAAGAACAAGTATTATCTTAGAATGGAAGCAAGCATGATTGAATGAGAAACAGTAGTAATTGCATTAATCGATCAAGACACAGCAGAAAATACCTGAAATCACAGAAAAACACACAAACTCATAGTAAAGTCCAGAAAAGTGAATTTTAACTAAAAACTAATAAAAATACACTAAAAACTAACTAGATCATACTAAAAATATACTAAAAACAATGCCAAAAAGCGTATAAATTATCCACTCATCACAACACCAAACTTAAATTGTTGCTTGTCCCCAAGCAACTGAAAATCAAAATAGGATAAAAAGAAGAGAATATACTATAGACTCCAAAATATCAAGGAAACATAGCTCCAATTAGATGAGCGAGACTAGTAGCTTTTTGCCTCCGAACAGTTTTGGCATCTCACTCTATCCTTTGAGGTTCAGAATGATTGGCATCTATAAGAACTCAGAACTCAGATAGTGTTATTGATTCTCCTAGTAAGTATAATGATTCTTGAACATAGCTAGTGTATGAGTCTTGGCTGTGGCCCAAAGCACTCTGTTTTCCAATATTACCACCGGATACATACATGCCACAGACACATAATTGGGTGAACCTTTTCAGATTGTGACTCAGCTTTGCTAGAGTCCCCAATTAGAGGTGTCCAGGGTTCTTAAGCACACTCTTTCTGCCCTGGGATCACAACTTTATTTATCTCTTTTTCTTTCTTTTTCTTTTTCTTTCTTTCTCTTTTTTTTTTGTATTCACTGCTTTTTCTTGCTTCAAGAATCAAACTGATGATTTTTCAGATCCTCAATAACAGTTCTCCTTTTCCTCATTCTTTCAAGAGCCAACAATTTTAACATTCTCAAAACAACAAATTCAAAAGACATATGCACTGTTCAAGCATTCATTCAGAAAACAAAAAGTATTGTCACCACATCAAACTAATTCAACTAGTTTCAAGGATAAATTTCGAAATCCTGTACTTCTTGTTCTTTTGTGATTAAAGCATTTTTCATTTAAGAGAGGTGATGGATTCATAGGACATTCATAGCTTTAAGGCATAAAATTTCAATTTTATTAATTATGAATTAAGAACAAGACTCAAAGATAGATATAAGATGAGACTAAAAAAAAACAGAAAACAAAACAAAAGAAAAGAAAAAAAACGCAAAAAAATAGGCTCCTAATGATAGAGGTTTTCACAACCTTGATTTTGAGAAGTGGATGCTCCCTCAACTTGAGAGGAGAGCTTTTGACGTTTCAACTCTTGGAGTTCACGCCCCTGCTTCTCTTGTTCCTTCAGCAATTTGCAGAGCATGCAGTTCTGATTCTGTTGTTCTTCCTTCAGTTGCTCCATAGTCTCTTGCAACTTGGTGATAGATGCTTCTAGGCTGGTCCAGTAGTCAATTCTTGGGAATTCAGGGAGGAATTCCTGCGCCCTCCTCTTGATAGAGTTGTCTTGCATTTGTCCTTCCATTGACTTCTTGGTGATTGGGTGTTCAATGGGTATGAACTCATCTACTCCCATCTTCACCCCAGCCTCTTTACAGAGCAAGGAGATCAAGCTTGGGTAAGCCAATTTGGCTTCAGTGGAATTCTTATTTGCAATTGTGTAGATCTCACAAGCAATCACATGATGAACCTCCACTTCTTTTCCAAGCATAATGCAATGAATCATCACTGCTCTCTTGATGGTGACCTCAGAACGGTTGCTAGTGGGCAATATGGAACGCCCAATAAAGTCTAGCCAACCTCTTGCAATTGGTTTGAGGTCTCCCCTCTTGAGTTGGTTTGGGACACCCTTTGAATTGGTTATCCACTTAGTTCCAGGGAGGCATATGTCCTCTAGAACTTGATCCAACCCTTTATCTGCTCTCACCATCCTCCTATTAAAGGATTCAGGATCATCTTGCAGTTGAGGTAGTTTGAAGATTTCTCTTATTTTGTCCAGATGGAAGTACATAACTTTCCCTCTGACCATGGTTCTGTAGGTATGGTAAGCAGTTCCAGTCATTCTCTGCTTATCTGTTAGCCACAGATTAGAGTAGAATTCCTGAACCATGTTCCTTCCAACCTTTATTTCAGGATTGGTCAGAACTTCCCATCCTTTGTTTCGAATTTGCTCTTGGATCCCCGGATATTCATCTTCTTTCAGATCAAATTTAACTTTCGGGATCACTGACCTCAGACCCATTATTTTGTGATAATGGTCTTCATGTTCTTTGGTTAAGAACGTCTCTTGATTCCAAAGATTCTTTGGATTATTCTCTTTCTTTCCTCTTAAATTGGTTTGTTTTCCCTTAGGAGCCATGATCTTGATGAATCTTGGCTTAGTGATCATGGAAAAGCACACCAAACTTAGAGGTTTGCTTGTCCTCAAGCAAAAGAAAGGAAAGAAGAGAGAGAGAGGAAGAGGAAATTCGAATGGTGTGGGGAATGAGGGGTGGCAAACGTTTATTTATAGAGTGGGGGGAGAGATTTTTGAAA
Source organism: Arachis hypogaea (assembly GCF_003086295.3). NCBI lineage: Eukaryota > Viridiplantae > Streptophyta > Magnoliopsida > Fabales > Fabaceae > Arachis > Arachis hypogaea. The sequence continues at coordinate 89,665,186 of NC_092040.1, forward strand.
AAAAAGAAAAATTTGAAAGGAGATTTGAGGAGATATGGAAAGAAATTGAAAGAAGGGTGAGCTTTTGAACAAAATTTGGGAATGATTTGGAAGATTTGAAGAATGATTTTAAATTTTGAAAGTTTGAAAGTGAATGATGAGAGATTGAAATGTGTTTTTGTAGAAAAATATGGGAAAGAAAAGGAAAGTTTGAAAAAATCTGAGTTGAAAACAAAATTGTGGTCCCCCCACCTTTCTGGCGTTAAACGCCCAGAATGGCACCCATTCTGGCGTTTAACGCCCATTTGGTGCCCCTTTTGGGCGTTTAACGCCCAGCCAGGTGCCCTGGCTGGCGTTAAACGCCAGAAATCCTTTATCACTGGGCGTTTTTCTGAACGCCCAGGATGCTGCACACCTGGCGTTAAACGCCCAGAATGGTACCCATTCTGGCGTTTAACGCCCAAAATGCCCCTTACTGGCGTTTTTTCGCCAGTAAGCTCTTTTTCTCTGCTTTTTGATCTGAATCCTTCTGTAACTCTGTGAATTCTTTCATTTTTGATACTTGCCTCTGTAAGAACAATTCATACAACTTCCTAATGACTGGGTTGCCTCCCAGCAAGCGCTTCTTTACTGTCTTTAGCTGGACTTTCACTGAGAATCACTCAAGTCTCAGTTTTGAGCATTCCTGCTCAAAATTGCCTTCAAGATAATGTTTGATTCTCTGTCCATTAACAATGAACTTTTTGTCAGAATCAATATCCTGAAGCTCAACATATCCATATGGTGACACTCCTGTAATCACATACGGACCCCTCCACCGGGATTTGAGTTTTCCTGGAAACAGTCTAAGCCTAGAGTTGAAGAGCAGGACTTTTTGTCCTGGCTCAAAGACTCTGGTTGACAACTTCTTGTCATGCCATTTCTTTGCCTTTTCCTTATAAATTTTTGCATTTCAAAGGCATTGAGTCTGAACTCCTCTAGCTCATTTAGCTGGAGCAGTCTTTTTTCACCAGCTAACTGTGCATCCATGTTTAGGAATCTGGTTGCCCAGTAGGCTTTATGTTCCAGTTCCACGGGCAGATGACAGGCCTTCCCATACACCAGTTGGTATGGAGAGGTTCCTATAGGAGTCTTGAATGCTGTTCTGTATGCCCACAGAGCATCATCCAAGCTCTTTGCCCAATCCTTTCTTCGGGCCATCACAGTCTGTTCCAGAATTCGTTTTAGCTCTCTGTTAGAGACTTCAGCTTGCCCATTTGTCTGTGGATGATACGGAGTTGCCACTTTGTGGCTAATTCCATATCTAACCATAGCAGAGTATAGCTGTCTATTGCAGAAATGAGTGCCTCCGTCACTGATTAGTACTCTGGGAACATCAAATCTGCTGAAGATGTGTTTCTGGAGGAATTTTAGCACGGTCTTGGTATCATTAGTGGGTGTAGCAATTGCTTCTACCCACTTAGATACATAGTCCACTGCCACCAGAATGTAGGTGTTTGAGTATGATGGTGGGAATGGCCCCATGAAGTCAATTCCCCATACATCAAACAATTCTATCTCTAATATCCCTTGTTGAGGCATGGCATATCCATGAGGCAAGTTACCAGCTCTTTGGCAACTGTCACAGTTACGCACAAACTCTCGGGAATCTTTATAGAGAGTAGGCCAGTAGAAGCCACATTGGAGGACTTTAGTGGCTGTTTGCTCACTTCCAAAATGTCCTCCATACTGTGATCCATGGCAATGCCATAGGATCCTTTGTGCTTCTTCTCTGGGTACACATCTGCGGATCACTCCGTCAGCACATCTCTTAAAGAGATATGGTTCATCCCATAGGTAGTACTTGGCATCTGAAATCAATTTCTTTCTTTGCACGCTGCTGTACTCCTTGGGTATGAACCTCACAGCTTTATAATTTGCAATATCTGCAAACCATGGAGTTTCCTGAATGGCAAAGAGTTGCTCATCTGGGAAAGTCTCAGAGATCTCAGTAGAAGGGAGGGACGTACCAGCTACTGGTTCTATCCGGGACAGATGATCAGCTACTTGGTTCTCTGTCCCTTTTCTGTCTCTTATTTCTATATCAAACTCTTGCAGAAGCAACACCCATCTGGTAAGCCTGGGTTTTGAATCCTGCTTTGTGAGTAAGTATTTAAGAGCAGCATGGTCAGTGTACACAACTACTTTGGATCCCACTAGATAGGATCTAAACTTGTCAATGGCATAGACCACTGCAAGTAACTCTTTTTCTGTGGTTGTGTAATTCTTCTATGCGTCATTTAGAACATGGCTGGCATAATAAATGACGTGTAGAAGCTTGTTATGCCTCTGTCCCAACACTGCACCAATGGCATGGTCACTGGCATCACACATTAATTCAAATGGCAATGCCCAATCTGGTGCAGAGATAATTGGTGCTGTGACCAGCTTAGCTTTCAGGGTCTCAAATGCTTGCAGACACTGTGTGTCAAACACAAATGGTGTGTCAGCAGCTAACAGGTTACTCAGAGGTTTTGCAATTTTCAAAAAATCCTTTATAAACCTTCTGTAGAATCCTGCATGCCCCAGAAAGCTTCTGATTGCCTTAACATTGGCAGGTGGTGGTAATTTTTCAATTACCTCTACCTTTGCCTTATCCACCTCTATTCCCCTGCTTGAAATTTTGTGCCCAAGGACAATCCCTTCAGTCACCATAAAGTGACATTTCTCCCAGTTTAAAACCAGGTTAGTCTCTTGGCACCTTTTCAGGACAAGTGCTAGGTGATTAAGACAGGAGCTGAATGAGTCTCCATATACTGAGAAGTCATCCATGAAGACTTCCAGAAATTTCTCTACCATATCTGAGAAGATAGAGAGCATGCACCTTTGAAAGGTTGCAGGTGCATTACACAGACCAAAAGGCATCCTTCTGTAGGCAAACACGCCAGAAGGGCAAGTAAATGCTGTTTTCTCTTGGTCCTGAGGATCTACTGCATTTTGGTTGTAACCTGAATAGCCATCCAAAAAGCAGTAGTAGTCATGACCAGCTAGTCTTTCTAGCATTTGGTCTATGAATGGTAAAGGAAAATGATCCTTTCTGGTGGCTGTATTGAGCCTTCTGTAGTCAATACACATGCGCCACCCTGTGACTGTCCTTGTAGGAACCAGTTCATTTTTTTCATTATGAACCACTGTCATGCCTCCCTTTTTGGGAACAACTTGGACAGGGCTCACCCAGGGGCTGTCAGAAATAGGATAAATAATCCCAGCCTCTAGTAATTTAGTGACCTCTTTCTGCACCACCTCCTTCATGGCTGGATTTAACCTCCTCTGTGGTTGGACCACTGGTTTGGCATAATCCTCCAACAGGATTTTTGTGCATGCATCTAGCTGGGCTAATGCCTTTAAGGTCACTTATGGACCACCCAAGAGCTGTCTTGTGTGTCCTTAGCACTTGAATCAGTGCTTCCTCTTCCTGTGGATTTAAAGCAGAGCTTATAATCACTGGAAAAGTGTCACCCTCTCCCAGAAATACATACTTCAGGGATGGTGGTAGTGGTTTGAGTTCAGGCTTGGGAGGTTTATCCTCCTCCTGAGGAATTTTCGAAAATTCCTTTGTTTCCACTGATTCTTCTTGATCAGGTTGAGCATCCTTGAAGATGTCCTCAAGCTCTGATTCTAGGCTTTCAGTCATATTGATCTCTTCTACCAGAGAGTCAATAATGTCAGCGCCCATGCAGTCATTTGGTGTGTCTGGATGCTGCATGGCTTTTACAGCATTTAACTTGAACTCATCCTCATTGACTCTCAAGGTTACTTCCCCTTTTTGTACATCAATGAGAGTTCGTCCAGTTGCTAGGAAAGGTCTTCCTAGAATGAGAGTTGCACTCTTGTGCTCCTCCATTTCCAGCACCACAAAGTCAGTTGGAAAGGCGAATGGCCCAACCTTGACAATCATATCCTCTATTATGCCTGATGGATATTTAATGGAGCCATCAGCAAGTTGGAGGCATATCCGGGTTGGTTTGACTTCTCCAGTCAACCCAAGCTTTCTGATAGTGGATGCAGGTATTAGATTGATGCTTGCTCCAAGATCACATAGGGCTGTCTTGGTGCAAGAACCTTCTAATGTGCATGGTATCATAAAGCTTCCTGGATCTTGAAGCTTTTCTGGTAAGCTCTTTAATATGACTGCACTGCATTCTTCAGTGAGAAACACTTTTTCAGTTTCTCTCCAATCCTTCTTATGACTTAAGATTTATTTCATGAACTTAGCATAAGAAGGTATTTGCTCAAGTGCCTCTGCAAACAGAATCTTTATTTCAAGAGTCCTTAGATAGTCTGCAAAGCGGGCAAATTGCTTATCCTGCTCCGCTTGGCGGAGTTTCTGAGGATAAGGCATTTTGGCTTTATATTCTTCAACCTTAGATGCTGCAGGTTTATTCCTTACAGAAGTGGTTGAAGAAGCCTTGTTAGAGGGATTACTGTCAGCACTTTCAGGTGTCTGATCATCCCTGGGCGTATGAACGCCAGGATTGGGTGGAAAATGGGCGTTTAACGCCAACTTTTCCCCCTTTTCTGGCGTTTGAACGCCAGAACTGGGCAAGGAATGGGCGTTTAACGCCAGCTTTCCTTCCCTTTCTGGCGTTTGAACGCCAATAACATTCCTCTCTGGGCTCTTACTGTCCTCAGAGGGATTTTGCACAGTGGTTTGGTTGTCCTCTGTCAATTGTTCCTTGTTTGGCTTTTTGCTCTTCTGAGCAGTGTTATTCAGTGTCTTCCCACTCCTTAGTTGAACTGCTTGACATTCCTCTGTTATCTGGTTGGATATTTGCTGTTTTGCTTGCTTCAACTGCAGTTCTATGCTCTTGTTAGCAACTTTAGTTTCATGGAGCATTTCTTTAAAGTCTGCTAACTGTTCTGTCATCAGGAGCAATTGTTGATTAAGCTCAATTATCTGTTCTTGAGGATTAGGGTCAGTGACTACTGCCATGACTTCCTCTTTTGGAGAGAACTCATTGCTAGAGTACAAATATTGGTTTCTAGCAACAGTGTCTATAAGCTCTTGAGCTTCTTCAATTGTCTTCCTCATGTGTATAGATCCACCAGCTGAGTGGTCTAAAGACATCTGAGCTTTTTCTGTAAGCCCATAGTAGAAGATGTCTAGCTGTACCCACTCTGAAAGCATTTCAGAGGGACATTTTCTTAGCATACCTCTATACCTCTCCCAGGCATTATAAAGGGATTCATTATCCTCTTGTTTAAAGCCTTGGATGTCTAGCCTTAGCTGTGTCATCCTTTTTGGAGGGTAAAAGTGATTCAAGAATTTGTCTGATAACTGTTTCCATGTCTTTATGCTTGCTGTAGGTTGGTTATTCAACCACCTTTTAGCTTGATCTTTTACAGCAAATGGAAACAGTAGTAATCTGTAGACATCCTGATCCACCTCTTTATCATGTACTGTGTCAGCAATTTGTAAAAACTGTGCCAGAAACTCAGTAGGTTCTTCCTGTGGAAGACCGGAATACTGGCAATTTTGCTGCACTATGATAATGAGTTGAGGATTTAGCTCAAAGCTGCTTGCTTTGATGGGAGGTGTACATATGCTACTCCCATATGCAGCTGTAATGGGGTTAGCATATGACCCCATAGTCCTTTTGGACTGATCAATCCCACTTAGATCCATAATGGATTGCAAATAGATATATTTAAATTTTTTTTTGAATTAAACGAAAAAAGAAAAAGAAAAAAATAAAATAAAATAAAAGAAAATTAAAATGAAAATTCGAAAATCAAAAAGAAAATAGGATCAAAGCAAATTGAGAACTGAATCAATTAATTGATCAAAAAGATTTTGAAAACAGCAATTAAAAAGATATGATTGAAAAAATTTTTATGAAAAAGATTTGATTTTTGAAAAGAGGAAAGAGAAAAACAACAAAAAGACACCAAACTTAAAATTTTTAGAAAATCAAACACTAATTTTCGAAAACTTTTAAGGGAAAAACACAAAGAGGACACCAAACTTAGAATTTTTATGAATCAAAAAGGGACTAAAGACATGCAAATTCGAAAATCAAAAGAAAAAAACAAAAGCATGCAATTGACACCAAACTTAAAATATGAAACTAGACTCAACTAAAAGACTCTAAACCAACAAAAATAAAACAGTCCTAATCTAAGCAACAAGATAAGCCGTCAGTTGTCCAAACTCAACAATCCCCGGCAACGGCGCCAAAAACTTGGTGCACGAAATTGCAATCACACTTTTGCAACTCCGCACAACTAACCAGCAAGTGCACTGGGTCGTCCAAGTAATACCTTGCGTGAGCAGGTCGATCCCACGGAGATTGTCGGCTTGAAGAAAGCTATGGTTATCTTGTAAATCTTAGTCAGGAAATCAGAAATTATCAGGATTGATTGTGAAAAACAAAAGAACATGAAACGATTACGTGTTTGCAGTAATGGAGAATAGGTTGAGGTTTTGGAGATGCTCCATCTTCTGAATCTCTGCTTTCCTACTGTCTTCTTCATCAAACACGCAAGGCTCCTTCCATGGCAAGCTATATGTAGGGTTTCACCGTTGTCAATGGCTACCTCCCATCCTCTCAGTGAAAATGTTCCTATGCTCTGTCACAGCATGGCTAATCATCTGTCGGTTCTCGGTCAGGCCGGAATGGAATCCAGCGATTCTTTTGCGTCTGTCACTAACACCCCGCCTGCTAGGAGTTTGAAGCACGTCACAGTCATTCAATCATTGAATCCTACTCAGAATACCACAGACAAGGTTTAGACCTTCCGGATTCTCTTGAATGCCGCCATCAGTTCTAGCTTATACCACGAAGATTCCGGTTAAAGAATCCAAGAGATAACTACTTAATCTGAGGTAGAACGGAGGTGGTTGTCAAGCACGCGTTCATAGTTGAGAATGATGATGATTGTCACGGATCATCACATTCATCCGGGTTAAGAACAAGTATTATCTTAGAATGGAAGCAAGCATGATTGAATGAGAAACAGTAGTAATTGCATTAATCCATCAAGACACAGCAGAGCTCCTCACCCCCAACCATGGGGTTTAGAGACTCATGCTGTGGAAGATACAATGAGAAACGTGTAAAGTGTCATGAGATACCGATACAATGTCAAAAGATCCTATTAATAGTAAACTAGTAGCCTAGGGTATACAGAAATGAGTAAATGACGTAAAAATCCACTTTCGGGCCCACTTGGTGTGTGCTTGGGTTGAGCAATGAAGCATTTTTGTGTAGAGACCTTTTCTGGAGTTAAACGCCAGCTTTCATGCCAGTTTGGGTGTTTAACTCCAAGTTTTATGCCAGTTCCAGCGTTAAACGCTGGAATTTCTGAGGCTGATTTGCCACGCCGGTTTGGGCCATCAAATCTTGGGCAAAGTATGGACTATCATATATTGCTGGAAAGCCCAGGATGTCTACTTTCCAACGCCGTTGAGAGCGCGCCAATTGGGCTTCTGTAGCTCCAGAAAATCCACTTCGAGTGCAGGGAGGTCAGAATCCAACAGCATCTGCAGTCCTTTTTGGTCTCTGAATCAGATTTTTGCTCAGGACCCTCAATTTCAGCCAGAAAATACCTGAAATCACAGAAAAACACACAAACTCATAGTAAAGTCCAGAAAAGTGAATTTTAGCTAAAAACTAATAAAAATACACTAACAACTAACTAGATCATACTAAAAACATACTAAAAACAATGCCAAAAAGCGTATAAATTATCCGCTCATCAAACTCATACAATAATTGCTAAGGGAACATTGCAAGTCAATCAAGAGTAGAAGTTCAATTTACCAAAAATAAGAAAGAATACTAAAATGTTGAAGTTAAAGTTCACAACTCCACATTTCAAAATCACAAAATCTAACCAAAACCATAAATTTACACAATAATGTTCAATATTAAATTCTACCGAGAGATTTCAATCCAAATAAACAGTGAGAGCAGAACCAATTATTTTTAATTTATAGCTACACATCGTGAGAGTAGCTACCTCAAAACTAACGTGCACAAGTTTCATATAACCAAAAATTAGGATTCAAAACCAAAAAAGTGCTAAAATAGAAAAGAAAAACAGAGGCAGGATCATTGGTGCATGAAATTGTGATCACCCTTTTCACAACTCCGCACAACTAACCAGCAAGTGCACTGGGTCATCCAAGTAATACCTTACGTAAGTAAGGGTCGATCCCACGGAGATTGCCGACTTGAAGCAAGCTATGGTTATCCTGTAGATCTTAGTCAGGAGATTATTAATAAAAGAGTTTTGTTTGTAGAAAGTAAAAGAGCATGAAATATATAAAAATAAATGATACTTGATATTCAGTAATGGAGAACAGGTTGAGGTTTTAGAGATGCTCGTTTCCTAAATCTCTGCTTTCCTACTGTCTTCCTCTCCAAACATGCATGGCTTCTTCTATGGCAGGCTATATGTTGGTGGATCACCATTGTCAATGGCTACCATCCATCCTCTCGGTGAAGAAGGTCCAGGTATAGTTTCTGTACGGCTAATCAACTGTCGGATCTCTCATCTCGGATGAAAAATACCAGGTACAGCTACCACACGGCTAATCATCTGTTGGTTCTCACTTGTGTCGGAATAGGATCTCTCTATCCTTTTGCACACTGTCACTGCGCCCAACATTCGTGATTTTGAAGCTCAATTGTTCTAACCTCTACCATGAAGGTTCTGATCTCACGAGTTGAATGTTCTGTTGTCAGGAGATACACACTCAAGTTGTCGCCCAATGACTACGTTGAGCTCAGGTAGAACGGAAGTGGTTGTCAATCACGTGTTCATAGATTGGAGAATGGTGATGAGTGTTACGGATCACCACATTCTCCACATTGAGGTACGAGTGAGTATCTTAGAATAGGGACAAGCGCGATTGAATAGAAAATAGTAGTAATTGCATTAATCCATTGAAACTCAGCAGAGCTCCTCACCCCCACCTATGGAGTTTAGAGGCTCATGCCGTAGAAGATACAATATGAAATGTAAAAAGTGGCCTAAGGTCCGAAATGAATCCCTAAAAGTAGTTTTTATACTAAACTAGTTACTAGGGTTTACAGAAAATGAGTAACTAAGTGTAAATAGTGCAGAAATCCACTTCTGGGTCCCACTTGGTGTGTGCTTGGGCTGAGCATTGAGCTTTACACGTGCATAGGTCATTCTTGGAGTTAAACACCAGCTTGGGTGCCAGTTTGGGCGTTTAACTCCCATTCTGGTGCCAGTTTTGGCGTTTTACGCCAGGATTCTCTAGTGGGCCTTTGGACGCTAGTTTGGGCCATCAAATCTCAAGAAAAGTATAAACTATTATATATTTCTGGAAAGCCCAGGATGTCTACTTTCCAACACAATTGAGAGCTCACTAATTGAGCTTCTGTCGCTCTAGAAAATCGATTTCGAGTTTAGGAGGGTCAGAATCCAATAGCATCTGCAGTCCCTTCTCAGCTTCTGAATCAGATTTTTACTCAGGTCCCTCAATTTCAGCCAGAAAATATTTGAAATTACAGAAAAACACATGAACTCATAGTAAAGTCTAGAAATATGATTTGTGCATAAAAACTAATAAAAATATAATAAAAAGTAATTAAAACAAACTAAAAACTATGTAAAAGCAATGCCAAAAAGCGTATAACTTATCCGCTCATCACAATATCCAACTTAAATTGTTTCTTGTCCCCAAGCAACCAAAAACAAAATAACTAGCAAGAGGAAGAGAATATACAGTAAATTTCAAAATATCAATGAAGCTTAGTTCTAATTAGATGAGCGGGACTAGGAGCTTTTTGCTTCTGAACAGTTTTGGCATTTCACTTTATCCTTTGAAGTTCAGAATGATTGGCATCCATAAGAACTCATAATTCAGATAGTGTTATTGATTCTCCTAGTTTAGTATGTTGATTCTTGAACACATCTACTTTATGAGTCTTGGCCGTCGCCCTAAGCATCTTGTTTTCCAGTATTACCACCGGATACATAAATGCCACAGACACATAACTTGGGGGAACCTTTTCAGATTGTGACTTAGCTTTGCTAGAGTCCCCAGTTAGAGATGTCCAGAGTTCTTAAGCACACTCTTTTGCTTTGGATCACGACTTTAACCACTTAGTCTCAATCTTTTCACTTGGACCTTCATGACACAAGCACATGGTTAGGGACAGCTTAATTTAGCCGCTTAGGCCAGAATTTTATTCCTTTGGGCCCTCCTATCCATTCATGCTGAAAGCCTTGGATCCTTTTTACCCTTGCCTTTTAGTTTAAAGGGTTATTGGCTCCTTTTCTTTCTCTTTTTTTTTGCTGCTTTTTCTTGCTTCAAGAATCAATTTTATGATTTTTCAGATTATCAATAACATTTCTCTTTTTCTATTACTCTTTCAAGAGCCAACAATTTTAACATTCATGCCCTTCACTATCAAAAAATGCACTGTTCAAGCATTCATTCAGAAAATAAAAAGTATTGCCACCACATCAAAATAATTAAACTAATTTCAAAGTAAATTTCAAAATTCATGTATTTATTGTTCTTCTAAAAAAATCTACTATTTTATTCATGTTTAATGATGATGAGAAAAGTAAATTATAGCCATTTTGGAAAGGAATAAAAATAAAGTACTACTCATACAATAGAGAAATGGAAATTTGAATGCTACTAATAAAAATAAATGACTCTAATACTAATGCTCATGTAACTCTTAGGACTCAACAACCTTAATTTTGAGAGATATGTGCTCCTTCAATTTGTGGGATGTCTGGCTCTTCAAGGGGTAGCTTCTGGCACTTTAGCTCCTGTATTTCACGCCCTTGCTTCTCTTGTTCCTTGAGCAATTTGCAGAGCATGCTGTTTTGGTTCTGCTGCTCTTCTTTGAGTTGAACCATAATTTCTTGCAGTTTGGTGACAGATGCTTCTAAGCGGGTCCAATAGTCGAATTGAAGAATTTCTGGAAGGAGCTCATGCGCCCTCCTCTTGATAGAGTCTTGAACTTGAGGTCCATCCATTACTTTTTTGGTGATTGGGCTTTCAATTGGGATATACTCATCCACACCTATCTTTACCCCTGCATCTTTACATAATAGACTGATCAAGCTTTTGCAAGCCAATTTGGTCTCAGTGGATTCCTTGTTTGCAATTATGTAAATTTCACAAGGAATCAGCTGATGAACCTCTACTTCTTTTCTTGTCATAATACAGTGAATCATCACTGCTCTTTTGACAGTGACTTCAGAACGATTACTGGTGGAAAGTATAGAATGCTGGTGCGCGAAATTGTGAACAATACATTTCACAACTCTCATAATCCCCGGTCATGAACCCCAAAAACTTGGTAGCTCAGTACCATGGCATTACACAACTTCGCACAACTAACCAGCAAGTGCACTGGGTCGTCCAAGTAATAAACCTTACGCGAGTAAGGGTCGATCCCACGGAGATTGTTAGTATGAAGCAAGCTATGGTCATCTTGTAAATCTTAGTCAGGCAAACTCAAATGGATATGATGATGAACGAAAATAAACAATAAGATAAAGATAGAGATACTTATGTAATTCATTGGTAGGAACTTCAAATAAGCGCATGAAGATGCGTTCCCTTCCGTCTCTCTGCTTTCCTACTGTCTTCATCCAATCCTTCTTACTCCTTTCCATGGCAAGCTTATGTAGGGTTTCACCGTTGTCAATGGCTACCTCCCATCCTCTCAGTGAAAATGCTGCCTATGCTCTGTCACAGCATGGGTAATCATCTGTCGGTTCTCGGTCAGGCCGGAATAGAATCCATCGATTCTTTTGCGTTTGTCACTAACGCCCCGCCTGCTAGGAGTTTGAAGCACGTCACAGTCATTCAATCATTGAATCCTACTCAGAATACCACAGACAAGGTTAGACCTTCCGGATTCTCTTGAATGCCGCCATCAGTTCTCGCCTATACCACAAAGACTCTGATCTCACGGAATGGCTGGCTCGTTTGTCAGGCGAGCACTCGGTTGTCAGGCGATCAACCATGCATCGTGTATCAGGAATCCAAGAGATATTCACCCAATCGAAGGTAGAACGGAGGTGGTTGTCAGTCACACGTTCATAAGTGAGAATGATGATGAGTGTCACGGATCATCACATTCATCAAGTTGAAGAACAAGTGATATCTTAGAACAAGAACAAGCGGAATTGAATGGAAGAACAATAGTAATTGCATTAATACTCGAGGTACAGCAGAGCTCCACACCTTAATCTATGGTGTGTAGAAACTCCACCATTGAAAATACATAAGAACAAGAGTGATCATTGGCTTCGGTCCCAGAGAGGGAACCAGAAGAACCAAGATGAAAATACAATAGTAAAAGGTCCTACTTATAGAAAACTAGTAGCCTAAGGTTTACAGAGATGAGTAAATGACATAAAAATCCACTTCCGGGCCCACTTGGTGTGTGCTTGGCCTGAGCAATGAAGCATTTTCGTGTAGAGACTCTTTCTGGACTTAAACGCCAGCTTTTATGCCAGTTTGGGCGTTTAACTCCCATTTGGGTGCCAGTTCCAGCGTTTAACGCTGGGATTTCTGAGGGTGACTTTGAACGCCGGTTTGGGCCATCAAATCTTGGGCAAAGTATGGACTATTATATATTGCTGGAAAGCCCAGGATGTCTACTTTCCAACGCCGTTGAGAGCGCGCCAATTGGGCTTCTGTAGCTCCAGAAAATCCACTTCAAGTGCAGGGAGGTCAGAATCCAACAGCATCTGCAGTCCTTTTCAGTCTCTGAATCAGATTTTTGCTCAGGTCCCTCAATTTCAGCCAGAAAATACCTGAAATCACAGAAAAACACACAAACTCATAGTAAAGTCCAGAAAAGTGAATTTTAACTAAAAACTAATAAAAATATACTAAACACTAACTAGATTATACTAAAAACATACTAAAAACAATGCCGAAAAGCGTACAAATTATCCGCTCATCACAACACCAAACTTAAATTGTTGCTTGTCCTCAAGCAACTGAAAATCAAATAAGATAAAAAGAAGAGAATATGCAATGAATTCCAAAAACATCTATGAAGATCAGTATCAATTAGATGAGCGGGGCTTTTAGTTTTTTGCCTCTGAACAGTTTTGGCATCTCACTCTATCCTTTGAAATTCAGAATGATTGGCTTCTTTAGGAACTTAGAATCCAGATAGTGTTAATGATTCTCCTAGTAAAGTATGATGATTCTTGAACATACCTACTTTTTGAGTCTTGGCCGTGGCCCAAAGCACTCTGTCTTCCAGTATTACCACCGGATACATACATGCCACAGACACATAATTGGGTGAACCTTTTCAGATTGTGACTCAGCTTTGCTAGAGTCCCCAACTAGAGGTGTCCAGGGTTCTTAAGCACACTCTTATTGCCTTGGATCACAACTTTATTTTTCTTTCTTTTCCCTCTTTTTTTTGTTTTCTTTTTCCTTCTCTCTTTTTTTCTTTTTTTCGAAATTTTCTTTTTTTTTTTTCATTGCTTTTTCTTGCTTCAAGAATCATTTTAATGATTTTTCAGATCCTCAGTAACATTTCTCCTTTTTCATCATTCTTTCAAGAGCCAACATTCATGAACCACAAATTCAAAAGACATATGCACTGTTTAAGCATACATTCAGAAAACAAAAATATTGCCACCACATCAAAATAATTAAACTGTTATAAAATTCAAAATTCATGCAATTCTTTTCTTTTCAATTAAGCACATTTTTATTCAAGAAAGGTGATGGATTCTGTTCCGGGGGTTACCTGAAACGTGTAGCTCGGTCGTCTTCGGAGAGGCCCGAGGTGGGGGTCAGGGACCCGAGCTTGATATGTGGAGTGGTTGGTGGATGTACCTGCAATGACACTCCGATGCTTAAGTTAGCATGGGTTCAAGCAGTTATTGAGTAGAATTAGAGTGTGTGTTATACCTGGGTGCTCCAGTGTATTTATAGTAGTTGGTCGTGATCCTCCCTGGATAAGATATTCTTATCTTATCTTATCTTTTGGGAGCTTTATCCCTATCTTTGTGGAACCGCCTTTCTTTAGGCCTTTTCGGCCTTTAGGTTTTGGGCTTCGTTCCTTCTGATGGGCCTTCTTAGCTTATTTGTCCGAGGTCCGACCTCAGGCGTGGGCCTTGGGACGAGGTCGGACCTTTCTATGAACTTCCGAGTTGGGGGAGCTCGGTCAGGGTATGAACAGTGCCCCTGCCCGAGTTCGTCCTTTGAGAGGTCGAGCTCGGGCATAGTTCAAAATTTCAAAAAATGGCCGTTTTCAGCATTTATTGCTTTTTACCGTTTCTCCTCGATTTCCGTTCGGGCTCTGTGAAGGCATTATTTATTTGCCCCTTTCCTCATTTTCTTCGTTTATTCTGTTCCCTTTCCATTTTCTGAGTTTTTGCCACCTCTCCTTCGAGCGCCGCTCCTTCTTTGTTCTTCTTCTCCGATTCTTTCTGTGCGTTTTTCCGGGGTTTCCTCTGCGCCGCCGTTTTCGTTCTCCTTGCATCGGAGCTCGTCGTCTTCTTCCTTTCTTCCAGGTTTGTTCTCGTCTTCATTTTCTTTGCGCACATATGCTTCTGTTTCTTTTTCTTCTATGCCTGGGTTTGCCCCGAAAAGAGGCGCCGCCATTGCTTTGGTTGTTTGTATGTGGGGGGGGGGCTCTTTTCTCTTGGTATTTTGTTTTCGGGTTTCTGTTTTTTCTTCTAAAAGAACTTGGTTTTCTCGCCTTGCTGAATGGGTTTTTGTTGTCTGCCTTTATGTGATTTTTGCTTTGCTGTTGTATTCTTCTTTGTAGGCAAGATTTTTATGTCTCGAAAGGTTCTGCAAGCGATGTCGACCAAGATTCCGAGTGGTCTTGGTTGGGTAGATCCTGTTCCTTTAAGAGTCCCTTCTGTGGTAGATTCTGAATATTTAGCTAGGTTTCGTAGGCAATGTAGCATATGCGAAGATAGAGAGTCTGAGAGGGATTATGAGTTAGTAGCCCCGGATTCCGAGGAGAGAGTGTGCTTCCCGCCTTTAGACAGTTCCGAGAAGCTTTTCTTTTACGCTTATGATTGCTTTTTTTCTAAGCTGAGTGTCCGACTTCCTTTTACCGACCTGGAGTCCGAGGTGTTGTGGTTTTGTAACCTTGCCCCTACGCAGCTCCATCCAAATTCCTGGGCATTTTTAAAGCTGTTCCAACTTTTGTGTCAGTTTTTGGGTGTTTCTCCCTCTATTTCTCTTTTTTCCTATTTGTTTGTGTTGACGAAGCCGGGGTCGGGCGGAGGGAAGGTGTCTTGGGTCTCTTTTAGGGCTAACCAGGGGAGGAAGTTCTGTACCCTGTATGATGAGTCTTTTCACGATTTTAAGAACTTTTATTTCAAGGTCCGGGCTGTTGGAGACGTCCGACCTTTCTTTCTAGATGAGAGTGGGGAGCCTTCTTTTCCTCTTTGTTGGCAGGAGAATATAGTGTCTGCTAAGTATACTTTTGAGAGTCTAGATGAGGTGGAGCAGGCCTTTGTGGGTGTGGTGAGCAGTTTATGGGGTCGGGCACCTCACTTGGACACGAAGAAAATGTTGGGAGATCCAAGCCTTCTCCGTTCCGAGTTAGGTAGTTCCCGACCTCTTTTGAGATTCATCTTTCTTAGTATCTGGGTTTTGTTTTGGTGGAATTTCTGTTGTGGTGATCTTTTTTCCTTTTTATTTCTGCAGAGATGTCTTCTCAGGCGGATTCCATGAAGTTTCTTCGTCGGACAAAGAAGTCGGTGGCTGCTCGAAATCTCGAGGCCGGGGATGCTTCTGCCCGATCTTCTCCGCAGAAGACTACTATAGGTGTTCAGACTCGGTCGAAGACTATTCCGACTCCCCAGTTCCGAGCTATAAGTCAGGATCCTCCGACCTCTGGGCCTGTTACCTCTTCTCCTCCTCCGTTCTCGGGTCCTCCTCCCAAGAAGCAGAAGACTTCTCAAGAGCTTGCCGGTTTCAATGACAAGGACTTCGATGCTCTTGGTTGGATTGAGCAGCATATTCTCCCTCAGACCTTTATTTCCACTGATGATGTTTCTATGGAGCATCATTTTCAGTATATGGCGCGGAGCTGTGTCCGGATGGCTAGTCTTCATGCCGCTATTGCCCGGGAGTTCAAGAAATCCCCTCTTGGGGCGACCAGCTCCCGACTTGAGAAGGCTCAGTCCGAGCTCGATAAGATTAGTCAACTGAAGGCTGCCAGGATTACTGAGCTAGAGGCCTCCTTGGAGAAAGAGAAAACTAAAGCTACCGCGGCTGTGGCGGCAGCGAAGACATCTGAGGAGATGGCGAATGTGGCTACAGAGAATTATACCAAGCTATATGCTGAGCTTGTGGAGACGAAGGAGAAGTTGCAATCTGCTCGGGATGATTTTTACGAGCTGGAGGGTCACGTGGCTAAGGGTATGGATGCGATGTTTGAGAACTTGAAGGCTCAGGTCCGGGTTCTTGCTCCCGACCTGGATCTGAGCTTATTTAGTACGGATAATGTTGTCGTGGAGGGAAAGATTGTTCCTGCTCCTGCCGAGGATGAAGTTCCGATGCCCGACCCCGGGGTTCCTGTTCAGAACCCGACTTCTCCCTTGGTCGGGGATGGATCTGGTGTGGGGGTTTCGAATCGAGAGGACGTTGCCGTCGATGCTGTCCCGATTTCTATGTTTGCTCCGCAGCCTTCTGTTGATGTGGAGTCCGGGAAGGACTTTGATCCTCTGTAATCTTTTTATTCTGGTTTTGTGCCCGGCCTGTGGGCTCTTTTGTCTTTTGGATGGTTTCTGTTGAACGCTTTGAACACCTTTTGCTTTTAGCTACTTTTTAGTAACTTTTTTAGCTTATTATGCGGTGCTTTTGTTCGCGTTTTGACTTTTTGTTTCCGCTTTTGTGCTTTTTAGTTGTTTTTGGATAACAACTTTTTAGCTAGCGTTTTGACCTTTTGTTTCCGCTTTTGTGCTTTTTAGTTGTTTTTGGATAACAACTTTTTAGCTAGCGTTTTGACTTTTTGTTCCCGCTTTTGTGCTTTTTAGTTGTTTTTGGATAACAACTTTTTAGCTAGCGTTTTGACTTTTTGTTTCCGCTTTCGTGCTTTTTAGTTGTTTTTGGGTAACAACTTTTTAGCCAGCGTTTTGACCTTTTGTTTCCGCTTTTGTGCTTTTTAGTTGTTTTCGGATAACAACTTTTTAGCTAGCGTTTTGAAACTTCTTCTGATTTCGTTCTTTTCGCTTGTACTTTTTAGTTGCTTTTGTAAAGCAACTTTTTAGTAAGCGTTTTTCGAAATCTTGGTTCTTGCCGTTTTGAGGCTTCTTTCTTGGGTCCGAGCTTTTTCTCGGACATCGGGTGCTTGAGTACCTCCTTTTTGTTAGGTCCGATTTTGTCGTTGGTCGGCCCTTTTGAGTTATTTCTGCAATCTCTTTTATTTGGCTTTTTCGAGCCATTTCAGAGTTACTTTATAACTTTTCCTTTGTCGGGTCCGACTTCGTCGTTTGGTCGGCCTTTTTAAGTTATTTTTGTAACCTCTTTTTCATTTGGCTTTTCGAGCCATTTCAGAGTTACTTTATAACTTCTCACATTAATTTGAACCTCGTCGCTTCATCTTTGCCGACCTTGTATGGTCTCTTGGCAAATGATTTTTTGCGTTTTGCCGAGCATAAATTAATGCGCCTTGGTGGGGTACTTTCTAGGATTTGCTTCATCATGAGGAAGAGAAAATAGAGAAATTTGATTAGTATTAAAAAAGAAGGAATATTTACAAATTGTTTACCCTTTGACTAGGTCGGGTATCTTACTTAGCCGGGTGTCTCATTAAAAAACCCTTGTAGGGAAAAAGAGTACACCTCGGGTTAAGTTTTTCTAGCTGTAGTACCGTCTTAGATTACAGGCGTGCCAGGCCCTGGGCAGTTCATTGCCTTCTAGGTCGGATATTTTGTAGTAGCCTGTCCCTAAGACTTCTGTTACCTTGTAGGGCCCTTTCCAATTTGCGGCTAGCTTTCCTTCTCCCGACTTTTGTGTTCCGATGTCATTTCGGATTAGAATCAGGTCGTGAATGGAGAAACTTCGCTTTATTACCTTTTGATTGTATCTGAGGGCCGTTCGCCGTTTTAAGGCTTCCTCGCGGATTCGGGCTCTTTCTCGGACCTCGGGGAGGAGGTCGAGTTCTTCCCTTTGTGCCTGAGGGTTGCCTCCTTCGTTGTAGAAGATGACTCTGGGCGACCCTTCATCTATTTCGATAGGAATCATTGCCTCCATCCCGTAAGCTAGTCGGAATGGGGATTCTCCCGTTGTGGAGTGCGGGGTTGTCCGATATGCCCATAGTACCTGGGGGAGTTCTTCGGCCCATGCCCCTTTGGCCTCTTGGAGTCTTCTTTTTAACCCGGCCAAGATGACTTTATTTGCAGCCTCTGCTTGTCCATTGGCTTGTGGGTGCTCGACCGATGTGAATTGCTGTTTGATCTTTAGTTCAGCCACCAAGTTCTGAAAACTTGTGTCCGTGAACTGTGTTCCATTGTCTGTTGTGATGGAGTAGGGGACTCCGAACCTTGTGACAATGTTTTTGTATAGGAATTTGCGGCTTTTCTGAGCCGTAATGGTGGCTAAGGGCTCGGCTTCGATCCACTTTGTAAAGTAGTCGACCCCTACTATGAGGTATTTGACTTGCCCCGGTCCTTGTGGGAACGGGCCAAGTAGGTCAAGTCCCCATTTTGCGAAGGGCCATGGCGCAGTGATGCTGATAAGGTCTTCTGGTGGTGCCTTGTGAAAATTGGCGTGTTTTTGGCAGGGGGGGCATATTTTCACGAATTCCGTTGCGTCTTTCTGCAAGGTCGGCCAGTAGAAGCCGGCTCGGACTACCTTTTTAGATAATGCCCGAGCTCCGAGATGGTTCCCACACATGCCTCCGTGGACTTCTTCGAGGACGTTCTTTGTTTCTGAGGTCGGGACGCACCGAAGGAGGGGATTTGTGAATCCTCTCCTGTATAATACACCATGAATTAGTGTATAATTTTGGGCATCTTTCGTGAGTCTTTTAGCTCCCTTTCTTTCGGCGGGAAGAGTTCCCGACTTCAGGTGGCTGAGTATGGGGGTCATCCATCCTTGCTGTTGGTTGGATATATTCAGCGTTTCTTCCTCTCTTAGCACGGAGGGGGATTGTAAAGTTTCCTGGAGGAGACTTCTGTTGTTGCCTCCGGGCTTGGTGCTGGCGAGCTTTGAGAGGGCGTCTGCCCGGGCGTTTTGTTCCCGAGGTATGTGCTGGATTTGTATTTCTGAAAAGTGGCGTAATTGTGCCTGTGTTTGATCCAGGTATTTTTTCATAGTTGGGTCTTTGGCCTGGTAGCTTCCATTTACTTGAGATGTGACGACCTGGGAGTCGCTGAAGATCGTGATTCTCTGGGCTCCGACCTCTTCGGCTAGCTTTAGACCTGCTAGTAGGGCCTCGTATTCGGCTTGGTTGTTCGAGGCCTGGAACTCGAATTTTAGGGATAGTTCTATCCGTGTTCCTTGGTCGCTTTCGAGTGTAACCCCGGCTCCGCTTCCTGTTTTGTTTGAGGACCCGTCGACATACAGATTCCACGAGAGTGGGGTTCCAGGGGTCTCAGTATATTCTGCGATGAAGTCGGCTAGGTACTGAGATTTTATGGCAGTCCGGGCTTCATAGTGGAGGTCGAACTCGGACAGTTCCACCGCCCATTGTAGTATTCGTCCTGCCAGGTCTGTTTTTTGCAGGATGTGTCTCATGGGTTGGTTTGTCCGGACTTTGATGGTGTGGGCTTGAAAGTAGGGACGGAGCCTCCGAGCTGTGAATATTAGGGCGTAGGCGAATTTTTCTATTTTCTGATAGTTTAATTCGGCCCCTTGCAGTGCCTTGCTCACAAAGTATACGGGGTGTTGTCCTTGGTCATTTTCCCGTATTAATGCTGAAGCGACTGCCCGATGTCCGACCGAGAGGTATAATACGAGCTCTTCCCCTTTTAAAGGTCGGGTTAGGATTGGTGGCTGCCCGAGGAATTCCTTGAATTCTTGAAAGGCTTTTTCGCACTCCGGGGTCCATGAGAAGGGTTTCCCTTTCTTTAGGAGTGAGTAGAGAGGTAGTGATTTTATCGCTGATCCTGCCAAAAATCTTGATAGGGCGGCCAGCCTTCCATTCAGCTGTTGTACTTCTTTGACACAGGTCGGGCTTTTCATATTGAGTATCGCTTGGTATTTGTCCGGGTTTGCTTCGATGCCCCTTTGAGTCAACATGAAGCCTAAGAATTTTCCGGCTTCTGCGGCGAAGGTGCACTTTGTCGGGTTGAGTCTCATGTTGTGCTTTCTGAGGGTGCCGAAGACACTGGTGAGGTCGGTCAGCAAGTTTCCGTCTTCTTGTGTCTTTACCAGCATGTCGTCGACGTACACCTCTAGTTGTAGTCCGATGTGCTCTGAGAACACTTTGTTCATTAGCCTCTGGTAGGTTGCCCCTGCGTTCTTCAGCCCGAAGGGCATTACTACGTAGCAGTAGTTTGCCCTTGGGGTTATGAACGAGGTCTTTTCTTGGTCGGGTCCGTACATCGGGATTTGATTGTATCCCGAGTATGCGTCCATGAAGGAGAGATATCTATAGCCTGAGGCTGCGTCTACTAAGGCGTCGATGTTTGGTAGTGGATATGGGTCCTTGGGGCAGGCTTTGTTGAGATCCGTGTAATCGACGCACATCCTCCATTTTCCGTTGGGCTTTTTTACCAGGACCACGTTTTGCGAGCCATAGGGGGTATTTTACTTCTCGAATGAACCCTGCATCTAGTAATGCTTGTACTTGTTCTTCTATTGCTTGCACGCGCTCAGGCCCGAGTTTCCGGCGTCTTTGTTGGACAGGTCTGGACCCCGGGTATACTGATAGCTTATGGCACATCAGGTCGGGGCTTATGCCTGGCATGTCGGAGGCTTTCCAGGCGAAGAGGTCGGAATTCTCTTTTAAGAGGGTTATGAGTTCCTCTTTTAGGCCTGCTTCGAGGTTCGCTCCTACGTTTGTTATTTTTTCAGGTGTGTTCCCGATTTGGATTTTTTCGGTTTCTCCCTCTGGTTGTGGCCGGAGGTCTTCTCGGGTTTGAACTCGTCCGAGTTCTATTGTATTGACCTCTTTCCCTTTTAGGCTCAGGCTTTCGTTGTAGCATCGCCGTGCTAGTTTTTGGTCGCCTTTTAGGGTAGCGATTCCCTTTGTGGTAGGGAACTTCATACAGAGGTGTGGGGTTGAGACTATAGCTGCTAGTCTGTTTAGGGTTGGTCGCCCAATGAGGGCATTGTATGCTGAAGTGACGTCGACTATAATGTAGTCGATGCTTAATGTTCTAGACTGTTCGCCTCTTCCAAAGGTAGTGTGTAGCGAGATGTATCCTAAGGGATGGATCGGGGTGTCCCCTAGCCCAAATAGGTCGGTGGGATAGGCCTTTAGCTCTTTTTCTTCAAGTCCGAGCTTGTCGAAGGCCGCTTTGAACAGGATATCTGCTGAGCTTCCCTGGTCAATCAGGGTTCGATGTAAGTTGGCGTTTGCTAGGATAATGGTGACCACCATTGGATCGTCGTGCCCGGGTATTATCCCTTGAGCATCTTCTCGGGTAAATGAGATGGTAGGTAACTCGGGCAGGGGACTTTCTTCTCGGACATGGTAGACTTCTTTGAGGTGTCTCTTTCGTGAGGATCTGGATGTTCCTCCGCCTGCGAAACCTCCGTTTATCATGTGTATGTGCCTCTCCGGGGTTCGCGGGGTTTGTTCGGCCCGATCTTCGTTATCCCCCCGCCTTCTCTTCCTGGTCTCTTCTCCTTTCTCTGCTATGTATCTGTCGAGTTTTCCTTCTCTGGCCAGCTTTTCTATAACATTCTTTAGGTCGTGGCAGTCGTTGGTAGAGTGACCGTAGAGTTTGTGATATTCACAGTATTCGGACCGATCTCTTCCCGCTCTTTTGTGTTTTAGAGGTCGGGGTGGTGGGATCTTTTCGGTGTGGCATACTTCTCTGTAGACGTCTACCAGGGAGACTCGGAGGGGGGTGTAGCTGTGGTACTTCCGCGGCTTGTCCGAGTTGGATTCTTCTTTCTTTTTCTGTTCCCGATCTCGATCTCGGAGTGGGTAGGTTGGTTCCTTCCTAGAAGAGTCTCTTAGCTGGGAGGCTTCCTCCATGTTGATATATTTTTCTGCTCGCTCCTGCACCTCGTATAGGGAGGTCGGGTATCGTTTGGATAGGGATTGGCTAAATGGTCCTTCTTTTAGGCCGTTTGCTAGCCCCATGATGGCCGCTTCTGTGGGCAAGTGTTGTATGTCCAGGCAGGCTTTTTTGAATCGTTCCATGTACTCTCGGAGAGTTTCCTGGTTGCCTTGTTTGATCCCGAGTAGACTGGGGGCATGTTTTGCTTTGTCCTTTTGAATGGAGAACCTTGTTAGGAATTTTTTGGTTAGGTCTTCGAAGCTGGTGATTGATCTTGGTGGCAGGTTGTCGAACCATTTCATGGCTGACTTGGTGAGAGTGGTGGGGAAGGCTTTGCACCGAATCGCGTCGGAGGCGTCGACTAGGTACATTCTGCTTCTAAAGTTGCTGAGGTGGTGACTTGGATCGGTGGTGCCGTCGTATAGATCCATATCGGGTGGCTTAAAGTTCCGCGATACCTTCTCCTTCATGATCTCTTTCGTGAAGGGATCATGGTTGCCTTCGGGGGTGGGACCGCGGTCCATCCGATCTTTCAGGTTGGCCTCTATTTTCCGGAGTTTTTCTTCTAATTCTCTGCGCTTGCGAGCCTCCCTTCTCAAATCTTGTTCAGTTTCTTTCTGCTTCTTTATGTCCTCTTCGAGTTGTTTCAGCCGGTTTTGCTGTGCCCAAACTACTTCTAGAATTTCTGAGCTCTTTTCTTTTTCGGGATTTTGTAGGTTTTTGTTTGGGAGTGATGTCTTTGGGTGATTCTGTTTGTTTCCTCCTGGAGTGCGCAGTGATAGAGGGCTGTCCGGTCGTTCTCCGGTGTCAACTTCCTCCTCTTGTTCTGATGTAGCGTGGTTATTGTTGGGAGGATCGTCCGCCATGGTAGAGGGATGACTTCCAGGTCCCCGGCAACGGCGCCAATGTTCCGGGGGTTACCTGAAACGTGTAGCTCGGTCGTCTTCGGAGAGGCCCGAGGTGGGGGTCAGGGACCCGAGCTTGATATGTGGAGTGGTTGGTGGATGTACCTGCAATGACACTCCGATGCTTAAGTTAGCATGGGTTCAAGCAGATATTGAGTAGAATTAGAGTGTGTGTTATACCTGGGTGCTCCAGTGTATTTATAGTAGTTGGTCGTGATCCTCCCTGGATAAGATATTCTTATCTTATCTTATCTTTTGGGAGCTTTATCCCTATCTTTGTGGAACCGCCTTTCTTTAGGCCTTTTCGGCCTTTAGGTTTTGGGCTTCGTTCCTTCTGATGGGCCTTCTTAGCTTATTTGTCCGAGGTCCGACCTCAGGCGTGGGCCTTGGGACGAGGTCGGACCTTTCTATGAACTTCCGAGTTGGGGGAGCTCGGTCAGGGTATGAACAGATTCATAGGACATTCATAACTTTAAGGCATAGACACTAAGACACTAATGATCACAAGACACAAACATAGATAAACATAAGCACTAAAATTCGAAAAACAGAAGAATAAAGAACAAGGAAATTAAGGAACGGGTCCACCTTAGTGATGGCGGCTCTTTCTTCCTCTTGAAGATCCTATGGAGTGCTTGAGCTCCTCAATGTCTCTTCCTTGTCTTTGTTGCTCCTCCCTCATGATTCTTTGATCTTCTCTAATTTCATGGAGCTATGATGGAGTGTTCTTGGTGCTCCACCCTTAGTTGTCCCATGTTGGAACTCAATTCTCCTAGGGAGGTGTTCAGTTGCTCCCAATAGTTTTGTGGAGGAAAGTGCATCCCTTGAGGAATCTCAGGGATCTCATGATGAGTGGGGTCTCTTGTGTGCTCCATCCTCTTCTTAGTGATGGGCTTGTCCTCATCAATGGGGGTGTCTCCCTCTATGTCAACTCCAACTGAATAACAGAGGTGACAAATGAGATGAGGAAAGGCTAACCTTGCCCAGGTAGAGGACTTGTCCGCCACCTTATAGAGTTCTTGGGCTATAACCTCATGGACCTCTATTTCTTCTCCAATCATGATGCTATGGATCATGATAGCCCGGTCTATGGTAACTTCGGACCGGTTGCTAGTGGGAATGATTGAGCGTTGGATGAACTCCAACCATCCTCTAGCCACGGGTTTGAGGTCATGCCTTCTTAATTGAACCGGCTTCCCTCTTGAATCTCTCTTCCATTGGGCGCCCTCTTCACATATGACTGTGAGGACTTGGTCCAACCTTTGATCAAAGTTGACCCTTCTAGTGTAAGGATGTTCATCTCCTTGCATCATGGGCAAATTGAATGCCAACCTTACACTTTCCGGACTAAAATCCAAGTATTTCCCCCGAACCATAGTAAGATAATTCTTTGGATTCGGGTTCACACTTTGGTCATGGTTCTTGGTGATCCATGCATTGGCATAGAACTCTTGAACCATCAAGATTCCGACTTGTTGAATGGGGTTGGTAAGAACTTCCCAACCTCTTCTTCGGATCTCATGTCGGATCTCCGGATATTCACCCTTTTTGAGTGAAAAAGGGACCTCGGGGATCACCTTCTTCAAGGCCACAACTTCATAGAAGTTGTCTTGATGCACCCTTGAAATGAATCTTTCCATCTCCCATGACTCGGAGGTGGAAGCCTTTGCCTTCCCTTTCCTCTTTCTAGAGGTTTCTCCGACCTTGGATGCCATAAATGGTTATGGAAAAACA
Source organism: Arachis hypogaea (assembly GCF_003086295.3). Lineage (NCBI taxonomy): Eukaryota > Viridiplantae > Streptophyta > Magnoliopsida > Fabales > Fabaceae > Arachis > Arachis hypogaea. The sequence goes on from NC_092040.1 coordinate 89,689,965, forward strand.
AAAAGCAATGCTTTTACCACACCAAACTTAAAATGTTTGCTCGTCCTCGAGCAAAAGAAGAAAGAAGAGAGTAGAAGAAGAAGAAAAGAGGAAGAAGGGAATGGCTATGTGTTCGGCCAAAGGGGAGAGAAATGGTGTTTAGGAGGTGTGAAAATGAAGGAGTGAAGGAGGGTTTATATAGGAGAGGGAAAGGGTAGGTTTCGGTCACTTGAGGGTGGGTTTGGGTGGGAAAGTGGTTTGAATTTGAATGGTGAGGTAGGTGGGGGTTTTATGAAGGATGGATGTGAGTGGTGAAGAGAAAGATGGGATTTGATAGGTGAAGGGTTTTTGGGGAAGAGGTGTTGAGGTGATTGGTGAATGGGTGAAGAAGAGAGAGAGTGGTAGGGTAGGTGGGGATCCTGTGGGGTCCACAGATCCTGAGGTGTCAAGGAAAAGTTATCCCTGCACCAAATGGCAAACAAAATCACGTTTTTAGCCATTTCTGGCGTTAAACGCCGGGCTGGTGCCCATTTCTGGCGTTTAACGCCAGCTTCTTGCCCCTTTCTGGCGTTTAACGCCAGTCTGGTGCCCCTTTCTGGCGCTAAACGCCCAGAATGGTGCCAGACTGGGCGTTAAACGCCCAACAGCTAACCTCACTGGCGTTTAAACGCCAGTGGGTGCGTCCTCCAGGGTGTGCTGTTTTTCTTCCTGTTTTCATTCTGTTTTTGCTTTTTTTTCATTGATTTTGTGACTTCTCATGATCATCAACCTAAAAAAAAAGAAAATAACAAAATAAAATAGATAAAATATAACATTGGGTTGCCTCCCAACAAGCGCTTCTTTAATGTCAGTAGCTCGACAGAGGACTCTCATGGAGCCTCACAGATACTCAGAGCCATGTTGGAACCTCCCAACACCAAACTTAGAGTTTGAATGTGGGGGTTCAACACCAAACTTAGAGTTTGGTTGTGGCCTCCCAACACCAAACTTAGAGTTTGACTGTGGGGGCTCTGTTTGGCTCTGTTTTGAGAGAAGCTCTTCATGCTTCCTCTCCATGATGATAGAGTGATATCCTAGAGCCTTAAACACCAAGGATTCTTCATTCACTTGAATGATCAACTCTCCTCTATCAACATAAATCACAGCCTTTGCTGTGGCTAGGAAGGGTCTGCCAAGGATGATGGACTCATCCATGCACTTCCCAGTCTCTAGGACTATGAAATCAGTAGGGATGTAATGATCTTCAACCTTAACCAGAACATCCTCTACAAGTCCATGGGCTTGTTTTCTTGAATTGTCTGCCATCTCTAGTGAGATTTTTGCAGCTTACACCTCAGAGATCCCTAACTTCTTCATTACAGAGAGAGGCATGAGGTTAACACTTGACCCTAAGTCACACAAGGCCTTCTTGAAGGTCATGGTGCCTATGGTACAAGGTATTGAAAACTTCCCAGGATCCTGTCTCTTTTGAGGCAGTTTCTGCCTAGACAAGTCATCCAGTTCTTTGGTGAGCAAAGGGGGTTCATCCTCCCAAGTCTCATTTCCAAATAACTTGTCATTTAGCTTCATGATTGCTCCAAGGTATTTAGCAACTTGCTCTTCAGTGACATACTCATCCTCTTCAGAGGAAGAATACTCATCAGAGCTCCTGAATGGTAGAAGTAAGTCCAATGAAATCTCTATGGTCTCAATTTGAGCCTCAGATTCCCATGGTTCCTCATTGGGGAACTCATTGGAGGCCAGTGGATGCCCAGTGAGGCCTTCCTCAGTGGCGTTCACTGCCTCTTCTTCCTCCCAAAATTCGGCCATGTTGATGGCCTTGCACTCTCCTTTTGGATTTTCTTCTGTATTGCTTGGAAGAGTACTAGGAGGGAGCTCAGTAATTTTCTTGCTCAGCTGACCCACTTGTCCTTCCAAATTTCTAATGGAGGACCTTGTTTCAGTCATGAAACTTTGAGTGGTTTTGATTAGATCAGAGACCATGGTTGCTAAGTCAGAGGTATTCTGCTTAGAACTCTCTGTCTTTTGCTGAGAGGATGATGGAAAAGGTTTGCTGTTGCTAAACCTGTTTCTTCCACCATTATTGTTGTTGAAACCTTGTTGAGGTCTCTGTTGATCCTTCCATGAAAAATTTGGATGATTTCTCCATGAAGGGTTATAGGTGTTTCCATAGGCTTCTCCCATGTAATTCACCTCTTCTATTGAAGGGTTCTCAGGATCATAAGCTTCTTCCTCAGATGAAGCTTCCTTAGTACTGCTTGGTACATTTTGCATTCCAGACAGACTTTGAGAAATCATATTGACTTGTTGGGTCAATATTTTGTTCTGTGCCAATATGGCATTCAGAGTGTCAATCTCAAGAACTCCTTTCTTCTGACTAATCCCATTGTTCACAGGATTTCTTTCAGAAGTGTACATGAATTGGTTATTTGCAACCATTTCAATTAGCTCTTGAGCTTCAGTAGGCGTCTTCTTCAGATGAAGAGATCCTCCAGCAGAGCTATCCAAAGACATCTTGGATAGTTCAGAGAGACCATCATAGAAAATACCTATGATGCTCCATTCAGAAAGCATGTCAGAGGGACACTTTCTGATTAATTGTTTGTATCTTTCCCAAGCTTCATAGAGGGATTCTCCTTCCTTCTGTCTGAAGGTTTGGACTTCCACTCTAAGCTTACTCAATTTTTGAGGTGGAAAGAACTTTGCCAAGAAGGCATTGACTAGCTTTTCCCAAGAGTCCAGGCTTTCTTTAGGTTGTGAGTCCAACCATGTCCTAGCTCTGTCCCTTACAGCAAAAGGGAATAGCATAAGTCTGTAGACCTCAGGGTCATCCCCATTAGTCTTGACTGTCATAGATTTGCAAGAACTCAGCTAAAAACTGATGAGGATCTTCCAGTGGAAGTCCATGGAACTTGCAATTCTGTTGCATTAGAGAAACTAATTGAGGCTTAAGCTCAAAGTTGTTTGCTCCAATGGCAGGGATAGAGATGCTTCTCCCATAGAAGTCGGGAGTAGGTGCAGTAAAGTCACCCAGCACCTTCCTTGCATTGTTGGCATTGTTGTTGTTTTCGGCTGCCATATATTCTTCTTCTTTGAAGAATTCGGTTAGGTCCTCTAAAGAGAGTTGTGCTTTGGCTTCTCTTAGCTTTCTCTTCAAGGTCCTTTCAGGTTCAGGATCAGCCTCAACAAGAATGCCTTTGTCTTTGCTCCTGCTCATATGAGAGAGAAGAGAACAAGAAATATGGAATCTTCTATGTCACAGTATAGAGATTCCTTGAAGTGTCAGAGGAAAAGAAAGGTAGAAGACAGAAGTAGAAAATTCGAACTTATCAAAGAAGATGGAGTTCGAATTTTGCATTAAGGAATAGTGTTAGTCCATAAATAGAAGGATGTGAGAAGAAGGGAAGTGATTTTCGAAAATTAAGTAAAAATTTTGAAAACATTTTTGAAAAACATTACTTAATTTTCGAAAATGAAAGTGGGAAAGAAATAAAGTGATTTTTGAAAAAGATTTTGAAATTAGAAATCAAAGAGATTTGATTGAAAACTATTTTGAAAAATATGTGGTTAAGAAGATATGATTGATTTTTTAAAAAAAAATGTGATTGAGAAGATATGATTTGAAAAACATTTTAAAAAGATTTGATTTTGAAAAAAATTAAAAACTTGACTAACAAGAAAAGATATGATTCAAACATTAAACCTTTCTCAACAGAAAAGGCAACATACTTGAAATGTTGAATCAAATCATTAATTGATAGTAAGTATCTTTGAAAATAGAAAAAGGTTGATTTTGAAAAAGATTTGATTGAAAAGATATGATTTGAAAAAGATTTGAATTTGAAAAACTTTGAAAACCTGAAAAAAAATTGCATTGAAAAACAGAATCTTCCCCTTTGTGCCATCCTGACGTTAAACGCCCAGAATGGTGCACATTCTGGCGTTTAACGCCCAAAACTATACCTTTTTGGGCGTTAAACGCCCAACCAGGTACCCTGGCTGGCGTTTAAACGCAAGTCTGTCCTTCTTCACTGGGCGTTTTGAACGCCCAGCTTTTTCTGTATAATTCCTCTGCCGTATGTTCTGAATCTTCAATTCTCTGTATCATTGACTTGAGAAGACACAAATTAAAAAAATATTTTTGGATTTTTAATAATAAGAACAAATCAAAATGCAACAAGAATCAAATAACAATGCATGCAAGACACCAAACTTAGCAGTTTGTATACTACTGACACTAACAGAATGAAAATGCATATGAGACACACAAAACACTCAAGTCAACAGAATTCAAAGATCAGAGCAAGAAATCATCAAGAATTACTTGAAGATCCTTAAGACATATGAATGAATGCATGCAGTTGACACCAAACTTAAGATGAGACACTAGACTCAAACAAGAAATTTTTGGATTTTATAATTTTTTTTGATTTTTTTTTGTGTTTTTCGAAAATTAAGTGGAAAAAGATATCAAAATCCTCAATGAGAATTCCAGGAATCAGTGCAATGCTAGTCTAAGACTCCGGTCCAGGAATTAGACATGGCTTCACAGCCAGCCAAGCTCTCAAAGAAAGCTTCGGTCCAAAACACTAGACATGGCCAATGGCCAGCCAAGCCTTAGCAGATCACTGCTCCAAAAGCAAGATTGATAAAGATCAACAAGCTCTTGTGATGATAAGTTGAAACCTCGGTCCAATGAGATTAGACATAGCTTCTCAGCCAGCCAGACTTCAACAAATCATCATGAAACTCCTGAATTCATCTTCAAGAATTTTGAAAAAAATAAATACCTAATCTAAGCAACAAGATGAACCGTCAGTTATCCAAACTGAACAATCCCCGGCAACGGCGCCAAAAACTTGGTGCTGTTGCCGGATCTTGGCACTGATGTTACCGGACCAAAAGCTTGCTCAAAACTGAACAATCCCCGGCAACGGCGCCAAAAACTTGGTGCGCGAAATTGTGAACAATACTTTTCACAACTCTCATAATCCCCGGTCATGAACTCCAAAAACTTGGTAGCTCAGTACCATGGCATTACACAACTTCGCACAACTAACCAGCAAGTGCACTGGGTCGTCCAAGTAATAAACCTTACGCGAGTAAGGGTCGATCCCACGGAGATTGTTAGTATGAAGCAAGCTATGGTCATCTTGTAAATCTTAGTCAGGCAAACTCAAATGGATATGATGATGAATGAAAATAAACAATAAGATAAAGATAGAGATACTTATGTAATTCATTGGTAGGAACTTCAGATAAGCGCATGAAGATGCCTTCCCTTCCGTCTCTCTGCTTTCCTACTGTCTTCATCCAATCCTTCTTACTCCTTTCCATGGCAAGCTTATGTAGGGTTTCACCGTTGTCAATGGCTACCTCCCATCCTCTCAGTGAAAATGCTGCCTATGCTCTGTCACAGCATGGGTAATCATCTGTCGGTTCTCGGTCAGGCCGGAATAGAATCCATCGATTCTTTTGCGTCTGTCACTAACGCCCCGCCTGCTAGGAGTTTGAAGCACGTCACAGTCATTCAATCATTGAATCCTACTCAGAATACCACAGACAAGGTTAGACCTTCCGGATTCTCTTGAATGCCGCCATCAGTTCTCGCCTATACCACAAAGACTCTGATCTCACGGAATGGCTGGCTCGTTTGTCAGGCGAGCACTCGGTTGTCAGGCGATCAACCATGCATCGTGTATCAGGAATCCAAGAGATATTCACCCAATCGAAGGTAGAACGGAGGTGGTTGTCAGTCACACGTTTATAAGTGAGAATGATGATGAGTGTCACGGATCATCACATTCATCAAGTTGAAGAACAAGTGATATCTTAGAACAAGAACAAGCGGAATTGAATGGAAGAACAATAGTAATTGCATTAATACTCGAGGTACAGCAGAGCTCCACACCTTAATCTATGGTGTGTAGAAACTCCACCATTGAAAATACATAAGAACAAGAGTGATCATTGGCTTCGGTCCCAGAGAGGGAACCAGAAGAACCAAGATGAAAATACAATAGTAAAAGGTCCTACTTATAGAAAACTAGTAGCCTAAGGTTTACAGAGATGAGTAAATGACATAAAAATCCACTTCCGGGCCCACTTGGTGTGTGCTTGGGCTGAGCAATGAAGCATTTTCGTGTATAGACTCTTTCTGGAGTTAAACGCCAGCTTTTATGCCAGTTTGGGCGTTTAACTCCCATTTGGGTGCCAGTTCCGGCGTTTAACGCTGGGATTTCTGAGGGTGACTTTGAACGCCGGTTTGGGCCATCAAATCTTAGGCAAAGTATGGACTATCATATATTTCTGGAAAGCCCAGGATGTCTACTTTCCAACGCCGTTGAGAGCGCGCCAATTGGGCTTCTGTAGCTCCAGAAAATCCACTTCGAGTGCAGGGAGGTCAGAATCCAACAGCATCTGCAGTCCTTTTCAGTCTCTGAATCAGATTTTTGCTCAGGTCCCTCAATTTCAGCCAGAAAATACCTGAAATCACAGAAAAACACACAAACTCATAGTAAAATCCAGAAAAGTGAATTTTAACTAAAAACTAATAAAAATATACTAAAAACTAACTAGATTATACTAAAAACATACTAAAAACAATGCCAAAAAGTGTACAAATTATCCGCTCATCAAATGCCTAATGAAATCTAGCCAGCCCCTAGCAACTGGTTTAAGATCTCCTCTCTTTAGCTGGTTTGGGACACCTTTTGAGTTTGTTATCCACTTGGTTCCAGGGAGACATATGTCCTCTAGAACTTGGTCCAGCTTTTTATCTTTAGCCATTCTCCTATTAAAGGATTCTGGATCATCTTGTAGTTGAGAAAGTTTGAGTACTTCCCTTACTTTGTCAAGATGAAAGTAAATAACTTTCCCTCTGACCATAGTTCGAAAAGTATGGAAGGCAGTTCCCTCCATTCTTTGCTTATCTGTCAGCCATAGATTTGCATAGAATTTCTGGACCATGTTTCTTCCCACGTGTATTACAGGATTAGCCAGGACTTTCCAGCCCCTATTTCGAATCTATTCTTGGATCTCCGGGTATTCATCTTCTTTCAACTTGAACCTTACTTCTGAGATCACTGATCTGCAGCCCACAATTTTGAGAAAATGGTCTGCATGTTCTCTGGTTATGAACCTCTCATGATTCTACTGTGGTTTTGGATTGTTTTCTTTCTTGCCTCTTGAAGTGGGTTGTTTTCCCTTAGGGGCCATGATCTCAGTCTGTTTTGGCTTAGTGATCGCGAAAAATCCCACCAAACTTAGAGGTCTGCTTGTCCTCAAGCAAAAGAGTAGAAAGAAGAGGAATAGAAGGTGAGAAAGATACGAATGATGTTCCAAGAAGGGTGGTCGAATGCGTTTTTAAAGGGGGTTTCAAAGATTAGAAAAAGAAAAGATAAAAAGATATAAGTGATAATAGATACACATGATATGAAAAAGATAAGATTTTAAAATTTTAAAAGATATGAAAAAGATATGGGGAAGTGAAATCTGAATTTTTGTTAATGCATCTAAGATAATATGGATCAATGAAAAGGATTTGGAAAGAAATTGAAAAGTTACATGAGTTTTAAAAATGTTTTGAAAAATAATTGGAAAAGAATCTAAAAAGAATTAAAAAGAATTTATAGGATTATAAATTTTTTTTTGAAATGGAAATTGAAAGATGAATGTTTGTAACCTTTTTATGCAGAAAATTATGAATTGAAACATGAAAATTCGAAAAAAATTGAATTGGAAATGAAATTACCTCCCCATTGTTGTGCTGGCGTTAAATGCCCAGAAGGATAGCCTTTCTGGCGTTTAACGCCCAGCTAGGTATCCTGGCTGGTGTTAAATGCTAGAAATCCTTTATTATTGGGCATTTTTTTGAACGCCCAGGATGCTGCTGTTTCTGGCGTTTAACGCCCAGAATGATATCTTTTCTAGCGTTAAATGCCCAGAATGATAGCCATTCTGGCGTTTAATGCCCAGAATGACTCTTTATTAGCGTTTTAACGCCAGTGAGCCCATTTCTCTATGATTCCTCCGCTTTATGCTCTGAACCTTCATTTTTCTCTGTAAACTTCTGCAGTTGATCATTAACCTTAAAAGTAAATTATATTAAACTCGTATAATTATTATTTAAATAACAAAACCTTTGCTAATGGCTAGGTTGCCTCCCAGCAAGCGCTTCTTTACTATCTTTAGCTGGACTTTTACTGAGCTTTAATTTAGTCTCAGCTTTGAGCATTCTTGCTCAACATTGCCTTTAAGATAATGCTTGACTTTTTGTCCATTAACAATGAACTTTTTGTCAGAGTCAATATCCTGAAGCTCTACATATCCATATGGTGATACACTTGTAATCACATATGGTCCTTTCCACCAGAATTTCAATTTCCCAGGGAACAATCTGAGCCTAGAATTAAACAGCAGAACCTTCTGTCCTGGCTCAAAGACTCTAGAGAATAACTTTTTGTCATGCCACCTTTTTGCTTTCTCCTTGTAAATCTTAGCATTTTCGAAAGCATTGAGTCTGAATTCTTCCAGCTCATTTAACTGGAGTAGTCTTTTCTCTCCAGCTACCTTAGCATTAAGGTTTAGGAACCTGGTTGCCCAGTAAGCCTTGTATTCCAGCTCTACTGGCAGATGGCAAGATTTTTCATACATAAGCTGGTATGGAGAGGTCCCTATGGGAGTCTTGAATGCTGTTCTGTACGCCCACAGAGCATCATCTAGACTTCTTGCCCAATCCCTTCTATGGGTACTTACTGTCCGTTCTAGGATTCATTTTAGTTCTCTATTTGAGACTTCAGCCTGCCCGTTTGTCTGTGGATGATATAGAGTTGCCACTTTGTGGTTAATCCCATATCGGATCAGAGCAGAGTCAAGCTGTTTATTGCAGAAATGAGTGCTTCCATCACTGATCAGTATCCTAGGGACACCGAACCTGCTGAAGATATGCTTCTGAAGGAACTTCGTCACTGTCTTAGTATCATTAGTGGGTGTTGCAATTGCCTCTACCCACTTAGATACATAGTCTACTGTCACCAAAATATAAGTGTTTGAGTATGATGGTGGGAAAGGCCCCATGAAGTCAACACCCCATACATCAAATAACTCAATCTCTAAGATTCCTTGCTGAGGCATGGCATAACCGTGAGACAGATTGCCAACTCTCTGGCAACTGTCACAATTATGTACAAACTCTCGGGAGTCTCTGTAGAGAGTGGGCCAGTAGAAACCACATTGGAGAACTTTAGTGGCTGTTCGCTTACCTCCAAAATATCCTCCATATTGTGATCTATGGCAATGCCATAGGATTTTCTGTGCCTCTTCTCTAGGCACACAACTACAGATTATTCTGTCTGCACATCTCTTAAAGAGATATGGTTCATCCCACAAATAGTACTTTGCATCAGAAATCAATTTTTTGTTTGCTGCCGACTGTACTCTTTGGGTATGAATCTCATAGCTTTGTAGTTTGTAATGCCTGCAAACCATGGAGCTTCCTGAATGGCAAAGAGTTGCTCATCCGGGAAGGTTTCAGAGATCTCAGTAGGAGGGAGGGACGCTCCTGCTACTGGTTCTATCCGAGACAGGTGATCAGCTACCTGGTTCTCTGTCCATTTTCTGTCTCTTATTTCTATATCAAACTCTTGCAGAAGCAACACCCATCTTATGAGTCTGGGTTTTGAATCTTGCTTTGTAAGGAGATATTTTAGAGCAGCATGGTCAGTGTACACAATCACTTTTGATCCTACTAAGTAAGATCTGAACTTGTCAATGGCATAGACCACTGCAAGCAACTCCTTTCTGTGGTTGTGTAATTCTTCTGCGCGTCATTTAGAACACGGCTAGCATAATAAATAACGTGAAAAAGCTTGTTATGCCTCTGTCCCAATACTGCACCAATGGCATGGTCACTGGCATCACACATTAGTTCAAATGGTAATATCCAGTCTGGTGCAGAAATGACTGGTGCTGTGACCAGCTTAGCTTTCAAAGTCTCAAAAGCCTGCAGACACTGTGTGTTAAAGACAAATGGTGTGTCAGCGGCTAGCAGATTTCTAAGAGGTTTTGCAATTTTTGAAAAATCCTTTATGAACCTCTTATAGAATCCTGCATGCCCCAGAAAGCTTCTGATTGCCTTAATATTGGCAGGTGGTGGTAATTTTTCAATTATTTCTACTTTAGCTTGATCCACCTCTATCCCACTGTTTGAAATTTTGTGCCCAAGGACAATTCCTTCAGTCACCATAAAGTGACATTTCTCCCAGTTTAAAACCAGGTTAGTCTCTTGGCACCTTTTCAGAACAAGTGCTAGATGGTCAAGACAGGAGCTGAATGAGTCTCCAAATACTGAGAAGTCATCCATGAAGACTTCCAGAAATTTCTCTACCATATCAGAGAAGATAGAGAGCATGCACCTCTAAAAGGTTGCAGGTGCATTGCACAGACCAAATGGCATTCTTCTATAGGAAAATACTCTAAATGGACATGTGAATGTTGTTTTCTCTTGGTCCTGGGGATCTACTGTAATTTGGTTGTAACCTGAATAGCCATCCAAAAAGCAGCAGTATTCATGACCTGCTAGTCTTTCTAGCATCTGGTCTATGAATGGTAAAGGAAAATGATCGTTTCTGGTGGCTGTATTAAGCCTTCTGTAGTCAATACACATACGCCACCCTGTAACTGTTCTTGTAGGAACCAGTTCATTCTTTTCATTATGAACCACTGTCATGCCTCCCTTCTTGGGGACAACTTGTACAGGGCTCACCCAGGGGCTATCAGAAATAGGATAAATAATCCCAACCTCTAGTAATTTGGTGACCTCTTTCTGCACCACCTCCTTCATGGCTGGATTCAGCCACCTCTGTGGTTGAACCACTGGCTTAGCATCATCCTCCAATAGGATCTTGTGCATGCATCTGGCTGGGCTAATGCCCTTGAGATCAGTTATGGACCACCCAAGAGCTGTCTTGTGTGTCTTTAGCACCTGAATTAGTGCTTTCTCTTCCTGTGGCTCTAAAGTAGAGCTTATGATCACAGGAAAAGTGTCATCTTCTCCCAGAAACATATATTTCAGGGATGGTGGTAGTGGTTTGAGCTCGAGTTTAGGAGGCTTTTCCTTTTCCTGAGGAATTTTTAGAGGTTTTTCTGTTTCCTCTGGTTCCTCCAGATCAGGCTGGGCATCTTTAAAGATGTCCTCTAGCTCTGATTCGAGACTCTCAGTCATATTGATCTCTTCTACCAGGGAGTCAATAGCATCAAGGCTCATGCAGTCTTTTGAGGTGTCTGGGAGCTACATAGCTTTGACAACATTCAACTTAAACTCATCCTCATTGACTCTCAGGGTCACCTCCCCTTTTTGGACATCAATGAAGGTTCGTCTAGTTGCTAGGAAAGGTCTTCCTAGAATGAGAGTTTCACTCTTGTGCTCCTCCATTTCCAGCACCACGAAGTCAGTGGAAAAGGCAAATGGCCCAACCTTGACAATCATGTCCTCAATTACGCCTGATGAAATTTTAATGGAGCCATCAGCAAGTTGGAGGCATATCCTGGTAGGTTTAACTTCATCAGTCAAACCAAACTTTTTGATAGTGGATGCAGGTATCAGGTTGATGCTCGCCCCAAGATTGCATAAAGCTGTCTTGGTACAAGTATCCTCTAATGTGCATGGTATCATAAAGCTTCTGGGATCTTTGAGCTTCTCTGGCAAGCTTTTTAGAATGACTGCACTGCATTCTTCCATGAGGAACACTTTCTCAGTTTCTCTCCAATCCCTTTTATGACTTAAGATCTCTTTAATGAACTTAGCATAAGAGGGTATTTGCTCAAGTGCCTCTGCAAAAGGAATCTTTATTTCAAGAGTCCTGAGATAGTCTGCAAAGCGAGAAAATTGTTTATCATGTTCTACTTGGCAGAGTTTCTGAGGATAAGGCATCTTGGCTTTATATTCTTCAACCTTAGTTGCTGCAGGTTTATTCCCTGCAGAAGTGGTTGGAGAATCCTGCTTAAGAGGGTTGTTATCAGCACTTGTAAGTGTCTGATCCCTCATTGGCATTTGAACGCCAGACTTGGATGCTGAATGGGCATTCAACGTCGACTTCTGATCCTTTTCTTGTGTTTGAACGCCAGAGTCATTTCTCTCTGGGCTCTTACTGTCCTCAGAGGAATTTTTGGCAGTGAATTGGTCATCTTCTGTCAGATGTTCCTTTCTTGGCTTCTTACTGCTTTGAGTTGAGGCATTCAATGTCTTCCACTCCTTAAATGAACAGCTTGGCATTCTTCTGTTATCTGTTTAGATAACTGCTATTTTGTCTGATTTAATTGTTTTTCCATATTCTGATTAGCATCCTTGGTTTCTTGTAGCATCTCCTTAAATTCTGCTAACTGTTTAGTTATAGAAACTAGTTGCTGATTGAGTTCAGCAACTTGTTCAGGAGGACTAAGTTCAGTGGATACTGCTTTAGCCTCTTCTTTCATGGAAGACTCACTACTTAAGTACAGATGCCGATTTCTAGCAACTATATCAATAAGCTCTTGAGCCTCTTCAATTGTCTTTCACATGTGTATAGATCCACCAGCTGAGTGATCTAGAGATACCTGAGCCTTTTCTATAAGCCCGTAGTAGAAGATGTCTAACTGCACCTATTCTGAAAACATTTCAGAGGGGCATTTCCTTAGCATCTCTCTGTATCTTTCCCAGGCGTTATAAAGAGATTCATTATCCTCTTATTTAAGGCCCTGGATGTCTAGCCTTAGCTGTGTCATCCTTTTTGGAGGGAAATACTGATTCAGGAATTTGTCTGACAACTGTAGACATCCTGATCCACTTCCTTATCACGTACTGTGTCAACAATTTGTAAGAACTGTGCCAGAAACTCAGTAGGTTCTTCTTGTGGAAGACCGAAATACTGGTAATTTTGTTGCACCATGATAATGAGCTGGGGGTTTAGCTCAAAATTGCTGGCTTTAATGGGGTGTATACAGATACTACCCCCATATGAAGCAGTAGTGGGGTTAGAATATGACCCCAAAGTCCTTCTGGAGTGTTCATTTTCACTTAGGTTCATGATGGAGAAAGGAAAATGGTGTGAATTGTAAATAAAAAAATTAAAATAAAGTAAGTAAATAAAAAATGTAAGTTTTGAAAATTAAGAAGAGGAAAAGGAATAAAAGAAATTAGAGAACCAAATTAATTAATTAATTAAAAATTTTTTGAAAACTTTTTTGAGTGAATTTTCGAAAAAAATGAGGAGAGAGAAAGTGGTTAGGAAGTTTTAAAAAAGATATGTCTTAAAATTAAAGATACTTTAAAGTTAATACTTGTAAGAAAATAAATAAGAGAAAAGATTTGAAAAAGATATGATTTTTGAAAATTTGAAAACTAAGATATGATAAGATAAAATTTTGAAATTGAAATCTGAATTTTTTTTTTATCAAAAATTTTGAAATTTTTACTTAAAATTAGTTAGAGAAGATAATTTTTTTATTTTATGAATTTTATGATGAGAGAGAAAAACATACAAAAGACACAAGACTTAAAACTTTTAGATCTAATGCTCCTTGTTTTCGAAAATTTGGAGGGAAAACACCAAGGAACACCAAACTTAAAAATTTTAAGATCAAACCACAAAGAAAACTCAAGAACACTTTGAAGATTCACAAGAACAACAATAACAAGACTCAAGGAACTCAAGAACATAAAAAAGAACACCAAACTTAAAAATTTTAGAAAACTAAAAATAAATTTTCGAAAATTAAAGAAAATTAACAAGAGAACACCAAATTTAAAAGTTTGACACAAGATTTAATTAAAGAAAAATTATTTTTGAAAGTTTTGAAGGGAAGATACCAAAATATCAAAAATTACTGTAATTAATAAATATTAAAACCCAAAGAAGCACAAAGTTCCCAAGAACATAAGCACAAGGCTCTAACCAATTGAGTTATGAAAGTAAGAATTGTGTTACTCCTTGCATACGTTTAAGTACCGTCTCACCTCTTGAACATTCAGATACAAGATTTTCCATATAACATTCCACTTGACCTGCATACTTTGTTACATATCCTCCAATTGCATACATATTAGTATTGGACATATATTTGACACATTGCCACCATATCCATTTTCTCTCCACTTCTTTCTCAAATCTCATCAAGCTATCAATCTTAATCTTGTTTTCCTTCTTTTCCCATTGCACCACCATTTCCTGAACCTGTTCCATGCACTATTCCAAGGTATTATTTTTTTTTCAAATATCACTTCTACACCTTCATACAACCCATATAATACTAAAAAAATAAATTATCCATTCTTTTTTTCCGTTTATCTACATTATGAGACATCTAACATTCAAACTAAGTTTTTACCTCCCTGCTACCTACCCAACATATATTTCCCAACACAACGTTTGCTACTGATGAGCGGATAATTTGTACGCTTTTTGGCATTGTTTTTAGTATGTTTTTAGTATGTTCTAGTTAGTTTTTAGTATATTTTTATTAGTTTTTAGTTAAAATTCACTTTTCTAGACTTTACTATGAGTTTGTGTATTTTTCTGTGATTTCAGGTATTTTCTGGCTGAAATTGAGGGACTTGAGCAAAAATCTGATTCAGAGACTGAAAAGGACTGCAGATGCTGTTGGATTCTGACCTCCCTGCACTCGAAGTGGATTTTCTGGAGCCACAAAAGCCCAATTGGCGCGCGCACAACGGAGTTGGAAAGTAGACATCCTGGGCTTTCCAGCAATATATAATAGTCTATACTTTGTCCAAGATTTGATAGCCCAAATTGGCATTCCAAATCAGCTCAGAAATGCCCGGCGTTAAACGCCGGAACTGGCACAAGAATGGGAGTTAAACGCCCAAACTGGCACAAAAGCTGGCGTTTAACTCCAAGAGAAGTCTCTACACGAAAATGCTTCAATGCTCAGCCCAAGCACACACCAAGTGGGCCCGGAAGTGGATTTTTCTGTCATTTACTCATTTCTGTAAACCTTAGGCTACTAGTTCTTTATAAATAAGACCTTTTGCTATTGTATTATCATCTTGGTAGCTATCTTCATTCTTATGCTATCTTAGATCATTGGGAGGCTGGCCTCACGGCCATGCCTAGACCTTGTTCTTATGTATTTTCAACGGTGGAGTTTCTACACACCATAGATTAAGGTGTAGAGCTCTGCTGTATCTCGAGTATTAATGCAATTACTATTGTTCTTCTATTCAATTCAGCTTGTTCTTGTTCCAAGATATCACTTGTTCTGCAACTTGATGAACGTGATGATCCGTGACGCTCATCATCATTCTCACCTATGAACGTGTGCCTGACAACCACCTCCGTTCTACCTTAGATTGAGTGGATATCTCTTGGATCCCTTAATC
Organism: Arachis hypogaea; assembly: GCF_003086295.3. Classification (NCBI taxonomy): domain Eukaryota; kingdom Viridiplantae; phylum Streptophyta; class Magnoliopsida; order Fabales; family Fabaceae; genus Arachis; species Arachis hypogaea. Next base: position 89,705,320 of record NC_092040.1, read on the forward strand.
GGAATCTTCGTGGTATAAGCTAGAATTGATGGCGGCATTCAAGAGAATCCGGAAGGTATAAACCTTGTCTATGGTATTCTGAGTAGGATTCAATGATTGAATGACTGTGACGAGCTTCAAACTCCTGAAGGCTGGGCGTTAGTGACAGACGCAAAAGAATCACTGATTCTATTCCAACCTGATTGAGAACCGACAGATGATTAGCCGTGCCATGACAGGGTGCGTTGAACATTTTCACTGAGAGGATGGGAGGTAGCCACTGACAATGGTGAAACCCTACATACAGCTTGCCATGGAAAGGAGTAAGAAGGATTGGATGAAGACAGTAGGAAAGCAGAGAGACAGAAGGGACAAAGCATCTTCATACGCTTATCTGAAATTCCCACCAATGAATTGCATAAGTATCTCTATCTTTATCTTTATGTTTTATTCATCATTCATAACCATTTGAGTTTGCCTGACTAAGATTTACAAGGTGACCATAGCTTGCTTCATACCAACAATCTCTGTGGGATCGACCCTTACTCGCGTAAGGTTTATTACTTGGACGACCCAGTACACTTGCTGGTTAGTTGTGCGAAGTTGTGTTTATGCCATGGTATTGAACACCAAGTTTTTGGATTCATCACCCGGGATTATTTGAGTTGTAGTGATCACAATTTCGTGCACCAAGTTTTTGGCGCCGTTGCCGGGGATTGTTCGAGTATGGACAACTGACGGTTCATCTTGTTGCTTAGATTAGGTATTTTTCTTCAGAGTTCTTAAGAATGAATTCTAGTGTTTCAAGGTGATGTTCTTATCATCACCAAAGCTGATTGATTTTCATCAATTTAGCTCTTGAATGCAATGTCCTGCTGAAGCTTGTTCAGCCATGTCTAATTTCTTTAGACTGAAGCTTTAGACTAACATTGCATGATTCCTGGAATTCTCATTAAGAATTTTGATATTTTTATTTTTCCTTTTCACTTAATTTTCGAAAAAAAACCAAAAAAATTACAAAATCATAAAATCCAAAAATATTTCTTGTTTGAGTCTAGAGTCTCATGTTAAGTTTGGTGTCAATTGTATGTTTCTGTTCTTTTTGCATTCATGCATGTGTCTTCATTAATCTTCAAGTTGTTCTTGATGGTTTCATTGCTCTGATTTTTAAATTCTCTTGACTTGAGTGTTTATGTGTCTCATATGCATTCTCATTTTGTCAGTGTTAGTAGTATACAAACTGCTACGTTTGGTGTCTTGCATGCATTGTTATTTGATTTTAGTTGCATTTTAATTATTCCTCATCATTAAAAATCCAAAAATATTTTTAATTTGTGTCTTTTCAAGTCAATAATACAGAGAATTGAAGATTCAGAACATACAGCAGAGGAATTACACAGAAAAAGCTGGGCGTTCAAAACGCCCAGTAAGGAAGGCAAACTGGCGTTTAAACGCCAGCCAGGAGTGGTTTGGGCGTTAAACGCCAGAATGTGCACCATTCTGGGCTTTTAACGCCAGGATGGCACAAGAGGGAAGATTCTGTTTTTAGTTCAAATTTTTTTCAGGTTTTCAAAATTTTTCAAAATCAAATCTTTTTCAAATCAAATCTTTTCAATTAAATCTTTTTCAAAATCAATTTCTTTCTATTTTCAAAGATACTTGCTATCAATTAATGATTTGAGTCAACATTTCAAGTATGTGGCCTTTTTTTGTTGAGAAAGGTTAATGTTTGAATCATATTTTTTTTTGTTAGCCAAGTTATTAATTTTTAAAATAAAATCTTTTTAAATTGCTTTTCAATCATATCTTCTTAACCACATCTTTTTCAAAATAGTTTTCAATCAAATCTTTTTTATTTCTAATTTCAAAATCTTTTTCAGAAATCACTTGATTTTTTTTCACTATTATTTTCGAAAATCAATTAAATTTTTTCAAAATGTTTTTAAAATCTTTTTAATTTTTTTCGAAAATTTCTTCCCATCTTCTCACATCCTTCTATTTATGGATTAACACTACTCCTTAATGCACAATTCGAACTCCATCTTTCTTGATAAGTTCGAATTCTTCTACCTCTTCCTTCTATTTTTTGTTTCCTCTGACACCTCAAGGAATCTCTATACTGTGACATAGAGGATTCCATATTTTCTTGTTCTCTTCTCTTTCATATGAGTAGGAGCAAAGACAAAAGCATTCTTGTTGAGGCTGACCCCGAACCTGAAAGGACCTTGAAGCGAAAGCTAAGAGAAGTTAAGGCACAATTCTCTGTAGAGGACCTAACAGAAATCTTCAAAGAAGAAGAACCCATGGCAGCCAAAAACAACAACAATGCCAACAATGCAAGGAAGGTGCTGGGTGACTTTACTGCACCTACTCCCGACTTCTATGGGAGAAGCATCTCTATCCCTACCATTGGAGCAAACAACTTTGAGCTTAAGCCTCAATTAGTTTCTCTAATGCAACAGAATTGCAAGTTTCATGGACTTCCATTGGAAGATCCTCATCAGTTTTTAGCTGAATTCTTGCAAATCTGTGACACTGTCAAGACCAATGGGGTTGACCCTGAGGTCTACAGACTTATGCTATTCCCTTTTGCTATAAGAGACAGAGCTAGGATATGGTTGGACTCACAACCTAAAGAAAGCCTGAACTCTTGGGAAAAGCTAGTCAATGCCTTCTTAGCAAAGTTCTTTCCACCTCAAAAATTGAGTAAGCTTAGAGTGGAAGTCCAAACCTTCAGACAGAAGGAAGGAGAATCCCTCTATGAAGCTTGGGAAAGATACAAACAATTGATCAGAAAGTGTCCCTCTGACATGCTTTCTGAATGGAGCATCATAGGTATTTTCTATGATGGTCTGTCTGAACTGTCCAAGATGTCTTTGGATAGCTCTGCTGGAGGATCTCTTCATCTGAAGAAGACACCTACAGAAGCTCAAGAACTAATTGAAATGGTTGCAAATAACCAATTCATGTACACTTCTGAAAGGAATCCTGTGAACAATGGGACTAATCAGAAGAAAGGAGTTCTTGAGATTGATACTCTGAATGCCATACTGGCTCAGAACAAGATATTGACTCAGCAAGTCAATTTGATTTCTCAAAGTCTGTCTGGAATGTAAAATGCACCAGGCAGTACTAAGGACGCTTCATCTGAAGAAGAAGCTTATGATCCTGAGAACCCTTCAATGGAAGAGGTGAATTACATGGGAGAATCCTATGGAAATACCTATAATCCTTCATGGAGAAATCATCCAAATCTTTCATGGAAGGATCAACAGAGACCTCAACAAGGTTTCAACAATAATAATGGTGGAAGAAACAGGTTTAACAATGGCAAGCCTTTTCCATCATCTTCTCAGCAACAGACAGAGAATTCTAAGCAGAACCACTCTGACTTAGCAACCATGGTCTCTGATCTAATCAAAACCACTCAAAGTTTCATGACTGAAACAAGGTCCTCCATTAGAAATTTGGAGGTACAAGTGGGTCAGTTGAGCAAGAAAATTACTGAACTCCCTCCTAGTGTTCTTCCAAGCAATACAGAAGAAAATCCAAAAGGAGAGTGCAAAGTCATCAACATGGCCGAACTAGGAGAGGAGGAAGAGGCAGTGAACGCCACTGAGGAAGACCTCAATGGACGTCCACTGGCCTCCAATGAGTTCCCTAATGAGGAACCATGGGAATCTGAGGCTCCCACTGAGACCATAGAGATTCCATTGGATTTACTCCTGCCGTTCATGAGCTCTGATGAGTATTCTTCCTCTAAAGAGGATGAGTATGTCACTGAAGAGCAAGTTGCTAAATACCTTGGAGCAATCATGAAGCTAAATGACAAGTTATTTGGTAATGAGACTTGGGAGGATGAACCCCCTTTGCTCACCAAAGAACTGGATGACTTGTCTAGGCAGAAACTACCTCAAAGGAGACAAGATCCTGGGAAGTTCTCAATACCTTGTGCCATAGGCACCATGACCTTCAAGAAGGCCTTGTGTGACCTAGGGTCAAGTGTAAACCTTATGCCTCTCTCTGTAATGAAGAAGCTAGGGATCTTTGAGGTGCAAGCTGCAAAAATCTCACTAGAGATAGCAGACAATTCAAGAAAACAAGCTTATGGACTTGTAAAGGATGTTCTAGTAAAAGTTGAAGACCATTACATCCCTGTTGATTTTATAGTCCTAGAGACTGGGAAGTGCATGGATGAATCCATCATCCTTGGCAGACCCTTCCTAGCCACAGCAAAGGCTGTGATTGGTGTTGATAGAGGAGAATTGATCATTCAAGTGAATGAAGAATCCTTTGTGTTTAAGGCTCAAGGATATCCCTCTGTCACCATGGAGAGGGAGCATGAAGAGCTTCTCTCATAACAGAGTCAAACAGAGCCCCCACAGTCAAACTCTAAGTTTGGTGTTGGGAGGCCACAACCAACTTCTAAGTTTGGTGTTGAACCCCCACATTCAAACTCTAAGTTTGGTGTTGGGAGGTTCCAACATTGCTCTGAGCATCTCTGAGGCTCCATGAGAGCCCACTGTCAAGCTACTGACATTAAAGAAGCGCTTGTTGGGAGGCAACCCAATGTTATATTTTATCTATTTTCCTTTGTTATTTTATGTTTTCTGTAGGTTGATGATCATGAGAAGTCACAAAATCAATTGAAAAAGCAAAAACAGAATGAAAAATAGAAAGAAAAATAGCACACCCTGGAGGAAGATCTTGCTGGCGTTTAAACGCCAGTAAGGCTAGCAGATGGGCGTTTAACGCCCAGTCTGGCACCATTCTGAGCGTTTAACGCCAGAAAGGGGCACTAGACTGGCATTAAATGCCAGGAAAGGGCAAGAACTTGGTGTTAAACGCCAGAAATGGGCACCAGCCCGGCGTTTAATGCCAGAATTGGCATGAAGAGCAATTTTGCTCGCCACTTGGTGCAGGGATGACTTTTCCTTGACACCTCAGGATCTGTGGACCCCACAGGATCCCCACCTACCCCACCACTCTCTCTCGTCTTCACCCATTCACCAATCACCTCAACACCCCTTCCCCAAAAACCCCTCACCTATCAAATCCCATCTTTCTCTTCACCACTCACATCCATCCTTCATAAAACCCCACGTACCTCACCATTCAAATTCAAACCACTTTCTCACCCAAACCCACCCATACATGACCGAACCCTACCCCTCTCTTCACCCCTATATAAACCCCTCTTCACTCCTTCATTTTCACACAACCTAAACACTCCTTCTCCCCCTTTGGCCGAACCACAAAGCCATTCCATTCTCTTTCATTTCTTCTTATTCTACTCTCTTCTTCTTTTGCTCGAGGACGAGCAAACTTTTTAAGTTTGGTGTGGTAAAAGCATTGCTTTTTGTTTTTCCATAACCATTTATGGCATCCAAGGCCGGAGAAACCTCTAGAAAGAGGAAAGGGAAGGCAAAAGCTTTCACCTCTGAGTCATGGGAGATGGAGAGATTCATCTCAAGGGTGCATCAAGACCACTTCTATGAAGTTGTGGCCTTGAAGAAGGTGATCCCCGAGGTCCCTTTTAAACTCAAAAAGAGTGAATATCCGGAGATCCGACATGAGATCCGAAGAAGAGGTTGGGAAGTTCTTACCAACCCCATTCAACAAGTTGGAATCTTAATGGTTCAAGAGTTCTATGCCAATGCATGGATCACCAAGAACCATGACCAAAGTGTGAACCCGGACCCAAAGAATTGGCTTACAATGGTTCGGGAGAAATACTTGGATTTTAGTCCGGAAAATGTAAGGTTGGCATTCAACTTGCCCATGATGCAAGGAGATGAACACCCTTACACTAGAAGGGTCAACTTTGATCAAAGGTTGGACCAAGTCCTCACAGTCATTTGTGAAGAGGGCGCCCAATGGAAGAGAGATTCAAGAGGGAAGCCGGTTCAACTGAGAAGGCATGACCTCAAGCCTGTGGCTAGGGGATGGTTGGAGTTTATCCAACGCTCAATCATTCCCACTAGCAACCGGTCCGAAGTTACTATAGACCGGGCTATCATGATTCATAGCATCATGATTGGAGAAGAAATAGAAGTTCATGAGGTTATATCCCAAGAACTTTATAAGGTGGCGGACAAGTCTTCTACCTTGGCAAGGTTAGCCTTTCCTCATCTCATTTGTCACCTCTGTTATTCAGTTGGAGTTGACATAGAGGGAGACATCCCCATTGATGAGGACAAGCCCATCGCTAAGAAGAGGATGGAGCAAACAAGAGACCCCTCTCATCATCAAATCCCTAAGATGCCTCAAGGGATGCACTTTCCTCCACAAAACTATTGGGAGCAACTGAACACCTCCCTAGGAGAATTGAGTTCCAACATGAGACAACTAAGGGTGGAGCACCAAGAACATTCCATTCTCCTCCATGAAATTATAGAAGATCAAAGAATCATGAGAGAGGAGCAACAAAGGCAAGAAGAGACATTGAGGAGCTCAAGCACTCCATAAGATCTTCAAGAGGAAGAACAAACCGCCATCACTGAGGTGGACCCGTTCTTTAATCTCCTTGTTCCTTATTTTCCTGTTTTTCGAAAATTATGCTTATGTTTATCTATGTTTGTGTCTTGTGATCATTAGTGTCTTAGTGTCTATGCCTTAAAGTTATGAATGTCCTATGAATCCATCACCTATCTTAAATGAAAAATGTTCTTAATTGAAAAAGAGAAGAATTGCATGAATTGTGAATTTTATAACAGTTTAATTATTTTGATGTGGTGGCAATATTTTTGTTTTCTGAATGTATGCTTAAACAGTGCATATGTCTTTTGAATTTGTTGTTCATGAATGTTGGCTCTTGAAAGAATGATGAAAAAGGAGACATGTTACTGAGGATCTAAAAAATCATAAAAATGATTCTTGAAGCAAGAAAAAGCAGTGAATACAAAAAAAAAAGAGAAGGAGAAAAACGAAAAAAAAAAAGGAAAAAGAGAAAAACGAAAAAAAAAAGAGAGAAAAGAAAAAAATAAAGTTGTGATCCAAGGCAAAAAGAGTGTGCTTAAGAACCCTGGACACCTCTAATTGGGGACTCTAGCAAAGCTGAGTCACAGTCTGAAAAGGTTCACCGAATTATGTGTCTGTGGCATGTATGTATCCGGTGGTAATACTGGAAGACAGAGTGCTTTGGGCCACGGCCAAGACTCATAAAGTAGCTATGTTCAAGAATCATCATACTTAACTAGGAGAATCAATAACACTATCTGGATTCTGAGTTCCTAAAGAAGCCAATCATTCTGAATTTCAAAGGATAGAGTGAGATGCCAAAACTGTTCAGAGGCAAAAAGCTAAAAGCCCCGCTCATCTAATTAATACTGATCTTCATAGATGTTTTTGGAATTCATTGTATATTCTCTTCTTTTTATCTTATTTGATTTTCAGTTGCTTGAGGACAAGCAACAATTTAAGTTTGGTGTTGTGATGAGCGGATAATTTGTACGCTTTTTGGCATTGTTTTTAGTATGTTTTTAGTATGTTCTAGTTAGTTTTTAGTATATTTTTATTATTTTTTAGTTAAAATTCACTTTTCTGGACTTTACTATGAGTTGAGTTTGTGTGTTTTTCTGTGATTTCAAGTATTTTCTGGCTGAAATTGAGGAACTTGAGCAAAAATCTGATTCAGAGACTGAAAAGGACTGCAGATGCTGTTGGATTCTGACCTCCCTGCACTCGAAGTGGATTTTCTAGAGCTACAGAAGCCCAATTGGCGCGTTCTCAACGGCGTTGGAAACTAGACATCCTGGGCTTTCCAGCAATATATAATAGTTTATACTTTGCCCAAGATTTGATGGCCCAAACCGGCGTTCCAAATCAGCTCAGAAATGCCCGGCGTTAAACGCCGGAACTGGCACAAGAATGGGAGTTAAACGCCCAAACTGGCACAAAAGCTGTCGTTTAACTCCAAGAGAAGTCTCTACACGAAAATGCTTCAATGCTCAGCCCAAGCACACACCAAGTGGGCCCGGAAGTGGATTTTTCTGTCATTTACTCATTTTTGTAAACCTTAGGCTACTAGTTCTTTATAAATAAGACCTTTTGCTATTGTATTATCATCTTGGTAGCTATCTTCATTCTTATGCTATCTTAGATCATTGGGAGGCTGGCCTCACGGCCATGCCTAGACCTTGTTCTTATGTATTTTCAACGGTGGAGTTTCTACACACTATAGATTAAGGTGTGGAGCTCTGCTGTACCTCGAGTATTAATGCAATTACTATTGTTCTTCTATTCAATTCAGCTTTTTCTTGTTCCAAGATATCACTTGTTCTTCAACTTGATGAATGTGATGATCCGTGACACTCATCATCATTCTCACCTATGAACGTGTGTCTGACAACCACCTCCGTTCTACCTTAGATTGAGTGGATATCTCTTGGATCCCTTAATCGGAATCTTCGTGGTATAAGCTAGAATTGATGGCGGCATTCAAGAGAATCCGGAAGGTCTAAACCTTGCCTATGGTATTCTGAGTAGGATTCAATGATTGAATGACTGTGACGAGCTTCAAACTCCTGAAGGCTGGGCGTTAGTGACAGACGCAAAAGAATCACTGGATTCTATTCCAACCTGATTGAGAACCGACAGATGATTAGCCGTGCCATGACAGGGTGCATTGAACATTTTCACTGAGAGGATGGGAGCTAGCCACTGACAACGGTGAAACCCTACATACAGCTTGCCATGGAAAGGAGTAAGAAGGATTGGATGAAGACAGTAGGAAAGCAGAGAGACAGAAGGGACAAAGCATCTTCATACGCTTATCTGAAATTCCCACCAATGAATTGCATAAGTATCTCTATCTTTATCTTTATGTTTTATTCATCATTCATAACCATTTGAGTTTGCCTGACTAAGATTTACAAGGTGACCATAGCTTGCTTCATACCAACAATCTCTGTGGGATCGACCCTTACTCGCGTAAGGTTTATTACTTGGACGACCCAGTACACTTGCTGGTTAGTTGTGCGAAGTTGTGTTTATGTCATGGTATTGAACACCAAGTTTTTGGATTCATTACCGGGGATTATTTGAGTTGTAGTGATCACAATTTCGTGCACCAGCCACCATATGTTTAGGGTATACTTACAGTGCAAGAACAAATGGCTCACCGTCTCTAGTTTATCACTGCACATCACACACATTTCATCACTTTGATTTATGATACATCTCCTTAAGAAGACATTCTTTGTATTTAAGGCTCCTAAAATCACGAACCACAACAATATTTCTACCCTTGGTGGCACCACTTCTTGCCAAATATTGTTAAACACATGCTTCATTGTTAAACTCCTAAAAATTGCAATCAATTTGAAGTGGTTGAGTGATAATCTTCTCATTCGGTGGGGTTTGATGGAAAACTATACTCCTAAAAGTAGCTTCTATATTCTCCTTTTTGCAGGTTACAATTAAGCCCTTTCTTATTTCTTATATATGATTGATATATGAATAAAAAATAGTGTTTGCATATTCAATTCTTTAGATAAATTACCTTGGTCTGATGGGTTAATGCTAACGCTCTATATAGTGGATAGAACCATCAATCTTTATCTCCAACCCTCTAAATTTTCATAACGAAGTAATTAGTCTTCATTATTTTTCATATTATAGTATTTGCTTCTTCATCTCATCCTACTAATAGTGGCTATCAATTTTTTAAATAGGTCTAACAATAGCTGACATATCATTTCTGCATATCTTTACACCTGAAAAACTGACAAAACAGCTCTCCAAGCTGAATTTCTTAATATATGGTTTGTGGCCCATAAATGTGCCTTATCCTTGTCCATTATCTTATTCAAGCAATAAATTTCAAGCAAGCCTGTTGAATATATTAATTAGACTTTATCCATTTTCATTTATCTTGATATTTATAAATTATTAATTATTTTTGTGATTTATTCTCATAGATAAAGAGTTTGACAACTTATTAACGATTGATTGGCTAAATCTAATAGACGAAATACGCAATAGTTATTTTTGGTAAAAGCAATGGAAAAAGACATGGACCTTGTAATTTCACTAAGTTTAATCAAGTTCAATATTTTAAATTGGTAATTGCTATTAAAATACCCTTATGATGTTTTTTTTTACACAATTATTATTATTGCTGTTGTTGTTGTGTAAAAAATAAGGTTCAATTATTGATTCCCTAGATATAAATAAATATTATTAACAACATCAGCGAATTTTTAATTTGAATCAAATATTACATGTGCACAAAAAGAATATGCTTATTAATGAACTGGTGTTATTATAACATACAAGAATAACATATGAATTCGTATATTTACTAATCAATTAATTCCTGTGGTGAAAGAGAAGAGGTTTTCTTTGTAAATCCATGTACCAAACTTACCTGCTTTGATACCAATATTGTGAACTACTTTGCTTGTGATGACATCAAAAGAAGCCAATTCATCGTTATAGCTTCTAATATAAAATATTACATCACATTTGTTGCCTATTTGCATTGGAAGATCAACTTTTAGAAGGGGTCCAATTGTGAAAAGCTTCACCCAAGATTCTTCTACACCAACTTCACCCAAAATAAATATTTCAATCCGACTATTCTCAGCAAAAGAGGATATCAGAGCAAGAGACTCGTTGAGCACTACCAATGCTCCGGTAAGGAGGCGACCATAATTACTTTGCAGCCAAGCAATCGATGTAGTTCGAAACATTTCAGAGCTGAGGTTAAATGACACAATTACATCTTCTCCGTTGTGCCAACCCCGCCCATACTCCCTACCTCTCCAGTGCCATACTCCATTCAAGTACCTTACAAAACCTTGATGTGAATATTGGTGCGTTTCTATGTCAAAAAGCTCAAGTGTCTTCCAACAATTACTTTTTAGACTATAAATTTGCCAATTTGATAAACCATAATCATCATAGTAAAATGTATGTTGAACGTAATATACACATTGAATAACTTTGTAGTCATCATTGACATTATCATAACCAAATCCAACACTTACATACGGATTAAACATGTGCTCTACAGGAATAACACACGGAGGAATAATTTTACGCTCATCGGTTTTGGGGTTCCAAAGTCCAATTTTTACATCATAATCAGATTGTTCATAATGGCATATGATACCATTAACACAGTCTGCAATAGTGCCGGGAATATACTCCTCAAACAGACTTGGCAAAATTAATGTAACCATGTTTTCATACCTCTCTCCAGAAAGTAAATGCACATCATATTGATGATGGACGACGTATTCTACACTTCCGTCATCGAAATTGTCTCCATCACTTCCGACATCGAAATTGTCTCCATCACTTCCGTCATTGAAATCATCTCCATCACTTCCGTCATTGAAATCATCTCCATCATTTTCGTCATCATATTCACGAATGTGTCCATCACTTCTGTCATCATATTCTCTCCATAGAAGGAGAGACGATGAATAAGCAGTTTTAGATTTTAAATTTTCATAGTACACGCTCTTGAAATCAGAATTCTCAAGTAAATTTAGCCAAGACTTCTGCACGCAACTAAATCGCTTCAAAGATTTAACAGATAATTTTGTTAGAATTCTCAATACAATATCATTAGGAAGCTGATTGCTATGGTTGCCTATTTCCATTGAAGATGAAGATGGAAACAAATAGAGGATAGGGTCTTGCGCTTGTGCTGTGCCTCGCAAAATGTTATGAAAAATAAATTAGATTCCAACATACAAGTTTAGAAAAATTTCAATGGTTTTACATTTTTGTCGATCTATTTATTTCTTTCCTAATCAAGATCTCCAATAATATATAGGACTTTACATCAAACAAATCAAATTGATTGATTGTGAGCCAATAATATTAGGAAGACAAAAAAAAATAACTAAAACTTCTCTTATTTAACATTTATTAATTATTACAATAATTAATGAATACTAAATAAAATAAATTATGATTATTTTAGCTAATTTTTTTTGTGACCAAACAGTTTTGTTATTTTGATTATCAAACATTTTCTCTTATAATTATTGGTAATGCTAGGGGAAAAAAATAAAAACTTGCCTTATTTAACATTTATTAAATCTTATTTAGTATTCATTAATTACTACAGTAATTAATGAATACTAAATAAAGTAAATTTTAACTAATTTTGGTTAAATTTTTTTATTATTAAATATTTTCGAATTGCGAACACCTGAATTTGCATTTGCAATCACAAACATAAATGTATAATTATTATTTATTACGCTTAGTTTATTCTTAAACAATATTAGATTATACTAGTTTAAAAAGAAAGAAAGAAATAACCTAAGCTGAAAAAAACTGTTTGTCATTAATGTTTTGCCTATACAAAATAGTAAGATAAATCGATCTTAAAAGAAATTTTAATTTATTATTATTTGTATTATTTGTGCTACGTTGTTGGGAAATAAAAAAAAGTTTTGGAGGTGAAATAAATTGACATAATTCTAAAAAATAACAGTACTAAATCAAGTACAAATAACAGAGATATATATTGTATTTTCTATTATTATTATTATTATTATTATTATTATTATTATTATTATAGTGTGATAAATATGGATCAATAGGTTTTAATTTATAACTTTGTCTAAACTAACTAATTTTAGTAAAAGATTAATTTTCACGGATTTTATGATCTATTAAAGTGAAAAAGTTTGAATAATAATAAAAAATATTTAATATACAAACACTAATATTCAAATAATTGAGAAATCACTATTTATTCATAAGATTTAGGTTAACTTTAGTTATTATATAGTATGATAAACTTTTAACACATTAAATAAAATAAAAATAAAAGTTAGAACAAAAAAGAAAGAAAACTTCAAAATGTGCACTATTTTTACTCATACAATGAATTGAAATACTAATCTAAAATATAAGTATATAACTAAATAATTTAACTTGCTAGAAATTTGGATTAATGCACCACATAAACTACCTGTTTTGTCGATTTTTAGCAAATCGATGGTAGTTCGATATCTAATAGTCTAGGAGTGAAACCTACTCCTTTTTTGCAGGTACCAATTTTCTATAAGTGCATCAAAGTGTCTTAAATTAGACGAGTATCGAAATAAAAAGTAAATTAAAATTTGTAAAAGAATGAAGGAAGTGAACAACAAAGCATTCGAAAAGTAAATTGACTGAAATAAAAAAAAGGTTGCATTAAAATTTAAACAAAGCAATAAAATGCCTTTGATTGGATCAAAAGACTTTTGACATGAAAATTAAAGGTGTTGAAATGTAAATCTGACAAGGAAATTAAATGGTGCTTGAAAGATAAATTGGACGGGAAAAGTAAAGTTTTACAGAAATTGTAAATGGAAAATAAAGACAAGTGGAAGGAACCCTATAGAAATTTCACTCGAAGCAGACTCAGAAAGTCGCTGAGATGTGAATGTGTGTGAGTAATTTCTGAAGAAAAATTCCAACCCTTATTTCTTAAAAATTCCTAATCTTTATAACCCACATCTGTAACCAACCCCTAATCACACGATATTGCCTTGTGTGCGGATTCTTAGGTAACCGTTCCTGCTCTTCTGCCTGTAGACGTTGCCCATAAATTCCTCATTCAGAGAAAGCCTTCAACTTCTCATCTTAGCGTAACCGCTCGATTCTCTATTCGAGCAACTATTTGATTTCTTACTCAAATGCTTGCGCTTTCTCTCTCCACCTCTTCGACTTCTACGCAAAGTTACCTCCTTTCTCTTTGAACTCCATCTGCGATTATGGCTACAGTGAAACTTCCTTTAAATTCGACACTTCCACCTTTGGTAGACTTTCTCGAACCTTTATTCTCTCGATTTCTCTCGCATCCATTTTTCTTACACAACCTCCATTCTCTAATCTTCATTCCTCTTTGCTCTGTGAGGGCTGCTTCTTCATCTCATGCTGTTGCCCAAGACAATGGTAAAGGCCCCATGGTGGAACCACCAGCTCCTCCAGCTCTTCATGTGTTAAATCAAGTTATATGAAGGCACTTTGGATCTTCTGAATCAGGGCCTCACCCATCAAATCAAAGAAGATCCAAGTACATAACATCACCGGTGAAAGGAGAAGGAAAGAAATAAGCAAGTGCTTAAGTGGGATCTTAACATTTCGAATTCTTTTCAGTGATGGAAACAAGCCAACAAAACGTTTCATATCATGTTGAGCTTGAGCCCTCTTTCACTAAGTAGTGCTGTCATTTACAGTTAGATGTGGGACTTGCACACCAACACTAATACTAATGGGATGTGTGTCTCCTAAGGGAGACTAACGGAAGTTTCCTAATGATGAAGTCATTGACGACCCACAGCTTCAAATCAATGATCCCAGAATCCTAATTCCTTTCACAATAGGTGGAGATGTCCATTGTTTCATTGGACCTACCGAAAACCTAGAAAGAGCAAACAAAAAACTGCCTTTCTTCCCTAGTGCTCAAGGGGAAGATTTGTTGATCAACCAAGATCTCGATATCTCCTTCTTCATCAACCAGAAACCCTTCAGGAATAACCTAAAGATTAACCCTCGAGGGACTGACGTCACAGCCAGGTCTTTGATCTCCTTTGCTCCAACGAACTTAGGTACCAAAGCCATCCAAGTGATATTGGTGTCTGCCGGTAACTTGAATGTCTGAAAGAACCACAACACAACTGTCGTGAACTCAAGCCCAATCTTATCCTAACACCTCTTGATGAAATTCATGTTATACCTGTCACAACTTGGCGCCTTAGATGACTCACAATCCCAAACCATTTCTCTGATCTCCTCAACTGACGACAAATCCTCCAAATTCACGGAATCGACCTCATCTATCCTCCCTCACCAGATCATCTCTGAACCCCACCAACGGAGACACTTCCTGATAATACAGCTCTACTATGTAAATTTAATTTTTTAATTTAAAATTTTTATTTTTAAGATTAATACTAGTATGTTTATGTAATTTTTTTAATTTGAAATTGTTAATTTAAAAATGAGACTAATGCACTTATTCTTTAATTTAAAATTAAAAGTTTCAAACATTTCAATTTTTTATAACTGAGTATACATAATTAATTAAAAAGAACAATAATACGAGTATATTTTTTGTCTTTATTTAGTAATCCTATTTATTAAAGTAATAATAATAAAAATAGTCATCAGAAGAATAGTAGAAGAAATGGCAAAATTCACGGGATGAAAAATCAAAACCTCAAGAATAAATATAATACCAATAAATAAAATTATCACAAATAAATTTTAACAAAGATAAATCTTTATAAGTATTGTTATTAATAAAAAATTATTCTGTTTTAAAGACAAATATTATTTTTTATGGTATTGTCTATTTCGGTAGATCGAAAACTAATCCACCATAAATTGAAGTTCCATTTATTAAAAGTATGTCATTAACTAATGAGTTATTACATATATAACACAAGATTCAAATCCCTAATATTCTCTTAAGTGGACGAACTCAACTAACTCAAATTAGTTAAGATAAATATTAATTATTTTTAATATATTTAATATTAAAAAATATTTTAATTATAATTTAAAAAAATATTTATAGTCATAATTTATATATTTTTTGTTTAATTTTTTAATAAAAAAGTTTTATATATTTTTATGTATAATGCAGAGAAACACACACTAATACATAAAAATCAACTTATTTGCACAAGTTTTAGCTTCTGCTCTTCTTTACACAAATGGATTGGTTTCTGTCATTTTAAGATTGCCAATCTTTAGTTGTAGAAATAAATAATGGTGGTGATAATATCGATAATTCAAAGGCTGAGTCTGCTTTTTTTTTTGGTTACAAATATACCATAGAGAAAAAAGTTTGTAAGTTTGGCCATTAATGAAGTTGGACGACCATGATGAACTGAGAAGATACGAAGCGGATGTTAGGAAATTATTTAAATTTCTTAATTTATGTGTGGGTAATACATATATTAATTATAATCACAAATTATACTATTTTAAATTAAATGACTTATATAATGGTATTTTATTTATTGTTATAAATGCTAAATTAAATAAGTCATAATTACTTTTAATTTGGAATTAAATGAGAATAAAATTAGATATTATCTTTTGAACTTTAGATAACAATCTTTTAGATTTTAGATATATTATCTTTTGGTCTTTAGATACTATTTTTTATTTGGGCTTTAGGGTTTAACGGGTGCCATGCACAAATATATATATATATATATATATATATATATATATATATATATATATATATATATATATATAGCAAAAAGAATATAATATACGAGGAGCCTTGAAAAATAGGTAAAACAAAATCGCGAAATTAAAACCGCAACGCTCAACAAACAAGATTACTTGCGTGCGAAGAAAACTAAAGTTCATAAATATAAATAAGTAGAAAGTAAGAATAGAGGGTCAAGGATACAAAATAACAAGCTCCTAACTCATCCAGCAAAAGTAAGGCTGGCTAGAGAATATTTACATATATATATATATATATATATATATATATATATATATATATATATATATCCCAAAACCCAAAATACATAGATAAAATCCTAACTCTTCGTAAACCTCTAAGAGGAATAAAATAAACAAGTTATTTGGAGAGAATTAAGTACATCTATATACATAAACTACACATCAAAATATAACTCAAGAATCACTCCGCTGCAGAAGTCCAGACGCCTAGCGAGGTGCCTCTCGACCTGCATCTGAAAAAGCAACAATATCGTATAGAAAGAGAACCAGGGATTCTCAGCATTGTAAAGGTACTAGCACAGGTCCTGGGAATGCCAGAGGCAATCCTAGAACACCAACACTCAGATATAAAGCTCAAAGAACTAAAACATAAGCCATAAACGGGTGTTCATCTAAAGGCTCTCTAACTTAACTAAACATAACCTATACACTAAACTTTCCCACCTTTCCTCCGTTCCTCTGTCTCTTATGAGTTGTGGTGCATGACATTGTAATCCCAATATCAAAATCAAGATTTCTTATAACTTCGTACTACTAATCAGCAAGTGTACTGGGTCGTCCAAGTAATACCATACGTGAGTAAGGGTCGATCCCACGGAGATTGTTGGTTTGAAGCAAGCTATGGTTATTTTATTATTCTTAGTCAGGATATCAATTATAATTATCGGTTTGAATTACTAAAAAAAATAAAAGAGCGTGAAATAGTTACTTGTTGTGCAGTAATGGAGAATATGTTAGAGTTTTGGAGATGCTTTGTCTTCTGAATTCCTGTAATGTAATATTCAACTCATTCAAAAGTGCGAAGTTCCTTCCATGGCAAGCTCTATGTAGGGTGTCACCGTTATCAATGGCTACTTCCCATCCTCTTAGTGAAAATGGTCCAAATGCTCTGTCACAGCATGGCTAATCAGCTGTTAGTTCTCGATCATGTCGGAATAGAATCCATTGATTCTTTTGCGTTTGTCATCACGCCCAACATTCGCGAGTTTGAAGCTTGTCACAGTCATCCGATCCCAGAATCCTACTCGGAATACCACAGACAAGGTTTAGACTTTCCGGATTCTCATGAATGCCGCCATCAATTCTAGCTTATACCACGAAGATTCTGGTTAAGGAATCTAAGAGATACTCACTCAATCTGATGTAAAACAGAGGTAGTTGTCAGACACACGTTCATGGATTGAGGAAGGTGATGAGTGTTACGGATCATCACCTTCTCCATAGTTAACCGCGAATGAACATCTTAGATAGGAACACGCATGTTTGAATGGAAAAACATAAATAATTGCATTAATTCATCGAGACGCTGCAGAGCTCCTCACCCCCAACAATGGAGTGTAGAGACTCATGCCGTCAAAGAGTATAAAATTCAGATCTAAAAATGTCATGAGATACAAAATAAGTCTCTAAAAGTTGTTTAAATACTAAAGTAGTAACTAGGTTTACAGATAATGAGTAAAATAAGATAAGTGGTGCAGAAATCCACTTCTGGGGCCCACTTGGTGTGTGCTGGGTATGAGACTTAAGCCTCTCACGTGCTTGGGCTGCTTCTGGAGTTGAACGCCAGGTTGTAACGTGTTTTGAGCGTTGAACTCCAACTTGTAACCTGTTTCTGGCGCTGGACGCCAGACTGCAACATGGAACTGGCGTTAAACGCCAGTTTACGTCATTTATCTTCACGCAAAGTATAGACTATTATATATTGCTGGAAAGCTCTAGATGTATACTTTCCAACCCAATTGAGAGCGCACCAATTGGACTCCTATAGCTCCAAAAAATCTATTCCGAGTGCAGGGAGGTCAGAATCCAACAGCATCAGCAGTCCTTTTTCAGCCTAACTCAGATTTTTGCTCAGCTCCCTCAATTTCAGCCAGAAAATACCTAAAATCACAAAAAAACACACAAACTCATAGTAAAGTCCAGAAATATGATTTTTGCCTAAAAACTAATAATATTCTATTAAAAACTAATTAAAACATACTAAAATCTACATGAAATTACCCCCAAAAAGCGTATAAAATATCCGCTCATCACAACACCAAACTTAAACTGTTGCTTGTTCCCAAGCAACTAGATAAATAAAATAGGATAAAAAGAAATTAAGAAGCAATAATATCTCAGAGTTTTAAGTGAAGCTCAGGTTCTAATTTAGATGAGCGGGGCTAGTAGCTTTTTGTTTCTGAACAGTTTTGGCATCTCACTTTATCCTTTGAAATTCAAAATGATTGGCATCCATAGGAACTCAGAATTTAGATAGTATTATTGATTCTCCTAGTGTAGTATGTTGATTCTTGAACACAGCCATTTTATGAGTCTTGGCCGTGGCCCTAAGCACTTTGTTTTCCAGTATTACCACCAGATACATAAATGCCACAGACACATAACTGGGTCAACCTTTTCAGATTGTGACTTAGCTTTGCTAAAGTCCCCAGTTGGAGGTGTCCAGAGCTCTTAAGCACACTCTTTTGTCTTGGATCACGACTTTAACCACTCAGTCTCAAGTTCTTCACTTGGACCTACATGCCACAAGCACATGGTTAGGGATAGCTTGGTTTAGCCGCTTAGGCCTGGATTTACTTCCTTGGGCCCTCCTATCCATTGATGCTCAAAGCCTTGGATCCTTTTTACCCTTACCTTTTGGTTTTAAGGGCTATTTGGCTTTTTCTTTTTCTTGATTCTAAATTTTTTTTGAACTGCTTTTTCTTGCTTCAAGAATCAAATTCATGATTTTTCAGATCAGCAATAATATTTTTCGTGTTCCTCATTCTTTCAAGAGCCAATATTCATAAAATTCAAGATAAAAAAAATATGCACTATTCAAGCATTCATTCAGAAAACAAAAAGTATTGCCACCACATATAATTAATTATAATTTTTCTTATTAAGAACTCTAAAGATATAAATTACCTCTTTATTCTAAAAATCTACTATTTTATTCATGTTTGATGATGATGAGAGAAATAAATTATAACTTAATTGAAAATAAAATCAAAAATAGATATACTAATTACCACTACTCCTATATAACTTCTAAGGTAAATTCCTATAGTAACAACTATCACATAGTTAAAGGTAAAATTAGAACTCAACAACCTGTATTTTGGGAAGTGGGTGTTCCTTTAGTCTGTGGGGTGCTTGGTCCTTCAAGAATTAATTTCTGACGCTTCAGTTCCCTCAAGTCGCGCCCTTGCTCCTCTTGTTCCCTAAGCAATTTGCAAAGCATGCTATTTTGATTATTCTGTTCTTCCTTTATTTGGTCCATAGCTTCTTGTAACCTGAAAACAGACACCCCAAGATGCTCCCAATATTCAAATTGAGGGATTTCTGGGAGAACTTCCTGTGCTCTCCTCTTGATGGGGTCATCCTGCAATTGTTGTTTTTCCATTGATATTTTAGTGATTGGCCGTTCAACTGAGATATACTCAGTTATTCCCATCCTCACTCCCGCATCTTTGCAGAACATAGAAATTAAGCTTGGATAAGCCAATTTGGCATCTTTGGAGTTCTTGTTTGCTATTTTGTAAAGTTCACACGTGATTAGTTGATGAACTTCTAATTCTCTTCCCAACATGATGCATTGAATCATCACTGCTCTTTTAACAGTGACTTCAGAGCGGTTGCTAGTGGGCAATATAGAACGCCCAATGAAATCCAGCCAGCCTCTGGCGACTGGTTTGAGATCTTCTCTCTTGAGTTGATTTGGGATGCCAGTTGTGCTGGTGGTCCACCTGGCTTCGGGGATGCATATATCCTCTAGAATCTTGTCAAGGCCCTTGTTTGTTCTCATCATTCTCCTATTAAAAGAGTCTGGGTCATCTTTCAGCTGAGGCAACTTAAAGATCTCCCTGATTTTGTCAGGGTGGATGTGAACAATTTTTCCTCTGACCAAGGTCTGATAGTCATAGAGGGCAATTCCAAATATTCTAGTCTATCCGTTTGCCAATGATTAGCATAGAATTTCTGAACCATGTTCCTTCCCACTTTTGTTTCAGGATTAGCTAGGATTTCCCAGTTCCTGTTTCGAATTTGCTCTTGGATCTCCGGATATTCATCTTCTTTCAGATCAAACTTGACTTCTGGGATCACTGATCTTAGACCCATTATTTTCTAGTAATGGTCTGAATGTTCTTTGGTTAAGAACTTCCCTTGATTTCAAAGTGGTTTTGGAGTACTCTCTTTCTTGCCTCTTGGAGTGGGTTGTTTTCCTTTAGGAGCCATGATCTTAGTGAGTATGTTTTTGTGATCACGGATAAACACACCAAACTTAGAGGTTTGCTTGTCCTCAAGCAAAAGAAAAGAAAGGAGAGGGATAGAAGGAGAGCTAGTGTAGAATGGTGGATGAGAAGAGGGAGGCCGAGTGGGGATTTAAAAGGGAGGGGGTGGGTTTTCGAAAATTTTAAAAAGATATAAGATAAAAGATATAATTTATAAAAGATAAATATGATAAGAGAAAGATATAAATTTAAAAAAAAAAGTTGTGAAAGATATTTGTAAAAGATAAATCTGAATTTTTATTTTGAAAAAGATTTAAAAAGATAGTTGAGTTTTGAAAGATTTGAAAATGAGTTGGATTGGATTGAAAAAGGATTTGTTTTTATGGATTAAGATGCATTTGATATTTTTGAAAAAGGGATTTTAGAAATTAGGATTAAAATTTTTGGAATTGAAGGACGAGATTTTGAAACATGTTTATGCAAGAAATCATGAAGTTGAAACGTGAAAAATAAAATAAAATAAAATAAATTGTGAAGTAAAAACAAATTTACCTCCCACCATCTTGGCGTTAAACGTCCAAATGCTGCATGTTTTGGGCGTTTAACGCCCATGTGCTGCTCCTCCTGGGCGTTCAACGCCCAGCTGTTGCTTCTTTCTGGCGTTGAACGCCAGGAACTCCTTTGTCACTGGGCATTTTTCTGAACGCCCAGGATGCTATCAATCTGCCGTTAAACGCCCAGAAGGTGCTTCTTTCTGGCGTTCAACGCCTAGAAGATGCTCCTTTCTGGCGTTTAATGCCCATATGGCTACCCTTACTGGCGTTGAATGCCCAGTAGGTGCTTCTTTTGGGCGTTCAACGCCCAAAACAGCTTTTACTGGCTTTTTCGTACCAGTGAGCTTCCTTTTTTTGCTGTTTTATCCTCTGAATCCTTCTGTAACTCTGTGAACTTAAGAATTTGCCATTTTACCTTGAAGAAAATCAATATGAATCTATAAAAATAAATAAATGAAAAATAAACTTTGTTTATGGCTGGGTTGCCTCCCAGCAAGCGCTTCTTTATTGTCTTTAGCTGGACTTTTACTGAGCTTTAATCAAGTCTCAGTTTTGAGCATTCTTGCTCAAAATTGCTTTCAAGATAATGTTTGACTCTCTGTCCATTAACAATGAACTTTTTATTAGAATCATTATCCTGAAGCTCTACGTATCCATATGGTGACACGCTTGTAATCACATATGGACCTCTCCACCGGGACTTCAATTTCCCGGGAAATAATCTGAGCCTAGAATTAAATAGCAGGACTTTCTGCCCTGGCTCAAAGACTCTGGATGATAATTTCTTATCATGCCATCTTTTTGCTTTCTCTTTGTAAATTTTTGCATTCTCGAAAGCATTGAGTCTAAATTCCTCTAGCTCATTTAACTGGAGCAATCGTTTTTCTCCAGCTAACTTGGCATCAAGGTTTAGAAATCTGGTTGCCCAGTAGGCTTTATGTTCCAGTTCCACTGGCAAGTGACAGGCTTTTCCATACACAAGCTGGTATGGAGAAGTTCCTATAGGAGTCTTGAATGCTATTCTGTATGCCCACAGAGCATCAACCAAGCTTCTTGCCCAATCCCTTCTGTGGTTAATCACAGTCTGTTCCAAGATTCTTTTAAGTTCTCTATTAGAGACTTCAGCTTGCCCATTTGTCTGTGGATGATATGGAGTGGCTGCCCTGTGGCTGACTCCATATCGAACCAAAGCAGAGTAAAGCTGTTTATTGCAAAAATGAGTGCCCCCATCACTGATTAATACTCTATGGGTACTGATGAGCAGATAATTTATACGCTTTTTGGCATTGTTTTCACTTAGTTTTCAGTATGATTTAGTTGGTTTTTAGTATATTTTTATTAGTTTTTAATTAAAAATCACATTTTTGGACTTTACTATGAGTTTGTGTGTTTTTCTGTGATTTCAGGTATTTTCTGGCTGAAATTGAGGGAGCTGAGCAAAAATCTGATTCAGGCTGAAAAAGGGACTGCCGATGCTGTTGGATTCTGACCTCCCTGCACTCAAAGTGGATTTTCTGGAGCTACAGAACTCCAAATGGCACGATCTCAATTGCGTTTGAAATTCGACATCCAGGGCTTTCCAGCAATATATAATAGTTCATACTTTGCTCAAGGATAGACGACGTAAACTGGCATTCAACACCAGTTCCATGTTGCAGTCTGGCGTCCAGCGCCAGAAACAAGTTACAAGTTGGAGTTCAACGCCAGAAACAGGTTACAACCTGGCGTTGAACGCCCAAAACAGCCCAGGCACGTGAGAAGCTTAAGTCTCAGCCCCAGCACACACCAAGTGGACCCCAGAAGTGGATTTCTGCGCTATCTATCATAGTTTACTCATTTTCTGTAAACCTAGGTTACTAGTTTACTATAAAAACAACTTTTAGAGACTTATTTTGGACATCATGACATTTTTCAGATCTGAATTTTATATACTTTAACGGCATGAGTCTCTAAACTCCATTGTTGGGGGTGAGGAGCTCTGCAGCGTCTCGATGAATTAATGCAATTGTTTCTGTTTCTCCTTTCAAACATGCGTGTTCCTATCTAAGATATTCATTTGCGCTTAATTATGGAGAAGGTGATGATCCGTGACACCCATCACCTTCCACAATCCATGAACGTGTGCCTGAGAAACACCTCCGTTCTACATCAGATTGAATGAGTATCTCTTAGCTTCCTTAATCAGAATCTTCGTGGTATAAGCTAGAACTGATGGCGGCCACTCTTGAGGATCCGGAAAGTCTAAACCTTGTCTGTGGTATTCCGAGTAGGATTCAAGGATTGAATGGCTGTGACGAGCTTCAAACTCACGATTGCTGGGCGTGATGACAAACGCAAAAGGATCAATGGATCCTATTCCAACATGATCGAGAACCAACAGCTGATTAGCCGTGCTGTGACAGAGCATCTGGACTATTTTCATTGAGAGGATGGGAGGTAGCCACTGACAATGGTGATTCCCTACATACAGCTTGCCATGGAAGGAGCCTTGCATTTATGAAAGTGAGTAAGCATTATGTTGCAGGGATTCAGAGGACAAAGCATCTCCAAAAACCCCAACATATTCTCCATTACTGCACAACAAGTAACTATTTCACACTCTTTTATTTTTTAATTAGTATCCTGAATAAGAATAATAAAATAAACATAGCTTACTTCAAACCAATAATCTCCGTGGGATCAACCCTTACTCACGTAAGGTATTACTTGGACGACCCAGTGCACTTGCTGGTTAGTGGTATGAAGCTGTGTTAAATAGTCCATTAATATTGGCATACACAATTTCGTGCACCAAGTTTTTGGCGCCGTTGCCGGGGATTGTTCGAGTTTGAACAACTAAAGGTTTATTTTATTTCTTAGATTAGGAAGATTTTGGCAATTGGTTCAGAGTCTTTTATTTTCTTTTCAAAAATATTATTTTTCTTTATTAATTTTTTATTTTTCTTTAAGTCTAGTGTCTTGTTATAAGTTTGGTGTCAATTGCATATTTTATATTTTTCTTTAAAATTTTCGTATTAGTATTCTTTGTTCTTCCTTGATCTTCAAGTTGTTCTTGTTTATTTTTCTTGTTTGATCTTTAATTTTTCTTGTTCTGTGTCTTTTCTTGTTTCACTTGTGTTCTTTTTAAAGCATTAATCTTCCAAAAGGAATAT
This sequence comes from Arachis hypogaea, assembly GCF_003086295.3. Lineage (NCBI taxonomy): Eukaryota > Viridiplantae > Streptophyta > Magnoliopsida > Fabales > Fabaceae > Arachis > Arachis hypogaea. Next base: position 89,729,665 of record NC_092040.1, read on the forward strand.
ACCTGTTCATACCCTGACCGAGCTCCTCCAAATCGGCAAAATCCATGAAAGGTCCGACCTCGTCCCAAGGCCCACGCCTGAGGTCGGACCTCGGACAAACAAAGCTAAGAAGGCCCATCAAAAGGAACGCAGCCCAAAACCTAAAGGCCGAAAAGGCCTAGGAAAGGCGGTTCCACAAAGATAGAGATAAAACTCCCAAAAGATAAGATAAGATAAGAATATCTTATCCAGGGAAGATCACGGCCAACTACTATAAATACACTGGAACACCCAGGTATGACATTCATTCCACATTCTACGCATATCTGCTTGAACCCATGCTAACTTAAGCATCGGAGTGTCATTGCAGGTACAACCACCAACCACTCCACATATCAAGCTCGGGTCCCTGACCCCCACCTCGGGCCTCTCCAAGACGACCGAGCTACACGTTTCAGGTAACCCTCGGAACATTGGCGCCGTTGCCGGGGACCTGGAAGTCATCCCCCTACCATGGCGGACGACCCTCTCAACAATGACCACGCATCAGAACAAGAGGAGGAAGTTGACACCGGAGAACGACCGGACAGCCCTCTATCACCACGCACTCCAGGAGGAAACAAACAGAATCGCCCAAAGACATCACTCCCAAACAAAGATCCACAAAATTCCGAAAAAGAAAAGAGCTCGGAAATTCTAGAAGCAGTTTGGGCACAACAGAACCGACTGAAACAACTCGAAGAGGATATAAAGGAGCAAAAGGAAACTGAACAAGATCTGAGAAGGGAGGCTCGAAAACGCAGAGAACTAGAAGAAAAACTACAGAAAATAGAGGCCAATCTAAAAGACTGGACAGAACGCGGCATCACCCCCGAATGCAACCATGATCCCTTCACGCAAGAGATCATGAAGGAGAAGGTACCACGAAACTTCAAGCCACCCGATATGGATCTCTACGACGGCACCACCGATCCAAGCCACCACCTCAGCAACTTCAGAAGCAGAATGTACCTAGTCGACGCCCCCGACGCGATTCGATGCAAAGCCTTCCCCACCACTCTCACCAAGTCGGCCATGAAGTGGTTCGACAACCTGCCACCAAGATCAATCACCAGCTTCGAAGACCTAACCAAAAAATTCCTGACAAGGTTCTCTATTCAAAAGGACAAAACGAAACATGCCCCCAGTCTACTCGGAGTCAAACAAGGTAACCAAGAAACTCTCCGAGAGTACATGGAGCGATTCAACAGAGCCTGCCTGGACATACAACACTTGCCCACTGAAGCAGCCATCATGGGACTAGCAAACGGCCTAAAGGAGGGACCATTTAGCCAATCCCTATCCAAACGATACCCGACCTCCCTATACGAGGTGCAGGAGCGAGCAGAAAAATATATCAACATGGAGGAAACCTCCCAGTTAAGAGACTTTTCTAGGAAGGAATCGACCTACCCACTCCGAGATCGAGATCGGGAACAAAGGAAGAAAGAAGAAACCAACTCGGACAAGCCACGAAAGTACCACAGTTACACCCCCCTCCGAGTCTCCTTGGTAGACATCTACAGAGAAGTATGCCACACCGAAAAGATCCCACCACCTCGACCGCTAAAACACAAGAGAGCGGGGAGAGATCGGTCCGAATACTGTGAATATCACAAGCTCTACGGTCATTCTACTAACGACTGCCACGACCTAAAGAATGTTATAGAAAAGCTAGCCAGAGAAGGAAAACTCGACAGATACATAGCAGAGAAAGGAGAAGAGACCAAGAAGAGAAGGAGGGGAGATAACGAAGATCGGGCTGAACAAACCCCGCGAACCCCTGAAAGGCACGTTCATATGATAAATGGAGGTTTTGCAGGCGGAGGAACATCCAGATCCTCGCGAAAAAGACACCTCAAAGAAGTCTACCACGTCCGAGAAGACAATCCCCTGCCCGAACTACCTACTATCTCGTTTACCCGAGAAGATGCTCAAGGGATAATACCCGGGCACGACGATCCAATGGTAATCACCATTATCCTGGCAAACGCCAACTTACATCGAACCCTGATTGACCAGGGAAGCTCTGCGGATATCCTGTTCAAAACGGCCTTCGACAAACTCGGACTTGAAGAAAGAGAACTAGAGGCCTATCCCACCGACCTGTTTGGGCTAGGAGATACCCCGATCCATCCCTTAGGATACATCTCGCTACACACTACCTTCGGAAAAGGCGAGCAATCTAAAACGTTAAGCATCGACTACATTGTAGTCGACGTCACTTCAGCATACAATGCCCTCATTGGGCGACCAACCCTAAACAAACTAGCAGCTATAGTCTCAACCCCACACCTCTGTATGAAGTTCCCTACCGCAAAAGGAATCGCTACCCTAAAAGGCGACCAAAAACTAGCACGGCGGTGCTACAACGAAAGCCTGAGCCTAAAAGGGAAAGAGGTCAACACAATAGAACTCAGACGAGTTCAAGCCCGAGAAGACCTTCGACCACAACCAGAGGGAGAAACCGAAAAAGTCCAGATCGGGAACACACCTGAAAAAATAACAAACATAGGAGCAAACCTCGAAGCAGGCCTAAAGGAGGAACTCGTAACCCTCTTAAAGGAGAATTCCGACCTCTTCGCCTGGAAAGCCTCCGACATGCCAGGCATAAGCCCCGACCTGATGTGCCATAGGCTATCAGTATACCCGGGATCCAGACCTGTCCAACAAAGACGCCGAAAGCTCGGGCCTGAACGCATGCAAGCAATAGAAGAACAAGTACAAGCACTACTAGATGCAGGGTTCATTCGGGAAGTAAAATACCCCCTATGGCTCGCAAACGTGGTCCTGGTAAAAAAGCCCAACGGAAAATGGAGGATGTGCGTCGATTACACGGATCTCAACAAAGCCTGCCCCAAAGACCCATATCCACTACCAAACATCGACGCCTTAGTAGACGCAGCCTCAGGCTATAGATATCTCTCCTTCATGGACGCATACTCAGGATACAATCAAATCCCGATGTACGGACCCGACCAAGAAAAGACCTCGTTCATAACCCCAAGGGCAAACTACTGCTACGTAGTAATGCCCTTCGGGCTGAAGAACGCAGGGGCAACCTACCAGAGGCTAATGAACAAAGTGTTCTCAGAACACATCGGACTACAACTAGAGGTGTACGTCGACGACATGCTGGTAAAGACGCAAAAAGACAGAAACTTACTGACCGACCTCACCAGTGTCTTCAGCACCCTCAGAAAACACAACATGAGACTCAACCCGACGAAGTGCACCTTCGCCGCAGAAGCCGGAAAGTTCTTAGGCTTCATGTTGACTCAAAGGGGCATCGAAGCAAACCCGGACAAATGCCAAGCGATACTCAATATGAAGAGCCCGACGTGTGTCAAAGAAGTACAACAGCTGAATGGAAGGCTGGCCGCCCTATCAAGATTCTTGGCAGGATCAGCGATAAAATCACTACCTCTCTACTCACTCCTAAAGAAAGGGAAACCCTTCTCGTGGACCCCGGAGTGCGAAAAAGCCTTTCAAGAATTCAAGGAATTCCTCGGGCAGCCACCAATCCTAACCCGACCTTTAAAAGGGGAAGAGCTCGTACTATACCTCTCAGTCGGACATCGAGCAGTCGCTTCAGCATTAATACGAGAAAAAGACCAGGGACAACACCCCATATACTTTGTAAGCAAGGCACTACAAGGGGCCGAATTAAACTATCAGAGAATAGAAAAATTCGCCTACGCCCTAGTGTTCACAGCTCGGAGGCTTCGCCCCTACTTTCAAGCCCACACCATCAAAGTCCGGACAAATCAACCCATGAGACACATCCTACAAAAAACAGACCTGGCAGGACGAATACTACAATGGGCGGTGGAACTGTCCGAGTTCGACCTCCACTATGAAGCCCGGACTGCCATAAAATCTCAGTACCTAGCCGACTTCATCGCAGAATACACTGAGACCCCTGGAACCCCACTCTCATGGAACCTGTATGTCGACGGGTCCTCAAACAAAATAGGAAGCGGAGCCGGGGTTATACTCGAAAGCGACCAAGGAACACGGATAGAACTATCCCTAAAATTCGAGTTCCAAGCTTCGAACAACCAAGCCGAATACGAGGCCCTACTAGCAGGTCTAAAACTAGCCGAAGAGGTCGGAGCCCAGAGAATCACGATCTTCAGCGACTCCCAGGTCGTCACATCACAAGTAAATGGAAGCTACCAGGCCAAAGACCCAACTATGAAAAAATACCTAGACCAAACACAGACACAATTACGCCACTTTTCAGAAATACAGATCCAGCATATACCTCGGGAGCAAAACACCCGGGCGGACGCCCTCTCAAAACTCGCCAGCACCAAGCCCGGAGGCAACAACAGAAGTCTCCTCCAGGAAACCTTACAATCCCCCTCCGTGATAAAAGAGGAAGAAACGCTAAATATATCCAACCAACAGCAAGGATGGATGACCCCCATACTCAACTACCTGAAGTCGGGAACTCTCCCCACCGAAAGAAAGGAAGCTAAAAGACTCACGAAAGACGCCCAGAATTATACACTAATTCACGACGTATTATACAGAAGAGGATTCTCAAACCCCCTCCTTAGGTGCGTCCCGACCTCAGAAACAAAGAGCGTCCTCGAAGAAGTCCACGGAGGCATGTGTGGGAACCATCTCGGAGCTCGGGCACTATCCAAGAAAGTAGTCCGGGCCGGGTTCTACTGGCCGACCTTGCAAAGAGACGCAACAGAATTTGTGAAAATATGCCCCCCTGTCAAAAACACGCAAATTTTCACAAGGCACCACCCGAAGACCTTATCAGCATCACCGCACCATGGCCCTTCGCAAAATGGGGACTAGACCTACTCGGCCCATTCCCCAAGGACCGGGGCAAGTCAAATACCTCATAGTAGGGGTCGACTACTTCACAAAATGGATCGAAGCTGAACCCTTAGCCACCATTACGGCTCAGAAAAGTCGCAAATTCCTATACAAAAACATTGTCACAAGGTTCGGAGTCCCCTACTCCATCACAACAGACAATGGAACACAGTTCACGGACACAAGTTTTCAGAACTTGGTGGCCGAACTAAAAATCAAACAGCAATTCACATCAGTCGAGCACCCACAAGCCAATGGACAAGCAGAGGCTGCAAATAAAGTCATCTTGGCCGGGTTAAAACGAAGACTCCAAGAGGCCAAAGGGCATGGGCCGAGGAACTCCCCAGGTACTATGGGCATATCGGACAACCCCACACTCTACAACGGGAGAATCCCCATTCCGACTAGCTTACGGGATGGAGGCAATGATTCCTATCGAAATAGATGAAGGGTCACCCAGAATCATCTTCTACAACGAAGGAGGCAACCCACAGGCACAAAGGGAAGAACTCGACCTCCTCCCCGAGGTCCGAGAAAGAGCCCGAATCCGAGAAGAAGCCTTAAAACGACGAACGGCCCTCAGATACAATCAGAAAGTAATAAAGCGAAGCTTCTCCATTCACGACCTGATTCTAATCCGAAATGACATCGGAACACAAAAGTCGGGAGAAGGAAAGCTAGCTGCAAATTGGAAAGGACCCTACAAGGTAACAGAAGTCTTAGGGACAGGCTACTACAAAGTATCCGACCTAGAAGGCAATGAGCTGCCCAGGGCCTGGCACGCCTGTAATCTAAGGCGGTACTACAGCTAGAAAAACTTAACCCGAGGTGTACTCTTTTTCCCTACAAGGGTTTTTTAATGAGACACCCGGTTAAAGTAAGACACCCGACCTAGTCAAAGGGTAAACACTCTGTAAATATTCTTTCTTTTTTAAATACTAATCAAATTTCTCTATTTTCTTTTCTTCTTCCTCATGATGAAACAAATCCTGGAAAGTACCCCACCAAGGCGCATTAATTTATGCTCGGCAAAACGCAAAAAATCATTTGCCAAGAGACCACACAAGGTCGGCAAAGATAAAGCGACGAGGTTCAAATTAATGTGAGAAGTTATAAAGTAACTCTGAAAAGGCTCAAAAGGCCAAATAAAAAGAGATTACAAAAATAACTTAAAAAGGCCGACCAACAACAAAGTCGGACCCAACAAAGGGAAAGTTATAAAGTAACTCTGAAATGGCTCAAAAAAGCCAAATAAAAAGAGATTACAAAAATAACTTAAAAAGGCCGACCAACGACAAAAGTCGGACCCAACAAAAAGGAGGTACTCGAGCGCCCGAGGTCCGAGAAAAAGCTCGGATCCTAGAAAGAAGCCTTAAAACGGCGAGAACCAAGATTTCGAAAAACGCTTACTAAAAAGTTGCTTTACAAAAAAACAACTGAAAAGTACAAGCGAAAGAACGAAATCAAAGGAAATCTCGAAAACGCTTACTAAAAAGTTGCTTTACAAAAAGCGGCTAAAAAGTACAAGCACGAAAGCAAAGGAAGTTTCGAAACGCTAGCTAAAAAGTTGTTATCCAAAAACAAACTAAAAAGCACAAAAGCGGAAACAAAAAGTCAAAACGCAAACAAAAACACCGCATAATATAGTTACTACAAGTAGCTAAATAAGCAAAAGGTGTCCAAAGCGTTTACAGAAACCATCCAAAAAGCCCACAGGCCGGGCAAAACACCAAAAAGATTACAGAGGATCAAGATCCTTTCCAGACTCCACATCAACAGAAGGCTGCGGAGGAAACATAGATAGCGGGACTGCATCAACAGCAACGTCATCCCGGTTTGAAACCTCCACGCCAGAACCATCCCCGACCAAAGGTGAAGTCGGGTTCTCAACCGGAACTTTGGGGTCGGACATCGGAACCTCATCCTCATTAGGAGCAGGAACAATCTTTCCCTCCACAACAACGTTGTCCGTACTGAATAAACTCAGATCCAGGTCGGGAGCAAGAACCCGGACCTGAGCCTTCAAATTTTCAAACATAGCATCCATACCCTTGGCCACATGACCTTCCAGCTCGTAAAACTCGTCCTGCGCGGATTGCAACTTCTCCTTTGTCTCCACAAGCTCGGTATATAGCCGAGTATAATTCTCTGTAGCCGCCTTCGCCATCTCCTCAGATGTCTTCGCTGCCGCCACAGCCACGGTAGCTTTAGTTTTCTCTTTCTCCAAAGAGGCCTCCAACTCAGTAATCCTGGCAGCCTTCAGTTGACTAATCCTATCAAGCTCGGACTGAGCCTTCTCAAGTCGGGAGCTGGTCGCCCCAAGGGGGGATTTCTTGAACTCCCGGGCAATAGCGGCATGGAGACTAGCCATCCGGACACAGCTCCGCGCCATATACTGAAAATGATGCTCCATAGATACATCATCAGTGGAAATAAAGGTCTGAGGGAGAATATGCTGCTCAATCCAACCAAGAGCGTCAAAGTCCTTATCATTGAAACCGGCAAGCTCTTGAGAGGTCTTCTGCTTCTTGGGAGGAGGGCCCGAGAACGGAGGAGGAGAAGAAGTAGCAGGCCCAGAGGTCGGAGGATCCCGACTTATAGCTCGGAACTGGGGAGTAGGAATAGTCTTCGACCGAGTCTGAACACCCACAGTAGTCTTCTGCGGAGAAGATCGGGCAGAAGCCTCCCCGGCCTCGATATTCCGAGCAGCCACAGACTTCTTCGTCCGACGAAGGAACTTCATGGAATCCGCCTGAGAAGACATCTCTGCAAGAAATAAAGAAAGGGATTACCACAACAGAAATTCCACCAAAAATAAGCAAAACCAAAATACTAAGAAAAGGCGAATCTCAAAGAGGTCGGGAACTACCTAACTCGGAACGGAGAAGGCTTGGATCTCCCAACATTTTCTTCGTGTCCAAGTGAGGTGCCCGACCCCATAAACTGCTCACCACACCCACAAAAGCCTGCTCCACCTCATCTAGACTCTCAAAAGTATACTTAGCAGACACTATATTCTCCTGCCAACAAAGAGGAAAAGAAAGCTCCCCACTCTCATCTAGAAAGAAAGGTCGGACGTCTCCAGCAGCCCAGACCTTGAAATAAAAGTTCTTAAAATCGTGAAAAGACTCATCATACAGGGTACAAAACTTCCTCCCCTGGTTAGCCCTAAAAGAGACCCAAGATACCTTCCCCCCACCCGAACCCGGCTTCGTCAACACAAACAAATAGGAAAAAAGAGAAATAGAGGGAGAGACACCCAAAAACTGACACAAAAGTTGAAACAGCTTTAAAAACGCCCAAGAATTTGGATGAAGCTGCGTAGGAGCAAGGTTACAAGACCATAACACCTCGGACTCCAGGTCGGTAAAAGGAAGTCGGACACTCAGCTTAGAGAAAAAGCAATCATAAGCATAAAAGAAGAGCTTCTCGGAACTATCTAAGGGCGGGAAGCACACTCTCTCCTCGGAATCCGGGGCTACTAGTTCATAATCTCTCTCAGACTCTCTATCTTCACATATGCTACATTGCCTACGAAACCTAGCTAAATACTCAGAATCTACCACAGAAGGGACTCTTAGAGGAATAGGATCTACCCAACCAAGACCACTTGGAATCTTGGTCGACATCGCTTGAAGAACCTTTCGAGACATAAAATTCTTGCCTACAAATAAGAATACAACAGCAAGCAAAAAATCACATAAAAAGCAGACAGCGAAAACCCATTCAGCAAAACAAGAAACAGACGATCTTTGAGAGGAAAATACAGCAACCCGGAGCAAAAAAACCAGAGAACAAAAAAGAGTCCCCCCCATGTACAAACAAACAAAGCAAGGGCGGCGCCTCTTTTCGGGGCAACCCAGGCATAGAGAAAAAGAAACAGAAGCATATGTGCACAAGGAAAGAGATGGGAACAAACCTGGAAGAAAGAAGCAAGGACGACGAGCTCCGAAGCAAGGAGAACGGAACGGCGGCGCAGAGGAAACCCCGGAAAGACACGCGGAAAGATTCAGGGAAGAAGAACAAAAGAAAAAGGAAGCGATGCTCAAAAAAGGAGAATGGCGAAAACTCAGAAAAAAGGAAGGGAACAGAATAAACGAAGAAAAGGGGGGAAAGGGGCAAATAAATAATGCCTTCACAGAGCCCGAACGGAAATCGAGGAGAAACGGTAAAATGCAATAAATGCAGGAACGGCCATTTTTGAATTTTGAAAAACTACTATGCCCGAGCTCGACCTCTCAAAAAAGGACGAACTCGGGCAGGGGCACTGTTCATACCCTGACCGAGCTCCTCCAAATCGGCAAAATCCATGAAAGGTCCGACCTCATCCCAAGGCCACGCTTGAGGTCGGACCTCGGACAAACAAAGCTAAGAAGGCCCATCAAAAGGAACGCAGCCCAAAACCTAAAGGCCTAGGAAAGGCGGTTCCACAAAGATAGAGATAAAACTCCCAAAAGATAAGATAAGATAAGAATATCTTATCCAGGGAAGATCACGGCCAACTACTATAAATACACTGGAACACCCAGGTATGACATTCATTCCACATTCTACGCATATCTGCTTGAACCCATGCTAACTTAAGCATCGGAGTGTCATTGCAGGTACAACCACCAACCACTCCACATATCAAGCTCGGGTCCCTGACCCCCACCTCGGGCCTCTCCAAGACGACCGAGCTACACGTTTCAGGTAACCCTCGGAACAATACCTATTTAGAACAAGTGTTACATTTACTCCCAATTGGCTAGAGCGTTGGTCTATGTTCTTGGCAATTGGGCATCTTCTTTTTAAAATCTTTTTTCAAAAATAATTTTTCTTGATTTAATCTTGTGCCAAACTTTAAGTTTGGTGTTTTCTTGTTAATCTTTTCATAATTTTCGAAAATTTTATTAAATTCTTCTAAAAATTTTAAGTTTGGTGTTCTTTCTTTTGTTCTTGGTGTTCTTGTGAATCTTCAAGGTGTTCTTGAGTCTTTCTTGTGTTTTGATCTTAAAATTTTTAAGTTTGGTGTTCCTTGGTGTTTTCCCTCCAAAATTTTCAAAAATAAGGAGCATTAGATCTAAAAATTTTAAGTCTTGTGTCTTTTATGTGTTTTTCTCTTTCATCATAAAATTCAAAATTCAAAAAAAAAATATCTTTTCTAACTAATTTTAAACTATATTTTCAAAATTTTTATATAAAAATTCAGATTTCAATTTCAAAATTTTTCAATTCTTATCTTTTTAAGTTTTTTTTTAAAAAAAGATATTTTTAATATATATTTTATTACCTTTTTCAAAAATATCCTAACCACTTTCTCTTTTTCCTCAAATTTTTCGAAAATCTTCATAAACTTTTTCAAATTTTTATAAATTTTAATTTTTAATTTTCTTTCTTTATTTACTTTATTTTTATTTCGGTTTTTGTTTTATTTTATTATTTCGAAAATTATTCTTATAATAAAATAGACAATATCAACATCCATACCATCTCCCTTGCTCCATCATGGAACTAAGTGGAAATGAACAGTCTAGGAGGACTCTGGGGTCATATGCTAACCCCACTACTGCTTCATATGGGAGTAGTATCTGTATACCCTCCATTGGAGTTAGTAGCTTTGAGTTGAATCCTCAGCTCATTATCATGGTGCAGCAAAACTGCCAGTATTCCGGTCTTCCACATGAAGAACCTATAGAGTTTCTGGCACAATTTTTACAAATTGCTGACACAGTACATGATAAGGAAGTAGATTAGGACGTCTACAGATTATTACTATTTTCATTTGTTGTAAAAGATCAAGCTAAGAGGTGGTTAAATAACCAACCTAAGAATAGCATAAGGACATGGAAACAGCTGTCAGAAAAATTCCTGAATCACTATTTTCCTCCAAAACGGATGACACAGCTAAGGCTGAGCATCCAGGGCTTCAAACAAGGAGATAATGAATCTCTTTATGATGCTTGGGAGAGATACAGAGAGATGCTGAAAAAATACCCCTCTGAAATGTTTTCAGAGTGGGTGCAATTAGACATCTTCTACTATGGGCTTACAGAAAAAGCTCAGATTTCTCTAGATCACTCAGCTGGTGGATCTATACATATGAGAAAAACAATTGAAGAAGCTCAAGAGCTTATTGATACAGTTGCCAGAAATCAGCATCTGTACCTAAGTAGTGAATCTTCCATGAAAGAGGAAGCTAAAACAGTAACTGTTAAACTCAGTCCAATAGTTCAGGCTAATGAATTCAATCCGCAATTAGACTTTCTAACAAAACAGCTAGCCGAGTTCAAGGAGATATTACAAGAAACAAGAATGGCTAATATGAATATGGAAGTACAGTTGAAGCAAACAGAAAAGCAACTGTCAAAACAAATAACAGAAGAATGCCAAGCAGTTCAATTAAGAAGTGGGAAAATATTAAATACCTCACTTCAAAGTAGCAGGAAGTCAAGAAATGAACAAATGGCTACTCAAAATCCCTCTGAGGACAATCAGAGCCCAGAGAGGAATAATGCTGGCGCTGAACGCCCAAACCATGCTCATTCTTGGCGTTCAACGCCAGAAACAAGCAAGGGTTTGGCGTTGAACGCCCAAAGGGAGCACAGTTCTGGCGTTCAGACACTAGAAACAGGTAAGGAGCTGGCGTCTAACGCCACTCCAGCTTCCACCCCTGGTATTCAAATGCCAGTAGGGGATCAGACACATACAAGTGCTGATAACAACCCTTCTAAAAAGGTTTCCCAATCCACATCTGTAGGCAATAAACCTGCAGCAACTAAGGTTGAGGAATACAAAGCCAAAATGCCTTATCCTCAAAAACTCCGCCAAGCGGAACAGGATAAGCAATTTGCCCACTTTGCAGACTACCTCAGGACTCTTGAAATAAAGATTCCGTTTGCAGAGGCACTTGAGCAAATACCCTCTTATGCTAAGTTCATGAAAGAGATCTTAAGTCATAAGAAGCATTGGAGGGAAACTGAAAAAGTTTACCTCACTGAAGAATGCAGTGCAATCATTCTGAAAAGCTTTCCAGAAAAGCTTAAGAATCCCGGGAGCTTTATGATACCATGCATATTAGAGGGTAACTGCACCAAGACAGCTCTATGTGATCTTGGGGCAAGCATCAACCTAATCCCTGCATCCACTATCAGAAAGCTTGGCTTGACTGAAGAGGTCAAACCAACCCAGATCTGTCTTCAACTTGCTGATGGCTCCATTAAATACCCATCAGGCATAATTGAGGACATGATTGTCAAAGTTGGGCCATTTGCCTTCCCTACTGACTTTGTAGTGCTGGAAATGGAGGAGCACAAGAGTGCAACTCTCATTTTAGGAAGACCATTCCTAGCAACTGGACGAACCCTCATTGACGTCCAAAAAGGGGAGATAACCCTGAGAGTCAATGAGGATGAGTTTAAGTTGAATGTTGTCAAAGCTATGCAACATCCAGACACATCAGACGACTGCCTGGGCGTTGATATTATTGACTCCCTAGTGGAAGAGGTCCATATGACTGAGAGTCTCGAATCAGAGCTAGAGGATATTTTTAAAGATGTTCAGCCTCATCTGGAGGAACCAGAGGAAATAAAAAAACCTCTGAAAACTCCTCAGAAAGAGGAGAAACCTCCTAAACCCGAGCTCAAACCACTACCACCACCCCTGAAATATGCATTTCTGGGAGAAGGTGACACTTTTCCTGTAATCATAAGCTCTGCTTTAGGGCCACAGGAAGAGAAAGCATTAATTCAGGTGCTAAGGACACACAAGACAGCTCTTGGGTGGTCCATAAGTGATCTTAAGGGCGTTAGCCCAGCCAGATGCATGCACAAGATCCTATTGGAGGATGATGCTAAGCCAGTGGTTCAACGACAGAGGCGGCTAAATCCCGCCATGAAGGAGGTGGTGCAGAAATAGGTCACTAAGTTACTAGAGGCTGGGATTATCTATCCTATTTCTGATAGCCCCTGGGTGAGCCCTGTCCATGTTGTCCCTAAGAAAGGAGGAATGACAGTGGTTCATAATGAAAAGAATGAACTGGTTCCTACAAGAATAGTTACAGGGTGGCGTATGTGTATTGACTACAGAAGGCTCAATACAGCCACCAGGAAGGATCATTTTCCTTTACCATTCATAGACCAGATGCTAGAGAGACTAGCAGGTCATGAATATTACTGCTTTTTGGATGGCTATTCAGGTTACAACCAAATTACAATAGATCCTCAAGACCAAGAGAAAACAGCATTCACATGTCCTTCTGGAGTGTTTGCCTACAGAAGGATGCCTTTTGGTCTGTGCAATGCACCTGCAACCTTTCAGAGGTGCATGCTCTCTATCTTCTCTGATATGGTAGAGAAGTTTCTGGAAGTCTTCATGGATGACTTTTCAGTATTTTGAGACTCATTCAGCTCCTGCCTTAACCATTTAGCACTTGTTCTGAAAAGATGCCAAGAGACCAACCTAGTTTTAAACTGGGAAAAATGTCACTTTATGGTGACTGAAGGGATTGTCCTTGGGCATAAAATTTCAAACAAGGGAATAGAGGTGGATCAAGCTAAAGTTGAAGTAATTGAAAAATTACCACCACCTGCCAATGTTAAGGCAATCAGAAGCTTTTTGGGGCATGCAGGATTCTATAGGAGGTTTATAAAGGATTTTTCAAAAATTGCAAAACCTCTGAGCAATCTGCTAGTTGCTGACACGCCATTTGTGTTTGACACAAAGTGTCTGCAAGCGTTTGAGACCCTGAAAGCTAAGCTGGTCACAGCACCAGTTATTTCTGCACCAGACTGGACATTACCCTTTGAACTAATGTGTGATGCCAGTGACCATACCATTGGTGCAGTATTGGGACAGAGGCATAATAAGCTTCTGCATGTCATTTATTATGCTAGCAGTGTTTTAAATGATGCCCAGAAAAATTACACAACCACAGAAAAAGAATTACTTGCAGTGGTTTATGCCATTGACAAGTTTAGATCCTACTTAGTATGATCAAAAGTGATTGTGTACACTGACCATGCTTCTCTTAAATATCTACTCACAAAGCAGGATTCAAAGCCCAGACTCATAAGATGGGTGTTGCTTCTGCAAGAGTTTGATATAGAAATAAGAGACAGAAAAGGAACAGAGAATTAAGTAGCTGATCACCTGTCCCGGATAGAACCAGTAGCAGGAGCATCCATCCCTCCTACTGAGATCTCTGAATCCTTTCCGGATGAGTAATTGTTTGCTATTCAGGAAGCTCTGTGGTTTGCAGACATTGCAAACTATAAGACACAAGGTTCTCCTTCTGTAACCATGGAGAGGAAGCATGAAAAGCTTCTCTCACTGCAGAGTCAACCAAAGCCCCCACAGTCAAACTCTAAGTTTGGTGTTGAACCCCCACATTCAAACTCTAAGTTTGATGTTGGGAGGTCTTAACCTTGCTCTGATTATCTGTGAGGCTCCATGAGAGCTCACTGTCAAGCTATTGACATTAAAGAAGCACTTGTTGGGAGGCAACCCAATATTATTTAATTATATCTATTTATTTTCCATGGCTATTTTATGTTTTCTTTAGGTTGATGATCATGTGAAGTCACAAAAACAAATGGAAAATCAAAAATAGAATGAAAAATAGCACACCCTGGAGGAAGATCATTTTGGTGTTTGAACGCCAGAAACAAGCATCTGTCTGGCGTTTAACGCTAGAAACAAGCACCAAGCTGGCGTTTAACGCCAGAAACAAGCATCAGTCTGGTGTTAAACGCCAGAAACAGGCTACATTTGGGCGTTTAACGCCAGAAACAGGTGGCAGTCTGGCGTTAAATGCCAGGATTGCACAGTAAGGGCATTTTGTACGCCTAATTGGAGCAGGGATTCTAAATCCTTGACCCCATTCGATCTGTGGACCCCACAGGATCCCAACCTACCTCACCATTCAAATTCAAATCATTCCCCTCCCAAACCCATCCATTCACACACTTCCATCTCCTCCATCTTCTCCACTTCTTTCTTCTTTTGCTCGAGGACGAGCAAACCTTTTAAGTTTGGTGTGGTAAAAGCATTGCTTTTGTTTTTCCATAATTCAGTGGTAGAGCAATTGACTGCAGATCAAAGAGCTATGAGGAAAGAGCAACAAAGGCAAGGAAGAGACATAGAGGAGCTCAAAAGCACCATTGGTCCTTCAAGAAGAGGAAGACGCCACCCTCATTAAGGTGGACCCATTCCTTAATCTCCTTGTTCTTATTTTCCTGTTTTTCCTTTACTATGCTTCATGTTTAATTATGTTTGTGTCTTCACTATATGATCACTAGTATCTAAGTGTCTATGTCTTAAAGATATGAATGTCCTATGAATCCATCACCTTTCTTAAATGAAAATTGTTTTCTGAAAAAGAAAAAGAAGTACATGAATTTTGAATTTTAAAATAGTTTAATTATTTTGATGTGGTGGCAATACTTTTCGTTTTCTGAATGAATGCTTGAACAGTGCATATGTCTTTTGAATTTGTTGCTTATGAATGTTAAAATTGTTGGCTCTTGAAAGAATGATGAAAAAGGAGAAATGTTATTTGATAATCTGAAAAATCATAAAAATGATTCTTGAAGCAAGAAAAAGCAGTGAAGAACAAAGCTTGCAGAAAAAAAATGCGAAAAAAAAAAAGAGCAAGAAAAAGAAAAAGCAAGCAGAAAAAGCCAAAAGCTCTTTAAACCAAAAGGCAAGAGCAAAAAGCTAATAGACCTTAAAACCAAAAGGTAAGGGTAATAAAAAGGATCCAAGGCTTTGAGCATCAGTGGATAGGAGGGCCTAAAGGAATAAAATCCTGGCCTTAGCGGCTAAACCAAGATGTCCCTAACCATGTGCTTGTGGCGTGAAGGTGTCAAGTGAAAACTTGAGACTGAGCGGTTAAAGTCGAGGTCCAAAGCAAAAAAAAAACAAAGTGTGCTTAAGAACCCTGGACACCTCTAATTGGGGACTTTAGCAAAGCTGAGTCACAATCTGAAAAGGTTCACCCAGTTATGTGTCTGTGGCATGTATGTATCCGGTGGTAATACTGGAAAACAGAGTGCTTAGGGCCACGGCCAAGACTCATAAAGTAGCTGTGTTCAAGAATCAACATACTGAACTAGGAGAATCAATAACACTATCTGAATTCTGAGTTCGTATAGATACCAATCATTCTGAACTTCAAAGGATAAAGTGAGATGCCAAAACTGTTCAGAAGCAAAAAGCTAATAGCCCCGCTCATCTAATTAAGACTGATCTTCACAGATGTTTTTGGAATTCATTGTATATTCTCTTCTTTTTATCCTACTTTATTTTTAGTTGCTTGGGGACAAGCAACAATTTAAGTTTGGTGTTGTGATGAGCGGATAATTTATACGCTTTTTGGCATTGTTTTTACTTAGTTTTCAGTATGATTTAGCTGGTTTTTAGTATATTTTTTATTAGTTTTTAATTAAAAATCACATTTCTAGACTTTACTATGAGTTTGTGTGTTTTTTTGTGATTTCAGGTATTTTCTGGCTGAAATTGAGGGAGCTGAGCAAAAATCTGATTCAGGCTGAAAAAGGGACTGCCGATGCTGTTGGATTCTGACCTCCCTGCACTCAAAGTGGATTTTCTGGAGCTACAGAACTCCAAATGGCGCGCTCTCAATTGCGTTGAAAATTAGACATCCAGGGATTTTCAGCAATATATAATAGTTCATACTTTGCTCAAGGATCGACAACGTAAACTGGCGTTCAATGCCAGTTCCATGTTGCAGTCTGGCGTCCAGCGCCAGAAACAAGTTACAAGTTAGAGTTCAACGCCAGAAACAGGTTACAACCTGGCGTTGAACGCCCAAAACAGCCTAGGCACGTGAGACGCTTAAGTCTCAGCCCCAGCACACACCAAGTGTGCCCCAGAAGTGGATTTCTGCGCTATCTATCATAGTTTACTCATTTTCTGTAAACCTAGGTTACTAGTTTACTATAAAAACAACTTTTAGAGACTTATTTTGGACATTATGACATTTTCAGATCTAAATTTTATACACTTTGACGGCATGAGTCTCTAAACTCCATTGTTGGGGGTGAGGAGCTCTGCAGCGTCTCGATGAATTAATGCAATTGTTTCTGTTTCTCCTTTCAAACATGTGTGTTCCTATCTAAGATATTCATTTGCGCTTAATTATGGAGAAGGTGATGATCCGTGACACTCATCACCTTCCTCAATCCATGAACGTGTACCTGACAAACACCTCCGTTCTACATCAGATTGAATGAGTATCTCTTAGCTTCCTTAATCAGAATCTTCGTGGTATAAGCTAGAACTGATGGCGGCCACTCTTGAGGATCCGGAAAGTCTAAACCTTGTCTGTGGTATTCTGAGTAGGATTCAAGGATTGAATGGCTGTGACGAGCTTCAAACTCGCAATTGCTGGGCGTGATGACAAACGCAAAAGGATCAATGGATCCTATTCCAACATAATCGAGAACCAACAGCTGATTAGCCGTGCTGTGACAGAGCATCTGGACCGTTTTCACTGAGAGGATGGGAGGTAGCCACTGACAATGGTGATTCCCTACATACAGCTTGCCATGGAAGGAGCCTTGCATTTATGAAAGTGAGTAAACATTATGTTGCAGGGATTCAGAGGACAAAACATCTCCAAAAACCCAACATATTCTCCATTACTGCACAACAAGTAACTATTTCACACTCTTTTATGTTTCTAATAATTCCAACTGATAATTTTAATTAATATCCTGACTAAGAATAATAAAATAAACATAGCTTGCTTGAAACCAATAATCTCCGCGGGATCGACCCTTACTCACGTAAGGTATTACTTAGACGACCCAGTGCACTTGCTGGTTAGTGGTACGAAGCTGTGTTAAATAGTCCATTAATATTGGCATACACAATTTCGTGCACCAGGTACCAAATCTGCTGAAGATGTGTTTCTGGAGGAATTTTAGCACTGTTTTAGTGTCATTAGCGGGTGTTGCAATAGCTTCCACCCATTTGGATACATAATCCACTGCCACCAGAATATAAGTGTTTGAGTATGATGGTGGGAAAGGCCCTATGAAGTCAATACCCCATACATCAAACAACTCAATCTCCAAGATCCCTTGTTGAGGCATGGCATAACTGTGAGGTAGATTGCTAGATCTTTTGGCAACTGTCACAATTAAGTACAAACACTCGGGAATCCTTATAGAGAGTAGTCCAGTAGAAGCCACATTGGAGAACTCTTGTGGCTATTCGCTCACTTCCAAAATGTCCTCTATACTGTGATCCATGGCAGTGCCAGAGGATCTTCTGTGCTTCTTCTTTAGGCACACATCTACGGATTACTCCGTCTGCACATCTCTTGAAGAGATATGGTTCATCCCAAAGATAGTACTTTGCATCTGTGATCAACTTCTTTGATTGCTGCCTACTGTACTCTTTGGGTATGAATCTCACTGCCTTGTAGTTTGCAATGTCTGTAAACCATGGCACTTCCTGGATGGCAAAGAGTTGCTCATCCGGAAAGGTTTCAGAGATCTCAGTAAGAGGGAGGGACGCCCCTTCTACTGGTTCTATTCGGGACAGGTGATCTGCTACTTGGTTCTCTGTCCCTTTTCTGTCTCTTATCTCTATATCAAACTCTTGCAGAAGCAACACCCATCTGATGAGTCTGGGTTTTGAATCCTGCTTTGTGAGTAGATATTTAAGAGCAGCATGATCAGTGTACACAATCACTTTTGATCCTACTAAATAAGATCTAAACTTGTCAATGGCATAAACCACTGCAAGCAGCTTTTTTTCTGTGGTTGTGTAGTTCTTCTGTGCATCATTTAAAATATGGCTGGCATAGAAAATGACGTGCAGAAGCTTGTCATGCCTTTGTCCCAATACTGCACCAATGGCATGGTCACTGGCATCACACATTAATTCAAACGATAATGTCCAGTCTGGTGCTGAGATGACTGGTGCTGTAACCAGTTTAGCTTTCAGGGTCTCAAATGCCTGCAGACACTCTTTATCAAAGATAAATGGCGTGTCAGCAGCTAGCAGATTACTCAGAGGTTTGGCGATTTTTGAAAAATCCTTTATAAACCTCCTATAGAATCCTGCATGCCCTAAAAAACTTCTGATTGCCTTAACATTGGCAGGTGGTGGTAATTTTTCAATTACCTCTATCTTAACTTGATCCACCTCTATTCCCTTGTTCGAAATTGTTTGCCCAAGGACAATGCCTTCAGTCACCATAAAGTGACATTTTTCCCAATTTAAGACCAGGTTAGTCTCTTGGCACCTCTTTAGAACAAGTGCTAGATGGTCAAGACAGGAGCTGAATGAGTCTCCAAATACTGAAAAGTCATCCATAAAGATTTTCAAAAATTTTTCCACCGTATCAGAGAAAATAGAGAGCATGCACCTTTGAAAGGTTGCAGGTGCATTGCACAGACCAAATGGCATCCTTCTGTATGCAAATACTCCGGATGGACATGTGAATGCTGTTTTCTCTTGATCCTGGGGATCTAATGCAATTTGATTATAACCTGAATATCCATCCAGAAAGTAGTAGTATTCATGACCTGCTAGTCGTTCTAGCATCTGGTCTATGAATGGTAAAGGAAAATGATCCTTTCTGGTGGCTGTGTTGAGCCTTCTGTAATCAATGCACATACACCACCCTGTAACTGTTCTTGTAGGAACCAGTTTATTTTTTTCATTATGGACCACTGTCATGCCACCTTTCTTAGGGACAACTTGGACAGGGCTTACCCAGGGACTTTCAGAAATAGGATAAATAATCCCAGCCTCTAGTAATTTAGTGACCTCTTTCTGCACCACCTCCTTCATGGCTGGATTTAGCCACCTTTGTGGTTGAACCACTGGCTTAGCGTCACCCTCCAATAGAATCTTGTGCATGCATCTGGCTGGGCTAATGCCCTTAAGATCACTAATGGACCACCCGAGAGCTGTCTTGTGTGTCCTTAGCACTTGAATTAGTGCTTCCTCTTCCTGTGGCTCTAAGGTAGAGCTTATGATTACAGGAAAGGTATCACCTTCTTCTAGAAATGCATATTTCAGGGATGGTGGTAATGGTTTGAGCTCGGGTTTGGGAGGTTTCTCCTCTTCTTGAGGGATTTTTAGAGGTTCTACTATTCTCTCTGGTTCCTCCAGATCAGGCTGAACATCTTTAAAGATATCCTCTAGCTCTGATTCGAGACTCTCAGCCATATTGACTTCTTTTACTAGAGAGTCTATAATATCAATGCTCATGCAGTCATTTTGGGTGTCTGGATGCTGCATGGCTGTGACAACATTCAACTTGAACTCGTCCTCATTGACTCTCAGGGTTACTTCCCCTTTTTGAACATCCATAAGGGTTTGGCCAGTTGCTAGGAAAGGTCTTCCCAGAATGAGAGTTGCACTCTTGTGCTCCTCCATTTCTAGCACCACAAAGTCAGTGGGAAAGGCAAATGGCCCAACCTTGACAATCATGTCTTCAATCACGCCTGATGGGTATTTAATGGAGCCATCAGCAAGTTGGAGACATATCCGAGTTGGTTTAACTTCATCAGTCAACCCAAGCTTTTTGATAGTAGCTGCAGGTATTAGATTAATACTTGCCCCAAGATCACATAGAGCTTGCTTGGTACAAGTACCTTCTAATGTGCATGGTATCATAAAGCTTCCCGGATCCTTAAGCTTCTCAGGTAAGCTTTTCAGAATGACTGCACTGCATTATTCAGTAAGGTGAACTTTCTCCGTTTCCCTCCAATCCTTCTTATGACTTAAGATCTCTTTCATGAACTTAGCATAAGAGGGTATTTGCTCAAGTGCCTCTGCAAACGGAATCTTTATTTCAAGAGTCCTGAGATAGTCTGCAAAGCAGGCAAATTGCTTATCCTGTTCCGCTTGGCGGAGTTTCTGAGGATAAGGCATTTTGGCTTTGTATTCATCAACCTTAGTTGCTGTAGGTTTATTGCCTATAAATGTGGGTTGAGAAGCCTTTTTAGAGGGGTTGCTATCAGCACTTGTATGTGTTTGATCTCCCACTAGCGTTTGAATGCCAGGGATGGAAGCTGGAGTGGCGTTAGACGCCAGCTCCTTACCTGTTTTTGGCGTCTGAACGCCAGAACTGTGCTTCCTTTGGGTGTTCAACGCCAATTCATTGCTTGGTTTTAGCGTTGAACGCCAGGACTGAGCATGGTCTGGGCGTTCAGCGCCAGCTTTCCACCCATTTTCTGGCGTTTGAGCGCCAGAGTCATTCCTCTCTGGGCTCTGATTGTCCTCAGATGGATTTTGGGTGGTTTGCTCATTTCTTCACTTCCTGCTACCTTGAAGTGAGGCATTTAATGTTTTCCCACTTCTTAATTGAACTGCTTGGCATTCTTCTGTTATTTGTTTTGATAACTGCTGTTCTGTTTGCTTTAACTGTACTTCCATATTTATATTAGCCATTCTTGTTTCTTGTAGTATCTCCTTGAATTCGGCTAACTATGTTGTTAGAAAATCTAATTGCTGATTGAATTCGACAGCTTGATCTGCAGGATTGAGTTCAGCAGTTACTGTTTTAGCCTCTTCCTTCTTGGGAAATTCACTGCTTAGGTACAGGTGCTGATTCCTGGCAACTGTATCAATGAGCTCTTGAGCTTCCTCAATTGTCTTTCTCATGTGTATAGATCCACCAGCTGAGTGGCCTAGAGAAATCTGAGCTCTCTCTGTAAGCCCATAATAGAAGATGTCTAATTGCACCCACTCTGAAAATATTTCAGAGGGGCATTTTCTTAGCATCTCTCTGTATCTCTCCCAAGCATCATAAAGGGATTCATTATCTCCTTGTTTGAAGCCTTGGATGCTTAGCCTTAGCTGTGTCATGTTTTGGAAGAAAATAGTGATTCAGAAATTTTTTTCGACAGTTGTTTCCATGTCTTTATGCTGTCCTTGGGTTGGTTATTTAACCACCTCTTAGCTTGGTCCTTTACAGCAAATGGAAACAGTAATAATCTGTAGACATCCTGATCTACTTCCTTATCATGTACTGTGTCAGCAATTTGTAAAAATTGTGCCAGAAACTCTGTAGGTTCTTCCTGTGGAAGACCGGAATACTGACAACTTTGCTGCACCATGATAATGAGCTGAGGATTCAACTCAAAGCTACTGACTCCGATGGAGGGTATACAGATACTACTCCCATATGAAGCAGTAGTGGGGTTAGCATATGACCCCAGAGTCCTTTTGGACTGTTCATTTCCACTTAGTTCCATGATGGAGCAAGGGAGATGATATGAATGTTGATATTATTTATTTTATTATATATAAAAATTTATTTTCGAAATAATAAAATAAAATAAGAAAAAATAAAAACGAAATAAAAATAAAATTAAAAAAATTTGAAAATATTTTGTGAAGATTTTTGAAAAAAATTGAGGAGAGAGAGAAAGTGGTTAGGATATTTTTGAAAAAGATAATAAAATATTATATATATATATATATATATATATATATATTTTAAATCTTAAGAAGATAAGATTTGAAAAGTTTTGAATTTGAAATATGAATTTTTTAAAAAAAAATTTCGAAAAAGTAGCTTAAAGATAGTTAGAAAAGATATTTTTTTTGAATTTTGAATTTTATGATGAAAGAGAAAAACACATAAAAGACACAAGACTTCAAATTTTTAGATCTAATGCTCCTTGTTTCGAAAATTTTGGAGGGAAAACACCAAGGAACACCAAACTTAAAATTTTAAGATCAAAACACAAAGAAGACTCAAGAACACTTTGAAGATTCACAAGAACACCAAGAACAAAAGAAAAAATACCAAACTTAAAATTTTTAGAAAACCAAAATAAATTTTTGAAAATTATAGAAAGATTAACAAGAAAACACCAAACTTAAAGTTTGGCACAAGATTAAATCATGAAAAATTATTTTTGAAAAAGATTTTTAAAAGAACCGGTGCCCAATCATCAAGAACATAAACCAATGCTCTAGCCAATTGAGCTGTAAATGTAACACTTGTTTTGAAGATGTATATTCCTTTTGGAAGACTAATACTTTGGAAAAGCACAAGAAAAACAAGAAAAGACACAAAACAAGACAAACCAAAGATCAACTAAGAAAAATTGACAAGAACAATTTGAAGATCAAGGAAAAACAAAGAACACTAATTCGAAAATTTAAAGGAAAATATAAGATATGCAATTGACACCAAACTTAGAACAAGACACTAAACTCACGGAAAAAATTAAAAATTGATAAAAAAAATAATATTTTTGAAAAATTTTTGAAAAGGGAATAAAGGACTCAGAATTTAATGACTCTATAGCAACAAAAAATAAATTATTCCTAATCTAAGCAACAAAATAAACCTTTAGTTGTTCAAACTCGAACAATCCCCCGCAACGGCTCCAAAAACTTGGTGCACAAAATTGTAATCCCAATATCAAAATCAAGATTTCTTATAACTTCGTACCACTAACCAGCAAGTGCACTGGGTCGTCCAAGTAATACCTTACGTGAGTAAGGGTCGATCCCACGGAGATTGTTGGTTTGAAGCAAGCTATGGTTATTTTATTATTCTTAGTCAGGATATCAATTATAATTATCAGTTTGAATTACTAAAAAAAAATAAAAGAGCGTGAAATAGTTACTTGTTGTGCAGTAATAGAGAATATGTTGGAGTTTTGGAGATGCTTTGTCTTCTGAATTCCTGTAATGTAATATTCAACTCATTCAAAAGTGCAAAGTTCCTTCCATGGCAAGCTCTATGTAGGGTGTCACCGTTGTCAATGGCTACTTCCCATCCTCTCAGTGAAAATGGTCCAAATGCTCTGTCACAGCATGGCTAATCAGCTGTTGGTTCTCGATCATGTCGGAATAGAATCCATTGATTCTTTTGCGTTTGTCATCACGCCCAACACTCGCGAGTTTGAAGCTCGTCACAATCATCCGATCCCAGAATCCTACTCGGAATACCACAGACAAGGTTTAGACTTTCCGGATTCTTATGAATGCCGCCATCAATTCTAGCTTATACCACGAAGATTCTGGTTAAGTAATCTAAGAGATACTCATTCAATCTGATGTAAAATGGAGGTGGTTATCAGACACATGTTCATGGATTGAGGAAGGTGATGAGTGTCACAGATCATCACCTTCTCCATAGTTAAGTGCGAATGAACATCTTAGCTAGGAACACGCATGTTTGAATGGAAAAACATAAATAATTGCATTAATTCATCGAGACGCTGCAGAGCTCCTCACCCCCAACAATAGAGTTTAGAGACTCATGCCGTTAAAGAGTATAAAATTCAGATCTAAAAATGTCATGAGATACAAAATAAGTCTCTAAAAGTTGTTTAAATACTAAACTAGTAACCTAGGTTTACAGATATTGAGTAAACTAAGATAAGTGGTGCAGAAAATCCACTTCTGGGGCCCACTTGGTGTGTGCTGGGGCTGAGACTTAAGCCTCTCACGTGCTTGGGCTGCTTCTGGAGTTGAACGCTAGGTTGAAACGTGTTTTGGGCGTTGAACTCCAACTTGTAACCTGTTTCTGGCGCTGGACGCCAGACTGCAACATGGAACTGGCGTTAAACGCCAATTTCTGTCATTTATCTTCGTGCAAAGTATGGACTATTATATATTGCTGAAAAGCCCTGGATGTATACTTTCCAACCTAATTGAGAGCGCGCCAATTGGACTCTTGTATATCCAAAAAATCCATTCCGAGTGCAGGAGGTCAAAATCCAACAACATCAGCAGTCCTTTTTCAGCCTAACTCAAATTTTTGCTCAGCTCCCTCAATTTCAGCCAGAAAATACCTGAAATCACAGAAAAACACACAAAATCATAATAAAGTCTAGAAATATGACTTTTGCCTAAAACTAATAATATTCTATAAAAAACTAATTAAAATATACTAAAATCTACATGAAATTACCCCCAAAAAGCGTATAAAATATCCGCTCATCAAGTTGCACACACAAACAAGTAAAACAAGGCAGACACAAGTAGTTCACAAATAATACAGATAACAATTATGACAAATAGCATATTATAATCACGTAGGCAATCCCAGATAGTTCATAAGCAAGCAAATCAGACAATATGCACATGATGTATGCTTCTCCTATGGTTGATGAGTCTCATCTATCGGTTATCAAGCCAACCCGATAAGTTCGGCTGCTAAACTTTGGCCTGTCCCTCGACGCGCATCCCCAAGAGTCTATGCATAGCTTTTTCTCATATATATGTAAAATTGCTCAATGGGGGGTCAACATTCCCGAGAATTTATAAGTGCCCAGTCACACTTGCGTCATAGGGTCAACAGAGTATCGAGTCTCAACCTGGAACACGTGGTGGCAAGCCACGGTACTTTACCCAGGAAAACTCATTTCTCAGATAACATTGAATGCATAAAACACATAAGTATTCATAATCATTCATATTCATCACATAATCGTTCGTCATAGCCATGGCATTATATATCCTTCATGCATATATATTCTTCTCATATAGTTCATCACTTTTTAACCTTTACTTCATCCCCAAGTTACCTCTATTTCCTAGCTTCAACTTATTTCTAGGCTTATCACTATAATCTAGGGATAAAAGGGTAAAAATTGAGGTTTGGAGGTTCAAAGTTAAGCTTTAAAACATAAAAACTCATGTGCTGAAAAATAGGGGTATGCGTACACATGCACCTATCCGCGTACGCATGTACACTAGACAGAATAGCATGCATGCGTATGCCCTATGTATGTGTACGCATAGGTACCAAACAGAATCTACCCCATGCGTAGAGAGGGTATGCATATGCATGCAAGGTATTTTGCCAAAAATTTGGCTAAGTCTGAAATCTGCAAAATTATCATTTTAAACCCTAAACTTCCGACGCGCATAACTTTTTCGTTTTAAATCATTTTCACCCATTTTTCGAACAGTGTAAACTTCATGGACACAATTTTCATATAAAGTAAGTTTGAAATTATTTGGAGATCCAGAAGCCAAGTTATGACTCGTCAAAGTTCGGCCAAAAATTAATATTTCATAAAAACCTCAAACCTTAATTTTCTATCAAGTCACATTTCAAAAATCAACCTAATACACTCAAATTCAGCACCAACTCATATAATATAACTCCACATCCTTCCACCACCCCGTTATACTCCAATTTAAGAAATTCTAGTACATAAACTTCACACTTATATTAATAAGAACATCAATAATTCATTATCTATACAAATTTATTACTATCAACATGTCAATCATCATCATAGCATCATTTAACATTCTCTACAAAACTCACATATAAATTTTGTAAGAATCTAGCAATTTATTATTCAGACACTCTTCCCTAATTTCAAAATTTAAGGTTTTGAGTTTGATAGATTATGTAATTTTGATGTTATAGGCTTGAGTTAGCTTGTAGAAACTCTTGGATTTTGTTCATTTGAGCCGTGGGTAAGGTAAAGAACTCCTATTTCTTTGGTGAATTTCCAATTTAGTGAACTCTATGTTGATTATAGTGATATTGTATGAATTAGATTGTGTTCTTGTTGATTTGGAGTTCAATTCGGCGGTTTAGAACAAAATCTGGGTGATTAAACTTGAGGAATTGACGTTTGGAAGCTTGGAGCTTGTGAAAGGAAAGGTTTTTGAGGAGTTCCGAGCTTAGGGAGGAATTGGCCAAGGTATGATTTTAGTTTCTCATAGATAATATATAATGTTTTGTGAAAACATAGGCTAGATGACCATAGGATAGGTTGGAAATGTGGGAATATGTTAATGCTAGTAACCTTGATAGAAATATGGAATTATATTGCGAATTAGTTGATGAATGATGATTCTGATGAGTAGGTTGTTATGATTATTGATGAATGTGAATATTGATTATAAAAGATTAAGGATTGGTTGAGTTGTGTGTGTGTGTGTGTGTGTGTGTGTGTGTGTGTGTGTGTGTGTGTGTGTGTTTTGAATAATGAATGAATTGAGAGTTGAAAATGATTTTGATATTGGGATTGGTTTGATTGATTAGAAATGATTTGAAAAGGGTTTTGAAAGGTGGTTTGGCTGGGACTCGAGAAGGGTGGCAAAGTCCAAATTTTAAACAAGATGCTGTTGAAATTTTTATAAAAATTAGAGATTTTGTTTAAAGTATTATTTAGACAAGTATGGATATAAGAATTATATTATTTAACTTCGATTTATAAAGAAATGAAATGTATTATATTTTGGAACTTGATTTATTTATAAAAGTATTATGTTGGAGTTTTAACTTATCAAGAAAAGTATTATGTTTTGAGTTTTACTTGGTTAAGAAGAGAATTATGTTTTGAGTGTGAATTTTTTTTTGAACGGAATGGGAGGTGTGAAGATGATAATTGTTGAATGAATTGAATGATGATGAGGATAAATTTGATATGAAATTGTTTTGTGGGGATCGTGGTTATTCCCCCCCCCCTCCGGCCACCAGATTTTAAAGAAAATTATTTTGTGGGGATCGTGGTTATTTACCGCTCACGTGTGTGCTATTTTCCAATTGAAAACGTCTGTAGGGATCGAAGTGGTTTACCGGCCATAGATGGTGGGGATCGAGGTGGTTTACTGCTCACCAGGTGAGGATCCTGCTACTTTACCGCTCACCAATTTTCAAGAGGACGATGTCCGAATTAGCTACCGGACATGTCGGGTTGGTTGTATAACCGACAGATAAGACTCATCAGCCATAGGGTAGGCATACATCAT
Source organism: Arachis hypogaea (assembly GCF_003086295.3). Taxonomy (NCBI): domain Eukaryota; kingdom Viridiplantae; phylum Streptophyta; class Magnoliopsida; order Fabales; family Fabaceae; genus Arachis; species Arachis hypogaea. The sequence goes on from NC_092040.1 coordinate 89,757,232, forward strand.
ATGCATATGTGTCTTTTGTTTGATTGTGCATTAATTGGGCTTGCCTATGTGATTACCATGCTTACCTGCTATATATGCTACTTGTTGTATCTGTATCCTACTTGTGCTTGCTTTGTCTGTATTGCTTGTCTGTGCACCGGAGTTTTGGAGGATTGGAGGAAGGCGGAAGTTAGGGCTTAAGTTAGAAAGGAATTAGAAATAAGAACCTTAGATAACCTACCCTGTTTATGGTTTTCCATTTATAAACTTTAAGATTTAAATATGAGTGTCAAAGTTCTAAGATCGCCTCTGGCTTTTCCGGACCTTATATATTATGTATGTGGGCACCATTACCATGCTGAGAACCTCTGGTTCTCATTCCATATCTATGTTGTTGTTTGCAAATACAGGTGGAGATGTGTCTTGGTGAACATCTAGAGGCTTCTCTGGCAAGCGAAGTTGGGAAGTTATATTTTGGAATTGTCTGTTATGCATTTTTTGTTCATAGATTCTCCTATGTGTATATATAGATAAATGATGTTTAAACCTCTTAGAGGCTTTTTGGAGAACTAGGTGTTTTCTTTATGCATGTTGGGTTATCTTGGGATATATACTTATGCTTATATATGTATTTATACTCCGGTCAGCCTTAGCTTTGCAGGTTGCATTCGGAGCTTGATATTCTATATTTTGGTACTCAACTCTTTATATATACTCATGTCTTACCCTTATCTTGTCTCTGGTTTTACGTTTATGAGTGTAATGCGCTTTTCTTTTCGCGGTTTTTGCTTAAACCTTTTTTCAAGGCCTCTAGTTATAAATTTCTTCAACCTTTATTCTTAGAGGTCGTAATACCTCACCACCTCTGTTTTACGACTTAAGCGTAAGGCTCTGTGTGGTAAGGTGTTACATTATGGTATCAGAGCGATTCGTTCCTATAGAGCTTGAGGGACGGACTGACTATGTTTATGGGTATACTCTAAGTGTCTATACATGCTAAATTAGGTTATCTAACTGATATATCTGGCATGAATGTCCATGAGCATGCATTTAGAACTTTGAAGCACTAGACTTGCGATATTGAGATTGATCACCTTGATATCACATGTTTGGTGTGAACAGGAATCAAACGGCGACTCGTGGTTGTCGTCACGGGCGAGGCAGAGATAGAATAGGTACCGCGGACCCTGAAACAACGAGAAACAACCCTGTGAAATTTATGGCTTCCCTAGAAAACATGCTTGCAGCTATGCGGATGACAGTCGAAGCGTTAGGGAATCAAGCTGGAAATGGGAACGACGCTAATGAGGATAACAAGACAATGACGATTGCAACGTTTCTTAAGATACATCCACCGATCTTCAGAGGAACCACAAACCCTACTGAGGCCGACAACTAGTTTCAAGCAATCGAGCGAGCTTTACAAGCACAACAAGTCCCTGGAAATCAACGTGTTGAGTTTGCAACTTATCAGTTAGCGGGTGAAGCCCAGTATTGGTGGCAAGGGATGCGACGCTTTCTGCAACAGGGTGATACTGCTATACCCTGGGATGGATTCCGAACTGAGTTCTACAAGAAATACTTTCCCAACTCGATCAGAACGGCTAAGGAGCTTGAACTTCTGCAATTGAAACAGGGTCAGATGTTGGTCCCTGAATACACAAACAACTTTGAGGAATTGTACCGATTTTCTATGATTTCTCATGGAACTCGAGAAGACTTTAAGGAATGGAAGTACATCAAATACGAAGGAGGATTTTGAAGTGACATATTGAGTTCTGTGGACCCAATGGAAATCAGAGTTTTCTCAGACTTGGTAAACAAGAGCAGGGTCGTGGAAGAATGTTTAAAGAAGGCTGTTGTGGCAGGGGGTGATAGCCGGGAGTTCTGCCGAAGGGACCACAACCAGAATTTTGCACCGAGGGGCCAATACTTCAAGAGGAGTGGCAGTCGCCAAGGGAGTGATAAAGGGAAGCAAGTTACACCTTACCCAGAGGATGTGAGGTGCCAAAGGTGCGGAAGTTTTCATCTGAATAGGTCGTGCCAAAAGGGTTTAGGTCTATGTTATAGGTGCGGGGAGCCAAGTCATATCTTCAGAGATTGCTCCCGTAGGAAGTCTCAAGACGCTGATCAATCATGACCACAAGATGGAGGTAATCCTGAAAAATGTTAATAGAATTCTAATTGCATTATATGATATTGGGAATGCTGCGTTTAGACATAGTGTATGACGGAGGTGAGGATTTAGAGCTAAAAGTGTTAAGACTTAGTTGTAACTCGAGTGTGCATATATGATGAGCGGAAAATTTATAAGCTTTTTGGCATTGTTTTTAGTATGTTTTTAGTATGATTTAGTTAGTTTTTAGTATATTTTTATTAGTTTTTAGTTAAAATTCACTTTTCTGGACTTTACTATGAGTTTGTGTGTTTTTCTGTGATTTCAGGTATTTTCTGGCTGAAATTGAGGGACCTAAGCAAAAATCTGATTCAGAGACTAAAAAGGACTGCAGATGCTGTTGGATTCTGACCTCCCTGCACTCGAAGTGGATTTTCTGGAGCTACAGATATCCAAATGGCACGCTCTCAACGGCGTTGGAAGGTAGACATCCTGGGCTTTCCAGCAATATATGATAGTCCATACTTTGCCCAAGATTTGATGGCCCAAACCGGCGTTCAAAGTCACCTTCAAGATTTCCAGCGTTAAACGCCGGAACTGGCACCCAAATGGGAGTTAAACGCCCAAACTGGCATAAAAGCTGGCGTTTAACTCCAAGAAGAGTCTCTGCACGAAATTTCTTCATTGCTCAGCCCAAGCACACACCAAGTGGGCCCGGAAGTGGATTTTTATGTCATTTACTCATCTCTGTACACCCTAGGCTACTAGTTTTCTATAAGTAGGACCTTTTACTATTGTATTTTCATCTTGGTTCTTCTGGTTCCCTCTCTGGGGCCGAAACCAATGATCACTCTTGTTCTTATGTATTTTCAACGGTGGAGCTTCTACACACCATAGATTAAGGTGTGGAGCTCTGCTGTACCTCGAGTATTAATGCAATTACTATTGTTCTTCCATTCAATTCCGCTTGTTCTTGTTCTAAGATATCACTTGTTCTTCAACTTGATGAATGTGATGATCCGTGACACTTATCATCATTCTCACTTATGAACGTGTGACTGACAACCACCTCCGTTCTACTTTCGATTGAGTGAATATCTCTTGGATTCCTGATTGCACGATGCATGGTTGATCGCCTGACAACCGAGTGCTCGCCTGACAACGGAGCCAACCATTCCGTGAGATCAGAGTCTTCGTGGTATAGGCGAGAACTGATGGCGGCATTCAAGAGAATCCGGAAGGTCTAACCTTGTCTGTGGTATTCTGAGTAGGATTCAATGATTGAATGACTGTGACGTGCTTCAAACTCCTAGCAGGCGGGGCGTTAGTGACAGACGCAAAAGAATCGATGGATTCTATTCCGGCCTGACCGAGAACCGACAGATGATTACCCCATGCTGTGACAGAGCATAGGCAAACGTTTTCACTGAGAGGATGGGAGGTAGCCACTGACAACGGTGAAACCCTTGCATAAGCTTGCCATGGAAAGGAATAAGAAGGATTGGATGAAGACAATAGGAAAGCAGAGAGACGGAAGGGAAGGCATCTTCATGCGCTTATCTGAAGTTCCTACCAATGAATTACATAAGTATCTCTATCTTTACCTTTATGTTTATTTTCGTTCATCACCATATCCATTTAAGTTTGCCTGACTAAGATTTACAAGATGACCATAGCTTGCTTCATACTAACAATCTCCGTGGGATCGACCCTTACTCGCGTAAGGTTTATTACTTGGACGACCCAGTGCACTTGCTGGTTAGTTGTGCAAAGTTGTGTAATGCCATGGTATTGAACACCAAGTTTTTGGGGTTCATGACCGGGGATTATGAGAGTTGTGAAAAGTATTGTTCACAATTTCGCGCACCAAGTTTTTGGCGCCGTTGCCGGGGATTGTTCAGTTTGGACAACTGACGGTTCATCTTGTTGCTTAGATTAGGTATTTATTTTTTCGGAATTCTTGAAGATGAATTCTAGAGTTTCATGATGATTTGTTGAAGTCTGGCTGGCTGAGAGGCCATGTCTAATTTCATTGGACCGAGGTTTCAACTTATCATCACAAGAGCTTGTTGATTTCTATCAATCTTGCTTTTGGAGCAGTGATCTGCTAAGGCTTGGCTGGCCATTGGCCATGTCTAGTGTTTTGGACCGAAGCTTTCTTTGAAAGCTTGGCTGGCTGTGAAGCCATGTCTAATTCCTGGACCGGAGTCTTAGACTAGCATTGCACTGATTCCTGGAATTCTCATTAAGAATTTTGATACCTTTTTCCACTTAATTTTCGAAAAACACAAAAAAATAAAAAAATCATAAAATCCAAATATTTCTTATTTGAGTCTAGAGTATCATTTTAAGTTTGGTGTCAATTGCATGCATTCATTCATGTGTCTTAAGGATCTTCAAGTAATTCTTGATGATTTCTTACTTTGATCTTTGAATTCTTTTGACTTGAGTGTTTATGTGTCTCATTAGTGTCAGCAGTATACAAACTGCTAAGTTTGGTGTCTTGCATGCATTGTTATTTGATTTTAGATGCATTTTGATTTTTCCTTATTATTAAAAAATCCAAAAATATTTTTAATTTGTGTCTTCTCAAGTCAATGATACAGAGAATTGAAGATTCAGAACATACAGCAGAGGAATTATACAGAAAAAGTTGGGCGTTCAAAACGCCCAGTGAAGAAGGACAGACTGGTGTTTAAACGCCAGCCAGGGTACCTGGTTGGGCGTTTAACGCCCAAAAAGGTATAGTTTTGGGCGTTAAACGCCAGAATGTGCACCATTTTGGGCGTTTAACGCCAGGATGGCACAAGGGGGAAGATTCTGTTTTTCAATGCAATTTTTTTTCAGTTTTTCAAACTTTTTCAAAATCAAATCTTTTTCAAATCAATTTTTCAATCAAATCTTTTTCAAAAATCAATTTCTTTCTATTTTCAAAGATACTTACTATCAATTAATGATTTGATTCAACATTTCAAATATGTTGCCTTTTCTGTTGAGAAAGGTTTAATGTTTGAATCATATCTTTTCTTGTTAGTCAAGTTTTTAATTTTTCAAAATCAAATCTTTTTTTTTTAAAATGTTTTTCAAATCATATCTTCTCAATCACATTTTTTTTAAAAAAAAACCAATCATATCTTCTTAACCACATCTTTTTCAAAATAAGTTTTCAATCATATCTTTTTGATTTCTAATTTCAAAATCTTTTTCAAAAATCACTTGATCTCTTTCCCACTCTTGGTTTTCGAAAATTAAGTAATGTCTTTCAAAAATGTTTTCAAAATTTTTACTTAATTTTCGAAAATCACTTCCCTTCTTCTCACATCCTTCTATTTATGGACTAACACTATTCCTTAATGCAAAATTCGAACTCCATCTCCTTTGACAAGTTCGAATTTTCTACTTCTGTCTTCTACTCTTCTTTTCCTCTGACACTTCAAGGAATCTCTATACTGTGACATAGAGGATTCCACATTTCTTGTTCTCTTCTCTCTCATATGAGCAGGAGCCAAGACAAAGGCATTCTTGTTGAGGCTGATCCTGAACCTGAAAGGACCTTGAAGAGAAAGCTGAGAGAAGCCAAAGTACAACTCTCTTTAGAGGACCTGACCGAATTCTTCAAAGGAGAAGAACACATGGCAGCTGAAAACAACAATGCCAACAATGCAAGGAAGGTGCTGGGTGACTTTACTGCACCTACTCCCGATTTCTATGGGAGAAGCATCTCTATCCCTGCCATTGGAGTAAACAACTTTGAGCTTAAGCCTCAATTAGTTTCTCTAATGCAACAGAATTGCAAGTTCCATGGACTTCCACTGGAAGATCCTCATCAGTTTTTGGCTGAGTTCTTGCAAATCTGTGACACTGTCAAGACTAATGGGGTTGACCCTGAGGTCTACAGACTTATGCTATTCCCTTTTGCTGTAAAAGACAGAGCTAGAACATGGTTGGATTCTCAACCTAAAGAAAGCCTGGACTCTTGGGAAAAGCTAGTCAATGCCTTCTTGGCAAAGTTCTTTCCACCTCAAAAAATTGAGTAAGCTTAGAGTGGAAGTCCAAACCTTCAGACAGAAGGAAGAAGAATCCCTCTATGAAGCTTGGAAAAGATACAAACAATTAATCAGAAAGTGTCCTTCTGATATGCTTTCTGAATGGAGCATCATAGGTATTTTCTATGATGGTCTCTCTGAAATATCCAAGATGTCTTTGGATAGCTCAGCAGGAGGATCTCTTCATCTGAAGAAGACGCCTACTGAAGCTCAAGAACTGATTGAAATGGTTGCAAATAACCAATTCATGTACACTTCTGAGAGAAATCCTGTGAACAATGGGACTAGTCAGAAGAAAGGAGTTCTTGAGATTGACACTCTGAATGCCATATTGGCACAGAACAAAATATTGACCCAACAAGTCAATATGATTTCTCAAAGTCTGTCTGGAATGCAAAATGCACCAAGCAGTACTAAGGAAGCTTCATCTGAGGAAGAAGCTTATGATCCTAAGAACCCTTCAATGGAAGAGGTGAATTACATGGGAGAAGCCTATGGAAACACCTATAATCCTTCATGGAGAAATCATCCAAATTTCTCATGGAAGGATCAACAGAGACCTCAACAAGGTTTCAACAACAATAATGGTGGAAGAAACAGGTTTAGCAATAGCAAGCCTTTTCCATCATCTTCTCAGCAACAGACAGAGAGTTCTAAGCAGAATACCTCTGACTTAGCAACCATGGTCTCTGATCTAATCAAAACCACTCAAAGTTTCATGACCGAAACAAGGTCCTCCATTAGAAATTTGGAAGGACAAGTGGGTCAGCTGAGCAAGAAAATTACTGAGCTCCCTCCTAGTACTCTTCCAAGCAATACAGAAGAAAATCCAAAAGGAGAGTGCAAGGCCATCAACATGGCCGAATTTTGGGAGGAAGAAGAGGCAGTGAACGCCACTGAGGAGGCCTCACTGGGCGTCCACTGGCCTCCAATGAGTTCCCCAATGAGGAACCATGGGAATCTGAGGCTCAAACTGAGACCATAGAGATTCCATTGGACTTACTTCTGCCATTCATGAGCTCTGATGAGTATTCTTCCTCTGAAGAGGATGAGTATGTCACTGAAGAGCAAGTTGCTAAATACCTTGGAGCAATCATGAAGCTAAATGACAAGTTATTTGGAAATGAGACTTGGGAGGATGAACCCCCTTTGCTCACCAAAGAACTGGATGACTTGTCTAGGCAGAAACTGCCTCAAAAGAGACAGGATCCTGGGAAGTTTTCAATACCTTGCACCATAGGCACCATGACCTTCAAGAAGGCCTTGTGTGACTTAGGGTCAAGTGTAAACCTCATGCCCCTCTCTGTAATGGAGAAGTTAGGGATCTCTGAGGTGCAAGCTGCAAAAATCTCACTAGAGATGGCAGACAATTCAAGAAAACAAGCCCATGGACTTGTAGAGGATATTCTGGTTAAAGTTGAAGACCATTACATCCCTACTGATTTCATAGTCCTAGAGACTGGGAAGTGCATGGATGAGTCCATCATCCTTGGCAGGCCCTTCCTAGCCACTGCAAAGGCTGTGATTGATGTTGATAGAGGAGAGTTGATCATTCAAGTGAATGAAGAATCCTTGGTGTTTAAGGCCCAAGGATATCCCTCTGTCATCATGGAGAGGAAGCATGAAGAGCTTCTCTCAAAACAGAGCCAAACAGAGCCCCCACAGTCAAACTCTAAGTTTGGTGTTGGGAGGCCACAACCAAACTCTAAGTTTGGTGTTGAACTCCCACATTCAAACTCTAAGTTTGGTGTTGGGAGGTTCCAACATAGCTCTGAGCATTTCTGAGGCTCCATGAGAGTCCTCTGTCAAGCTAATGACATTAAAGAAGCGCTTGTTGGGAGGCAACCCAATGTTTTATAATTAACTATTTTCCTTTGTTATTTTCTCTTTTTTGTAGGTTGATGATCATGAGAAGTCACAAAATCAATGAAAAAAGCAAAAACAGAATGAAAAACAGGAAGAAAAACAGCACACCCTGGAGGACGCACCCACTGGCGTTTAAACGCCAGTGAGGTTAGCTGTTGGGCGTTTAACGCCCAGTCTGGCACCATTCTGGGCGTTTAACGCCAGAAAGGGGCACCAGACTGGCGTTAAACGCCAGAAATGGGCAAGAAGCTGGCGTTAAACGCCAGAAATGGGTACCAGCCCGGCGTTTAACGCCAGAAATGGCACAAAACGTGATTTTGCTTGCCATTTGGTGCAGGGATGACTTTTCCTTGACACCTCAGGATCTGTGGACCCCACAGGATCCCCACCTACCCTACCACTCTCTCTCTTCTTCACCCATTCACCAATCACCTCAACACCTCTTCCCCAAAAACCCCTCACCTATCAAATCCCATCTTTCTCTTCACCACTCACATCCATCCTTCATAAAACCCCACCTACCTCACCATTCAAATTCAAACCACTTTCCCACCCAAACCCACCCTCAAATGGCCGAACCCTACCCTCCCCCTCTCCTATATAAACCCTCCTTCACTCCTTCATTTTCCCACATCCTAAACACCATTTCTCTCCCCTTTTGGCCGAACACAAAGCCATTCCCTTCTTCCTCTTTTCTTCTTCTTCTACTCTCTTCTTTCTTCTTTTGCTCGAGGACGAGCAAACCTTTTAAGTTTGGTGTGGTAAAAGCATTGCTTTTTGTTTTTCCATAACCATTTATGGCATCCAAGGCCGGAGAACCCTCTAGAAAGAGGAAAGGGAAGGCAAAAGCTTTCACCTCCGAGTCATGGGAGATGGAAAGATTCATCTCAAGGGTGCATCAAGACCACTTCTATGAAGTTGTGGCCTTGAAGAAGGTGATCCCCGAGGTCCCTTTTTCACTCAAAAAGGGTGAATATCCGGAGATTCGACATGAGATCCGAAGAAGAGGTTGGGAAGTTCTTACTAACCCCATTCAACAAGTCGGAATCTTGATGGTTCAAGAGTTCTATGCCAATGCATGGATCACCAAGAACCATGACCAAAGTGTGAACCCGAATCCAAAGAATTATCTTACTATGGTTAGGGGGAAATACTTGGATTTTAGTCCGGAAAGTGTGAGGGTGGCGTTCAACTTGCCTATGATGCAAGGAGATGAACATCCTTACACTAGAAGGGTCAACTTTGATCAAAGGTTGGACCAAGTCCTCACGATCATATGTGAAGAGGGCGCCCAATGGAAGAGAGATTCAAGAGGGAAGCCGGTTCAATTAAGAAGGCATGACCTCAAGCCCATGGCTAGAGGATGGTTGGAGTTCATCCAACGCTCAATCATTCCCACTAGCAACCGGTCCGAAGTTACCATAGACCGGGCTATCATGATCCATAGCATCATGATTGGAGAAGAAATAGAAGTTCATGAGGTTATAGCCCAAGAACTCTATAAGGTGGCGGACAAGTCCTCTACCTTGGCAAGGTTAGCCTTTCCTCATCTCATTTGTCACCTCTGTTATTCAGTTGTAGTTGACATAGAGGGAGACATTCCCATTGATGAGGACAAGCCCATCACTAAGAAGAGGATGGAGCACACAAGAGACCCCACTCATCATGAGATCCCTGAGATTCCTCAAGGGATGCACTTTCCTCCACAAAACTATTGGGAGCAACTAAACACCTCCCTAGGAGAATTGAGTTCCAACATGGGACAACTAAGGGTGGAGCATCAAGAACACTCCATCATCCTCCATGAAATTAGAGAAGATCAAAGAATCATGAGGGAGGAGCAACAAAGACAAGGAAGAGACATTGAGGAGCTCAAGCACTCCATAGGATCTTCAAGAGGAAGAAAGAGCCGCCATCACTAAGGTGGACCCGTTCCTTGATTTCCTTGTTCTTTATTCTTCTGTTTTTCGAATTTTATGTGCTTATGTTTATCCATGTTTGTGTCTTGTGATCATTTGTGTCTTAGTGTCTATGCCTTAAAGTTATGAATGTCCTATGAATCCATCACCTTTCTTGAATAAAAACGTGCTTAAATTGAAAAGGAAAGAATTGCATGAATTTTGAATTTTATAACAGTTTAATTATTTTGATGTGGTGGCAATATTTTTGTTTTCTGAATGTATGCTTAAACAGTGCATATGTATCTTGAATTTGTGGTTCATGAATGTTGGCTCTTGAAAGAATGATGAAAAAGGAGACATGTTACTGAGGATCTGAAAAATCATAAAAATGATTCTTGAAGCAAGAAAAAGCAATGAAAAAAAAATCGAAAAAAAAGAGAAAAAAAAAGGAAAAGAGAAAAAGAAAAAGAGAAATAAAGTTGTGATCCAAGGCAATAAGAGTGTGCTTAAGAACCCTGGACACCTCTAGTTGGGGACTCTAGCAAAGCTGAGTCACAATCTGAAAAGGTTCACCCAATTATGTGTCTGTGGCATGTATGTATCCGGTGGTAATACTGGAAGACAGAGTGCTTTGGGCCACAGCCAAGACTCAATAAGTAGCTATGTTCAAGAATCATCATACTTTACTAGGAGAATCATTAACACTATCTGGATTCTAAGTTCCTAAAGAAGCCAATCATTCTGAATTTCAAAGGATAGAGTGAGATGCCAAAACTATTCAGAGGCAAAAAGCTAAAAGTCCCGCTCATCTAATTAATACTGATCTTCATAGATGTTTTTGGAATTCATTGCATATTCTCTTCTTTTTATCTTATTTGATTTTCAGTTGCTTGAGGACAAGCAACAATTTAAGTTTGGTGTTGTGATGAGCGGATAATTTATACGCTTTTTGGCATTGTTTTTAGTATGTTTTTAGTATGATTTAGTTAGTTTTTAGTATATTTTTATTAGTTTTTAGTTAAAATTCACTTTTCTGGACTTTACTATGAGCTTTTGTGTTTTTCTGTGATTTCAGGTATTTTCTGGCTGAAATTGAGGGACCTGAGCAAAAATCTGATTCAGAGACTAAAAAGGACTGCAGATGCTGTTGGATTCTGACCTCCCTACACTCGAAGTGGATTTTCTGGAGCTACTGAAGTTCAATTGGCGCGTTCTCAACGGCGTTGGAAAGTAGACATCCTGGGCTTTCCAGAAATATATGATAGTCCATACTTTGCCCAAGATTTGATGGCCCAAACCGGCGTTCAAAGTCACCTTCAAGATTTCCAGCGTTAAACGCCGGAACTGGCACCCAAATGGGAGTTAAACGCCCAAACTGGCATAAAAGCTGGCGTTTAACTCCAAGAAGAGTCTCTGCACGAAATTTCTTCATTGCTCAGCCCAAGCACACACCAAGTGGGCCCGGAAGTGGATTTTTATGTCATTTACTCATCTCTGTACACCCTAGGCTACTAGTTTTCTATAAGTAGGACCTTTTACTATTGTATTTTCATCTTGGTTTTTCTGGTTCCCTCTCTGGGGCCGAAACCAATGATCACTCTTGTTCTTATGTATTTTCAACGGTGGAGCTTCTACACACCATAGATTAAGGTGTGGAGCTCTGCTGTACCTCGAGTATTAATGCAATTACTATTGTTCTTCCATTCAATTCCGCTTGTTCTTGTTCTAAGATATCACTTGTTCTTCAACTTGATGAATGTGATGATCCGTGACACTCATCATCATTCTCACTTATGAACGTGTGACTGACAACCACCTCCGTTCTACTTTCGATTGAGTGAATATCTCTTGGATTCCTGATTGCACGATGCATGGTTGATCGCCTGACAACCGAGTGCTCGCCTGACAACCGAGCCAACCATTCCGTGAGATCAGAGTCTTCGTGGTATAGGCGAGAACTGATGGCGGCATTCAAGAGAATCCAGAAGGTCTAACCTTGTCTGTGGTATTCTGAGTAGGATTCAATGATTGAATGACTGTGACGTGCTTCAAACTCCTAGCAGGCGGGGCGTTAGTGACAGACGCAAAAGAATCGATGGATTCTATTCCGGCCTGACCGAGAACCGACAGATGATTACCCCATGCTGTGACAGAGCATAGGCAAACGTTTTCACTGAGAGGATGGGAGGTAGCCACTGACAACGGTGAAACCCTTGCATAAGCTTGCCATGGAAAGGAATAAGAAGGATTGGATGAAGACAATAGGAAAGCAGAGAGACGGAAGGGAAGGCATCTTCATGCGCTTATCTGAAGTTCCTACCAATGAATTACATAAGTATCTCTATCTTTACCTTTATGTTTATTTTCGTTCATCACCATATCCATTTGAGTTTGCCTGACTAAGATTTACAAGATGACCATAGCTTGCTTCATACTAACAATCTCCGTGGGATCGACCCTTACTCGCGTAAGGTTTATTACTTGGACGACCCAGTGCACTTGCTGGTTAGTTGTGCGAAGTTGTGTAATGCCATGGTATTGAACACCAAGTTTTTGGGGTTCATGACCGGGGATTATGAGAGTTGTGAAAAGTATTGTTCAAAATTTCGCGCACCAATATACCAACTTCTCAACTTATAATACTTAGACTCGAGGTTCCTTCTTGCTTACCGCTGATAGAATTGGACTAGTTATCAATGCACCACGTGTTGCTGGATTGCTTTGAATATACAATTTGATTTATGTTCGAAAGATCTGAAAAAAGCTGATGGTCGGGAAGGGTAGTGGTTTCATTCTATGACAGTGAGCTATAATGGAGAGAGATTGATTGTGCGATAAGCTTAGTATCCATGGATCTTCGTGACTCAATCTATTCTTTTTCCCTTATAACTTGCTAAAGGATGGTTGAAATTCATCCAACGTTCTATCATCCCTACTAGCAATCGGTCAGAAGTGACCATTGAAAGAGCCATCATGATTCATTGCATCATGATTGGAAGTGAGGTGGAGGTACATGAGGTAATACCTCAAGAGTTATACAAAGTGGCGGACAAGCCCTCCACCAAAGCAAGGCTAGCTTTCCCTCATCTCATATGTCACCTATGCAATTCAGCTGGAATTGTCATAGAAGGAGACATCTTCATTGAGGAAGACAAGCCCATCACTAAGAAGAGGATGGAGCAAACTAGAGAGCATGCACGTGAGCATGTGCAAACGCCTCAGCAAGAAATCCCTACGATACCTCAAGGGATGCAATTTCCTCCTCAAGGCTATTGAAATCAATTGCATAATTCTCTTGGAGAATTGAACATTGATATAGAGCAGTTGAGGATGGATCATTAAGAGCATTCCACCATCCTCAATGAAATAAGAGAGGATCAAAGGGCTATGAGGGAAGAACAACAAAGACAAGGGTGTGATATTGAAGAGATCAAGCACTACATTGGATCTTCAAGGAGGAGTAGTAGCCGCCATCACTAAGGTGGATCCATTCACTTAATTCCCTTTTCTTGTGTTATTTTTCTATTTTCTGTTATTTTTTATTGTCTGTTCTCTTGTTCTTGTTACATGATCATTTTTATCTATGTCTTAAGGCTATAAAATGTTCCATATATCTCTCATCTCATTTAAAAGAAAAATTTTTAATTTTAAAAGAATTGAGAGATACATCAACTTTGAGTTATATAATAAGAATAGTCAATTATTTTGACGTGGTGGCATTACTTTAGTTTTCTGAATGTATGAATGAACAGTGCATATTTGAAGTTGGAATTTATGAATGTTGGCTCTTGAAAGAATGATGAAAAAGGAGAAGTACTATTGGTAATCTAAAAAATCTCAAAAATTGATTCTTAAAGCAAGAGAAAGCACCAAAAAGAAAAAGAAGAAGCACGTTGCAATATATATATATATATATATATATATATATATATATATATATATATATATATATATATATATATATATATATATATATATATATATATATATATATGCATGCGAAAAAAATAAAAAAATAAAAAGCAAAAAAAGCCAATAGCTCTTTAAACCAAAAGGCAAGAGCAAAAAGCCAATAACCCTTTAAACCAAAAGCAAAGGGCAAAAGGATCCAAGGCTTTGAGCATCAATGGTTAGGAGGGCCTACAAGAAACAAAATCTTGGCCTAAGCGGCTCAAACAAGCTGTCCCTAACTATATACTTGTGGTGTGAGGGTGTCAAGTGAAAAGCTTGAGACTGAGCAGTTAAAGCCGTGGTCCAAAGCAAAAAGAGTGTGCTTAAGAACTCTGGACACCTCTATCTGGGGATTCTAGCAAAGCTGAATCACAATACGAAGGGGTTCACCCAGTTAAATGTCTGTGGCATTTATGTATCCGGTGGTAATACTGGAAAACAAAGTGCTTAAGGTCACGACCAAGAGTCTAAAGAAGTTGTATTCAAGAATAAAATAAAACTAAACTAGGAGATTCAATAATATCATCTGGATTCTAAATTCCTAAGAATGCCAACACTTCTGAGTTTCAATGGATAGTGAGATGCCAAAACTGTTCAGAAGCAAAAAGCTACTAAGTCCTGCTCATCTAATTGAACTGTGCTTCATTGAAAACTCTGAGATTTATTGTATCTTACTCTTATTTTTATCCTACTTTGTTTTTAGTTGCTTGGGAACAAGCAACAGTTTAAGTTTGGTGTTCTGATGAGCAGATATTTTATACGCTTTTTGCCATCATTTTCATATAGTTTTTAGTATATTTTGTTTAAGTTTCATTAAGTTTTCATAGGTTTTAGTGAAAAATTTACATTTTTGGATTCTACTTTGAATTTGTGTGTTTTTATGCAATTTTAGGTCATTTCTGGCTGAAGTTGAGGAGCTGGAGATGCTGCAAAGACAGAGAAAGTGCTGCAGATGCTGTCCGGATCTGACCTCCTTGCATTCAAAAGAGATTTTCTGGATGTACTGAAGTCCAAATGGAGCATTCTCAACGGCTATGAAAAGCTAACATTCAGTTCTTTCCATCAATATATAATCGTTTATACTTTGCTTCAGAATTGAAGGCTCAAAACTGGTGTTCAACGCCAGCCTTCTGCCATATTCTGGAGTTCAGCGCCCAAAGGAGAAGAGACCAGCGTTCAATGCCCATAAAGGACCCCCTAGCCAGCATTCAACACCCTAGAGGCCCCCTAGCACGTGGATCTCAATCAAGCTCAGCTAAAACACTCACCAAGTGGGCCCCAGAAGTGGATTTTTGCACTAAAAGACTGTTTTATCCTTCTTATGTAATCATTAGTCATTAGTTTAGTATTTAAAGGACCTTTTACACTTAATCTGAAGCCTCATATTGGGGATGCACACCATATTCATGTTTTAAATTGTATTTTCTATCAGTATGAGTTTCTAAACCTCCTAGGTTGAGGGGAGGAGCTCTGCTGAGTTTTATAGATTAATAAAAGTACTACTATTCTAATTCAATTCGTGTCTGATTCTCTATTCTAAGATGTATCTTCATTCTTCATCATCATGAATGTGTTGAACCGGCACAAGGTTATCTCATTCTACATGGGTTCAGAGTGAGTCTTTCATCGGATAATGATAAACCACTAGCTTGATTATACATCTCTTAAACGGATAATCTACAACTTCGTTGGGGGCTTCTCGAGACACCAGTTCAGCCGAGGTATGGGGAGATTAGAGTCTTTGTGGTAAAGGCTAGAACCAAGGGCGCATCATTCTCTGATCCGGAAGATTCGACCTTGTCTGTGGCGTTTTGAGTAGGATCACTAAGGAGAATGGACTGCAGAAGCTTCACCCTCAATCAGACTGGATCCGCACTAACCCTCGGGTTCATATCTGGAGGAGCATTGGTGACCTCTCAACCGGCATTGTTCACATACAGCCTACCATAGAAGAAATTATTCACAGTTGAAGAAGACAGTCAGACCGGAATTAATCCAGAAGAACAAAGCATCTCCAAGCCTTAACCATCTTCATATCATTGCATTCACATCAACCTAGTAAGGTTTTCTTTATTTTTCGTTTATGCGCTTAAACAAATCCAACTACTTTTCTATCCGCCAAACTAAGATCTAGAAGATAACCATAGCTTGTTTCAAGTCACAATCCTCGTGGGATCAACCCTGACTCACTCAGGTATTACTTGGACGATCCAGTGCACTTGCTAGTTCAGTTGTGCAAAGTGTAATTCTGCGCACCAGCTGTATAACCGACAGATGAGAGTCATCAGCCATAGGGTAGGTATACATCATATGCATATGTGTGTTTTGTTTGATTGTGCATTAATTGGGCTTGCCTATGTGATTACTATGCTTACCTGCTATATATGCCACTTGCTGTATCTGTATCCTACTTGCATTTGCTTTGTCTGTATTGCTTGTATGTGCACCAGAGTTTTGGAGGATTGGAGGAAGGCGGAAGTTAGGGTTTAAGTTAGAAAGAAATTAGAAATAAGAACCTTAGATAACCTACCCTGTTTATGGTTTTCCATTTATAAACTTTAAGATTTAAATCTAAGTGTCGAAGTTCTAGGATCGCCTCTGGCTTTCCCGAGACCTTATATATTATGTATGTGAGCACCATTACCATGCTGAGAACCTCCGGTTCCCATTCGATATCTATGTTGTTGTTTTCAAATGCAGGTCGAGATGTGTTTTGGTGAACATCTAAAGGCTTCTCTGGCAAGCGAAGTTGGGAAGTTATATTTTGAAATTGTCTGTTATGCATTTTCTGTTCATAGATTCTCCTATGTGTATATATAGATAAATGATGTTTAAACCTCTTAGAGGCTTTTTGGAGAACTAGGTGTTTTCTTTATGCATGTTGGGTTATCTTGGGATATATACTTATGCTTATATATGTATTTATACTTCGGCCAGCCTTAGCTTCGCAGGTTGCATCCGGAGTTTGATATTCTATATTTTGGTACTCAACTCTTTGCATATACTCATGTCTTGCCCTTATCTTTTCTCTGGTTTTTCGTTTAGGAATTACGAGTGTAATGCGCTTTTTTTTTCGTGGTTTTTGCTTAAACCTTTTTTCAAGGCCCTTAATTATAAATTTCTTCAACTATATCTATACATATTTTTTATTCTTAAAGTTCGTAATACCTCACCACCTCTGTTTTACGAACTTAAGTGTATGACTCTATGTGGCAGGGTGTTACAAGTTCAATATGGGAATTTGGCTCGTTGGTTAGTATTTTATATGTTCTGTTAAAGGGGTTAAATTGAGTTCGTAATAAATTTATCGTCATATAATAGTATGTCACTTAATATTCTAACTAAACAATCTGTTAATTGAAATAGATAAAAGGATTAATGTGACGTAGTTTTTAAAATTTAAAAGTTTAATTTGAATCAATTGAAATTTAAAAAATTAATTTAAAGTTAAGTTTAGATTTTAAGGATTATTTTGAATATTAACTCTAAAGTTATTATTTAAAACTAAGGTGATAATAATAGTGAAAATAAATAAACAAATAAATAAACCAAATTGTAACCAAACTCCATGATGTTTGATAAGCCAATTGCACAGCCTCATGAACAATTGAACATGTCATATGACAACTTCTATATATAGATAAATACAGTCAGAGACGGATTTACTTAATGGTATATGTGGGGCCAAGTGCCCCAATTAAATTTTATAAAATCTTTTAAGTAATATATAATATTAAATTTTAGTTGACTCTACCTATATAAATAATTTTGACTCCATTCTTCACTATTACAATATTATTAAAAGATATTTAATAAAATTTGATGTTAATTATTTAATAAAAATATAATTAAATAAATAATAATAAAACAATGAGAAGTCAAAATAAGCAGCCCTGATCCTAATTATTTCCAAAACACACTTTTTCGCCATTCTCTTTCTTTACTTTTTTTTTTCAGTTTTCCTTTTTTTTATTTTTTTCTATTCTATTTTTTAATTTCTTTTGATTTAATTAAAAGTTTATTTTTATTTTTTTATTTTATAAATTATACAGCATTTGTTTTGTAATTAAACTATTATGTAATATTTTATTTTTTGGTTAATGGTTATTGTACAATAAAATTTTATTAGTATTTTTTTCTATGATTGATTTGCTGAGTATTTTATATTCATATTATACATTTAAATTTTTTTAAATTATAAATTGTATTTCTATAATATTTATATTTATTAATAAATTAATTTAAGCTTATAAATTTATTCACAAAGAAATATTTCAAAAAAAAACCATTACCATTAGAGTTCGGATATCAAAATAATTTATCAACCTGGACAATGACCAAATATTTCAAATTATCTTTTTCAATAATAAAATATAACTATAAAAATTAGGGTAAAGTATATTTTTTGTCTTAATGTTTGCGTGTTTTTTTTAATATTTCAAACATTTAATTTCATTCAATTTTCTCCCTAACATTTTTTATTCATTCATGTTTGTCCTTAATATTTTCGATTTATATCAAAACTATTCCTAAAAAATTTCAATTTATTACTAACATTTTATATAAGTTGACGTTTAGGAATAATTTTGACACAAATCAAAAATGTTAAGGACAAAATTGAATGCAACTAAATATTAGGTGTATTTTTAAAAAAGTATAAATATTAAGAACAAAAAATAAGGTCCTGCTACACATACAAGCAAATAAGGCTTACAAGCCTTACAAGTTGGCCCAGCCCAGAAACAATCCACGCGCACTCACTCCTTAGAATGGAGCGTCAATTCCATGCACCTCACACAACGGTTATGCTTCGCAAAACACGCTCGTTATAGCGCACTCTTCCTTTTCTACTTCAAAGAAAACACAAACCGTCAAGTTTCGAGGAACATTCCAAACTGAAGAGACGTTCGAAGTCGTCGCGAAAATTAGAAGAAATGAACAACAAAAGATAGAACTCTCCATCAACAATCTCCAGAAAAAATGAAGAAATATTATTCAAGGTACGTTACTGTTTTACTGATCTTATATATTTTCCTCATTTCTGTTTCTGATTTCAAAATCGAAGAACTAGGTTTTACTGTTCTTCTATGTTCTTCTAGGTTTTACTGATCTTCTTGTTCTAAATCTCATATTACTATTTTTACTGTTCTTCTTATTCTAGGTTTTACTCTTCTTGTAAGTTCTTCGAGGTTTTACTGTTCTTCTAAGTGGTTCTAGGTTTTACTGTTCTTCTTGTTCTAGTTCTAACTGATTTTTTGCTGTATATTGCTTAATTTGTTGGGTGTATATGGCGTAATTTATATGGGTGTATATGGTTGATTATTGGGTCTATATGGCGAAATGTGTTGGGTGTATATGGTTGATTGTTGGGTGTATATGGCATAATTTGTTGGGTGTATATTTCTGAACTCATATAATTTAATATAGTCAATTGTTGCAACTGTTCTATTATTACTTGTCCTTGGGTGTATATTGCTTGACATTGTAATATTGATTGAGCTTGTATATTTGTCCATGTTTGAGTGAATTGAACATCATTTTGAACTGATCTCATTAAATACTTATGAAATCAGTTTGGGTGTATGTGCTTGATCTATGGGTGTATCTAACTGATATATGGGTGTATTTTTTATATATTGACAGCATCTCTTTTTCATTGTAGTAAAAATGGAAGGCAAAAACCAAGCTGCAAATAATGTAAGAACAAATATATGTCTTGGATCAAATCAGTTTTTCATAATAGAAATATATCTAACTCTAATTTTGCTTTGTTTACAGCAAACCAAAGACCTAAAGTGTGTAACCCATCTATTGAGTGAGAAATTCAGAAATATGAGTGATGAGAAGAAAGCAATTGTTAGGAATTTGGGGTTTGGTGGCCTGATGCACATCCCGCCGCTAAGGGTGCATCACAAAATATTAAAGGAGTTGGATAACTCCTTTAAATTAAGGAAAAACACACTCAAAATCGGCTACGGTTCGTTTAAAGTAAGACCAAGAACAATAGGGGATGCGCTTGGCCTCAACGCGTCAGGTAACTCGTTACAAACATAGGTGTATATAAGGCATATTGGGGTGTATTTCAAGTGATGTTAGGTGCATTTCAAGTGATTTTCATACAATGTTGTTTTCCTTTTTGTAGGAGATCTACTATCTCAGAAAGTCAATTATAAGAATCTTTTTTAAGACAACAAACAAATTTTTAGAACATTCCAGGGGAAGATCCTAAAAAATCTGACAGATGAGATGATGACTATTGGTGTTGATAATGAACAGGATCGCCTCATGTTCAAAAGGATTTTCATCCTCTATATACAGATGGCGTTCCTGTTACCAACCACAATAAATAAAATCTCCCCTGTGCCCCTGGCACCAATTTTCAAGATGGACACAATAGAATAGGGGAACTGGGGGGCACATGATCTGGATTTCATCATCAAGGGCATAACAGATTACAATCTGAAAAAGAAAAAGGCAATTGATGGCTGCCTGTTTGCCCTGATGATAGTTTACTTCCATCTATCAAAAAATAAAGACAAGAAAGCAGAAGAAAGACCTCCAGAACCCTGGATTGCCAACTGGACTAGAGAGTAGTTGGTTGAAAGAATGAGAGCAGAAATGGAAGAACATATGGTAAGTGAAAAGAATATTGGGTGTATTTTATTTACCTGAATGCTGTTAACTGACATTTCTAATGTTTCAGGGAATTGTAAAGATGGCCGAAACAAAGGATAAATTAAAACAAATGAAGAAAAAAGATAAGAAAGAAAAAAACAAAAAAACAAAAAAAAAGAAAGCAAGTTCATCATCATCAGAGACTGAAACATCTGAAGCTGAAGTCTATTCTTCCTCTGATTCTGAGACTAAAGAAGAATCAGAGGGACCAAAAAGGAAACAACCCACCCGAACAGCCAAAAAGTAAGTAACATACTTGGGTGTATTTTGTGTATTCAGTTGGGTGTATTTTGTGTATTCATTTGGGTGTATTTTGTGTATTAAGTTGGGTGTATTTATAGTTTGTTTTTGGGTGTATTTTATGTCTTCATTTGGGTGTATTTTGTCCCTTTTAGTATGTTTTTAAATGATGATTGTTTGCCTTCCAGAATGGAATCCAAAAAAATGAAGAAGATTCAGGAGGATTCTGATTCAGAATCTGAATCAAATGATGAGTAATGTTCTGAAATTATTATTGCTTTCCTTTTAGTTTATTATCAAAATTTCATGTATTAACAAAGCGTCTCTTATTAACTTTCAGAAGCGAAGAATCATCACCAGTAGAGAAGCAAAAGACAAAGAAAAAGACTAAGAGAACACCCCAAAAGTAAGCACTTCTTTGGATAGTATTTTCTGATCAATTTTATTTTGTATTTCTGATTCATACTTGTTTTTTCCCCCCAGGACACAATCAAAAAAGAAAAAGGTCATTGTTGAGGATTCATCTCCTGAACAAGCTCAATACTATCATGGGTAGAGTACTTTGTAAGCTATATTACTGTTTATCATCAAAATTATATTTATTAACATGTTCTTTTATGCATGTACTGTCAGATCTGAAATTGGAACTGAAGAATTAGAAGAAATCTTAAGGGAATCTAGGAAGAAGCAAAAGAATGAAAAATCTGCTGCACAGGGATATGTCTTGTTGGGGTGTATATTTCCAATTTTAAGCTGTTTTCTTTGCTAATAATTGTTTCTGGTTTGCCAGAGAGAAGGAAGCTGACTTGCGATCGACAGAAGGTCACTATGTGTCATCTGAAATGTAAGAACTTTTATTTGATAAAATCTTGTTATCCTGATTTAACAGTATGGTATTTTTACTGAATAATATCTACTATATGTTTAGAATACCGGAGGTAAACTTAGGAAGTGATGATCCTTTGTCTCAAGGACACAGATTAAAGTAGCGTAAACAAACCGGCGGAGAGCATGTAATTTCTCTTTCTAATACCGGTTGCTTTTATCTTTTATTAACTTCTACTTCTAATTCTGTATATATTTTTTTTAGAAAAAAAGCCCTTTTATTGTTTTATTCGAGAAATAAAAGGCAGGAAAAAAAGCCAAAACTGGAAGTATGTAAGTTCTCAAAAATATAAGCCTCTCTTTCTTTTGAATGCTTAGGGTGTATTTTTGACTTTCTTTGGGTGTATTTCAGGTTGAGTCTAGTTGAAGAGTCAGCCAACGAGCCAGTGAAGAGAACATGATGGTTGTGCAGGTAGAGACACAGTCACAAACCAAAGCACTTTCAATGTGAGTTTTTCAAGAAAATTTCAACCTTATAACCCTTTTACTTTCGCGGGCTTTGTTAACCTTTTATTTTTCTTCTTGTTTAGAGTTCCGATTCAAATTTGTCTACCACTGTCCCAAACAACCACTGTGCCAGAAATTGAACCTACCCCTGCAAAGTCTCCAAGTAAAAAAATTAATGAAGATACTACAAGAAGGTAAGGAATAATCTTGGGTGTATTTTCTTTATTCGTTTGGGTGTATTGTCTGTATTGGTTTGGGTGTATTTTCTGTATTCATTTGGGTGTATTTTCTATATTCATTTGGGTGTATTGTCTGTATTCGTTGGGGTGTATATCCTCACAATTGTTTTGTAACCCTACAGCACTCCAGAACCACCGCCAAAAACTGAACAAAGCACACCCACGCTTTCACCAGCTCCATCTAAAGTGTAAGTTCAGCAGAGTAAAATTTTGTTTTCAATATCATTCATCTTTTCTTATTCTTATGGTATGTTATATTTCATCACGCAGTAATCCAACCCCAGAAGATGATGCTGCTGCACTGATGATGATGGCACGGACAACATCATACATTCCTAAACAAGGTTCGATGCCATCATTCAGTCTCGGCTTGACTAATTCAAGCCAAGAAGAAGCAGCAACGCAAGAGGGTGCAGAAACACAAGAGGGGCAGAGGGTGAAAACTCCTGAAACGCCAAAACTAATAGAACAGTTAGGGGAGCTGGTTGAAAAATTGCAAGCAGTGGGGTGAAAATAGAAGGTAAAACTCCACCTATTCATAAGCATAGTGGTGAAGAAAGTTTTGAAAAATTTGAAACACCTGCGAGGACAAATTGACTGGTGAAATGAAAGAGAAATGCTACATCTGGGCCACACGTGTGAAAACATACGCAGATGGAAATACTAATGAGTATGACAACGTGTGCAGACTCATTGCCCAAGATAAATATATTTTGTCAAAACTCCACTTCGCATCTCTCTAAGCTGATACACATATAGAAACTGAGGTAATATTAGAATAACATTAATGATTTTATCATGAAAAGTAACTGCAATATCGATTTATATAAAATTGATTTGGGCTTTTATTTCTAGATTGTCTCTGCCATGTGCCTCAGCCTTAACCAGCAAAAGATTAAAAGGTTTCAAGAAGAAATATACTGTCTCTCCCCTGATATTGTGGTAACTTGTACTTCAACAAATCTTGAGTGTATTCCTGAATTCATATGAGTGTATTTTCTGCATTTGTTTGGGTGTATTTTATGCATTCATTTGGGTGTATTTCCTAAATTCATATGGGTGTATTTTCTGCATTCGTTTGGATGTATTTTATGCATTTGTTTGGGTGTATTTCCTGAATTCATATGGGTGTATTTTCTGCATTCATTTGGGTGTATTTTTTGTATTCATTTGGTGTTTCACAATTGTTGCAGAACATGGCCATTGCAAATCATCCAGAAGGGGTATTCTTACAGCCTAAAACCAATAAGCCATTTAGGGTGGAAGACTACCCAATGTTTATACCTTCTTAGACCTTAAAAACTTAGCATCGCATCGTTATGTAAGTTTTCATTTCTAAAACTTCTTATTACCATTCTTTACTTATGTGCCAAATAAACTAAAACACTGTTCAATCTTCACATACTTCATATTTTTGCACCTATTTGCTATTCACAACATTGGTGGTTATGGTGGCTGATACAAGGGAAAAAAATCTTTTATACTCGACCCATATCTCACGACTTGTCCAGCCGATGAAAGAAAGAACATAAATATATTCGCTGTAAGTTAGTTCGGTTTTCTGTATTTTAATATTTGGGTGTATTTCTGTTCAATATAAGGTGTAGCTTTGTGCTCCTTCATTTATATTCCTTTATTCCTTTTTGTGTTTTAAGGGACATGTAATTTCAAAAATAAGAGTATATGCTGGGGGGCACCTCTGAAGAAAGACGATCACAAAATTCATACACCATACATTAACATTTCAGGCCAAAAGACAAGGTATAAATCTTTTAATCTGAGAATTAAACTTTCCTAGATGTAATTTGCTAATTTATTTCTTGTTTTTCAGCTATGACTATGCTATATATGTAATGAAGTGGCTTGAGATAATTCAACCCGAAAACATTAAAAGGGGGAAGTATGAGTGGGACAACTGGACCCAGGTAATTGTGTTTAAAAACTAAATAACTCTATATTATCTTACTAAGTTAACATAGTTGATTAAAAATAAAATTCTTTTAAACTTCAGGACGAGGTGGACCACTATAGAGTAGAATATGCTTCCCGGATTCTATTCCATGAAATGAATCAAGACAAAGCTGAAGCCATTAGGGGAAGTGATGCAATAAGATTGTCCAGGCCATCCTCATTGTTATTGAGTCCATATTGTCAGATAGATTCTAATGATATTGACACTGATTAATGTAACTGTTATATAGTCTTGTAAGAAATTGAACACATGCTGTAAATATATTTGATCCAATTATAAGTAAAAAAATTTTCCATAATTAAACTCTCTCTACTGTATTCAAAATGTCTGATTTACAGGTACTATAATATGAAGGAAAACATCAAACCAAATATACACCCATAACCTGACATTTTCCCAAAGAAAGTTGATTATACAACCAAACATCTATCCCCCTGATGATTTATCCCTAAAACCCTAAATCCTAAACCCTAAAAACATAAACCCTAATAACCTAAAAACCTAAACCCTAAACCCTAAACACTAAGCCCTAAAACCTAAACCCTAGACCCTAAACCCTAAATACTAAAACCTAAAAACCTAAACCATAAATCCCAAACCCTAAACCCTAAACCCTAAACCCTAAACCACCCAACCTACTATACACCGAAATCATTGAATTTTACACCCATAAGATCTCATTTTACACCCAAGGAAAGTTGATTATACACCCAAACATCTATCCCATGATGCCTTATTCCTAATCCCCTAAAATCCTAAACCCTAAACCCTAAAACCCTAAACCATAATAAAAAAATAAACAATAATTTATAACATAAACAGCAGATTCTAATATATATATATATATATATATATATATATATATATATATATATATATCAAACACAAGAAAATTCAGAAATACACCCAAAAAACTATGGTTTACACTCATATTCTGTAACTATACACCCAAAAAACTATCCACTGCTACTGGTTCCCTGAAATGATAATTCATAACATGTTCTTGATATTGGCTGGAATTTGGATGCACCACTGATGCAGCATAAAAAAGGTTTAACTGGATATAATAAACTCACATATTAGCAAATCAATTAACAAGAAAATTAAAATCAATCACCACAAGTTTAAAGAACATCACTTTTACCTCGTTTAGATCTTTAGTTTTCTTCTTCTTTGAGGCATTTGCAATCTGTTTGTCCAACTTTGAACCTAGCCTATTTTTTGGACGTCCTCTTGTTCGAATCCTTGGAGGGCTTTGAAGCTCGTTAACGGATTCCAACTTGGCATCTTCATGAGATAACAAACATGTCCCCTTCCTTTTGTCTTTCAATTCTTCCATCTCAACCATGACCTTATCGTACGCACAGTGCAGAATGGCAGTAAACTCATCCGATTCTGATGCAAATTCATAAATATTTTGCGAACGAAAAACTAATTCCTCAAACCTCTTGCTTCTTTGCTCCAACAACGGCTCGTCGTGGCTTCTCTTGATGTGTGTGTGTCGCCTCTTTACCTTCTTGCTTCATCGTTCTAATATATGTCTTGATGACACTTGGCTTACTCATTCAAAGCTTAACACACTTAGTGCGTGACGGCACAATATCCCTCTTGACTCGAATAATAAGCATTGACATTTTACCTCGGCTGCTACTGAGTCATAAGTAACCACAAACCTGTTGAATATTGAGCTAGAAACTTGTTCTCCAACTTCGTATACTGAATAGCCTAGAGCGGAATTCGTTAATCTAGTGATGCAATTCGCCTTTCCTCTAATTTGTGCTTGGACTTTCCTAAACTTTTGATGAGTGTACACATCTTGAAACTAAGCTTCAATGGAGGATTTGGTTGCACACGGTATGACCATATAAAAATCTGCAGCATCTGATTCTCTCTCTGCTTGCTCCCTGCTTCTAAGGCAATTATCGTATTGTTTCACAAATTGAATAAGAGAGATGTTCCGGGTAATAAACTTGTTAAAAAATGAATGCATGATCTCGCTCCTTTGTGTGCTTCTCATCCCTGCCCAGAAGTGGTGATCCAGATAGATTGGAACCCATATATGATGGTCTTCATAAAGATCTGTAGAATACACCCAAAAATAGACTATAAATACACCCAAAAAAATGCAATTTACACCTCTGCTGCAGATTTTAAACAACATTATCTGACAGCCATTTGTTGTCTACAAGACCAAAATTCAGAAGAAAATCATTCCAATTCCTATCAAATGAGTCTTTACTATGAGAGTTCCAAATAACTTGGCTCATTTCTTGTTCAATTTCTGCATGTCCCTTGTACCTGTTTAATTTGCTTGGAATCTTCTTCATGATGTGCCAAATACACCAACCGTAAATTGTTGTTGGCATACAAGCCTCTAAAGCCCTTTTCATTGATGCGCATTAATCGGTGAGAATCTCTTTCGGAGCATTTCCTCCCATGCAACGAAGCCAACATTGAAATAACTATTTGAATGATTCAATTTCTTCGATTTTCATCAAAGAGCATCCAAGAAGTGTTGACTGACCATGGTGATTCACCCCAACAAAAGAACTACAGACCAAATTATACCTGAAACAAATTACCATAGTGCAGAATGAAAAATCATTACGCGCAACCAAAAAATGATTTTATACACCCAAAAACATCCAATATACACCTCTGCGACAAATTCATAAAACAACATTAATTTAGCATCATAAACATGGACAGTTTATTACCTGTTTGTATTGTAGGTGGTGTCAAATGAAATAACATCTTCGAAATACTCAAAGGCAGCTCTACTTCTTGCATCGGCCCAAAAAGCCAACTTAATTGATTGATCATCCTCGAGTTCAAGCTCAAAAAAGAATTT
Source organism: Arachis hypogaea (assembly GCF_003086295.3). NCBI lineage: Eukaryota > Viridiplantae > Streptophyta > Magnoliopsida > Fabales > Fabaceae > Arachis > Arachis hypogaea. The sequence goes on from NC_092040.1 coordinate 89,784,400, forward strand.
CTGATTCTTCTCTTTCATTCTTAACAAATATTTTCCGAATTCCTTTGCATCTTCTTGTTCAGAAACATTTCGCACTTCTCTCGTAATGTAATTTCTCACATCCTTTTCAATAAAATTTAACTCGCGGTGACCCCCGGCTGCCACAACAAATGATTGGTAAGTTTTACTTGGTCTAATACCAGCCTCCTCGTTATTCTCTATTGTACGACAAATGGATATGCTTAGTTCCCTGTGCTATTTGAGCATCTCTGCTTTACTTGGACAGCAAGGGTGTGAATGATGCAGCACAACCTTTGAAATGATCCAAGCACCAACATCCTTCAATGTGTGTATATAAATTCTTGCAGGACAGTTTAAACCAGCTGTGGGATTTGTCTTCTCAGTCGAAGATATTTTAGATTTTCATTTTCCCTCCCTGCTACATGTAATCAATTGATTCTTGATCTCGTTTCCCTTCTTATTTGTGCTCCGAACTCTTGTAGAAAAACCTGCAGCCTTGGCGTAGTCCCTGTAAAATTTTCCAGCATCTTCAAGGGTGGTAAAAGTCATTCCAACCTTCGAAACAAACTGGTCATCAACAACACAGAGAGATTGCAGAATACACCATGTCAAAAACTAAAACTACACCCAATAATTTTCTATCTACACCCGGACGACAACAACTCAACTTAAATAACAAAAAATGCCATAAACTATAAATACACCCACACTTCCCCTAAAATAAACCCAAAAATTATGATCTACACCCGAGCGTCTACTATCAATTGCAAATAATTAATCAAAACTAATACATTAGATTCAATCCACAGATTTATGTTCACGCATTAATTTCACAGTTAATGTTCGCAAACTATTCAGCTGGACAATCATAGACGAATAACTGCATCAAATTCAGAGTAATCGTAATAAGCTGAATGTAAATCAAACCTCATGAACTTCGTTAGATTCAAAATCAAAATCCACTTTGCCCTAATTCAGCTAACAATCTGAGGTCGAATCATCCATTATCTTCAAAACAAGTTCAAACTTTGATTTCAGAAACTAGAAAATCGAAAAAAAACGAACCTAGAGCTACAGAAAGAGAAATTCACGTCAATAACGAAGAAAAAACAATTAATAAACGCAGGGAAAAGAACGATCGAAAAAGCAAGGGAAGATGTGCGAGAAGGAGAACGAAGAAATTTGGCAAGAAAGAGAACGAAGAAGGAAACAAAATCTTTTAAAATTGAAAGTTATATATTCGCGCGTTCTGTTATATAGCGCGTGAAAGGTACGTAACATTAGGAGCGCGTTTTAGGGGTTATTTGTTTTTTGGACTTGTAAGGTTTGTAAACCTTAATCGCTTATATGCGAAGATTTTCTGCAAAAAAATATACTACTTTATCCTAAAAAATTTTTGTCTTATTATGTATAATTTGCCTCCATTGATAAAATTTTCTAAATCTGCCACTGAAAGCAGTAATTGAAAGACCATGCCCCAGACTATTATATATATGAAATAATTCTTTAAAAAAATGATAATAATGGTAATTAACTGCAACGCACATGTCATGCGTGATAATGAATATGCAGACGTGCATTCCAATTCTTTGTCATCCGATTTGTCTCAACTCTCAACCATCTTAAATTTGGGGATCCATTTAAGGTAACAATGGTAAATCCAATATTCTCACTTATTAATATTGGCAAAGTTTAGATTTTTCTTTTACAATTGATAAAAAAAATTAATAAAAAATTTTTTTTAGGTTTATTTGGAAGAATTTTTAAGAAAATATCTGTTTTTTTTAGTTAGTTATCTTTTTTTAAAAGATTTTTTAAAAAGGTAAAAATAATTTTATGTTTGGATATCTTATGTGAAAAGATCTTTTTATTCATCAATTATGTTTGGATGCGACAAGATAAAAGTACATTTTGTTTATTTATTATGTAAAATTTCTTTGTTTTAAGAAAAAAATATCTTTTTAAAAAAGATGTAAATTGTAACTTTTCAAAAAATATAGTTTTTTTATTTTTTTAGTATTTTTACTTTTATTATTAGAAATTTGACAAGCACACTTAAAAATAAAAAAAAAATCTTTTTTATTGATTTAATGTCGCTCATTTTGCCAAATTTTTAGGGTGACGCGTTCGCGTGGTTGACACGATCGCGTGAATGGCCATATTTTGAAAACGACGCGAACCCGTGAAGCACGCGTTCGCGTGGTAGAGCTTGTGCTTCTAGCATGATTCCAGCCCCACTCCATCATAACTTTCTGCCATACACCTCTTTACGTCGATTTTATAGGGCCACGCGTTCGCGTGGATGACGCGGATGCGTGGGAGGCATTTTTCCCACATGACGCGGACGCGTCAGCGACGCGGTCGCGTGAATCAATTTGTGCCAAAGGCACGCCTCCAGCCACGCTCTCGCGTGACTTTCTGTTCAAATCTCTTTTCTTCAGAACGCACCTATGACGCGGACGCGTCGGCAATTTTTTTTTAATAATGCAGTATGCAGAATGCAATGCTAATATGAATGCTATGCATGATTCCAGGTTCAATCAAAACTCAAAAACAGACTAAAATTAAAACTGAAAAAGAAACGATCATACCATGGTGGGTTGTCTCCCACCTAGCACTTTTAGTTAAAGTCCTTAAGTTGGACATTTGTTGAGCTTCTTGTCATGGAGGCTTGTGCTTGAACTCATCCTGAAACTGCCACCAATGCTTGGACTTCCATAAAGCTCTATCTATTCCAAGTAAATTCTTCAAGCTTTGATGGAGTTCTTCACAAGCTTTGAGCTCCCAAAATTGATCCTCATATATTCCCGGATCCCAAATCTTGTTTCTACACCCGTCTTCAAGTTGATCATCATGATTCCATCCGGGTGGTAAGAAATTTGAATTCTCACTGAAGCGGCCAAACAACATCCTAGACCCATTCAATTGAGCTCTGTACCAACACTTGTACTCTAGTGCGGAATGCGGAACCTTAACGAACCTTGCCTGACAACTCTTACCACTAACCATCTTCCTCTTACTATTGATACCACAAAGAGCTCTAAGCTTACCATCTGTCTCAAGTAGCCCATATTCAAGTGAGAAAGTAAGGGTTAAGGATAGGTATTTTACCCACTTGAATGTTGTGTTGGACAGTAATGGCCTTGGGAGAGGTGTTTCTAATGAACGTGCAAGCTCCACTCCCTTGTGTTCTTTTTTGACAACTTCCATCTTTTTGCAAGCTTCTTCAATTTTAACCTCTTCCTCTTGGTAGCTTTCTTCCACTTCAATCTCTTCTTCATTGCCCACCAAGGGCATGGGAGGTTGTGCCTTTTCTTCTTGAATCTCCATCTCTTGATTAACCTCTTCCAAATCTTCAACTATGATATGCCTTGGAGGTTGTACAACTTCCTCAACATCAACATCAAACACCTTGGAAGGAGGCTCTATGACTTGACCTTCCCATGGAGGTTCAGCATCTCCTAAGTCTTCGACCACTTTTTCTTCTTCAATAATTTTGACTTCCTCCACTTGTTCCAGTACAAAGTCACGCTCCTTATTGTCCACTGGAGTTTCTAGTGTCACCTTCATGCTACGTTCTTCATTAGATTCTCCACATGAAGCCATGGGGGTTTCCTGAGTGTCTGAATGTCTGAAAGATAATTGATTTATTGCTTGCTCCAGTTGATGAAGGGTTGCATGAAATTTTTTCACCGTTTCCTTGAAACAATCCTTTGATTCTTGTTTCGCTTGGGTATCATAAGTAGGACCATAAGGCTCTTGGATTGATGGATATGGATATGGTGCATATGGAGGTAGTGGTCCTTGGGAGTAATTGGGTTGGAATTGGGGTGGTTCTATATATGGCTCATATGGCTCATAAGGTGGTTGGTACGGTGGATACGGGTTAGGGTCATATGGAGGTGAATGGTGAAAAGGGGCTTGTGAGTATGGTGGTCCAAAGTCATGTTGAGGAGGGGGTTCACAGGCATATGGTGGTGGTTGTTGATAATCAAAATAGCGCTCACCATAGCCATTGCCTTGATATGCATCACAGAACAGTTGTTGATCGTCCATTGGAGGTGGTTGTTGCCATGAAGGTTGATCAAATCCTTATGGCTCCTCCCATATTTGATTGTTCCTTCCTTGATGCATGTTCTCATTGTAATCTCCTCTTCCTGCAACATAATTGTAACCAGACTCATAGCCAAAGGGGTGAGAGTTCATAGTAGTAGGAGAAAATAAAAACAAAAACTAATAAAAAGAAAATATTTTGAAAAATATATGATTTTTGAAAAAATTGATAAGATAAGATTTTGAAAAAAGATATGATTCTTGAAAAAAGATTTGATTTTTGAAATTTAAAACTAAGATAAGATATGAGGACAAGCAACAATTTAAGTTTGGTGTTGTGATGAGCGGATAATTTGTACGCTTTTTGGCATTGTTTTTAGTATGTTTTTAGTATAATCTAGTTAGTTTTTAGTATATTTTTATTAGTTTTTAGTTAAAATTCACTTTTCTGGACTTTACTATGAGTTTGTGTGTTTTTCTGTGATTTCAGGTATTTTCTGGCTGAAATTGAGGGACCTGAGCAAAAATCTGATTCAGAGACTGAAAAGGACTGCAGATGCTGTTGGATTCTGACCTCCCTGCACTCTAAGTGGATTTTCTGGAGCTACAGAAGCCTAATTGGCGCGCTCTCAACGGCGTTGGAAAGTAGACATCCTGGGCTTTCCAGCAATATATGATAGTCCATACTTTGCCCAAGATTTGATGGCCCAAACCGGCGTTCAAAGTCACCCTCAGAAATCCCAGCGTTAAACGCCGGAACTGGCACCCAAATGGGAGTTAAACGCCCAAACTGACACTAAAGCTGGCGTTTAACTCCAAGAAGAGTCTCTACACGAAAAAGCTTCATTGCTCAGCCCAAGCACACACCAAGTGGGCCCGGAAGTGGATTTTTATGTCTTTTACTCATCTCTGTACACCCTAGGCTACTAGTTTTCTATAAGTAGGACATTATACTATTGTATTTTCATCTTGGTTCTTCTGGTTCCCTCTCTGGGACCGAAGCCAATGATCACTCTTGTTCTTATGTATTTTCAACGGTGGAGTTTCTACACACCATAGATTAAGGTGTGGAGCTCTGCTGTACCTCGAGTGTTAATGCAATTACTATTGTTCTTCCATTCAATTCCGCTTGTTCTTGTTCTAAGATATCACTTGTTCTTCAACTTGATGAATGTGATGATCCGTGACACTCATCATCATTCTCACTTATGAACGTGTGACTGACAACCACCTCCGTTCTACCTTCGATTGGGTGAATATCTCTTGGATTCCTGATTGCACGATGCATGGTTGATCGCCTGACAACCGAGTGCTCGCCTGACAAACGAGCCAACCATTCCGTGAGATCAGAGTCTTCGTGGTATAGGCGAGAACTGATGGCGGCATTCAAGAGAATCCGGAAGGTCTAACCTTGTCTGTGGTATTCTGAGTAGGATTCAATGATTGAATGACTGTGACGTGCTTCAAACTCCTAGCAAGCGGGGCGTTAGTGACAGACGCAAAAGAATCGCTGGATTCTATTCCGGCCTGACCGAGAACCGACAGATGATTACCCATGCTGTGACAGAGCATAGGCGACGTTTTCACTGAGAGGATGGGAGGTAGCCACTGACAACGGTGAAACCCTACATAAGCTTGCCATGGAAAGGAGTAAGAAGGATTGGATGAAGACAGTAGGAAAGCAGAGAGACGGAAGGGAAGGCATCTTCATGCGCTTATCTGAAGTTCCTACCAATGAATTACATAAGTATCTCTATCTTTATCTTATTGTTTATTTTCGTTCATCACCATATCCATTTGAGTTTTCCTGACTAAGATTTACAAGATGACCATAGCTTGCTTCATACTAACAATCTCCGTGGGATCGACCCTTACTCGCGTAAGGTTTATTACTTGGACGACCCAGTGCACTTGCTGGTTAGTTGTGCGAAGTTGTGTAATGCCATGGTACTGAGCTACCAAGTTTTTGGGGTTCATGACCGGGGATTATGAGAGTTGTGAAAAGTATTGTTCACAATTTCGCGCACCAAGTTTTTGGCGCCGTTGCCGAGGATTGTTCAAGTTTTGAGCAAGCTTTTGGTAACATCTGTGCCAAGGATTGTTCAGTTTGGACAACTGACGGTTCATCTTGTTGCTTAGATTAGGTATTTATTTTTTTCGAAATTCTTGAAGATGAATTCTAGAGTTTCATGATGATTTGTTGAAGTCTGGCTGGCTGAGAAGCTATGTCTAATCTCATTGGACCGAGGTTTCAACTTATCATCACAAGAGCTTGTTGATCTTTATCAATCTTGCTTTTGGAGCAGTGATCTGCTAAGGCTTGGCTGGCCATTGGCCATGTCTAGTGTTTTGGACCGAAGCTTTCTTTGAGAGCTTGGCTGGCTGTGAAGCCATGTCTAATTCCTGGACCGGAGTCTTAGACTAGCATTGCACTGATTCCTGGAATTCTCATTGAGGATTTTGATATCTTTTTCCACTTAATTTTCGAAAAACACAAAAAAAAAATCAAAAAAATCATAAAATCCAAAAATTTCTTGTTTGAGTCTAGTGTCTCATCTTAAGTTTGGTGTCAATTGCATGCATTCATTCATATGTCTTAAGGATCTTCAAGTAATTCTTGATAATTTTCTTGCTCTGATCTTTGAATTCTATTGACTTGAGTGTTTTGTGTGTCTCATATGCATTTTCATTCTGTTAGTGTCAGTAGTATACAAACTGCTAAGTTTGGTGTCTTGCATGCATTGTTATTTGATTCTTGTTGCATTTTGATTTGTTCTTATTATTAAAAATCCAAAAATATTTTTAATTTGTGTCTTCTCAAGTCAATGATACAGAGAATTGAAGATTCAGAACATACAGCAGAGGAATTATACAGAAAAAGCTGGGCGTTCAAAACGCCTAGTGAAGAAGGACAGACTGGCGTTTAAACGCCAGCCAGGGTACCTGGTTGGGCGTTTAACGCCCAAAAAGGTATAGTTTTGGGCGTTAAACGCCAGAATGTGCACCATTCTGGGCGTTTAACGCCAGGATGGCACAAGAGGGAAGATTCTGTTTTTCAATGCAATTTTTTTTCAGTTTTCAAAGTTTTTCAAAATCAAATCTTTTTCAAATCATATCTTTTCAATCAAATCTCTTTTAAATTCAATTTCTTTCTATTTTCAAAAATACTTGCTATCAATTAATGATTTGATTCAACATCTCAAGTATGTTGCCTTTTCTGTTGAGAAAGGTTTAATGTTTGAATCATATCTTTTCTTGTTAGCCAAGTTTTTAATTTTCAAAATCAAATCTTTTTATAATGTCTTTCAAATCATATCTTCTCAATCACATCTTTTTAAAAACCAATCATATTTTCTTAACCACATCTTTTTCAAAATAATTTTCAATCAAATCTCTTTGATTTCTAATTTCAAAATCTTTTTCAAAAATCACTTTATTTCTTTCCCACTTTCATTTTCGAAAATTAAGTAATGTTTTTTTTAAAAAAAATGTTTTCAAAATTTTTTACTTAATTTTCGAAAATCACTTCCCTTCTTCTCACATCCTTCTATTTATGGACTAACACTATTCCTTAATGCAAAATTCGAACTCCATCTTCTTTGATAAGTTCGAATTTTCTACTTCTGTCTTCTACTTTTCTTTTCCTCTGACACCTAAAGGAATCTCTATACTGTGACTGGTGGACGAAATTGTGATTCCTATTTTCTTGTAATTGGATTTTAGAGATTGGCACGAGTGGACACAACTCCGTTCAACTAACCAGCAAGTGTACTGGGTCGTCCAAGTAATAAACCTTACGTGAGTAAGGGTCGAATCCACAGAGATTGTTGGTATGAAGCAAGCTATGGTCACCTTGCAAATCTCAGTCAGGCAGATTAAACATTATTTATGGGTTCGAGAATTAATAATAAAAAGAGATAATAAAAAGGATAGAACACTTATGCAGATTCATTGGTAGGAATTTCAGATAAGCGGATGGAGATGCTGTAGAACTCTCGGACGCCTGCTCTCCTACTCCTTCTACTCAATCCTTCTTACTCCTTTCCATGGCAAGCTTTGTATAGGGGTTCACCATCAACTGTGGCTACTTTCATTCCTCACGGGGAAATATCCTGTGCGGCTGTCACTCGCACAGCTAACCAGTCTGGAGGCATCACCCATGGCTGATGGCTACATCCCATCCTCGCAGTGAAAACTATGCTAACGCACTCTGTCACAGTACGGCTAATCACCGGTTGGTTCCCGCTCCTACTGGAATAGAATCCCTCTTTTGCGTTTGTCACTAACGCCTAGCAGGTTAAAGTTTGAAGCACGTCACGGTCATTCATCACCGGAATCCTACTCCAGAAAATTCATTTCGAGTGCAGGGAGGTCAGATTCCAACAGCATCAGCAGTCCTTTTTGTCAGCCTTCTTCAGAGTTTTGCTCAAATCCCTCAATTTCAGTCAGAATTTACCTGAAATCACAGAAAAACACACAAACTCATAGTAAAGTCCAGAAATGTGAATTTAACATAAAAACTAATGAAAACATCCCTAAAGGTAGCTTAAACTTACTAAAAACTATATGAAAATAATGCCAAAAAGCGTATAAATTATCCGCTCATCACAACACCAAACTTAAATTGTTGCTTGTCCCCAAGCAACTGAAAATCAAATAGGATAAAAAGAAGAGAATATACTATAAAGTCCAAAATATCAATGAATATTAATTTAATTACATGAGCGGGACTTGTAGCTTTTTGCTTCTGAACAGTTTTGGCATCTCACTTTTTCCTTTGAAGTTTAGAGTGATTGGCTTCTCTAGGAACTTAGAATTTCAGATAGTGTTATTGACTTTCCTAGTTAGGCATGTTGATTCTTGAACACAGCTACTTTATGAGTCTTGGCTGTGGCCCTAAGCACTTTGTCTTCCAGTATTACCACCGGATACACAAATGCCACAGACACATAACTGGGTGAACCTTTTCAGATTGTGACTCAGCTTTGCTAAAGTCCCTAGTTAGTGGTGTCCAGAGCTCTTAAGCACACTCTTTAGCTTTGGATCACGACTTTAACCATTCAGTCTCAAGCTTTTCACTTGGACCTTCATGACACAAGCACATGGTTAGGGACAGCTTGATTTAGCCGCTTAGGCCTGGATTTTTAATTTCCTTGGGCCCTCCTATCCATTAATGCTCAAAGCCTTGGATCTTTGCTAAAATTTTCGCCACTTTTTTTTTCTCTTTTTTTTTTTCGCAAGCTTCCTTTTTTCACTGCTTTTTCTTGCTTCAAGAATCAATTTCATGAAATTTTTCAGATCATCAATAACATTTCTCTTTGTTCATCATTCTTTCAAGAACCAACAATTTTAACACTCATAAACAACAAGATCAAAAATATGCACTGTTCAAGCATTCATTCAGAAAACAAAAAAATATTGCCACCACATCAATATAATTAAATTAGATTCAAGGATAAATTCAAAATTTATGTACTTCTTGTTCTTTTGAATTAAAACATTTTTCATTTAAGAGAGGTGAAAGACTAATGGATTTTATTCATAGCTTTAAGGCATGGTTACATACTAATGATCATGAAGTAGAGATACAAAACATAGATAAACACAACATTAAAAACCGAAAAACAGAAAGAAATAAAGAACAAGGAATGAATCCACCTGAGTGAGGGTGGCGCCTTCTTGAAGGTCCAATGGTGCTCTTTGAGCTCCTTTATGTCTCTTCCTTGCTTCTGTTGAATGATTTATAGTAATTTTGGTACTCCTATCCATAGTTGCTCCCAATAGTTGTGTGGAGGACCATTTATTCCCTGAGGTATCTCAGGGATCTCTTGATTTGCAGTCACATGTTCTAACCAACTGAGCTATTCCAGCTTACATGAGTCTTTCCATCTTCCAAGACTCAGAGGTGGAAGCTTTTGTCTTCCCTTTGAGGTTTCTCTGGCCTTTTAGGTGCCATTAATGGTAATGAAAAAAGCAAAAAAGCTATGCTTTTACCACACCAAACTTAAAATATTGCTCGCCCTCGAGCAAGAAAAGAAAGAAGAGAAGAAGAAGAAGATGGAGGTGAGTGAGGGGAGATGGAGTCGGCTATATAGGTGGGGTTGGGTGGGAAAGAGGAGGTTGATGTGAATGGTGAATGGGGTGATTGATGAAGAAAATTGGGAATTGTGACATGGGGAATTCAAATCACAAAAATAGGATTAGGAGGGAAGGTGGGAATATGGTAGGTGGGGATCCTGTGAGGTCCACAGATCCTGAGGTGTCAAGGAATTCCATCCCTGCACCAAATAGGCATGTAAAATGCCTTGGCACACCATTCTGGCGTTTAAACGCCCATTGGTGCATGTTCTGGGCGTTCAACGCCCATGTGATGCATGTTTCTGGCGTTGAACGCCAGTTTCATGCTTGTTTCTGGCGTTCAGCGCCAGTTTGTCCTCTCTGTGCACCTTCCTGGCGTTTAACGCCAGGTTGTTGCTTGTTTCTGGCGTTCAGCGCCAGAATGGTGCACGTTCTGGCGTTAAACGCCGGCCAGATGCACCTTCTGGGCGTTGAACGCCAGCCCGTGCATCCTCCAGGGTGAAAAATTTTTTTCTTCTGTTTTTGACTCTGTTTTTAATTTTTTTGATTTTTTCGTGACTCCTCATGACCATGTACCTAATTAAACACAAAAATAACAAAGAAACAAAATAAAATAAAATTAGATAAATAAAATTGGGTTGCCTCCCAACAAGCGCTTCTTTAATGTCAATAGCTTGACAGTGGCTCTCATGGAGCTAAAAGGTGATCAGGTCAATTTTGTATAGTCCCAACACCAAACTTAGAGTTTGGATATGGGGTTTGAACACCAAACCTAGAGTTTGGTTGTGGCCTCACAACACCAAACTTAGAGTTTGGTTGTGGCCTCACAACACCAAACTTAGAAGTTGACTGTGTGGGCTCTTCTTGACTCTGAACTGAGAGAAGCTCTTCATGCTTACTCTCTTTTGTCACAGAGGGATGGCCATGTGCCTGAAACACAAGGTATTCCCCATTCAGTTGAAGGACTAACTCTCCTCTGTGGACATCTATCACAGCTTCTGCTGTGGCTAGGAAAGATCTTCCTAGGATGATGCATTCATCATCTTCCTTCCTAGTGTCTAGGATTATGAAATCAGTAGGGATGTAAAGGCCTTCAACCTTCACTAGCACGTCCTCTACCATTCCATAAGCTTGTCTCATTGACTTGTCTGCCAATTGTAATGAGAACAAGGCAGGTTGTACCTCAATGATTCCCAGTTTCTCCATTACAGAGAGTGGCATAAGGTTTATCCCTGACCCAAGATCACATAGAGCTTTTTCAAAGCTCATGGTGCCAATGGTGCAAGGTATTAAGAGTTTGCCAGGATCTTGTCTCTTTTGAGGTAGAGTTTCCTGAATCCAAGTATCCAAATCACTAATGAGCAAGGGAGGTTCACTTTCCCAAGTCTCATTACCAAATAGCTTGGCATTCAGTTTCATGATAGCTCCTAGATATTGAGCAATTTGCTCACCAGTCACATCTTCATCCTCTTCAGAGGATGAATAATAGTCAGAGCTCATGAATGGCAGAAGGAGATTTAATGGAATCTCTATGGTCTCTGTATGAGCCTCAGATTCCTCAGGATCCTTAATAGGAAGCTCCTTCTTGCTTGGAGGACGTCCCAGGAGGTCTTCCTCACTGGGATTTTCGTCCTCCTCCTCCTTTGTGCATTCGGCCATGTTGACTAAGTCAATGGCTTTGCACTCTCCTTTTGGATTCTCTTCTGTATTGCTTGGGAGAGTACTGGGAGGAGTTTCAATAACTTTCTTACTCAGCTGGCCTACTTGTGCCTCCAAATTTCTAATGGAGGATCTGGTTTCATTCATGAAACTGAAAGTGGCCTTTGACAGATCAGAGACTATATTAGCTAAATTAGAATTATTTTGTTCAGCATTCTCTGTCTGTTGCTGAGAAGATGATGGATATGGCTTATTATTATTCAGCCTATTGCGTCCACCATTATTAAAGCCTTGTTGAGGCTTTTGTTGATCCTTCCAGGAGAAATTTGGATGATTTCTCCATGATGGGTTATAAGTGTTTCCATAAGGTTCACCCAAATAATTAACCTCTGCCATGGCAGGGTTCTCAGGATCATAAGCTTCTTCAGAAGCTGCCTCTCTAGTAATGTTGGATGCATGTTGCAATCCATTCAGATTTTGAGAGATTATGTTGACCTGTTGAGTCAACATTTTGTTCTGAGCCAATATGGCATTCAGAGCATCAATTTCAAGAACTCCTTTCTTCTGAGGGACCCCATTATTCACGGAATTCCTCTCAGAGGTATACATGAACTGGTTGTTTGCAACCATGTCAATGAGTTCTTGAGCTTCTTCAGGCGTTTTCTTCAGGTGAATAGATCCACCTGCAGAATGATCCAGTGACATTTTCGAAAATTCAGAGAGACCATAATAGAATATATCTAATAGGGTCCATTCTGAAAACATGTCAGATGGACATCTCTTGGTCAGCTGCTTGTATCTTTCCCAAGCTTCATAGAGGGATTCACCATCTTTTTGTTTGAAGGTTTGAACATCCACTCTCAGCTTGCTCAGCTTTTGAGGAGGAAAGAATTTATCCAAGAAGGCAGTGACCAACTTATCCCAAGAGTCCAGGCTATCCTTAGGTTGTGAATCCAACCATATTCTAGCTCTGTCTCTTACAGCAAAAGGGAAAAGCATGAGTCTGTAGACTTCAGGATTAACTCCATTCGTCTTTACAGTATCACAGACTTGCAAGAACTCAGTTAAAAACTGATAGGGATCTTCAGATGGAAGCCCATAAAACTTGCAGTTTTGTTGCATTAATGCAACTAGTTGAGGTTTAAGCTCAAAGTTATTGGCTCCAATGGCAGGGATGGAGATGTTTCTTCCATCAAACTTGGATGTTGGCTTTGTGAAGTCACCAAGCATTCTCCTTGCATTATTATCATTATTATTTGCGGCTGCCATGTCCTTCTCCTGTTCGAAAAATTCTGAAAGGTTATTTCTGGATTGTTGTAATTTAGCTTCTCTTAATTTTCTCTTCAGAGTCCTTTCAGGTTCTGGATCAGCTTCAACAAGAGTGCCTTTATCCTTGTTCCTGCTCATAAGAAAGAGAAAAAAACAAGAAAAGAAAGAGGAATCCTCTATGTCACAGTATAGAGATTCCTTTATGTTAGTAGAAGAAGAGAGGGGTAGAAGAATGAAGAAGGATGAAGAAGAATTCGGATTTGGATGAAGTGAGGTGAAGAGAAGTGTTAGTAATTAAATAATTAAATAGAAGAAGATAAGAGAAGAGAAATTCGAAATTAATTTTTGAAAAAGAGTTAGTGATTTTCGAATATTAAAAATAAAACAAGTTTAAAATTAAAATGTAAAACAATTAAAAAGAATTTTTGAAAAAGAGAGGGGGAATTTTCGAAAATTAAAGAAGGAAAAGTAGTTAGATGGTTTTGAAAAAGATAAGAAACAAACAAAAGGTTAGTTAGTTGATTGAAAAAGATTTGAAATCAAATTTTGAAAAAGATAAGAAGATAAGAAGTTTAGATAAAAGATATTTTGAAATCAAATTTTGAAAAAGATAAAATTTTTGAAAAAGATAAGATAAAAGATAAAAAGATTAAATTTTGAAAAAGATATTTTGAAAAAGATTTAATTTTTAAAATTACTTAACTAATAAGAAACTACAAGATAAGATTCTAGAATTTAAAGATTGAACCTTTCTTAACAAGAAAGTAACAAACTTCAAATTTTTGAACCAATCACATTAATTGTTAGCTAATTTTCGAAAATTTGATAAAAAGATAAGAAAAAGATTTTGAAAATATTTTGAAAAATATTTTTGAAATTTTCGAAAATGCTAAAAAAAATGAAAAAGATATGATTTTTGAACAAGATTTTGAAAAGATAAGATTTTTAAAATTGAAATTTTGACTTGACTTGTAAGAAACAACTAATTTTGAAAATTTTTGACCAAGTCAACCTCAAAATTTCGAAATTTTGGAGGAAAATAAGGAGAAGATATTTTTGAAATCAAATTTTGAATGAAAAACACAAAAATGACCCAAAACATGAAAATTTTGGATCAAGACACAAGATGCATGCAAGAATGCTATGAATGTCAAGATGAACACCAAGAACACTTTGAAGATCATGATGAACATCAAGAACATTATTTTGAAAATTTTTTTTTTTGATGCAAAGAAAACATGCAAGACACCAAACTTAGAAATCTTTAATGCATGAAAAATATGAATGCAAAAATGCACATGAAAAACAACAAAAGACACCAAACAAGAAATCATCAAGATCAAACAAGAAGACTTGTCAAGAACAACTTGAAGATCATGAAGAACACTATGAATGCATGAGATTTTCGAAAAAATGCAAGAAAAAAAAATTTTAAAGGCATGCAATTGACACCAAACTTAAAAATTAACACAAGACTCAAACAAGAAACACAAAATATTTTTGATTTTTATGATTTTCTAATTTTTTTGTATTTTTATTGATTTTTTCGAAAAACATGTTTGGAAAAACGAAAAATAAAAGAAAGATTTTTGAAAAAGATTTTTGAAAAGAAAATTACCTAATCTGAGCAACAAGATGAACCGTCAGTTGTCCATACTCGAACAATCCCCGGCAACGGCGCCAAAAACTTGGTGGACGAAATTGTGATTCCTATTTTCTTGTAATTGGATTTTAGAAATTGGCACGAGTGGACACAACTCCGTTCAACTAACCAGCAAGTGTACTGGGTCGTCCAAGTAATAAACCTTACGTGAGTAAGGGTCGAATCCACATAGATTGTTGGTATGAAGCAAGCTATGGTCACCTTGCAAATCTCAGTCAGGCAGATTAAACATTATTTATGGGTTCGAGAATTAATAATAAAAAGAGATAATAAAAAGGATAGAACACTTATGCAGATTCATTGGTAGGAATTTCAGATAAGCGGATGGAGATGCTGTAGAGCTCTCGGACGCCTGCTCTCCTACTCCTTCTACTCAATCCTTCTTACTCCTTTCCATGGCAAGCTTTGTATAGGGGTTCACCATCAACTGTGGCTACTTTCATTCCTCACGGGGAAATATCCTGTGCGGCTGTCACTCGCACAGCTAACCAGTCTGGAGGCATCACCCATGGCTGATGGCTACATCCCATCCTCGCAGTGAAAACTATGCTAACGCACTCTGTCACAGTACGGCTAATCACCGGTTGGTTCCCGCTCCTACTGGAATAGAATCCCTCTTTTGCGTTTGTCACTAACGCCCAGCAGGTTAAAGTTTGAAGCACGTCACGGTCATTCATCACCGGAATCCTACTCGGAACACCACAGACAAGGTTGGACTTTCCGGATTCCCAGGATCCTACTCGGAATACCACAGACAAGGTGAGACTTTCCGGATCCTCATAAATGCCGCCATCTATCTAGCTTATACCACGAAGATTCTGATGGGGAATCTAAGAGATACGCATTCAAGCTCTGTTGCATGTAGAACGGAAGTGGTTGTCAATCACGCGTGTTCATAAGTGAGAATGATAATGAGGGTAATCTGACTCATAACATTCATCATGTTCTTGGGTACGAATGAATATCTTGGAATAAGAATAAAAGAGATTTGAATAAAAGAAGATAGAATTTCATTAATACTTGAGGTGCAGCAGAGCTCCACACCCTTAATCTATGGTGTGCAGAAACTCCACCGTTGAAAATACATAAGCAAAGAGTTCAGGCATGGCCGAATGGCCAGCCCTCTCTAACGTGATCAATGATCCCCTAAGATGAAGAATAAAACAAAACTGAGATCAAAGATGTCTAATACAATAGATAAATGTCCTATATATACTAGACTAGCTACTAGGGTTTACATGAGTAAGTAATTGATGCATAAATCCACTTCCGGGGCCCACTTGGTGTATGCTTGGGCTGAGCTTGATTAATTCACGAGCTAAGGCATTTCTTGGCGTCAAACTCCAGGTTATGACGTGTTTTGGGCGTTCAACTCCGGATCATGACGTTTTTCTGGCGTTTAACTTCAGACAGCAGCGTGTACTTGGCGTTTAACGCCAAGTTACGTCGTCATTCCTCGAATAAAGTATGGACTATTATATATTGCTGGAAAGCCCTGGATGTCTACTTTCTAACGCCGTTGAGAGCGCGCCAATTGGAGTTCTGTAGCTCCAGAAAATTCATTTCGAGTGCAGGGAGGTCAGATTCCAACAGCATCAGCAGTCCTTTTTGTCAGCCTTCTTCAGAGTTTTGCTCAAATCCCTCAATTTCAGTCAGAATTTACCTGAAATCACAGAAAAACACACAAACTCATAGTAAAGTCCAGAAATGTGAATTTAACATAAAAACTAATGAAAACATCCCTAAAAGTAGCTTAAACTTACTAAAAACTATATGAAAACAATGCCAAAAAGCGTATAAATTATCCGCTCATCAGTGACATAGAGGATTCCACATTTTCTTGTTCCCTTCCCTTTCTTATGAGCAGGAGCAAAGACAAAAACATTCTTGTTGAGGCTGACCCTGAACCTGAAAGGACCTTGAAGAGAAAGCTAAGAGAAGCCAAAGCACAACTCTCTTTAGAGGACCTAACCGAATTCTTCAAAGAAGAAGAACATATGGCAGCCGAAAACAACAACAATGCCAACAATGCAAGGAAGGTGCTGGGTGACTTTACTGCACCTACTCCCGACTTCTATGGGAGAAGCATCTCTATCTCTGCCATTGGAGCAAACAACTTTGAGCTTAAGCCTCAATTAGTTTCTCTAATGCAACAGAATTGCAAGTTCCATGGACTTCCACTGGAAGATTGATGAGCGGATAATTTATACGCTTTTTGGCATTGTTTTTAGTATGTTTTTAGTATGATCTAATTAGTTTTTAGTATATTTTTATTAGTTTTTAGCTAAAATTCACTTTTCTGGACTTTACTATGAGTTTATGTGTTTTTCTGTGATTTCAGGTATTTTCTGGCTGAAATTGAGGGTTCTGAGCAAAAATCTGATTCCGAGACCAAAAAGGACTGCAGATGCTGTTGGATTCTGACCTCCCTGCACTCGAAGTGGATTTTCTGGAGCTACAGAAGCCCAATTGGCGCGCTCTCAACGGCGTTGGAAAGTAGACATCCTGGGCTTTCCAGCAATATATGATAGTCCATACTTTGCCCAAGATTTGATGGCCCAAACCGGCGTAGCAATTCGGCCTCAGAAATTCCAGCGTTAAACGCCGGAACTGGCATAAAACTTGGAGTTAAACGCCCAAACTGGCATAAAAGCTGGCGTTTAACTCCAGAAAAGGTCTCTACACGAAAATGCTTCATTGCTCAGCCCAAGCACACACCAAGTGGACCCAGAAGTGGATTTTTTAGTCATTTACTCATCTCTGTATACCCTAGGCTACTAGTTTACTATTAATAGGATCTTTTGACATTGTATCTGTACCTCATGACACTTTACACGTTTTCTTTGTGTACTTTCCACGGCATGAGTCTCTAAACCCTATGGTTGGGGGTGAGGAGCTCTGCTGTGTCTTGATGGATTAATGCAATTACTACTGTTTCTTATTCAATCATGCTTGCTTCCATTCTAAGATAATACTTGTTCTTAATCCGGATGAATGTGATGATCCGTGACAATCATCATCATTCTCAACTATGAACGTGTGCCTGACAACCACCTCCGTTCTACCTTAGATTAAGTAGTTATCTCTTGGATTCTTTAATCGGAATCTTCGTGGTATAAGCTAGGACTGATGGCGGCATTCAAGAGAATCCGGAAGGTCTAAACCTTGTCTGTGGTATTCTGAGTAGGATTCAATGATTGAATGACTGTGACGAGCTTCAAACTCCTGAAGGCGGGGCATTAGTGACAGACGCAAAAGAATCACTGGATTCTATTCCGGCCTGACCGAGAACCGACAGATGAATTCCGCTATGCTGTGACAAAGCATATGCAATCGTTTTCACTGAGAGGATGGGAGGTAGCCATTGACAACGGTGAAACCCTATACACAGCTTGCCATGGGAGGAGCCTTGCGTGTTTGAAGAAGAAGACAGTAGGAAAGCAGAGATTCAGAAGATGGAGCATCTCCAAACCTCAACCTATTCTCCATTACTGCAAAACAAGTAACCATTTCATGTTCTTTTGCTTTTCACAATCAATCCTGATAATTTCTGATATCCTGACTAAGATTTACAAGATAACCATAGCTTGCTTCAAGCCGACAATCTCCGTGGGATCGACCCTTGCTCACGCAAGGTATTACTTGGACGACCCAGTGCACTTGCTGGTTAGTTGTGCGGGATTGCAAAAGTGTGATTGCAATTTCGTGCACCAAGTTTTTGGCGCCGTTGCCGGGGATTGTTGAGTTTGGACAACTGACGGCTTATCTTGTTGCTTAGATTAGGACTGTTTTATTTTTGTTGGTTTAGAGTCTTTTAGTTGAGTCTAGTTTCATATTTTAAGTTTGGTGTCCTCTTTGTGTTTTTCCCTTAAAAAATTTTCGAAAATTTTATGTTTGATTTTCTAAAATTTTAAGTTTGGTGTCTTTTTGTTGTTTTTCTCTTTCCTCTTTTTAAAAATCAAATCTTTTTCATAAAAATTTTTCAATCATATCTTTTTAATTGCTGTTTTCAAAATCTTTTTAATTAACTAATTGATTCAGTTTTCAATTTGCTTTGATTCTATTTTCTTTTTAATTTTCGAATTTTTATTTTAATTTTATTTTGTTTTATTTTAATTTTTTTCGTTAATTCAAAAAAAAAACAAAATTTATCTCTTTGCAATCATTATCATTTCCCTTTTGTCCATTATGGACTTAAGTGGGATTAATCAGTCCAAAAGGACTCTGGGGTCATATGCTAACCCCATTACAGCTGCATATGGGAGTAGCATCTGTACACCTCCCATCAAAGCAAGCAGCTTTGAATTAAATCCTCAACTCATTATCATAGTGCAGCAAAATTGCCAGTATTCCGGTCTTCCACAGGAAGAACCTACTGAGTTTCTGGCACAGTTTTTACAAATTGCTGACACAGTACATGATAAAGAGGTAGATCAAGATGTCTACAGACTATTACTGTTTCCATTTGCTGTAAAAGATCAAGCTAAAAGGTGGTTGAATAACCAACCTACAGCAAGCATAAAGACATGGAAACAGTTGTCAGACAAATTCCTGAATCATTTTTACCCTCCAAAAAGGATGACACAGTTAAGGCTGGACATCCAAGGCTTTAAACAAGAGGATAATGAATCCCTTTACAATGCCTGGGAGAGGTATAGAGGTATGCTAAGAAAATGTCCCTCTGAAATGTTTTCAGAGTGGGTACAGTTAGACATTTTCTACTATGGGCTTACAGAAAAAGCTCAGATGTCTTTAGACCACTCAGCTGGTGGATCTATACACATGAGGAAGACAATTGAAGAAGCTCAAGAGCTTATAGACACTGTTGCTAGAAACCAATATTTATACTCTAGCAATGAGTTCTCTCCAAAAGAGGAAGTCATGGCAGTAGTCAATGACCCTAGTCCTCAAGAACCGATAATTGAGCTTAATCAACAATTGCTCCTGATGACAGAACAGTTAGCAGACTTTAAAGAGATGCTCTATGAAACTAAAGTTGCTAACAAGAGCATAGAACTGCAGTTGAATCAAGCAAAACAACAAATATCTAAACAGATAACAGAGGAATGTCAAGCAGTTCAATTGAGGAGTGGGAAGACCCTGAATAACACTGCTCAAAAGAGTAAAAAGCCAAACAAGGAACAATTGACAGAGGACAACCAAACCACTGTTCAAAATCCCTCTGAGGACAGTAAGAGCCCAGAGAGGAATGTCATTGGCGTTCAGACGCCAGAAAGGGAAGGAAAGCTGGCGTTAAACGCCCATTCCTTGCCCAGTTCTGGCGTTCAAACGCCAGAAAAGGGGGAAAAGTTGGCGTTAAACGCCCAATTTCCACCCAATCCTGGCGTTCAGACGCCTGGGGAGAATCAGACACCTAAGAGTGCTGACAGTAATCCCTCTAACAAGGCTTCTTCAACCACTTCTGTAAGGAATAAACCTGCAACATCTAAGGTTGAAGAATATAAAGCCAAGATGCCTTATCCTCAAAAACTCCGCCAAGCGGAGCAGGATAAGCAATTTACCCGCTTTGCAGACTATCTAAGGACTCTTGAAATAAAGATTCCGTTTGCAGAGGCACTTGAGCAAATACCCTCTTATGCTAAGTTCATGAAAGAGATCTTAAGTCATAAGAAGGATTGGAGGGAAACTGAAAAAGTGTTTCTCACTGAAGAATGCAGTGCAGTCATATTAAAAAGCTTACCAGAAAAGCTTCAAGATCCAGGAAGCTTTATGATACCATGCACATTAGAAGGTGCTTGCACCAAGACAGCTCTATGTGATCTTGGAGCAAGCATCAATCTAATACCTGCATCCACTATCAGAAAGCTTGGGTTGACTGGAGAAGTCAAACCAACCCGGATATGCCTCCAACTTGCTGATGGCTCTATTAAATATCCATCAGGCATAATTGAGGACATGATTGTCAAGGTTGGGCCATTTGCCTTTCCAACTGACTTTGTGGTGCTGGAAATGGAGGAGCACAAGAGTGCAACTCTCATTCTAGGAAGACCTTTCCTAGCAACTGGACGAACCCTCATTGATGTACAAAAAGGGGAAGTAACCTTGAGAGTCAATGAGGATGAGTTCAAGTTGAATGCTGTAAAAGCTATGCAGCATCCAGACACACCAAATGACTGCATGGGCGCTGACATTATTGACTCTCTGGTAGAAGAGATCAATATGGCTGAAAGCTTAGAATCAGAGCTTGAGGACATCTTCAAAGATGCTCAACCTGATCAAGAAGAACTAGAGGAGGCAAAGGAATTTTCGAAAATTCCTCAGAAGGAGGATAAGCCTCCCAAGCCTGAACTCAAACCACTACCACCATCCCTGAAATATGCATTTCTGGGAGAGGGTGACACTTTTCCAGTGATTATAAGCTCTGCTTTAAATTCACAGGAAGAGGAAGCACTGATTCAAGTGCTAAAGACACACAAGACAGCTCTTGGGTGGTCTATAAGTGACCTTAAGGGCATTAGCCCAGCTAGATGCATGCACAAGATCCTATTGGAGGATAATGCCAAACCAGTGGTCCAACCACAAAGGAGGCTAAATCCTGCCATGAAGGAGGTGGTGCAGAAAGAGGTCACTAAATTACTAGAGGCTGGGATTATTTATCCTATTTCTGATAGCCCATGGGTGAGCCCTGTCCAAGTTGTTCCCAAAAAGGGAGGCATGACAGTGGTTCATAATGAAAAAAATGAACTGGTTCCTACAAGGACAGTCACAGGGTGGCGCATGTGTATTGACTACAGAAGGCTCAATACAGCCACCAGAAAGGATCATTTTCCTTTGCCATTCATAGACCAAATGCTAGAAAGACTAGCTGGTCATGACTACTACTGCTTTTTGGATGGCTATTCAGGTTACAACCAAATTGCAGTAGATCCTCAGGACCAAGAGAAAACAGCATTTACTTGCCCTTCTGGCGTGTTTGCCTACAGAAGGATGCCTTTTGGTCTGTGTAATGCACCTGCAACCTTTCAAAGGTGCATGCTCTCTATCTTCTCAGATATGGTAGAAAAATTTCTGGAAGTCTTCATGGATGACTTTTCAGTATATGGAGACTCATTTAACTCCTGTCTTAATCACCTAGCACTTGTCTTGAAAAGATGCCAAGAGACTAACCTGGTTTTAAACTGGGAGAAATGTCACTTTATGGTGACTGAAGGAATTGTCCTTGGGCACAAAATTTCAAACAAGGGAATAGAGGTGGATAAGGCAAAGGTAGAGGTAATTGAAAAATTACCACCACCTGCCAATGTTAAGGCAATCAGAAGCTTTCTGGGGCATGCAGGATTCTACAGAAGGTTTATAAAGGATTTTTCGAAAATTGCAAAACCTCTGAGTAACCTGTTAGCTGCAGACACACCATTTGTGTTTGACACACAGTGTCTGCAAGCATTTGAGACCCTGAAAGCTAAGCTGGTCACAGCACCAGTCATCTATGCACCAGATTGGACATTACCATTCGAACTAATGTGTGATGCCAGTGACCATGCCATTGGTGCAGTGTTGGGACAGAGGCATAACAAGCTTCTGCACGTCATTTACTATGCCAGCCGTGTTCTAAATGACGCACAGAAGAACTACACAACCACAGAAAAAGAGTTACTTGCAGTGGTCTATGCCATTGACAAGTTTAGATCCTACCTAGTGGGGTCCAAAGTGGTTGTGTACACTGACCATGCTGCTCTTAAATACTTACTCACAAAGCAGGATTCAAAACCCAGGCTTATAAGATGGGTGTTGCTTCTGCAAGAGTTTGATATAGAAATAAGAGACAGAAAAGGGACAGAGAACCAAGTAGCTGATCATCTGTCCCGAATCGAACCAGTAGCTGGGGCGTCCCTCCCTTCTACTGAGATTTCTGAGACTTTCCCAGATGAGCAACTCTTTGCCATTCAGGAAGCTCCATGGTTTGCAGATATTGCAAATTATAAAGCTGTGAGGTTCATTCCCAAGGAGTACAGCTACGTGCAGAGAAAGAAATTAATTTCAGATGCCAAGTACTACCTCTGGGATGAACCATATCTCTTTAAGAGATGTGCTGACGGAGTGATCCGCAGATGTGTATCCAGAGAAGAAGCACAAAGGATCCTATGGCACTGCCATGGATCACAGTATGGAGGACATTTTGGAAGTGAGCGAACAGCCACTAAAGTCCTCCAATGTGGCTTCTACTGGCCTACTCTCTATAAAGATTCCCGAGAGTTTGTGCATAACTGTGACAGTTGCCAAAGAGCTGGTAACCTGCCTCATGGATATGCCATGCCTCAACAAGGGATATTAGAGATAGAATTATTTGATGTATGGGGAATTGACTTCATGGGGCCATTCCCCCCATCATACTCAAACACTTACATTCTGGTGGCAGTGGACTATGTATCTAAGTGGGTAGAAGCAATTGCTACACCCACTAATGATACCAAGACCGTACTGAAATTCCTCCAGAAAAACATTTTCAGCAGGTTTGTCGTTCCCAGAGTGCTAATCAGTGACGGGGGCACTCATTTCTGCAATAAACAGCTACACCTTGCTATGGTTAGATATGGAATTAGCCATAAAGTGGCAACTCCGTATCATCCACAGACAAATGGGCAAGCTGAGGTCTCTAACAGAGAGCTAAAAAGAATCCTGGAACGGACTGTGATAGCCCGAAGAAAGGATTGGGCAAAGAGCTTGGATGATGCTCTGTGGGCATACAGAACAGCATTCAAGACTCCTATAGGAACCTCCCCATACCAACTGGTGTATGGGAAGGCCTGTCATTTGCCTGTGGAACTGGAACATAAAGCCTACTGGGCAACCAGATTCCTAAACATGGATGCACAGTTAGCTGGTGAAAAAAGATTGCTCCAGCTAAATGAGCTAGAGGAGTTCAGACTCAATGCCTTTGAAAATGCAAAAATCTATAAGGAAAAGGCAAAGAAATGGCATGACAAGAAGTTGTCAACCAGAGTCTTTGAGCCAGGACAAAAAGTTCTGCTCTTCAACTCTAGGCTCAGACTGTTTCCAGGAAAACTCAAATCCCGGTGGAGGGGTCCGTATGTGATTACAGGAGTGTCACCATATGGATATGTTGAGCTTCAGGATATTGATTCTGACAAGAAGTTCATTGTTAATGGACAGAGAATCAAGCATTATCTTGAAGGAAATTTTGAGCAGGAATGCTCAAAACTGAGACTTGAGTAATTCTCAGTGAAGGTCCAGCTAAAGACAGTAAAGAAGCGCTTGCTGGGAGGCAACCCAGTCATTAGGAGGTTATATGATTTGTTCTTACAGAGGCAAGTATCAAAAATGAAGGAATTCACAGAGTTACAGAAGGATTCAGCTCAAAAAGCAGAGAAAATGAGCTTACTGGCGAAAAAATGCCAGTAAGGGGCATTTTGGGCGTTAAACACCAGAATGGGTACCATTCTGGGCGTTTAACGCCAGGAATGGTGCCATTTTGGGCGTTAAACGCCAGAATGGGCACCATTCTGGGCGTTTAACGCCAGGTGTGCAGCATCCTGGGCGTTCAGAAAAACGCCCAGTGCTAAAGGATTTCTGGCGTTTAACGCCAGCCAGGGCACCTGGCTGGGCGTTAAACGCCCAAAAGGGGTGCCAAATGGGCGTTAAACGCCAGAATGAGTGCCATTCTGGGCGTTTAACGCCAGAAAGGTGGGGGGGACCACAGTTTTGTTTTCAAATCAGATTTTTTCAAACTTTCCTTTTCTTACCCATATTTTTCTACAAAAATACATTTCAATCTCTCACCATTCACTTTCAAATTTTCAAAAATCTAAAATCACTCTTCAAATCTCTCAAATCATCCCCAAATTTTGTTCAAAAAAAATTTACCCTTTTCTCAATTTCTTTCCATATCTTCTCAAATCTCCTTTCAAATCTATCTTTTTTTTTCGAAAACTCCCCTCCCCACCTTATAAATTCACGTTTGGCTCTCCCTTTCCACCACACCATTCAAATTTCCTCCCCCTCTCTCTCTCTTCTTTCTTTTCTTTTGCTTGAGGACAAGCAAACCTCTAAGTTTGGTGTGCTTTTCCGTGATCACTAAGCCAAGATTCATCAAGATCATGGCTCCTAAGGGAAAACAAACCAATTTAAGAGGAAAGAAAGAGAATAATCCAAAGAATCTTTGGAATCAAGAGAAGTTCTTAACCAAAGAACACGAAGACCATTATCACAAAATAATGGGCCTGAGGTCAGTGATCCCGGAAGTTAAATTTGATCTGAAAGAAGATGAATATCCGGGGATCCAAGAGCAAATTCGAAACAGAGGATGGAAAGTTCTGACCAATCCTGAAATAAAGGTTGGAAGGAACATGGTTCAGGAATTCTACTCAAATCTGTGGCTAACAGATAAGCAGAGAATGACTGGAACCGCTTACCATACCTACAGAACCATGGTCAGAGGGAAAGTTATGTACTTCCATCTGGACAAAATAAGAGAAATCTTCAAACTACCTCAACTGCAAGATGATCCTGATTCCTTCAATAGGAGGATGGTGAGAGTAGATAAAGGGTTGGATCAAGTTCTAGAGGACATATGCCTCCCTGGAACTAAGTGGATAACCAATTCAAAGGGTGTCCCAAACCAACTCAAGAGGGGAGACCTCAAACCAATTGCAAGAGGTTGGCTAGATTTTATTGGGCGTTCCATATTGCCCACTAGCAACCGTTCTGAGGTCACCATCAAGAGAGCAGTGATGATTCATTGCATTATGCTTGGAAAAGTTGTGGAGGTTCATCATGTGATTGCTTGTGAGATCTACACAATTGCAAATAAAAATTCCACTGAAGCCAAATTGGCTTACCCAAGCTTGATCTCCTTGCTCTGTAAAGAGGCTGGGGTGAAGATGGGAGTAGATGAGTTCATACCCATTGAACACCCAATCACCAAGAAGTCAATGGAAGGACAAATGCAAGACAACTCTATCAAGAGGAGGGCGCATGAATTACTCCCTGAATTCCCAAGAATTGACTACTGGACCAGCCTAGAAGCATCTATCACCAAGTTGCAAGAGACTATGGAGCAACTGAAGGAAGAACAGCAGAATCAGAACTGCATGCTCTGCAAATTGCTGAAGGAACAAGAGAAGCAGGGGCGTGAATTCCAAGAGTTGAAACGCCAAAAGCTCTCCTCTCAAGCTGAGGGAGCATCCACTTCTCAAAATCAAGGTTGTTGAGTCCTAACTCTGTGAAAATCTCTATCATTAGGAGCCTATGTTTTTGCGTTTTCTTTTTCTTTTGTTGTGTTTTATTTTTTTAGTCTTATATCTATTTTTGAGTCTTGTTCTTAATTCATAATTAATAAAATTGAAATTTTATGCCTTAAAGATATGAATGTCCTATGAATCCATCACCTCTCTTAAATGAAAAATGCTTTAATCACAAAAGAACAAGAAGTACAGGATTTCGAAATTTATCATTGAAACTAGTTGAATTAGTTTGATGTGGTGACAATACTTTTTGCTTTCTGAATGAATGCTTGAACAGTGCATATGTCTCTTGAATTTGTTGTTTTGAGAATGTTAAAATTGTTGACTCTTGAAAGAATGAGGAAAAAGAGAAATGTTATTGAGGATCTCAAATCATTAGACTGATTCTTGAAGCAAGAAAAAGCAGTGGATACAAAAAAAAAATTTCGAAAAAAAAAGAGAAGAAGAAAAGAAAAAGAAAAAAGAAAGAAATAAAGTTGTGATCCAAGGCAAAAAGAGTATGCTTAAGAACCCTGGACACCTCTAATTGGGGACTTTAGCAAAGCTGAGTCACAATCTGAAAAGGTTCACCCAATTATGTGTCTGTGGCATGTATGTATCCGGTGGTAATACTGGAAGACAGAGTGCTTTGGGCCACAGCCAAGACTCATACACTAGCTGTGTTCAAGAATCATTATGCTCAACTAAGAGAATCAATAACACTATATGAGTTCTGAGTTCTTATAGATGCCAATCATTCTGAGCTTCAAAGGATAGAGTGAGATGCCAAAACTGTTCGGAGGCAAAAAGCTACTAGTCCCGCTCATCTAATTGGAGCTATGTTTCCTTGATATTTTGGAGTCTATAGTATATTCTCTTCTTTTTATCCTATTTTGATTTTCAGTTGCTTGGGGACAAGCAACAATTTAAGTTTGGTGTTGTGATGAGCGGATAATTTATACGCTTTTTGGCATTGTTTTTAGTATGTTTTTAGTATGATCTAATTAGTTTTTAGTATATTTTTATTAGTTTTTAGCTAAAATTCACTTTTCTGGACTTTACTATGAGTTTATGTGTTTTTCTGTGATTTCAGGTATTTTCTGGCTGAAATTGAGGGTTCTGAGCAAAAATCTGATTCCGAGACCAAAAAGGATTGCAGATGCTGTTGGATTCTGACCTCCCTGCACTCGAAGTGGATTTTCTGGAGCTACAGAAGCCCAATTGGCACGCTCTCAATAGCGTTGGAAAGTAGACATCCTGGGCTTTCCAGCAATATATGATAGTCCATATTTTGCCCAAGATTTGATGGCCCAAACCGGCGTAGCAATTCGGCCTCAGAAATTCCAGCGTTAAACGCCGGAACTGGCATAAAACTTGGAGTTAAACGCCCAAACTGGCATAAAAGCTGGCGTTTAACTCCAGAAAAGATCTCTACACGAAAATGCTTCATTGCTCAGCCCAAGCACACACCAAGTGGACCCAGAAGTGGATTTTTTAGTCATTTACTCATCTCTGTATACCCTAGGCTACTAGTTTACTATTAATAGGATCTTTTGACATTGTATCTGTACCTCATGACACTTTACACGTTTTCTTTGTGTACTTTCCACGGCATGAGTCTCTAAACCCTATGGTTGGGGGTGAGGAGCTCTGCTGTGTCTTGATGGATTAATGCAATTACTACTGTTTCTTATTCAATCATGCTTGCTTCCATTCTACGATAATACTTGTTCTTAATCCGGATGAATGTGATGATCCGTGACAATCATCATCATTCTCAACTATGAACGTGTGCCTGACAACCACCTCCGTTCTACCTTAGATTAAGTAGTTATCTCTTGGATTCTTTAATCGGAATCTTCGTGGTATAAGCTAGGACTGATGGCGGCATTCAAGAGAATCCGGAAGGTCTAAACCTTGTCTGTGGTATTCTGAGTAGGATTCAATGATTGAATGACTGTGACGAGCTTCAAACTCCTAAAGGCGGGGCGTTAGTGACAGACACAAAAGAATCACTGGATTCTATTCCGGCCTGACCGAGAACCGACAGATGAATTCCGCTATGCTGTGACAGAGCATATGCAATCGTTTTCACTGAGAGGATGGGAGGTAGCCATTGACAACGGTGAAACCCTATACACAGCTTGCCATGGGAGGAGCCTTGCGTGTTTGAAGAAGAAGACAGTAGGAAAGCAGAGATTCAGAAGATGGAGCATCTCCAAACCTCAACCTATTCTCCATTACTGCAAAACAAGTAACCATTTCATGTTCTTTTGCTTTTCACAATCAATCCTGATAATTTCTGATATCCTGACTAAGATTTACAAGATAACCACAGCTTGCTTCAAGCCGACAATCTCCGTGGGATCGACCCTTGCTCACGCAAGGTATTACTTGGACGACCCAGTGCACTTGCTGGTTAGTTGTGCGGGATTGCAAAAGTGTGATTGCAATTTCGTGCACCAAAGATCCTCATCAGTTTTTGGCTGAGTTCTTGCAAATCTGTGACACTGTCAAGACTAATGGGGTTGACCCTGAGGTCTACAGACTTATGCTATTCCCTTTTGCTGTAAGAGACAGAGCTAGGACATGGTTGGACTCACAACCTAAAGAAAGCCTGGACTCTTGGGAAAAGCTAGTCAATGCCTTCTTGGCAAAGTTCTTTCCACCTCAAAAATTGAGTAAGCTTAGAGTGGAAGTCCAAACCTTCAGACAGAAGGAAGGAGAATCCCTCTATGAAGCTTGGGAAAGATACAAACAATTAATCAGAAAGTGTCCCTCTGACATGCTTTCTGAATGGAGCATCATAGGTATTTTCTATGATGGTCTCTCTGAACTATCCAAGATGTCTTTGGATAGCTCTGCTGGAGGATCTCTTCATCTGAAGAAGACGCCTACTGAAGCTCAAGAGCTAATTGAAATGGTTGCAAATAACCAATTCATGTACACTTCTGAAAGAAATCCTGTGAACAACGGGATTAGTCAGAAGAAAGGAGTTCCTGAGATTGACACTCTAAATGCCATATTGGCACAGAACAAAATATTGACCCAACAAGTCAATATGATTTCTCAAAGTCTGTCTGGAATGCAAAATGCACCAAGCAGTACTAAGGAAGCTTCATCTGAGGAAGAAGCTTATGATCCTAAGAACCCTTCAATGGAAGAGGTGAATTACATGGGAGAAGCCTATGGAAACACCTATAACCCTTCATGGAGAAATCATCCAAATTTTTCATGGAAGGATCAACAGAGACCTCAACAAGGTTTCAACAACAATAATGGTGGAAGAAACAGGTTTAGCAATAGCAAGCCTTTTCCATCATCCTCTCAGCAAAAGACAGAGAGTTCTAAGCAGAATACCTCTGACTTAGCAACCATGGTCTCTGATCTAATCAAAACCACTCAAAGTTTCATGACTGAAACAAGGTCCTCCATTAGAAATTTGGAAGGACAAGTGGGTCAGCTGAGCAAGAAAATTACTGAGCTCCCTCCTAGTACTCTTCCAAGCAATACAGAAGAAAATCCAAAAGGAGAGTGCAAGGCCATCAACATGGCCGAATTTTGGGAGGAAGAAGAGGCAGTGAATGCCACTGAGGAAGGCCTCACTGGGCGTCCACTGGCCTCCAATGAGTTCCCCAATGAGGAACCATGGGAATCTGAGGCTCAAACTGAGACCATAGAGATTCCATTGGACTTACTTCTGCCATTCATGAGCTCTGATGAGTATTCTTCCTCTGAAGAGGATGAGTATGTCACTGAAGAGCAAGTTGCTAAATACCTTGGAGCAATCATGAAGCTAAATGACAAGTTATTTGGAAATGAGACTTGGGGGGATGAACCCCCTTTGCTCACCAAAGACCTGGATGACTTGTCTAGGCAGAAACTGCCTCAAAAGAGACAGGATCCTGGAAAGTTTTCAATACCTTGTACCATATGCACCATGACCTTCAAGAAGGCCTTGTGTGACTTAGGGTCAAGTGTAAACCTCATGCCCCTCTCTGTAATGGAGAGGTTAGGGATCTCTGAGGTGCAAGCTGCAAAAATCTCACTAGAGATGGCAGACAATTCAAGAAAACAAGCCCATGGAGTTGTAGAGGATGTTCTAGTTAAAGTTGAAGACCATTACATCCCTACTGATTTCATAGTCCTAGAGACTGGGAAGTGCATGGATGAGTCCATCATCCTTGGCAGACCCTTCCTAGCCACTGCAAAGGCTGTGATTGATGTTGATAGAGGAGAGTTGATCATTCAAGTGAATGAAGAATCCCTTGTGTTTAAGGCCCAAGGATATCCCTCTGTCACCATGGAGAAGAAGCATGAAGAGCTTCTCTCAAAACAGAGCCAAACAGAGCCCCCACAGTCAAACTTTAAGTTTGGTGTTGGGAGGCCACAACCAAACTCTAAGTTTGGTGTTGAACCCCCACATTCAAACTCTAAGTTTGGTGTTGGGAGGTTCCAACATAGCTCTGAACATTTCTGAGGCTCCATGAGAGTACTCTGTCAAGCTAATGACATTAAAGAAGCGCTTGTTGGGAGGCAACCCAATGTTTTATAATTAACTATTTTCTTTTGTTATTTTATATTTTTGTAGGTTGATGATCATAAGAAGTCACAAAATCAATGAAAAAAGCAAAAACAGAATGAAAAACAGGAAGAAAAATAGCACACCCTGGAGGACGCACCTCCTGGCGTTTAAACGCCAGTGAGGTTAGCTGTTGGGCGTTTAACGCCCAGTCTGGCACCATTCTGGGCGTTTAATGCCAGAAAGGGGCACCAGACTGGCGTTAAACGCCAGAAAGGGGCAAGAAGCTGGCGTTAAACGCCAGAAATGGGCACCAGCCCGGCGTTTAACGCCAGAAATGGCTAAAAACGTGATTTTGTTTGCCATTTGGTGCAGGGATGACTTTTCCTTGACACCTCAGGATCTGTGGACCCCACAGGATCCCCACCTATCCTACCTCTCTCTCTCTTCTTCACCCATTCACCAATAACCTCAACACCTCTTCCCCAAAAACCGTTCACCTATCAAATCCCATCTTTCTCTTCACCACTCACATCCATCCTTCATAAATCCCCACCTACCTCACCATTCAAATTCAAACCACTTTCCCACCCAAACCCACCCTCAAGTGACCGAAACCTACCCTTTCCCTCTCCTATATAAACCCTCCTTCACTCCTTCATTTTCACACTTCCTAAACACCATTTCTCTCCCCTTTGGCCGAACACATAGCCATTCCCTTCTTCCTCTTTTCTTCTTCTTCTACTCTCTTCTTTCTTCTTTTGCTCGAGGACGAGCAAACATTTTAAGTTTGGTGTGGTAAAAGCATTGCTTTTTGTTTTTCCATAACCATTTATGGCATCCAAGGCCGGAGAAACCTCTAGAAAGAGGAAAGGGAAGGCAAAGGCTTCCACCTCCGAGTCATGGGAGATGGAAAGATTCATCTCAATGGTGCATCAAGACCACTTCTATGAAGTTGTGGCCTTGAAGAAGGTGATCCCCGAGGTCCCTTTTTCACTCAAAAAGGGTGAATATCCGGAGATCCGACATGAGATCGAAGAAGAGGTTGGGAAGTTCTTACCAACCCCATTCAACAAATCGGAATCTTGATGGTTCAAAAGTTCTATGCCAATGCATGGATCACCAAGAACCATGACCAAAGTGTGAACCCGAATCCAAAGAATTATCTTACTATGGTTCGGGGGAAATACTTGGATTTTAGTCCGGAAAGTGTAAGGTTGGCATTCAATTTGCCCATGATGCAAGGAGATGAACATCCTTACACTAGAACGGTCAACTTTGATCAAAGGTTGGACCAAGTCCTCACAATCATATGTGAAGAGGGCGCCCAATGGAAGAGAGATTCAAGAGGGAAGCCGGTTCAATTGAGAAGGCATGACCTCAAACCCGTGGCTAGAGGATGGTTGGAGTTCATCCAACGCTCAATCATTCCCACTAGCAACCGGTCCGAAGTTACCATAGACCGGGCTATCATGATCCATAGTATCATGATTGGAGAAGAAATAGAAGTTCATGAGGTTATAGCCCAAGAACTCTATAAGGTGGCGGACAAGTCCTCTACCTTGGCAAGGTTAGCCTTTCCTCATCTCATTTGTCACCTCTGTTATTCAGTTGGAGTTGACATAGAGGGAGACATCCCCATTGATGAGGACAAGCCCATCACTAAGAAGAGGATGGAGCACACAAGAGACCCCACTCATCATGAGATTCCTGAGATTCCTCAAGGGATGCACTTTCCTCCACAAAACTATTGGGAGCAACTAAACACCTCCCTAGGAGAATTGAGTTCCAACATGGGACAACTAAGGGTGGAGCACCAAGAACACTCCATCATCCTCCATGAAATTAGAGAAGATCAAAGAATCATGAGGGAGGAGCAACAAAGACAAGGAAGAGACATTGAGGAGCTCAAGCACTCCATAGGATCTTCAAGAGGAAGAAAGAGCCGCCATCACTAAGGTGGACCCGTTCCTTAATTTCCTTGTTCTTTATTCTTCTGTTTTTCGAATTTTATGTGCTTATGTTTATCCATGTTTGTGTCTTGTGATCATTAGTGTCTTAGTGTCTATGCCTTAAAGTTATGAATGTCCTATGAATCCATCACCTTTCTTGAATACAAACGTGCTTAATTGAAAAGGAAAGAATTGCATGAATTTTGAATTTTATAACAGTTTAATTATTTTGATGTGGTGGCAATATTTTTGTTTTCTGAATGTATGCTTAAACAGTGCATATGTATCTTGAATTTGTGGTTCATGAATGTTAGCTCTTGAAAGAATGATGAAAAAGGAGACATGTTACTGAGGATCTGAAAAATCATTAAAATGATTCTTAAAGCAAGAAAAAGCATTTCTATTCAAAAAAGAATTCGAAAAAAAAAAGAGAAAAAGAAAAGAAAACGAAAA
This sequence comes from Arachis hypogaea, assembly GCF_003086295.3. Lineage (NCBI taxonomy): Eukaryota > Viridiplantae > Streptophyta > Magnoliopsida > Fabales > Fabaceae > Arachis > Arachis hypogaea. The sequence continues at coordinate 89,817,250 of NC_092040.1, forward strand.
AAAAAGGGGAGAGAAAGAAATAAAGTTGTGATCCAAGACAATAAGAGTGTGCTTAAGAACCCTGGACACCTCTAGTTGGGGACTCTAGCAAAGCTGAGTCACAATCTGAAAAGGTTCACCCAATTATGTGTATGTGGCATGTATGTATCCGGTGGTAATACTGGAAGACAGAGTGCTTTGGGCCACGGCCAAGACTCAAAAAGTGGCTATGTTCAAGAATCGTCATACTTTACTAGGAGAATCATTAACACTATCTGGATTCTAAGTTCCTAAAGAAGCCAATCATTCTGAATTTCAAAGGATAGAGTGAGATGCCAAAACTGTTCAGAGGCAAAAAGCTAAAAGCCCCGCTCATCTAATTGATACTGATCTTCATAGATGTTTTTGGAATTCATTGCATATTCTCTTCCTTTTATCTTATTTGATTTTCAGTTACTTGAGGACAAGCAACAATTTAAGTTTGGTGTTGTGATGAGCGGATAATTTGTACGCTTTTTGGCATTGTTTTTAGTATGTTTTTAGTATAATCTAGTTAGTTTTTAGTATATTTTTATTAGTTTTTAGTTAAAATTCACTTTTCTGGACTTTACTATGAGTTTGTCTGTTTTTTCTGTGATTTCAGGTATTTTCTGGCTGAAATTGAGGGACCTGAGCAAAAATCTGATTCAGAGACTGAAAAGGACTGTAGATGCTGTTGGATTCTGACCTCCCTGCATTCGAAGTAGATTTTCTGGAGCTACAGAAACCCAATTGGCGCGCTCTCAATGGCGTTGGAAAGTAGACATCCTGGGCTTTCCAGCAATATATGATAGTCCATACTTTGCCCAAGATTTGATGGCCCAAACCGGCGTTCAAAGTCACCCTCAGAAATCCCAGCGTTAAACGCCGGAACTGGCACCCAAATGGGAGTTAAACGCCCAAACTGGCACTAAAGCTGGCGTTTAAAGAGTCTCTACATGAAAAAGCTTCATTGCTCAGCCCAAGCACACACCAAGTGGGCCCGGAAGTGGATTTTTATGTCTTTTACTCATCTCTGTACACCCTAGGCTACTAGTTTTCTATAAGTAGGACATTATACTATTGTATTTTCATCTTGGTTCTTCTGGTTCCCTCTCTGGGACCGAAGCCAATGATCACTCTTGTTCTTATGTATTTTCAACGGTGGAGTTTCTACACACCATAGATTAAGGTGTGGAGCTCTGCTGTACCTCGAGTGTTAATGCAATTACTATTGTTCTTCCATTCAATTCCGCTTGTTCTTGTTCTAAGATATCACTTGTTCTTCAACTTGATGAATGTGATGATCCGTGACACTCATCATCATTCTCACTTATGAACGTGTGACTGACAACCACCTCCGTTCTACCTTCGATTGGGTGAATATCTCTTGGATTCCTGATTGCACGATGCATGGTTGATCGCCTGACAACCGAGTGCTCGCCTGACAAACGAGCCAACCATTCCGTGAGATCAGAGTCTTCGTGGTATAGGCGAGAACTGATGGCGGCATTCAAGAGAATCCGGAAGGTCTAACCTTGTCTGTGGTATTCTGAGTAGGATTCAATGATTGAATGACTGTGACGTGCTTCAAACTCCTAGCAGGCGGGGCGTTAGTGACAGACGCAAAAGAATCGCTGGATTCTATTCCGGCCTGACCGAGAACCGACAGATGATTACCCATGCTGTGACAGAGCATAGGCGACGTTTTCACTGAGAGGATGGGAGGTAGCCACTGACAACGGTGAAACCCTACATAAGCTTGCCATGGAAAGGAGTAAGAAGGATTGGATGAAGACAGTAGGAAAGCAGAGAGACGGAAGGGAAGGCATCTTCATGCGCTTATCTGAAGTTCCTACCAATGAATTACATAAGTATCTCTATCTTTATCTTATTGTTTATTTTCGTTCATCACCATATCCATTTGAGTTTGCCTGACTAAGATTTACAAGATGACCATAGCTTGCTTCATACTAACAATCTCCGTGGGATCGACCCTTACTCGCGTAAGGTTTATTACTTGGACGACCCAGTGCACTTGCTGGTTAGTTGTGCGAAGTTGTGTAATGCCATGGTACTGAGCTACCAAGTTTTTGGGGTTCATGACCGGGGATTATGAGAGTTGTGAAAAGTATTGTTCACAATTTCGCGCACCAGGAATCCATAAACTAAATTGGAAAAAAAAATAAAAGGAACATTGAACTTGGAAATTGAGGAGAAGAAATCATAATCCTAAAAGAAATCCTAAATCCTAAATCCTAAGAGAGAGGAGAGAGCCTCTCTCTCTAAAAACTACATCTAAATTATGAAAAGGGAATTATGAGTCATCTCTATTGTTCCATCATGAATGAATGCATTCCCCCCATTTTATAGCCTCTAATCTGTGTTTTTTGGGCCGAGAACTGGGTCAGAAACAGCCCAGAAATCGCTGATTGCAAATTCTGTCACGCTGATTTTCGCAGATGCGACGCGTCCACGTGAAGCACACGTTCGCGTCGCTTAGCTGTATGGCCACTATGGCAAATTATATATCAAATCGAAGTCCCGGACGTTAGCTTTTCAACGCAACTGGAACCTTATCATTTGGATCTCTGTAGCTCAAGTTATGACCGTTTGAGTGCAAAGAGGTCAGGCTGACAGCTTTAGCAATTCCTTCAATTTCTTGTATTCCTTCTATTTTTGCATACTTCCTTTTTATCCTCTAAGTCATTCCTGCCCTGTAATCTCTGAAAACACTTAACACACATATCAAGACATCGAATGGTAATAAGAGATGATTAAAATACACAAATTAAAGACTCTAGGAAGCAAGTTTTCAATCATAGAACAGATTCTGGGAAGGAATTGTAAAACCATGCAAATAGTATGAATAAGTGTGCAAAGGCTTGATAAAAACCACTCAATTGAGCACAAGATAAACCATGAAATAGTGGTTTATCAACCCTCCTTGGAGGACTACGATAACAAGCACAGGGGCAACGATGGCGACGAACACGGAGCAGCAATTAAGTGGCAAAGTGGCAACAACAACGGCAGAGAAATAAACATTTATGAGACTTGTAATCCAATTTGTGTTTGTTATATGGTCTTAGAACATGAAGTATCTAAAAGGATAATAATTAAATAAGCTATCAATTCAGATCATGAAGTATTAACCTAGCTAGCTAAACCAAAATTACTTTAATTTCAGGATGATAATCATAAATAAATCTAGAATTAGGCTATAAACTATGCAGTTATACCATTATGATCCAATAAACAAGTTTATATAATAGAACTCATACAATAATTACTAAGGGAACATTGCAAGTCAACCAAGAGTAGAAGTTCAATTTACCAAATAAGAAAGAATAGTAAAATGTTGAAGTTAAAGTTCACAACTCCACATTTCAAAATCACAAAATCTGACCAAAACCATAAATTTACACAATAATGTTCAATATTAACTTCTACAGAGAGATTTCAATCCAAATAAACAGTGAGAGTAGAACCAATTATTTTTAATTTGTAGCTACACATCGTGAGAGTAGCTACCTCAAAACTAACGTGCACAAGTTTCATATAACCAAAAATTAGGATTCAAAACCAAAAAAGTGCTAAAATAGAAAAGAAAAACAGAAGCAGAATCATCAATACCTGCAGAACAGTGAATGGCAATTATGAATACTAGCTGAAGAACGCTGACAAATTGGAAGAAATTAGAGATGAAGGGCGAGCAGTGATGATTGAACATGAGAATCTCAAAATTAGAGAAGCTCAAAGCGCGAGCAGAAACGCGAGCACTGATAATCGAGCATGGCGATGCTGATGAAATATCCCCAAAAAGCTTAATAGCAACAGCAACATTATTAAAATTAGGATTTAAAGCGCAAAAAAGAAAAAGAAAGAGGCAGAATCATAGGTACCTGCGGAACAGTGACCAGTGGTGATGAACAAACACCAGTAAACTCGAAGAGTTTAGAGATGAAGACAACGAACAGTGATGATCGAAGCTCAAAACTAAAGAAGAACACGAGCAAAACGATGAACACAAGCAGATTAGGGCAAACCGCAAACAATGATGAACGAGCAGAGAGGAACGCGCGTCAATGACTCCATTGCCATAATCGAATTCGAAATTGTGTTTAGGGATTGTGTGTTAGGGTTAGGGATTTTGTGTTTGTGTTTCGAGAATGAGAGGAACACGAGGTAAACTGTGTTGAAAACAGAAATGAATGAAAAAAGAGCTCAGCAGAAAAAGAAAAACTCAACTAAAAAATATACTACTTGAATTGATGCAAGCTAACAAAGCGAGAGCAGAATGCGAGCAAAACAAGGCGAAGAGAAGAACCTGACTAGCACGACGAACCGCGAGTAGAGAGGAACACGAAGAGAGCACAACAAGGCGAGTAGGGACAAACACGACAAACTGCGACTAGGGAGGAATACAAAGAGAGAGGGAATGCTTCTCCGTGAATAGAGAAGGAACCACGAATTGGATCGATTTAGGGGTTAGGGTTGGGATTAGGGTTACCAGTAGCATTTTGTTACTTTTAACACTTTGTTAGGAATGTGAAGATAATGAGTGAATGAAATTTTCTGTGTTTGAATCATTTGGTTTTCTATTAATATATTTAGCGGGAAAGTTTAAATTTTAACCCAAAAGAAATACATTTATATATTTTAGACAACAGTTCTTATTAAAAATTTTAAAGCAATTCTAAAAAGTGTAATTTATGTACATGGTAACTTTGCATGTGTATTTTGCTGAAGCAACGCCTTTCACATGTTCTCTATCTAATCAGAGGAAACACTTAGGTAGTGTTAGTTAAAAAAAGTGTTGCGATAGCAATATCTCATTGCAACAAATATTAAGCATTGTTTTTTATCATTTTAAACAATACTTTTTAAGTGTTGCTTACATTACATGTTACAATAGATAAAAAATATTGTAGTGTTTCTAGAAAAAAATTATCAAAACTTGATTGAAAAAATAACTAAATCATATAAAGACATAAGTAAATATTTGGTTAATATTTAATTTTAAAAGATAGTTTCCTATCATATTAATATTTGTTAACATTAACTTTATGTAATTGATTAAAATAAATATGATCCATTCAATAGTATTATAATAGGATTGATCTACTTTATAATAGAAAACAAAATTTTTAATTAATGATATATTAATTTGATTATCTATTTTAAGAGCAAATAATTATAATTATGCATGATTAGTGTATAATATTAATAATATACGATATAGTTTTCTTTTAAACGATAGTTTTTTTATATTAATAATTCTTAACATAAGTTTTACGTAATTAATTAAAATAATTATACATTTATATAATAGTAGTATAATAGGATTGATATATTTTAAAAGAAGTAAAGAAATTTTTAATTAATGTTATATTAATTTTATTACCTATTTTAAGACAACTATTCTAAAGTTTTTTCGATCGTTTGTGTTACACGCTCGACCCAAAGAGGGAGAAGAGTTCATGAGGTGGAGTATATTCAGCTAATTGATCTCCTTCGACATTGTTATCAAAGACAATTTGTAACACCCTAACTACCAAAGTTCATGCTTCCGGCTGTGCAACTCTGATAGCTCGGACATTACGACGACACTTATACTATTTAATACTAAAATATGAGCCTATTTAAAACTTTAAAGCGCAATACCGCTCCCAAGAATACTTTTGCTATACAGCGTACATCCATACATACCATACAACTTACAAAAACTCATAAAGAGTACATCCATAAATATATATACATACATGTATATAAATAATATTACAAACATTATCCAATACAATTCCTATCCCTCTTACAGAATAAATCAAGATAAAGGCGAGGGTACAAAAATAATAATCTGAAGCAATACAGAACATCTCAACAACAAATAAATAAACTCTCCGTAACTTCAGCGCACATATCCTGAAAGGGGAAAAATATAGGGGGTGAGAACATCATCCTCGAAAGGGTTCTCAGTAGGGGTTTTTGGGAATTACTGTAATAGGATACATGAAGATAAATCGTACCAGTGATTAATAACCGACTTATGCCTCTTTTCAAAAACAACGGTTTACAATAAAAGATAAATATGAAATCCTTTTCTGAAAGAGAAAACTGTTCATTTAAAACAACATTCAAAAGCCTTTCAAAAGGTTTATCTATGCTGAACCAAAATAGCCTTTCATACTTTTCCAAACCAGAAACACAAAACCGAAATCAACCATTGGTCTATCTCATTCCAACCACGGCCCTAGGCCCAAACAATCCAACCATCAACCAATCACCACATTCGAACAGAGTCCCAGATGCAAACACAGATAGGAAGTTCAAGCACAAACAAACAGTTACAGCAAGTAGAACAATTAGTAGTTAATCACAAAGGCAACCCACGTACAATATGCACACCCAAACAATGTCACATAGATGCATATGATGCATGCCTGTCCTAGTGGCTGATGATATCATCTGTCGGTTATATAACCAACCCGACACGTCCTGGTAGCTAACCATGGACAGAAACACCCATCGCGGAGCAAGTAGGCTTGAGCTACAACCCCATTGCTACTACCCGCTCAACCCAAAGCCAGTGGAATAACCACTACTGCGGCTACTACCCAGGCAGGTGTTTAAAAGCTCAACCTGGAGTGAGTGGAATCACCACTACTACCGCTACTACCCAGGCGTCACAGTCTCTGACCTGGAGCAAGTGGGACGAACCACAACCCTTGCTACTACCCAAGTATCTCAAGCATAGATTCATTCAGTCCCAGCCATGGATCAACATCCATCTCAGCCATTCGGCTTAAATTCATAATTCATAGTCAGCCATATGGCCCATAACTCATTCGGCAATCAGCCATAAATCAATATCATACACAGCCATTCCGGCTCACGGTTCAATCCAGAACCAATCAATATTCATAATCATACATAGCCATTCTGGCCCATAACAAAACAGCACTTCCACCATTCAACATCATCAAATTCATAAAACCGGCATTTAAGCCATAAATAACTTTTCTCAAGCCATTTCGCTTTGAAATCAAATTTCAACTCTTTTCAGCCTTGGCTTTAAAGATCTCATTTCTCAAATCATCTCAGGCTCATAAGCCAAATTTACTCAAAGTGAGTTCCATTTTTAAAACAAAGCCACTCTCGGCATTCTCTTTCCAAAACTTCCAAAACCATGGCAAGTTAAGGATTTATTTCAAAGTATTCAAAATCACCCATCCAACAATGGGATTTTATAACAAAAGTTTTTCGGCAGAGTCCCAAGTCTTTAGGGAAGGTCAACTTATATCAATTCCTTAAAATTCATTGAAACTCTTAAAATCATGGATTCTCGGTTCAAGTAAATAAAACTGAATTTATTATGAAACTGATCCATACAAAATCACAAGTTCCAACCCGGTCCAAAAATCAACTCATTTGAAATGGAATCGGTTCATTTGAATCAAACCACTTTCAGATTTCTTTTTGGAACCCATTTTTCCAACTCTTCCAAAATGCCTCAAACTTGATTACTCAATCAAAAGTCTAGGTTCCTTTAAAAATCACTAAAAACTCCTTTTTATATTGAAATCAATATTAGAGCTTTATTCTTCCCTTCAGTGATTCAAACGGTAAAAATAGTTCAGTTCTAAATAAGCCGAACTCAACGTACAAGGTTCATTAAATAAATTAAGCTTGAAAACATAAATATCCTCTTAATAAATCAAATAATACAATTTCTCAATCCAACCCTTTTTAAATAACCTTTCAAACAAGACTAAGATTTTATAGAAATTTCGGCAGCACCTCCCCTAAAACTTGGACTTTTGCCACCCGGTTCGGGTCCCAACTAAATCATTCCTCATTCCTTTTCAACAACACAAAACCAGAAATTAATTCAAAGCAAGCTAAATCCAACAATCGCCTCAGTGGCGTATCTTAAGGATACCATTTCAAAATCAACTCAATATTAATCGATTTAACTCATTTCCAAAACTTTAAGGAATCGGTTCAGCAATGAATCATTTGACCAAAACCAAGTCAATTAAAGTAAACCAGGCTGAATTCAAAAGTGCATTCGACTTTTCATATCATCAAAATAATTAACTCAATTCAAATCAATCCTCAACGGATTAAACTCAGATATCAAAGCTTCAAAAGAATCAACTCCAAAAGCATTTCATTTTACAAATCCACATAACAATCCATTCATCAAAACCAAATAATAGTTATATTCATCCAGGACAATCAACAACACATAAGGATTATACAATCACCAAATACATTATCTCACATCAGTATCCATATGTAATAATTCCAATAATAAACTATAGTTTTCGGAAAGCGCCCCTACCTCAAAACGCAAATCCATAACTCAAACGCATCACAAAGTCCTTTCCGCCTTGACCCGAAATCCACAATCACAATTTCGGCAGCCAAAACCTCAGCTCCCAATCACGTTCGCAATAATCATAGCAACACTAATCGTAACATACAATAATCAGAACTCTACCCCACGTTATCAAAACTCGTATTCATTAACCGAACACAACAGAATACTAACGCGAGATCATTCGAAACATAATTTCTTACCGAAACAACACAATGAGGCAACTGCAATTTCGAACCGACCCGGCAACAACTCCGGTGGCGGCCAGAAGCTCTGGCGGATCAACTGGAAGAACCATACATCATCAAAACCATCTCAAAAAATAAAAAGGTAGAAACCTCAAATGAAACCCTTACCGGCAACTTTTCCGGCAATAGCAGAAGTAGCCAGAAGCTCCGGCGGTGGTTCTGTGGCCTCAGAACTCCGGCAGCGGCGGATCTGAACCCTCTCCTGACCGCGGTTCAACTAACCATCACCAGGAACGGCGACGGACATCAGCAGCGGTGAACGGCAGTAGCTCCGGTGTGGTACCGATAGCCACAACCACTCCCGGCAGCCAAAATCACAGAGGTGCAGCTCCTTTCTCCGGTCAGATCCAACGGCCATAAAAGGATCAACCCCTACTCGCGACGCCATTTCCTCCTCCCTTTATGCTTAACGGCGGCAGACCTAGCAGGAAGAGGACCCTCGGCGTGGCGGAACGGCGGTGGTCAGTGGCGCGTCAGCGGCCACTGGACGTAGCTCCTCTAGCTCGCGTTTCCTTCTTCTCCGTCGGTGGCTATGGCTCGCGCTCTCTTCAGGTCGCGGTTCAGCCTCTGACGCGGTGCAAGGATGATCAGCGACAACAGCCAGATCTCTAGCGACGGCACGAGGATGCACGGCGGTGGCTTCTGCAGGGGCTCCTCGCGAGCGCTCTCCCCTCTCTCCTCCATCAATGGTGACAGCGACGGCACTGGCGGCGAGGAAGACGATCGGCACGGTGACGGGCTCAGCGGCTGCGTCGCCCTCCTCCCCTCTCGGATCTGTTCCTCGCCCTCTCAGATCTCCCTTCTCCTCTAATAGCAACGGCGGCGACGGTGGCAGAGACACCCATCGTGTCGCCTTTCCTCCTTCTCCCCCTAACCCTTTCATTCTTCGTTCCTTCATCTTTCAGCTGCTGCTACTGTAGTATTAGGGAGTGTGTGTGTTTCAGGGAACCGGGTAACCGGGTAGGGTTCCAGGGTTAGGGTTGTGTGTGTTGAATTTTAGGATCAGGGTAAAATTAGGTACAAGTGTAATTTTGTAATTTCAAATAAAATTGGGAATGATATAGTAATTGGAACCCAAATTAAATCCAACACTACTTGCATATAGAAAAATACCATTATCTCATCAATTTTTTTACAAATTACTTACAATAAAATGCCCAAGTCAAATAATTAGAAATAATATACTTAATTCCTTCTTTTTCCTAAATAGCAGTATTAATATTTAAAATATTACTTATCTAATCCAAATCATATAAAATCCTTATTATTTCATAACTGCCAACTTTATAATTTAAATATAGAAAATAATCCGATAATCGTCTCAAATTCAATAAATCAAAACTTGCCTTAATTGTCTTTAATAAAACAATTTCTGAAATTAAGGCTATAAATAAATATATGATTTGAGACTTGATCATAGTAAGACTTTTCAAAGGTTCTGAGTCTTACATTCTACCCACCTTATAAAAATTTTTGCCCTCGAAAATTGATACAAATTGAAAGAAATTTCATAACAGTTCACCCTTGAACACATTTGAGGAAGAAGCAAAAATATCTCAACATATAAATATATATACGGTTTCCAAATACTTGGGTGGTCGTATGCATAAAGATACAAAGGTAGGAATGTGAGTGCAAAGCAACATTACAAGGTAGGCTCAATACAAAAGATGATATGGGTCAATCATGTGATAGTAAAGCAAGGCTTCGAAGGGTGTAATACATGATGGGGTTAAAACAACGTGTTCAACATCCGCACACTAATCTCATATCAGCCTCAAGGCTTCAACTTTCCAACCTCATCAGGCACTTTTCAATCCTCATAACCAATCATAAGCCTAACGACCGCAAGTCCGTTCACAAGGAACAAAACACCTACATCTTATAACATGGTACACCTACCGTTTCACCTTCCATATACACATATCACCTCTTAAAGAACTAACGCATCGCGCTACTACATCTACAAGTTGTACGTGATATCAAAACAATTCTTGAGTCTACTCAGAAGGATACAAGACTCAGAAAGGAGAGACAAATGTCAAAGATATTACCCATATGTTTGAAAGAGCGTATGCAATACCAGGTAAGCCAAGATGCTCAAGCAGCGAAGTTTGCCAAAAGTAAATCAATTGACAACTGATGAGCGGATAATTTATACGCTTTTTGGCATTGTTTTTAGTATGTTTTTAGTATGATTTAGTTAGTTTTTAGTATATTTTTATTAGTTTTTAGTTAAAATTCACTTTTCTGGACTTTACTATGAGTTTGTGTGTTTTTCTGTGATTTCAGGTATTTTCTGGCTGAAATTGAGGGACCTGAGCAAATATCTGATTCAGAGACTAAAAAGGACTGCAGATGCTGTTGGATTCTGACCTCCCTGCACTCGAAGTAGATTTTCTGGAGCTATGGAAGTCCAATTGGCACGCTCTCAACGGCGTTGGAACGTAGACATCCTGGGCTTTCCAGCAATATATGATAGTCCATACTTTGCCCAAGATTTGATGGCCCAAACCGGCGTTCAAAGTCACCCTCAGAAATCCCAGCGTTAAACGCTGGAACTGGCACCCAAATGGGAGTTAAACGCCCAAACTGGCATAAAAGCTGGCGTTTAACTCCAAGAGGAGTCTCTACACGAAAATGCTTCATTGCTCAGCCCAAGCACACACCAAGTGGGCCCGGAAGTATATTTTTATGTCATTTACTCATTTCTGTAAACCTTAGGCTACTAGTTTTCTATAAGTAGGACCTTTTACTATTGTATTTTCATCTTTGGATCTTTTGATCACTTTAGATCTCTAGATCATCTTTGGACATCTAGTTCTTAGATCATTGGGAGGCTGGCCATTCGGCCATGCCTAGACCTTGTTCTTATGTATTTTCAACGGTGGAGCTTCTACACACCATAGATTAAGGTGTGGAGCTCTGCTGTACCTCGAGTGTTAATGCAATTACTATTGTTCTTCCATTCAATTCCGCTTGTTCTTGTTCTAAGATATCACTTGTTCTTCAACTTGATGAATGTGATGATCTGTGACACTCATCATCATTCTCACTTATGAACGTGTGACTGACAACCACCTCCGTTCTATCTTCGATTGGGTGAATATCTCTTGGATTCTTTAACCGGAATCTTCGTGGTATAGGCGACAACTGATGGCGGCATTCAAGAGAATCCGGAAGGTTTAACCTTGTCTGTGGTATTCTGAGTAGGATTCAATGATTGAATGACTGTGACGTGCTTCAAACTCCTAGCAGGCGGGGCGTTAGTGACAGACGCAAAAGAATCGATGGATTCTATTCCGGCCTGACCGAGAACCGACAGATGATTACCCCATGCTGTGACAGAGCATAGGCAAACGTTTTCACTGAGAGGATGGGAGGTAGCCACTGACAACGGTGAAACCCTTGCATAAGCTTGCCATGGAAAGGAGTAAGAAGGATTGGATGAAGACAATAGGAAAGCAGAGAGACGGAAGGGAAGGCATCTTCATGCGCTTATCTGAAGTTCCTACCAATGAATTACATAAGTATCTCTATCTTTACCTTGTTGTTTATTTTCGTTCATCACCATATCCATTTGAGTTTGCCTGACTAAGATTTACAAGATGACCATAGCTTGCTTCATACTAACAATCTCCGTGGGATCGACCCTTACTCGCGTAAGGTTTATTACTTGGACGACCCAGTGCACTTGCTGGTTAGTTGTGCGAAGTTGTGTAATGCCATGGTATTGAACACCAAGTTTTTGGGGTTCATGACCGGGGATTATGAGAGTTGTGAAAAGTATTATTCACAATTTCGCGCTACCAAGTTTTTGGCGCCGTTGCCGGGGATTGTTCAAGCTTTGAGCAAGCTTTTGGTAACATCAGTGCCAAGGATTGTTCAGTTTGGACAACTGACGGTTCATCTTGTTGCTTAGATTAGGTATTTATTTTTTTTGAAATTCTTGAAGATGAATTCTAGAGTTTCATGATGATTTGTTGAAGTCTGGCTGGCTGAGAAGCCATGTCTAATCTCATTGGACCGAGGTTTCAACTTATCATCACAAGAGCTTGTTGATTTTTATCAATCTTGCTTTTGGAGCAGTGATCTGCTAAGGCTTGGCTGGCCATTGGCCATGTCTAGTGTTTTGGACCGAAGCTTTCTTTGAAAGCTTGGCTGGCTATGAAGCCATGTCTAATTCCTGGACCGGAGTCTTAGACTAGCATTGCACTGATTCCTGGAATTCTCATTAAGAATTTTGATACCTTTTTCCACTTAATTTTCGAAAAACACAAAAAAATCAAAAAAATTATAAAATCCAAAAATTTCTTGTTTGAGTCTAGTGTCTCATCTTAAGTTTGGTGTCAATTGCATGCATTCATTTATGTATCTTAAGGATCTTCAAATAATTCTTGATGATTTCTTACTCTAATCTTTGAATTCTCTTGACTTGAGTGTTTTGTGTGTCTCATATGCATTCTCATTAGTGTCAGTAGTATACAAACTGCTAAGTTTGGTGTCTTGCATGCATTGTTATTTGATTCTTGTTGCATTTTGATTTTTCCTTATTATTAAAAAATCCAAAAATATTTTTAATTTGTGTCTTCTCAAGTCAATAATGCAGAGAATTGAAGATTCAGAACATACAGCAGAGGAATTATACAGAAAAAGCTGGGCGTTCAAAACGCCCAGTGAAGAAGGACAGACTAGCGTTTAAACGCCAGCCAGGGTACCTGGTTGGGCGTTTAACGCCCAAAAAGGTATAGTTTTGGGCGTTAAACGCCAGAATGTGCACCATTCTGGGCGTTTAACGCCAGGATGGCACAAGGGGGAAGATTCTGTTTTTCAATGCAATTTTTTTTCAGTTTTCAAAGTTTTTCAAAATCAAATCTTTTTCAAACCATATCTTTTCAATCAAATCTCTTTCAAAATCAATTTCTTTCTATTTTCAAAGATACTTACTATCAATTAATGATTTGATTCAACATTTCAAATATGTTGCCTTTTCTGTTGAGAAAGGTTTAATGTTTGAATCATATCTTTTCTTGTTAGTCAAGTTTTTAATTTTTCAAAATCAAATCTTTTTTTTAAAATGTTTTTCAAATCATATCTTCTCAATCACATTTTTTTTAAAAAAACCAATCATATCTTCTTAACCACATCTTTTTCAAAATAAGTTTTCAATCATATCTTTTTGATTTCTAATTTCAAAATCTTTTACAAAAATCACTTTATTTCTTTCCCACTTTCATTTTTGAAAATTAAGTAATGTTTTTCAAAAATGTTTTCAAAATTTCTTACTTAATTTTCGAAAATCACTTCCCTTCTTCTCACATCCTTCTATTTATGGACTAACACTATTCCTTAATGCAAAATTCGAACTCCATCTCCTTTGACAAGTTCGAATTTTCTACTTCTGTCTTCTACTCTTCTTTTCCTCTGACACTTCAAGGAATCTCTATACTGTGACATAGAGGATTCCACATTTCTTGTTCTCTTCTCTCTCATATGAGCAGGAGCAAAGACAAAGGCATCCTTGTTGAGGCTGATCCTGAACCTGAAAGGACCTTGAAGAGAAAGCTAAGAGAAGCCAAAGCACAACTCTCTTTAGAGGACCTGACCGAATTCTTCAAAGAAGAAGAACATATGGCAGCCGAAAACAACAACAATGCCAATAATGCAAGGAAGGTGCTGGGTGACTTTACTGCACCTACTCCCGATTTCTATGGGAGAAGCATCTCTATCCCTGCCATTGGAGCAAACAACTTTGAGCTTAAGCCTCAATTAGTTTCTCTAATGCAACAGAATTGCAAGTTCCATGGACTTCCACTGGAAGATCCTCATCAGTTTTTGGCTGAGTTCTTGCAAATCTGTGACACTGTCAAGACTAATGGGGTTGACCCTGAGGTCTACAGACTTATGCTATTCCCTTTTGCTGTAAGAGACAGAGCTAGAACATGGTTGGATTCTCAACCTAAAGAAAGCCTGGACTCTTGGGAAAAGCTAGTCAATGCCTTCTTGGCAAAGTTCTTTCCACCTCAAAAATTGAGTAAGCTTAGAGTGGAAGTCCAAACCTTCAGACAGAAGGAAGGAGAATCCCTCTATGATGCTTGGGAAAGATACAAACAATTAATCAGAAAGTGTCCTTCTGATATGCTTTCTGAATGGAGCATCATAGGTATTTTCTATGATGGTCTCTCTGAACTATCCAAGATGTCATTGGATAGCTCAGCAGGAGGATCTCTTCATCTGAAGAAGACGCCTACTGAAGCTCAAGAACTGATTGAAATAGTTGCAAATAACCAATTCATGTACACTTCTGAGAGAAATCCTGTGAACAATGGGACTAGTCAGAAGAAAGGAGTTCTTGAGATTGACACTCTGAATGCCATATTGGCACAGAACAAAATATTGACCCAACAAGTCAATATGATTTCTCAAAGTCTGTCTGGAATGCAAAATGCACCAAGCAGTACTAAGGAAGTTTCATCTGAGGAAGAAGCTTATGATCCTGAGAACCCTTCAATGGAAGAGGTGAATTACATGGGAGAACCCTATGGAAACACCTATAATCCTTCATGGAGAAATCATCCAAATTTCTCATGGAAGGATCAACAGAGACCTCAACAAGGTTTCAACAACAATAATGGTGGAAGAAACAGGTTTAGCAATAGCAAGCCTTTTCCATCATCTTCTCAGCAACAAACAGAGAGTTCTAAGCAGAATACCTCTGACTTAGCAACCATGATCTCTGATCTAATCAAAACCACTCAAAGTTTCATGACCGAAACAAGGTCTTCCATTAGAAATTTGGAAGGACAAGTGGGTCAGCTGAGCAAGAAAATTACTGAGCTCCCTCCTAGTACTCTTCCAAGCAATACAGAAGAAAATCCAAAAGGAGAGTGCAAGGCCATCAACATGGCCGAATTTTGGGAGGAAGAAGAGGCAGTGAACGCCACTGAGGAAGGCCTCACTGGGCGTCCACTGGCCTCCAATGAGTTCCCCAATGAGGAACCATGGGAATCTGAGGCTCAAACTGAGACCATAGAGATTCCATTGGACTTACTTCTGCCATTCATGAGCTCTGATGAGTATTCGTCCTCTGAAGAGGATGAGTATGTCACTGAAGAGCAAGTTGCTAAATACCTTGGAGCAATCATGAAGCTAAATGACAAGTTATTTGGAAATGAGACTTGGGAGGATGAACCCCCTTTGCTCACCAAAGAACTGGATGACTTGTCTAGGCAGAAACTGCCTCAAAAGAGACAGGATCCTGGGAAGTTTTCAATACCTTGCACCATAGGCACCATGACCTTCAAGAAGACCTTGTGTGACTTAGGGTCAAGTGTAAACCTCATGCCCCTCTCTGTAATGGAGAAGTTAGGGATCTCTGAGGTGCAAGCTGCAAAAATCTCACTAGAGATGGCAGACAATTCAAGAAAACAAGCCCATGGACTTGTAGAGGATGTTCTGGTTAAAGTTGAAGACCATTACATCCCTACTGATTTCATAGTCCTAGAGACTGGGAAGTGCATGGATGAGTCCATCATCCTTGGCAGGCCCTTCCTAGCCACTGCAAAGGCTGTGATTGATGTTGATAGAGGAGAGTTGATCATTCAAGTGAATGAAGAATCCTTGGTGTTTAAGGCCCAAGGATATCCCTCTGTCATCATGGAGAGGAAGCATGAAGAGCTTCTCTCAAAACAGAGCCAAACAGAGCCCCCACAGTCAAACTCTAAGTTTGGTGTTGGGAGGCCACAACCAAACTCTTAGTTTGGTGTTGAACCCCCACATTCAAACTCTAAGTTTGGTGTTGGGAGGTTCCAACATAGCCCTGAGCATTTCTGAGGCTCCATGAGAGTCCTCTGTCAAGCTAATGACATTAAAGAAGCGCTTGTTGGGAGGCAACCCAATGTTATATTTTATCTATTTTATTTTGTTATTTTATATTTTTTGTAGGTTGATGATCATAAGAAGTCACAAAATCAATGAAAAAAGCAAAAACAGAATGAAAAACAGGAAGAAAAACAGCACACCCTGGAGGACGCACCCACTGGCGTTTAAACGCCAGTGAGGTTAGCTGTTGGGCGTTTAACGCCCAGTCTGGCACCATTCTGGGCGTTTAACGCCAGAAAGGGGCACCAGACTGGCGTTAAACGCCAGAAATGGGCAAGAAGCTGGCGTTAAACGCCAGAAATGGGCACCAGCCCGGCGTTTAACGCCAGAAATGGCACAAAACGTGATTTTGCTTGCCATTTGGTGCAAGAATGACTTTTCCTTGACACCTCAGGATCTGTGGACCCCACAGGATCCCCACCTACCCTACCACTCTCTCTCTTCTTCACCCATTCACCAATCACCTCAACACCTCTTCCCCAAAAACCCCTCACCTATCAAATCCCATCTTTCTCTTCACCACTCACATCCATCCTTCATAAAACCCCACCTACCTCACCATTCAAATTCAAACCACTTTCCCACCCAAACCCACCCTCAAATGGCCGAACCCTACCCTCCCCTCTCCTATATAAACCCTCCTTCACTCCTTCATTTTCCCACATCCTAAACACCATTTCTCTCCCCTTTTGGCCGAACACAAAGCCATTCCCTTCTTCCTCTTTTCTTCTTCTTCTACTCTCTTCTTTCTTCTTTTGCTCGAGGACGAGCAAACCGTTTAAGTTTGGTGTGGTAAAAGCATTGCTTTTTGTTTTTCCATAACCATTTATGGCATCCAAGGCCGGAGAACCCTCTAGAAAGAGGAAAGGGAAGGCAAAGGCTTCCACCTCCGAGTCATGGGAGATGGAAAGATTCATCTCAAGGGTGCATCAAGACCACTTCTATGAAGTTGTGGCCTTGAAGAAGGTGATCCCCGAGATCCCCTTCAAACTCAAAAAGGGTTAACTTTGATCAAAGGTTGGACCAAGTCCTCATAAACATTTGTGAAGAGGGCGCTCAATGGAAGAGAAACTCAAGAGGGAAGCCAGTTCAACTGAGAAGGCATGACCTCAAGCCCATCACTAAGAAAAGGATGGAGCAAGCATGAGGAAATTCCTCCTCATAAAATCCCTGAGATACCTCAAGGGATGCACTTTCCTCCACAAAACTATTGGGAGCAACTAAACACCTCCCTAGGAGAATTGAGTTCCAACATGGGACAACTAAGGGTGGAGCATCAAGAACACTCCATCATCCTCCATGAAATTAGAGAAGATCAAAGAATCATGAGGGAGGAGCAACAAAGACAAGGAAGAGACATTGAGGAGCTCAAGCACTCCATAGGATCTTCAAGAGGAAGAAAGAGCCGCCATCACTAAGGTGGACCCGTTCCTTGATTTCCTTGTTCTTTATTCTTCTGTTTTTCGAATATAATGCTTATGTTTATCTATGTTTGTGTCTTGTGATCATTAGTGTCTTAGTGTCTATGCCTAAAAGTTATGAATGTCCTATGAATCCATCACCTTTCTTGAATAAAAACGTGCTTAAATTGAAAAAGAAAGAATTGCATGAATTTTGAATTTTATAACAGTTTAATTATTGTGATGTGGTGGCAATATTTTTGTTTTCTGAATGTATGCTTAAACAGTGCATATGTATCTTGAATTTGTGGTTCATGAATGTTGGCTCTTGAAAGAATGATGAAAAAGGAGACATGTTACTGAGGATCTGAAAAATCATAAAAATGATTCTTGAAGCAAGAAAAAGCAATGAAAAAAAAATCAAAAAAAAAGAGAGAAAGAAAAAAAAAGAAAAGAGAAAAAGAAAAAGAGAAATAAAGTTGTGATCCAAGGCAAAAAGAGTGTGCTTAAGAACCCTGGACACCTCTAGTTGGGGACTCTAGCAAAGCTGAGTCACAATCTGAAAAGGTTCACCCAATTATGTGTCTGTGGCATGTATGTATCCGGTGGTAATACTGGAAGACAGAGTGCTTTGGGCCACAGCCAAGACTCAATAAGTAGCTATGTTCAAGAATCATCATACTTTACTAGGAGAATCATTAACACTATCTGGATTCTAAGTTCCTAAAGAAGCCAATCATTCTGAATTTCAAAGGATAGAGTGAGATGCCAAAACTATTCAGAGGCAAAAAGCTAAAAGCCCCGCTCATCTAATTAATACTGATCTTCATAGATGTTTTTGGAATTCATTGCATATTCTATTCTTTTTATCTTATTTGATTTTTAGTTGCTTGAGGACAAGCAACAATTTAAGTTTGGTGTTGTGATGAGCGGATAATTTATACGCTTTTTGGCATTGTTTTTAGTATGTTTTTAGTATGATTTAGTTAGTTTTTAGTATATTTTTATTAGTTTTTAGTTAAAATTCACTTTTCTGGACTTTACTATGAGTTTGTGTGTTTTTCTGTGATTTCAGGTATTTTCTGGCTGAAATTGAGGGACCTGAGCAAATATCTGATTCAGAGACTAAAAAGGACTGCAGATGCTATTGGATTCTGACCTCCTTGCACTCGAAGTGGATTTTCTGGAGCTACAGAAGTCCAATTGGCGCGCTTTTAACGGCGTTGGAAAGTAGACATCCTGGGCTTTCCAGCAATATATGATAGTTCATACTTTGC
Source organism: Arachis hypogaea (assembly GCF_003086295.3). Taxonomy (NCBI): domain Eukaryota; kingdom Viridiplantae; phylum Streptophyta; class Magnoliopsida; order Fabales; family Fabaceae; genus Arachis; species Arachis hypogaea. The sequence continues at coordinate 89,836,436 of NC_092040.1, forward strand.
TCAAGATTTGATGGCCCAAACCGGCGTTCAAAGTCACCCTCAGAAATCCCAGCGTTAAACGCTGGAACTGGCACCCAAATGGGAGTTAAACGCCCAAACTGGCATAAAAGCTGGCGTTTAACTCCAAGAGGAGTCTCTACACGAAAATGCTTCATTGCTCAGCCCAAGCACACACCAAGTGGGCCCGGAAGTGGATTTTTATGTCATTTACTCATTTCTGTAAACCTTAGGCTACTAGTTTTCTATAAGTAGGACCTTTTACTATTGTATTTTCATCTTTGGATCTTTTGATCACTTTAGATCTCTAGATCATCTTTGGACATCTAGTTCTTAGATCATTGGGAGGCTGGCCATTCGGCCATGCCTAGACCTTGTTCTTATGTATTTTCAACGGTGGAGCTTCTACACACCATAGATTAAGGTGTGGAGCTCTGCTGTACCTCGAGTGTTAATGCAATTACTATTGTTCTTCCATTCAATTCCGCTTGTTCTTGTTCTAAGATATCACTTGTTCTTCAACTTGATGAATGTGATGATCCGTGACACTCATCATCATTCTCACTTATGAACGTGTGACTAACAACCACCTCCGTTCTATCTTCGATTGGGTGAATATCTCTTGGATTCTTTAATTGGAATCTTCGTGGTATAGGCGAGAACTGATGGCGGCATTCAAGAGAATCCGGAAGGTTTAAACTTGTCTATGGTATTCTGAGTAGGATTCAATGATTGAATGACTGTGACGTGCTTCAAACTCCTAGCAGGCGGGGCGTTAGTGACAAACGCAAAAGAATCGATGGATTCTATTCCGGCCTGACCGAGAACCGACAGATGATTACCCCATGCTGTGACAGAGCATAGGCAAACGTTTTCACTGAGAGGATGGGAGGTAGCCACTGACAACGGTGAAACCCTTGAATAAGCTTGCCATGGAAAGGAGTAAGAAGGATTGGATGAAGACAATAGGAAAGCAGAGAGACGGAAGGGAAGGCATCTTCATGCGCTTATCTGAAGTTCCTACCAATGAATTACATAAGTATCTCTATCTTTACCTTGTTGTTTATTTTCGTTCATCACCATATCCATTTGAGTTTGCCTGACTAAGATTTACAAGATGACCATAGCTTGCTTCATACTAACAATCTCCGTGGGATCGACCCTTACTCGCGTAAGGTTTATTACTTGGACGACCCAGTGCACTTGCTGGTTAGTTGTGCGAAGTTGTGTAATGCCATGGTATTGAACACCAAGTTTTTTGGGTTCATGACCGGGGATTATGAGAGTTGTGAAAAGTATTGTTCACAATTTCGCGTACCAACAACTTTGAAGACAACCTTGGATCAAAGAAATCCAATAGGATCAATAAGAAGAAAATTATTGCATTATTTTGAAACAAATTCAAGCTGAGTCGAAGAAGTATGAGGTCTACAGAAAAGAATATTCCAGACCCAAGACAAAACTCATAGAACTCAAGAGCACGATTAAAAATACTCCCGAACACATTGTTCATAAAAGAATCGAAAACTTGCGGAAAAATCACTTCGCAGTTTAGAAGAAAGTCAAGTAATAAACATTCTTCAATGGAGTAACAAAAGCATAAATGTGGCTTTGCTGTAATACAATTTCATGTCGAAACAGATCACGTAGAATTTTTAAAAACAAACTGTACACAAGTTTGGTTAAGAGCAGAAATATTTCCTCAAATATTTCAGAAAGATAGTCAGGCGCACAATGTTAACCAAAAGTAGTTCAGAAGACCCGGAAGAAAAATCAAATGCTTGTTCATAAATTATCAAAGTCCATATTCAAACAAGCGTGTATAACATTTATAGCAAGGACAAAAGAGAAAGTTAAACTCTATTTAAAAGGAAAATCCGAGGTAGAAGTTTGCTTATAAATTGGTAAAGGAAACAAGTGGTGCATTACATACGAACCGGTTTCCACTAAACAAGGAAGCATTTCCAAAACCTCATTTAAAATAGCGCATGCCAACTTTAAATTAACTTCGTCAAAATTGAACAATGGTTTCAATCTCAATCAAGCAATAGAAAATAAATTCCGTTTAATACTCCTTCAAAGAGAATTCAAAACTTTTTTTTTAAAAGTTCAAAACAAGACTCACAAGTGTTCTTGAAATCACCATCTTAAAGGGGTATTCAAGAAAATTAGAATGTACCTTAAAAGAGTCAAGCCATACAAGAAAGGATCTTAGACCAAAGTAGTTCAAACAAGATTCACTAGGCATGAGTCATCAAACAAGCTTTCAAATGATCCAAAAGAATAGAAAAGTCATAGGAAAAGACAACTCAATTGTTAGTAATTCCTCAAGGATAAATCTTTGACTAAAAACTCTTGTAGAGACAATAAGAGGATAAACGATACACTAATTTTGAAATGAATCAAATTGACTCATATAAGAATGAGATCTACAGGAGAGGAAAAACCAAGATCAATGGTAATGTTCATAAGATGTAAGAGATTAGTTAAAAACATGGTCAAGTATGACATTCATAGTGATGAAAGGTTTAATAGAGAATTTAGTCCGCTCATAGGAAGAAAGCTATGAGCCCAACAGTTTCAAAAGAACAACAATGGCATAAACCATGTAGTATGCTAAATCAAACTCACATCAAAATGAATTAAGTAAGGTTTATCAAACGAAACTCAACCGGGATGAAAGTGTAAAAGCTTTCCTTTCCAAATTTTTGAAAAATATCCAAATACATAATCAAATGAAGATGTGCATTGGAACTATAGTAAAATTACTAGAAAGTCAAATGTAATTTAAGGTAAATGCAGTTCCATAAACCAGTAAAAACACAAGCGAGGTATTGGAAATAGATAGTTGCTAAGCGGTATGAGTAATCTTCAAAGTTTCATGTATAGACAAGTATATATATATATATCTATTCAACAGCAATTTTCATAAAATCTCAAAATTGGCTGTGCTCACTATCAAATAAGAGAAAAACTGAATCAACAATTTCTCTAATAATGGACTCGGAATCCCGGAGTTAAAATGCACACCGCATTAGGACAAGTTCAAAGCCATATCAAAGAATACATGAATCAAGAAGAATTCAAACAGAGGAAGATAGATGCAACAAGGATTTTAAACAAGCATATGCACTTAAGATCAAACAAGAATGCATATGAATAGAAAAACAGAGTGGAAACATCAAATTACTTTTCAAGAGGAGTAGCAAACAAGAACTACAAGTTAGGATATGAAAGAACGGGTCGACTCGAACAAAGTCCAAGATACACAACTGAATAGCCTCGAGAAATAGTTTCTAACGTTCCCAAAATCCGCGATTCGCTTTACTCAAAACTTGTATATCATCTATGATAACCCATTAGTGCTTTCATATACAAAATTCACTAGTATTAAGCCGGCCAAACTTAATACCAAGAATCATGCAATGCAAGACTAACAGCGTTAATCAATAGATCGTCATGTGCATAAAGCTCTAATTCTCGTCATTCGACAAGACCTAATACATGACAAAAGCTCAGCGTATGCAATTGAAGCATAGTCGGTCCATTCCTCAGGCTCTACAGGAAGGACTGCTCTGATACCATAATGTAACACACTAACTACCAAAGTTCACGCTTCTGGCTGCGCAACTCTAATAACTCGGACATTACGACGACACTTATACTATTTAATACTAAAATATGAGCCTATTTAAAACTTTAAACCGCAATACCGCTCCCAAGAATACTTTTGCTATACCGCGTACATCCATACATACCATACAACTTACAAAAACTCATAAAGAGTACATCCATAAATATATATACATACATGTATATAAATAATATTACAAACATTATCCAATACAATTCCTATCCCTCTTACAGAATAAATCAAGATAAAGGCGAGGGTACAAAAAAAATAATCTGAAGCAATACAGAACATCTCATCAACAAATAAATAAACTCTTCGTGACTTCAGCACCCATATCCTGAAAGGGGAAAAATATAGGGGGTGAGAACATCATCCTCGAAAGGGTTCTCAGTAGGGGGTTTTTGGGAATTACTATAATAGGATACATGAAGATAAACCGTACCAGTGATTAATAACCGACTTATGCCTCTTTTCAAAAACAACGGTTTACAATAAAAGATAAATATGAAATCCTTTTCTGAAAGAGAAAACTGTTCATTTAAAACAACATTCAAAAGCCTTTCAAAAGGTTTATCTATGCTGAACCAAAATAGCATTTCATACTTTTCCAAACCAGAAACACAAAACCAAAATCAACCATCGGTCCATCTCATTCCAACCACGGCCCTAGACCCAAACAATCCAACCATCAACCAATCACCACATTCCAACAGAGTCCCAGATGCAAACACAGATAGGAAGTTCAAGCACAAACAAACAGTTACAGCAAGTAGAACAATTAGCAGTTAATCACAAAGGCAACCCACGTACAATATGCATACCCAAACAATGTCACATAGATGCATATGATGCATGCCTGTCCTAGTGGCTGATGATATCATCTGTCGGTTATATAGCCAACCCGACACGTCCTGGTAGCTAACCATGGACAGAAACACCCATCGCGGAGCTACAACCCCATTGCTACTACCCGCTCAACCCAGAGCCAGTGGAATAACCACTACTGCGGCTACTACCCAGGCGGGTGTTTAAAAGCTCAACCTGGAGCGAGTGGAATCACCACTACTACCGCTACTACCCAGGCGTCACAGTCTCTGACCTGGAGCAAGTGGGACGAACCACAACCCTTGCTACTACCCAGGTATCTCAAGCATAGATTCATTCAATCCCAGCCATGGATCAACATCCATCTCATCCATTCGGCTTAAATTCATAATTCATAGTCAGCCATACGGCCCATAACTCATTCGGCAATCAGCCATAAATCAATATCATACACAGCCATTTCGGCTCACGTTCAATCCAGAACCAATCAATATTCATAATCATACATAGCCATTCCGGCCCAAAACAAAACAGCACTTCCATCATTCAACATCATCAAATTCATAAAATCGGCATTTAAGCCATAAATCACTTTTCTCAAGCCATTTCGCTTTGAAATCAAATTTCAACTCTTTTCAGCCTTGGCTTTAAAGATCTCATTTCTCAAATCATCTCAGGCTCATAAGCCAAATTTACTCAAAGTGAGTTCCATTTTTAAAACAAAGCCACTCTCGACATTCTCTTTCCAAAACTTTCAAAACCATGGAAAGTTAAGGATTTATTTCAAAGTATTCAAAATCACCCATCCAACAATGGGATTTTATAACAAAAGTTTTTTCGGCAGAGTCCCAAGTCTTTAGGGAAGATCAACTTATATCAATTCCTTAAAATTCATTGAAACTCTTAAAATCATGGATTCTCGGTTCAAGTAAATAAAACTGAATTTATTATGAAACCGATCCATACAAAATCACAAGTTCCAACCCGCTTTCAGATTTTTTTTTGGAACCCATTTTTCCAACTCTTCCAAAATGCCTCAAACTTGATTACTCAATCAAAAGTCTAGGTTGCTTTAAAAATCACTAAAAACTCCTTTTTATATTGAAATCAATATTAGAGCTTTATTCTTCCCTTCAGTGATTCAAACGATAAAAATAGTTCAGTTCTAAATAAGCCGAACTCAACGAACAAGGTTCATTAAATAAATTAAGCTTGAAAACATAAATATCCTCTTAATAAATCAAATAATAAAATTTCTCAATCCAACCCTTTTTAAATAACCTTTCAAACAAGACTAAGATTTTATAGAAATTTCGGCAGCACCTCCCCTAAAACTTGGACTTTTGCCACCCGGTTCGGGTCCCAACTAAACCATTCCTCATTCCTTTTCAACAACACAAAACCAGAAATCAATTCAAAGCAAGCTAAATCCAACAATCGCCTCAGTGGCGTATCTTAAGGATACCATTTCAAAATCAACTCAATATCAATCGATTTAACTCATTTCCAAAACTTTAAAGAATCGGTTCAGCAATGAATCATTTGACCAAAACCAAGTCAATTAAAGTAAACCAGGCTGAATTCAAAAGTGCATTCGACTTTTCATATCATCAAAATAATTAACTCAATTCAAATCAATCCTCAACGGATTAAACTCAGATATCAAAGCTTCAAAAGAATCAACTCCAAAAGCATTTCATTTTACAAATCCACACAACAATCCATTCATCAAAACCAAATAATAGTTACATTCATCCAGGACAATCAACAACACATAAGGATTATACAATCACCAAATACATTATCTCATATCAGTATCCATATGTAATAATTCCAATAATAAACTATAGTTTTCAGAAAGCGCTCCTACCTCAAAACACAAATCCATTACTCAAACGCGTCACAAAGTCCTTTCTGCCTCGACCCGAAATCCACAATCACAATTCCGGCAGCCAAAACCTCAGCTCCCAGTCACGTTCGCAATAACCATAGCAACACTAATCGTAACATACAATAATCAGAACTCTACCCCACGTTATCAAAACTCGTATTCATTAACCAAACACAACAGAATACTAACGCGAGATCATTTGAAACATAATTTATTATTGAAACATCACAATGAGGCAACTGCGAGTTCGAACCGGCCCGGCAACAGCTCCGGCGGTGGCCAGAAGCTCTGGCGGATCAACTGGAAGAACCGTACAGCATCAAAACCATCTCAAAAACTAAAAACGTAGAAACCTCAAATGAAACCCTTACCGGCAACTTTTCCGGCAATGGCAGATGTAGCCAGAAGCTCCGGCGGTGGTTCCGGTGGCCTCAGAACCCCGGCAGCGGCGGATCTGAACCCTCTCCTGACCGCGGTTCAACTAACCATCACCAGCAACGGCGACGGACATCAGCAGCGGTGAATGGCAGTAGCTCCGGTGTGGTACCGACAGCCACAACCACTCCCGGCGGCCAAAATCACAGAGGTGCAGCTCCTTTCTCCGGTCAGATCCAACGGCCGTAAAAGGATCAACCCCGACTCGCGACGCCATTTCCTCCTCCCTTCATCCTTGACAGCGGCAGACCTAGCAGGAAGAGGAAGAGGACCCTCGGCGCGGTGAAACGGCAGTGGTCAGTGGCGCGTCGGTGATGAGCGGATAATTTATACGCTTTTTGGCATTGTTTTTAGTTAGTTTTTAGTAAGTTCAAGCTACTTTTAGGGATGTTTTCATTAGTTTTTATGTTAAATTCACATTTCTGGACTTTACTATGAATTTGTGTATTTTTCTGTGATTTCAGGTAAATTCTGGCTGAAATTGAGGGACTTGAGCAAAACTCTGATAGGAGGCTGACAAAGGACTACTGATGCTGTTGGAATCTGACCTCCCTGCATTCGAAATGGATTTTTTGGAGCTACAAAACTCTAAATGGCGCGCTCTCAACGCCGTTGGAAAGTAGACATCTAGAGCTTTCCAGCAATATATAATAGTCCATACTTTATTCGGGAATTGATGACGTAAACTGGCGCTCAACGCCAGCTCCATGTTGCTATTTGGAGTCAAACGCCAGAAACACGTCACGACCCGGAGTTGAACGCCCAAAACACGTTACAACTTGGCGTTCAACTCCAAGAGAAGCCTCAGCTCGTGGATAGATCAAGCTCATCCCAAACATACACTAAGTGGGCCCCGGAAGTGGATTTATGCATCAATTACTTACTTCTGTAAACCCTAGTAGCTAATTTATTATAAATAGAACTTTTTACTAGTGTATTGAAGAATCTTTGGACGTTTAGTTCTTAGACCATGGGGGCTGGCCATTCGGCCATGCCTGAACCTTTCACTTATGTATTTTCAACGGTGGAGTTTCTACACACCATAGATTAAGGGTGTGGAGCTCTGCTGTACCTCAATTTTCAATACAATTACTATTATTTTCTATTCAATTCTCTTTATTCCTATTCTAAGATATTCGTTGCACTTCAACTTGATGAATGTGATGATCTGTGACACTCATCATCATTCTCACCTATGAACGCGTGTGACTGACAACCACTTCCGTTCTACCTTAGGCCGGGCGCATATCTCTTGGATTCCTTAAACAGAATCTTCGTGGTATAAGCTAGAATTGATGTCGGCATTCATAGGAATCCGGAAAGTCTAACCTTGTCTGTGGTATTCCGAGTAGGATTCCGGGATTGAATGACTGTGACGAGCTTCAAACTCCTGAAGGCTGGGCGTTAGTGACAGACGCAAAAGAATCAAGGGATTCTATTCCAACCTGATTGAGAACCGACAGATGATTAGCCGTGCTGTGACAGAGCATTTGGACCATTTTCATTGAGAGGATGGGATGTAGCCATTGACAATGATGATGCCCTACATACAGCTTGCCATGGAAAGGAGTATGAAGGATTGGATGAAAGCAGTAGGAAAGCAGAGATTCAAAAGGAGCACAGCATCTCCATACACCTATCTGAAATTCCCACCATGGAAATACATGAGTAACTTTATCTTTATTTCCTGCTTATTATTTATTATTTTCGAAAACCCAATAATCAATTACTATCTGCCTGACTGAGATTTACAAGATGACCATAGCTTGCTTCATACCAACAATCTCTGTGGGATCGACCCTTACTCACGTAAGGTATTACTTGGATGACCCAGTACACTTGCTGGTTAAGTTGAACGGAGTTGTGTCTACACATAGAAAAGAGCCACAATAATGATTCCATACAATAACAAAGAATACTATATTGATGTGATCACAATTTCGTCCACCAAGTTTTTGGCGCCGTTGCCGGGGATTGTTCGAGTATGGACAACTGACGGTTCATCTTGTTGCTCAGATTAGGTAATTTTCTTTTCAAAAACTTTTCAAAAATCTTTTTCAAAATTTTTCTTTTCTTTTTCGTTTTTTTTCAAAAACATTTTCGAAAAAAAATTAATAAAAATCCAAAAAAAATTAATAAAATCATAAAAATAAAAAAATATTTTGTGTTTCTTGTTTGGGTCTTGAGTCAATTTTTAAGTTTGGTGTCAATTGCATACTTTTAAAATTTTTTCTTTCATTTTTCGAAAATTCATGCATTCATGGTGTTCTTCATGATCTTCAAGTTGTTTTTGACAAGTCTTCTTGTTTGATCTTGATGTTTTCTTATTTTGTGTTATTTGTTGTTTTTCATATGCATTTTTTGTTTGTTAGAGTCCATGCATTAAAGATTTCTAAGTTTGGTGTCTTGCATGTTTCCTTTGCATCAAAAATTTTTCAAAATTATGTTCTTGATGTTCATCATGATCTTCAAAGTGTTCTTGGTGTTCATCTTGACATTCATAGTGTTCTTGCATGCATCTTGTATTTTGATCCAAAATTTTCATGTTTTGGGTCATGTTTGTGTTTTTCTCTCTCATAATTAAAAATTCAAAAATCAAAAATATATCTTTTCCTTTTTTCTCTCCAAATTTTCGAAATTTTGGGTTGACTTGGTCAAAAATTTTTAAAATTAGTTGTTTCTTACAAGTCAAGTCAAATTTTCAATTTTAAAAATCTTATCTTTTCAAAATTTTTTTCAAAAATTATATCTTTTTCATTTTTTCTATTTTTCAAAAATTTCAAAAATCTTTTTCAAAATATTTTCAAAATCTTTTTCTTATCTTTATATCTAATTTTCGAAATTACACTAACAATTAATGTGATTGATTCAAAAATTTTAAGTTTGTCACTTTCTTGTTAATTTCTTGTTAGTTAAGTAATTAATTTTAAAAATTAAATCTATCTTATCTTATCTTCTTATCTTTTCAAATTTGATTTTAATATCTTTTTCAACTAACTAATTAACTTTTTGTTTGTTTCTTATCTTTTTCAAAACTACCTAACTACTTTTTCCTTTCTAATTTTTAAAAATACCTCTCTCTTTTTCAAAAATTCTTTTTAATTGTTTTAAATTTTAATTTTAATCATATCTTATCTTTAATTTTTAAAATCACTAACTCCTTTTCAAAAATTAATTTTCGAATTCTCCCTCTCTTTTCTCACTCTATTTAATTATTTATTTACTGACACTTCTCTTCACCTCTCTTCATCCAAAAATCCGAACTCACTCCTCCCCCTGTGTTTGGATTCTTCACTCTTCCTTCTTTTATTCTCTTCTTCTTTTACTAACATAAAGGAATCTCTATACTGTGACATAGAGGATTCCTCTTCTTTTCTTGTTTTCTTCTCTTTCATATGAGCAGGAACAAGGAAAAAGGTACTCTTATTGAAATTGATCCAGAACCTGAAAGGACTCTGAAGAGGAAACTAAGAGAAGCTAAACAATCCAGAAACAACCTTTCAGAAATTTTTGAACAAGAGAAGGAGATGGCAGCCGAACCCAACAACAATAATGCAAGAAGAATGCTTGGTGACTTCACAAAACCAACGTCCAAATTTGATGGAAGAAGCATCTCCATTCCTGCCATTGGAGCCAACAATTTTGAGCTTAAGCCTCAACTAGTTGCTTTAATGCAACAGAACTGCAAGTTTTATGGACTTCCATCTGAAGATCCTTACCAGTTTTTAACTGAGTTCTTGCAGATTTGTGAGACTGTTAAGACGAATGGAGTAGATCCTGAAGTCTACAGGCTCATGCTTTTCCCTTTTGTTGTAAGAGATAGAGCTAGAATATGGTTGGATTCACAACCTAAGGATAGCCTGGACTCCTGGGATAAGCTGGTCACAGCCTTCTTGGATAAATTCTTTCCTCCTCAAAAGCTGAGCAAGCTTAGAGTGGATATTCAGACCTTTAAACAAAAAGATGGTGAATCCCTCTATGAACCTTGGGAAAGATACAAGCAGTTGACCAAAAGGTGTCCATCTGACATGTTTTCAGAATGGACCATATTAGATATATTCTATTATGGTCTATCTGATTTTTCGAAAATGTCATTGGACCATTCTGCAGGTGGATCCATTCACCTAAAGAAAATACCTGCAGAAGCTCAAGAACTCATTGACATGGTTGCAAATAACCAATTCATGTACACTTCTGAGAGGAATTCCGTGAATAATGGGATGCCTCAGAGGAAGGGAGTTCTTGAAATTGATGCTCTGAATGCCATATTGGCTCAGAACAAAGTGTTGACTCAGCAAGTTAACATGATTTCTCAAAGTCTGAATGGATGGCAAAATGCATCCAACAGTACTAAAGAGGCAGCTTCTGAAGAAGCTTATGATCTTGAAAATCCTGCAATAGCAGAGGTAAATTACATGGGTGAACCTTATGGAAACACCTATAACTCATCATGGAGAAATCATCCAAATTTCTCATGGAAGGATCAACAAAAGCCTCAACAAGGCTTTAACAATGGTGGACGCAATAGGCTAAGCAATAACAAGCCTTTTCCATCATCTTCTCAGCAACAGACAGAGAATTCTGAACAAAGCACTTCTAATTTAGCCAATCTAGTCTCTGATCTGTCAAAAGCCACTTTCAGTTTCATGAGTGAAACAAGATCCTCCATCAGAAATTTGGAGGCATAAGTGGGCCAGCTGAGTAAGAAAGTCATTGAAACTCCTCCCAGTATTCTCCCAAGCAATACAGAAGAGAATCCAAAAGGAGAGTGCAAGGCCATTGATGTAATCAATATGGCCGAATGCAAAAGGGAGGAGAAGGACGAAAATCCTAGTGAGGAGGACCTCCTGGGACATCTCTCAAGCAAGAAGGAGTTTCCTATTAAGGATCCAAAAGAATCTGAGGCTCATATAGAGACCATAGAGATTCCATTAAATCTTCTTCTGCCATTCATGAGCTCTGAAGACTATTTCTCCTCTGAAGAGGATGAAGATGTGACTGGAGAGCAAGTTGCTCAATATTTAGGAGCTATCATGAAGCTGAATGCCAAGTTGTTTGGTAATGAGACTTGAGAAAGTGAACCTCCCTTGCTCATTAGTGAACTAGATACCTGGATTCAGCAAATTTTACCTCAAAAGAGACAAGATCCTAGCAAGTTCTTAATACCTTGTACCATAGGCACCATGACCTTTGAAAAATCTCTATGTGATCTGGGGTCAGGGATAAATCTTATGCCACTCTCTGTAATGGAGAAGCTGGGGATCATTGAGGTACAACCTGCCTTGTTCTCATTACAATTGGCAGATAAGTCATTAAGACAAGCTTATGGAGTAGTAGAGGACGTGTTAGTAAAGGTTGAAGGCCTTTACATTCCTACTGATTTCATAATCTTAGACACTAGGAAGGAAGAGGATGAGTGCATCATCCTTGGAAGACCTTTCCTAGCCACAGCAGGAGTTGTGATAGATGTCAACAGAGGTGAATTAGTTCTTCAATTGAATGGGGACTACCTTGTGTTTAAGGCACATGGCCATCCCTCTGTGACAAAAGAGAGTAAGCATGAAGAGCTTCTCTCAGTACAGAGTCAAACAGAGCCCCCACAGTTAAACTCTAAGTTTGGTGTTGGGAGGCTACAACCAAACACTAAGTTTGGTGTTAAGACCCCATATCCAAACTCTAAGTTTGGTGTTGGGACTATACAACATTGACCTGATCACCTTTGTGGCTCCATGAGAGCCCACTGTCAAGCTAGTGACATTAAAAGAAGCGCTTATTAGGAGGCAACCCAATTTTTATTTATCTAATTTTAATTTTATTTGATTGTTATTTTGTGTTTTATTAGGTACATGATCATGTGGAGTCACGAAAAAAATATAAAAATTAAAAATAGAATCAAAAACAGAAGAAGAAAAATCACACCCTCGAGGGAGGACATACTGGCGTTCAACGCCAGTAAGAAGCATCTGGCTGGCGTTCAACGCCAGAACAGAGCATGAATCTGGCGCTGAACGCCAGAAACAAGCAACATTCTGGCGTTTGAACGCCAGGAATGTGCCTTGAGGAAACCTGGCGCTAAACGCCAGTAACAAGCATGGAACTGGCGTTTAAACGCCAGAATGCTGTGCAAAGGCATTCTACATGCCTAATTGGTGCAGGGATGTAAATCCTTGATACCTCAGGATCTGTGGACCCCACAGGATCCCCACCTAACATATTCTCACCTTACCTCCTAATCCTATAACACTCTTCCCCATATCACACTTCCCAACAACTTCAATCTCTCTTCCCAATTACCCCATTCACCACTCACATCCATCCACTCTTCCCCATAAACCCCACCTACCTTCAAAATTCAAAAACACTTTCCCACCCAAACCCACCCTAAATGACCGAAACTACACCCTCTCCCCTCCCTATATATACCCTTCCATTCTACTTCATTTCCACAAAACACAAACCCCCTCTTCTACACCTTGGCCGAATCCTTCTCCCCTCACTCTCCTCCATATTTTCTTCTTCTTCTTCTCCTCTTCTTTCTTCTCTTGCTCGAGGGCGAGTAATATTTTAAGTTTGGTGTGGTAAAAGCATAAGCTTTTTGTTTTTCCATTACCATCAATGGCACCTAAGGCCGGAGAATCCTCTAGAAAAGGAAAAGGGAAGACAAAAGCTTCCACCTCCGAGTCATGGGAGATGGAAAGATTCATCTCCAAAAGCCATCAAGACCACTTCTATGATGTTGTGGCAAAGAAGAAGGTGATCCCCGAGGTCCCTTTCAAGCTCAAGAAAAATGAGTATCCGGAGATCCGACATGAGATCCGAAGAAGAGGTTGGGAAGTCCTAACCAACCCCATGCAACAAGTCGGAATCTTAATGGTTCAAGAATTCTATGCCAATGCATGGATCACTAAGAACCATGATCAAAGTATGAACCCGAGTCCAAAGAATTATCTCACAATGGTTTGGGAAAAATACTTAGATTTTAGTCCGGAAAATGTGAGGTTGGCATTCCACTTGCCCATGATGCAAGGAGATGAACGCCTCTTGGTGCACGAAATTGTGATCTCTACTTTTCATAACTCAAACAATCCCCGGTAATGGCTCCAAAAACTTGGTGCTTAATACCATGGTCTAAATATAATTTTACAACTTCGCACAACTAACCAGCAAGTGCATTGGGTCGTCCAAGTAATAAATCTTACGTGAGTAAGGGTCGATCCCACAGAGATTGTTGGTATGAAGCAAGCTATGGTCACCTTGTAAATCTCAGTCAGGCAGATTCAAATGGTTATGAATGATGAATAAAACATAAAGATAAAGATAGAGATACTTATGTAATTCATTGGTGAGAATTTCAGATAAGCGTATGAAGATGCTTTGTCCCTTCCGTCTCTCTGCTTTCCTACTGTCTTCATCCAATCCTTCGTACTCCTTTCCATGGCAAGCTGTATGTAGGGTTTCACCGTTGTCAGTGGCTACCTCCCATCCTCTCAGTGAAAATGTTCAATGCACCCTGTCACGGCACGGCAAATCATCTGTTGGTTCTCAATCAGGTTGGAATAGAATCCATTGATTCTTTTGCGTCTGTCACTAACGCCCAGCCTTCAGGAGTTTAAAGCTTGTCACAGTCATTCAATCATTGAATCCTACTCCGAATACCACAGACAAGGTTTAGACCTTCCGGATTCTCTTGAATGCCGCCATCAATTCTAGCTTATACCATGAAGATTCCGATTAAGGGATCCAAGAGATAAACATTCAAGCCTTGTTTGCTTGTAAAACGGAGGTGGTTGTCAGGCACTCGTTCATAAGTGAGAATGATGATGAGCGTCACATAATCATCACATTCATCATGTTCTTAGGTGAAAATGAATATCTTAGAACAAGAATAGGATGAATTGAATAGAAGAACAATGGTAATTGCATTAATACTTGAGGTACAGTAGAGCTCCACACCTTAATCTATGGTGTGTAGAAACTCCACCGTTGAAAATACATAAGAACAAGGTTCAGGCATGGCCGAATGGCTAGCCTCCCAATGATCTAAGATAGCATAAAACTACTCAAAGATAGCTACCCTGATGATCTAAGAACTAGACGTCCAAAGATGAAAATACAATAGTAAAAGGTTCTATTTGTAGAGAACTAGTAGCTTAGGGTTTACAGAAATGAGTAAATGACAGAAAAATCTACTTCTGGGCCCAGTTGGTGTGTGCTTGGGCTGAGAATTGAAGCTTTAATGTGTAGAGACTTTTCTTGGAGTTAAATGCCAGTTTCTATGCCAGTTTGGGCATTTAACTCCCATTCTTGTGCCAGTTCCGGCGTTTAACGCCGGGCAGTTTTGAGCTGATTTGGAACGCCAGTTTGGGCCATCAAATCTCGAGCAAAGTATAGACTATTATACATTGTTGGAAAGCCCAGGATGTCTACTTTCCAATGCCGTTGAGAGCACGCCAATTGGGCTTCTGTAGCTCCAGAAAATCCACTTCGAGTGCAGGGAGGTCAGAATCCAACAGCATCTGCAGTCCTTTTCAGTCTCTGAATCAGATTTTTGCTCAGGTCCCTCAATTTCAGCCAGAAAATACCTGAAATCACAGAAAAATACACAAAATCATAGTAAAGTCCAGAAAAGTGAATTTTAACTAAAAACTAACTAAAACATACTAAAAACATACTAAAAATAATGCCAAAAAACGTATAAATTATCCGCTCATCACAACACCAAACTTAAATTGTTGCTTGTCCCCAAGCAACTGAAAATCAAATAGGATAAAAAGAAGAGAATATACTATAAACTCCGAACTATCAATGAAACTTAGCTCCAATTAGATGAGCGGGACTAGTAGCTTTTTACCTCTGAACAGTTTTGGCATCTCGCTTTATCCTTTGAAGTTCAAAATGATTGGCTTCTATAGGAACTCAGAATTCAGATAGTGTTATTGATTCTCCTAGTAAAGTATGTTGATTCTTGAACACAGCTACTTTATGAGTCTTGGCCGTGGCCCAAAGCACTCTGTTTTCCAGTATTACCACCGGATACATCCATGCCACAGACACATAACTGGGTGAACCTTTTCAGATTGTGACTCAGCTTTGCTAGAGTCCCCAATTAGAGGTGTCCAGGGTTCTTAAGCACACTCTTTTTGCTTTAGATCACGACTTTAACCGCTTAGTCTCAAGTTTCCACTTGACACCTTCACGCCACAAGCACGTGGTTAGGGACAGCTTGGTTTAGCCGCTTAGGCCAGGATATTATTCCTGTAGGCCCTCCTATCCACTGATGCTCAAAGCCTTGGATCCTTTTTATTACCATTGCCTTTTGGTTTAAAGGGTTATTGGCCTTTTCTGCTTGTTCTTTCTTTCTTTTTTTTTTTGCAAGCTTTTCACTGCTTTTTCTTGCTTCAAGAATCATTTTTATGATTTTTCAGATCCTCAGTAACATGTCTCCTTTTTCATCATTCTTTCAAGAGCCAACAATTTTAACATTCACGAACAACAAATTCAAAAGACATATGCACTGTTCAAGCATACATTCAGAAAACAAAAAGTATTGTCACCGCATCAAAATAATTAAGCTAGTTTTAAAGATGAATTCGAAATCATGTACTTCTTGTTCTTTTGTAATAAAAACAGTTTTCATTTAAGAAAGGTGATGGATTCATAGGAGATTCATAACTTTAAGGCATAGACACTAAGACACTAATGATCATAAGACACAAACATAAATAAAACATAAAGCATAATTTTCGAAAAACAGGAAAATAAAGGACAAGGAGATTAAAGAACTGGTCCACCTTAGTGATGGCGGCTTGTTCTTCCTCTTGAAGATCTTATGGAGTGCTTGAGCTTTTCAATGTCTCTTCCTTGCCTTTGTTGCTCGTCTCTCATGATTCTTTGATCTTCTCTAATTTCATGGAGGAGAATGGAATGTTCTTGGTGCTCCACCCTTAGTTGTCCCATGTTGGAACTCAATTCTCCTAGGGAGGTATTGATTTGCTCCCAATAGTTTTGTGGAGGAAAGTGCATCCCTTGAGACATCTCAGGGATTTCATGATGAGAGGGGTCTCTTGTTTGCTCCATCCTTTTCTTAGTGGTATCCATGAAGACTTGGTCCAACCTTTGATCAAAGTTGACCTTTTTTTGAGTTTGAAAGGGACCTCGGGGATCACTTTCTTCATGGCCACAACTTCATAGAAGTGGTCTGGATGCACCCTTGAGATGAATCTCTCCATCTCCCATTACTCAGAGGTGGAAGCTTTTGCCTTCCCTTTCCTCTTTCTAGAGGTTTCTCCGGCCTTGGATGCCATAAATGGTTATGGAAAAACAAAAAGCAATGCTTTTACCACACCAAACTTAAAAGGTTTGCTCATCCTCGAGCAAAAGAAGAAAGAAGAGAGTAGAAGAAGAAGAAATAGAGGAGATAGAGATGGCTTTGTGGTTCGACCAAAGGGGGAGAAGTAGTGTTTAGGTTGTGTGAAAATGAAGGAGTGAAGATGGGTTTATATAGGGGTGGAGAGAGGGTTAGGGTTCGGTTATGAATGGGTGGGTTTGGGAGAGAAAGTGGTTTGAATTTGAATGGTGAGGTAGGTGAGGTTTTATGAAGGATGGATGTGAGTGGTGAAGAGAAAGATGGAATTTGATAGGTGAGGGGTTTTTGGGGAAGAGGTCTTGAGGTGATTGGTGAATGGGTGAAGAAAAGAGAGGGTGGTGGGGTAGGTGGGGATCCTGTGGGGTCCACAGATCCTGAGGTGTCAAGGAAAAGTCATCCCTGCACCAAGTGGCGAGCAAAAATGCTCTCTGTGCCAATTCTGGCGTTAAACGCCGGGCTGGTGCCCATTTCTGGCATTTAACGCCAGCTTCTTACCCTTTCCTGGCGTTTAACGCCAGTCTGGTGCCCCTTTCTGGCGTTAAACGCCCAGAATGGTGCCAGACTGGGCGTTAAACGCCCATTTGCTGCCCTTACTGGCGTTTAAACGCCAGCAAGGTTTTCCTCCAGGGTGTGCTATTTTTCTTTTTGTTTTTCATTCTGTTTTTGCTTTTTCAATTGATTTTGTGACTTCTCATGATCATCAACCTACAGAAAACATAAAATAACAAAGGAACAAAGATAAATATAACATTGAGTTGCCTCCCAACAAGCGCTTCTTTAATGTCAGTAGCTTGACAGAGGGCTCTCATGGAGCCTCACAGATACTCAGAGCAATGTTAGAACCTCCCAACACCAAACTTAGAGTTTGAATGTGGGGGCTCAACACCAAACTTAGAATTTGGTTGTGGCCTCCCAACACCAAACTTAGAGTTTGACTGTGGGGCTCTGTTGGGCTCTGTTTTGAGAGAAGCTCTTCATGCTTCCTCTCCATGGTGACAAAGGGATATCATTGAGCCTTAAACACAAAGGATTCTTCATTCACTTGAATGATCAATTCTCCTCTGTCCACATCAATCACAGCCTTTGCTGTGGCTAGGAAGGGTCTGCCAAGGATGATGGATTCATCCATGCACTTCCCAGTCTCCAGAACTATGAAATCAGCAGGGATGTAATGGTCTTCAATCTTTACCAGAACATCCTCTACAAGTCCATAAGCTTGTTTTCTTGAACTGTCTGCCATCTCTAGTGAGATTCTTGCAGCTTGTACCTCAAAGATCCATAGCTTCTCCATTACAGAGAGAGGCATGAGGTTTATGCTTGACCCTAAGTCACACAGAGTCTTCTTAAAGGTCATGGTGCCTATGGTACAAGGTATTGAAAACTTCCCAGGATCTTGTCTCTTTTGAGGTAATTTCTGCCTAGACAAGTCATCCAGTTCTTTGGTGAGCAAAGGGGGTTCATCCTCCCAAGTCTCATTACCAAATAACTTGTCATTTAGCTTCATGATTGCTCCAAGGTATTTAGTAACTTGCTCTTCAGTGACATACTCATCCTCTTCAGAGGAAGAATACTCATCAGAGCTCATGAATGGCAGAAGTAAGTCCAATGGAATCTCTATGGTCTCATTATGAGCCTCAGATTCCCATGGTTCCTCATTAGGGA
Organism: Arachis hypogaea; assembly: GCF_003086295.3. Lineage (NCBI taxonomy): Eukaryota > Viridiplantae > Streptophyta > Magnoliopsida > Fabales > Fabaceae > Arachis > Arachis hypogaea. The sequence goes on from NC_092040.1 coordinate 89,855,246, forward strand.
ACTCATTGGAGACCAGTGGACATCCATTGAGGTCTTCCTCAGTGGCGTTCACTGCCTCTTCCTCCTCTCCAAATTCAGCCATGTGGGTCATGTTAATGGCCTTGTATTCTCCTTTTGGATTCTCTTCTGTATTGCTTGGAAGAGTACTAGGAGGGAGTTCAGTAACTTTCTTACTCAGCTGACCCACTTGTGCCTCCAAGTTTCTAATGGAGGACCTTGTTTCAGTCATGAAACTTTGAGTGGTTTTGATTAGATCAGAGACCATGGTTGCTAAGTCAGAGTGGCTCTACTTAGAATTCTCTGTCTGTTGCTGAGAAGATGATGGAAAAGGCTTGCCATTGCTAAACCTGTTTCTTCCACCATTATTGTTGTTGAAACCTTGTTGAGGTTTCTGTTGATCCTTCCATGAGAGATTTGGATGATTTCTCCATGAAGAATTATAGGTGTTTCCATAGGGTTCTCCCATGTAATTCACCTCTTCCATTGAAGGGTTCTCAGGATCATAAGCTTCTTCTTTAGATGAAGCATCCTTAGTACTGCCTGGTGCATTTTGCATTCTAGATAGACTTTCAGAAATCAAATTGACTTGCTGAGCCAATATTTTGTTCTGAGCCAATATGGCATTCAGAGTATCAATCTCAAGAACTCCTTTCTTCTGATTTGTCCCATTGTTCACAGGATTCCTTTCAGAAGTGTACATGAATTGGTTATTTGCAACCATTTCAATTAGTTCTTGAGCTTCTATAGGCGTCTTCTTCAGATGAAGAGATCCTCTAGCAGAGCTATCCAAAGACATCTTGGACAGTTCAGACAGACCATCATAGAAAATACCTATGATGCTCCATTCAGAAAGCATGTCAGAGGGACACTTTCTGATCAATTGTTTGTATCTTTCCCAAGCTTCATTGAGGGATTCTCCTTCCTTTTGTCTGAAGGTTTGGACTTCCACTCTAAGCTTACTCAATTTTTGAGGTGGAAAGAACTTTGCCAAGAAGGCATTGACTAGCTTTTCCCAAGAGTTCAGGCTTTCTTTAGGTTGTGAGTCCAACCATATCCTAGCTCTGTCTCTTACAGCAAAAGGGAATAGCATAAGTCTGTAGACCTCAGAGTCAACCCCATTAGTCTTGACAGTGTCATAGATTTGCAAGAATTTAGCTAAAAACTGATGAGGATCTTCCAATGGAAGTCCATGGAACTTGCAATTCTGTTGCATCAGAGAAACTAATTGAGGCTTAAGCTCAAAGTTGTTTGCTCCAATGGCAGGGATAGAGATGCTTCTCCCATAGAAGTCGGGAGTAGGTGCAGTGAAGTCACCCAGCACCTTCCTTGCATTGTTGGCATTGTTGTTATTTTCGGCTGCCATGTCTTCTTCTTCTTTGAAGATTTCTGTTAGGTCCTCAGAGAGTTGTGCCTTAGCTTCTCTTAGCTTTCGCTTCAAGGTCCTCTCAGGTTCAGGGTCAGCCTCAACAAGAATGCTTTTGTCTTTGCTCTTGCTCATATGAAAGAGAAAAGAACAAGAAAATATGGAATCCTCTATGTCACAGTATAGAGATTCCTTGAGGTGTCAGAGGAAAAGAAAAATAGAAGGAAGAAGTAGAAGAATTCGAACTTATCAAGAAAGATGGAGTTCGAATTGTGCATTAAGGAATAGTGTTAGTCCATAATAGAAGGATATGAGAAGAGGGGAAGAAATTTTTGAAAATAAATTAAAAATATTTTAAAAAACATTTTGAAAAATACTAATTAATTTTCGAAAACTAAGAGTGGAAAAGAAATCAAGTGATTTTTGAAAAAGATTTTGAAATTAGAAATCAAAAAGATATGATTGAAAACTATTTTGAAAAAGATGCGATTAAAATGATATGATTGAAAAGTTATGGTTTTAAAAAGATAAATTGAGAAGATATGATTTGAAAAACAATTTAAAAGGATTTAATTTTTAAAAATTAATGACTTGGCAAACAAGAAAAGATATGATTCAGACATTAAACCTTTCTCAACAGAAAAGGCAACATACTTGAAATGTTGAATGAAATCATCAATTGATAGCAAGTATTTTTGAAAATGGAAAGAAATTGATTTTGTAAAGGATTTGATTGAAAAGATTTGATTTGAAAAAGATTTGATTTTGAAAAGATTTTGAAAACTTGAAAAAATTTTAATTGAAAACAGAATCTTCCCTCTTGTGCCATCCTGGAGTTAAACGCCCAGAATGGTATCCATTCTGGCGTTTAACGCCCAAAACACTACCCTTTTGGGCGTTAAACGCCCAGCCAGGTACCCTTCTTCACTGGGCGTTTTGAACGTCCAGCGTTTTCTGTATAATTCCTCTGCTGTATGTTCTGAATCTTCAATTCTCTGTATTATTGACTTGAAAAGACACAAATTAAAATTTTTTTTGGATTTTTAATAATGAGGAATAATCAAAATGCAACTAAAATCAAATAACAATGCATGCAAGACACCAAACTTAGCAGTTTGTATACTACTGACACTAACAAAATGAGAATGCACATGAGAAGCAACAAAACACTCAAGATAAGAGAATTTAAAGATCAGAGCAAGGAAATCATCAAGAACATCTTGAAGATCACTTAAGACACATGAATGAATGCAAGAAGAACAAAAACATGCAATTGACACCAAACGTAAAATGAGGCACTAGACTCAACAAGAAACATACAATATTTTTGGTTTTTTATGATTTTGTAATTTTTTTGGATTTTTCGAAAATTAAGTGGAAAAGAACATAAAGGTATCAAAATTCTTAATGAGAATTCCAGGAATCATGCAATGTTAGTCTAAAGCTTCAGTCTAAAGGAATTAGACATGGCTAGCCAAGCTTCAGCGGGACATTGCATTCAAGAGCTAAATTGATGAGGATCAATCAGCTTTGGTGATGATAAGAACATCACCTTGAAACACTAGAAGTCAGTCTTAAGAACTCTGAAGAAAAATACCTAATCTAAGCAACAAGATGAACCGTCAGTTGTCCAAACTCAAAATAATCCCCGGCAACGGCGCCAAAACTTGGTGCACAAAATTGTGATCTCTACTTTTCACAACTCAAACAATCCCCGGTAATGGCTCCAAAAACTTGGTGCTTAATACCATGGTCTAAATATAATTTTACAACTTCGCACAACTAACCAGCAAGTGCATTGGGTCGTCCAAGTAATAAATCTTACGTGAGTAAGGGTCGATCCCACGGAGATTGTTGGTATGAAGCAAGCTATGGTCACCTTGTAAATCTCAGTCAGGCAGATTCAAATGGTTATGAATGATGAATAAAACATAAAGATAAAGATAGAGATACTTATGTAATTCATTGGTGAGAATTTCAGATAAGCGTATGAAGATGCTTTGTCCCTTCCGTCTCTCTGCTTTCCTACTGTCTTCATCCAATCCTTCGTACTCCTTTCCATGGCAAGCTGTATGTAGGGTTTCACCGTTGTCAGTGGCTACCTCCCATCCTCTCAGTGAAAATGTTCAATGCACCCTGTCACGGCACGGCAAATCATCTGTTGGTTCTCAATCAGGTTGGAATAGAATCCATTGATTCTTTTGCGTCTGTCACTAACGCCCAGCCTTCAGGAGTTTAAAGCTCGTCACAGTCATTCAATCATTGAATCCTACTCCGAATACCACAGACAAGGTTTAGACCTTCCGGATTCTCTTGAATGCCGCCATCAATTCTAGCTTATACCATGAAGATTCCGATTAAGGGATCCAAGAGATAAACATTCAAGCCTTGTTTGCTTGTAAAACGGAGGTGGTTGTCAGGCACTCGTTCATAAGTGAGAATGATGATGAGCGTCACATAATCATCACATTCATCATGTTCTTAGGTGAAAATGAATATCTTAGAACAAGAATAGGATGAATTGAATAGAAGAACAATAGTAATTGCATTAATACTTGAGGTACAGTAGAGCTCCACACCTTAATCTATGGTGTGTAGAAACTCCACCGTTGAAAATACATAAGAACAAGGTTCAGGCATGGCCGAATGGCTAGCCTCCCAATGATCTAAGATAGCATAAAACTACTCAAAGATAGCTACCCTGATGATCTAAGAACTAGACGTCCAAAGATGAAAATACAATAGTAAAAGGTTCTATTTGTAGAGAACTAGTAGCTTAGGGTTTACAGAAATGAGTAAATGACAGAAAAATCTACTTCTGGGCCCAGTTGGTGTGTGCTTGGGCTGAGAATTGAAGCTTTAATGTGTAGAGACTTTTCTTGGAGTTAAATGCCAGTTTCTATGCCAGTTTGGGCATTTAACTCCCATTCTTGTGCCAGTTCCGGCGTTTAACGCCGGGCAGTTTTGAGCTGATTTGGAACGCCAGTTTGGGCCATCAAATCTCGAGCAAAGTATAGACTATTATACATTGTTGGAAAGCCCAGGATGTCTACTTTCCAATGCCGTTGAGAGCACGCCAATTGGGCTTCTGTAGCCCCAGAAAATCCACTTCGAGTGCAGGGAGGTCAGAATCCAACAGCATCTGCAGTCCTTTTCAGTCTCTGAATCAGATTTTTGCTCAGGTCCCTCAATTTCAGCCAGAAAATACCTGAAATCACAGAAAAATACACAAAATCATAGTAAAGTCCAGAAAAGTGAATTTTAACTAAAAACTAACTAAAACATACTAAAAACATACTAAAAATAATGCCAAAAAACGTATAAATTATCCGCTCATCACAACACCAAACTTAAATTGTTGCTTGTCCCCAAGCAACTGAAAATCAAATAGGATAAAAAGAAGAGAATATACTATAAACTCTGAACTATCAATGAAACTTAGCTCCAATTAGATGAGCGGGACTAGTAGCTTTTTACCTCTGAACAGTTTTGGCATCTCGCTTTATCCTTTGAAGTTCAGAATGATTGGCTTCTATAGGAACTCAGAATTCAGATAGTGTTATTGATTCTCCTAGTAAAGTATGTTGATTCTTGAACACAGCTACTTTATGAGTCTTGGCTGTGGCCCAAAGCACTCTGTTTTCCAGTATTACCACCGGATACATCCATGCCACAGACACATAAATGGGTGAACCTTTTCAGATTGTGACTCAGCTTTGCTAGAGTCCCCAATTAGAGGTGTCCAGGGTTCTTAAGCACACTCTTTTTGCTTTAGATCACGACTTTAACCGCTTAGTCTCAAGTTTCCACTTGACACCTTCACGCCACAAGCACGTGGTTAGGGACAGCTTGGTTTAGCCGCTTAGGCCAGGATATTATTCCTGTAGGCCCTCCTATCCACTGATGCTCAAAGCCTTGAATCCTTTTTATTACCATTGCCTTTTGGTTTAAAGGGTTATTGGCTTTTTCTGCTTGTTCTTTCTTTCTTTTTTTTTTTGCAAGCTTTTCACTGCTTTTTCTTGCTTCAAGAATCATTTTTATGATTTTTCAGATCCTCAGTAACATGTCTCCTTTTTCATCATTCTTTCAAGAGCCAACAATTTTAACATTCACGAACAACAAATTCAAAAGACATATGCACTGTTCAAGCATACATTCAGAAAACAAAAAGTATTGTCACCGCATCAAAATAATTAAGCTAGTTTTAAAGATGAATTCGAAATCATGTACTTCTTGTTCTTTTGTAATAAAAACAGTTTTCATTTAAGAAAGGTGATGGATTCATAGGAGATTCATAACTTTAAGGCATAGACACTAAGACACTAATGATCATAAGACACAAACATAAATAAAACATAAAGCATAATTTTCGAAAAACAGGAAAATAAAGGACAAGGAGATTAAAGAACTGGTCCACCTTAGTGATGGCGGCTTGTTCTTCCTCTTGAAGATCTTATGGAGTGCTTGAGCTTTTCAATGTCTCTTCCTTGCCTTTGTTGCTCGTCTCTCATGATTCTTTGATCTTCTCTAATTTCATGGAGGAGAATGGAATGTTCTTGGTGCTCCACCCTTAGTTGTCCCATGTTGGAACTCAATTCTCCTAGGGAGGTATCGATTTGCTCCCAATAGTTTTGTGGAGGAAAGTGCATCCCTTGAGACATCTCAGGGATTTCATGATGAGAGGGGTCTCTTGTTTGCTCCATCCTTTTCTTAGTGGTATCCATGAAGACTTGGTCCAACCTTTGATCAAAGTTGACCTTTTTTTGAGTTTGAAAGGGACCTCGGGGATCACTTTCTTCATGGCCACAACTTCATAGAAGTGGTCTTGATGCACCCTTGAGATGAATCTCTCCATCTCCCATTACTCAGAGGTGGAAGCTTTTGCCTTCCCTTTCCTCTTTCTAGAGGTTTCTCCGGCCTTGGATGCCATAAATGGTTATGGAAAAACAAAAAGCAATGCTTTTACCACACCAAACTTAAAAGGTTTGCTCATCCTCGAGCAAAAGAAGAAAGAAGATAGTAGAAGAAGAAGAAATAGAGGAGATGGAGATGGCTTTGTGGTTCGACCAAAGGGGGAGAAGTAGTGTTTAGGTTGTGTGAAAATGAAGGAGTGAAGATGGGTTTATATAGGGGTGGAGAGAGGGTTAGGGTTCGGTTATGAATGGGTGGGTTTGGGAGAGAAAGTGGTTTGAATTTGAATGGTGAGGTAGGTGAGGTTTTATGAAGGATGGATGTGAGTGGTGAAGAGAAAGATGGGATTTGATAGGTGAGGGGTTTTTGGGGAAGAGGTCTTGAGGTGATTGGTGAATGGGTGAAGAAAAGAGAGGGTGGTGGGGTAGGTGGGGATCCTGTGGGGTCCACAGATCCTGAGGTGTCAAGGAAAAGTCATCCCTGCACCAAGTGGTGAGCAAAAATGCTCTCTGTGCCAATTCTGGCGTTAAACGCCGGGCTGGTGCCCATTTCTGGCATTTAACGCCAGCTTCTTACCCTTTCCTGGCGTTTAACGCCAGTCTGGTGCCCCTTTCTGGCGTTAAACGCCCAGAATGGTGCCAGACTGGGCGTTAAACGCCCATTTGCTGCCCTTACTGGCGTTTAAACACCAGCAAGGTTTTCCTCCAGGGTGTGCTATTTTTCTTTTTGTTTTTCATTCTGTTTTTGCTTTTTCAATTGATTTTGTGACTTCTCATGATCATCAACCTACAGAAAACATAAAATAACAAAGGAACAAAGATAAATATAACATTGAGTTGCCTCCCAACAAGCGCTTCTTTAATGTCAGTAGCTTGACAGAGGGCTCTCATGGAGCCTCACAGATACTCAGAGCAATGTTAGAACCTCCCAACACCAAACTTAGAGTTTGAATGTGGGGGCTCAACACCAAACTTAGAATTTGGTTGTGGCCTCCCAACACCAAACTTAGAGTTTGACTGTGGGGCTCTGTTGGGCTCTGTTTTGAGAGAAGCTCTTCATGCTTCCTCTCCATGGTGACAAAGGGATATCCTTGAGCCTTAAACACAAAGGATTCTTCATTCACTTGAATGATCAATTCTCCTCTGTCCACATCAATCACAGCCTTTGCTGTGGCTAGGAAGGGTCTGCCAAGGATGATGGATTCATCCATGCACTTCCCAGTCTCCAGAACTATGAAATCAGCAGGGATGTAATGGTCTTCAATCTTTACCAGAACATCCTCTACAAGTCCATAAGCTTGTTTTCTTGAACTGTCTGCCATCTCTAGTGAGATTCTTGCAGCTTGTACCTCAAAGATCCATAGCTTCTCCATTACAGAGAGAGGCATGAGGTTTATGCTTGACCCTAGGTCACACAGAGCCTTCTTAAAGGTCATGGTGCCTATGATACAAGGTATTGAAAACTTCCCAGGATCTTGTCTCTTTTGAGGTAATTTCTGCCTAGACAAGTCATCCAGTTCTTTGGTGAGCAAAGGGGGTTCATCCTCCCAAGTCTCATTACCAAATAACTTGTCATTTAGCTTCATGATTGCTCCAAGGTATTTAGTAACTTGCTCTTCAGTGACATACTCATCCTCTTCAGAGGAAGAATACTCATCAGAGCTCATGAATGGCAGAAGTAAGTCCAATGGAATCTCTATGGTCTCATTATGAGCCTCAGATTCCCATGGTTCCTCATTAGGGAACTCATTGGAGACCAGTGGACATCCATTGAGGTCTTCCTCAGTGGCGTTCACTGCCTCTTCCTCCTCTCCAAATTCGGCCATGTGGGTCATGTTAATGGCCTTGTATTCTCCTTTTGGATTCTCTTCTGTATTGCTTGGAAGAGTACTAGGAGGGAGTTCAGTAACTTTCTTACTCAGCTGACCCACTTGTGCCTCCAAGTTTCTAATGGAGGACCTTGTTTCAGTCATGAAACTTTGAGTGGTTTTGATTAGATCAGAGACCATGGTTGCTAAGTCAGAGTGGCTCTACTTAGAATTCTCTGTCTGTTGCTGAGAAGATGATGGAAAAGGCTTGCCATTGCTAAACCTGTTTCTTCCACCATTATTGTTGTTGAAACCTTGTTGAGGTTTCTGTTGATCCTTCCATGAGAGATTTGGATGATTTCTCCATGAAGAATTATAGGTGTTTCCATAGGGTTCTCCCATGTAATTCACCTCTTCCATTGAAGGGTTCTCAGGATCATAAGCTTCTTCTTTAGATGAAGCATCCTTAGTACTGCCTGGTGCATTTTGCATTCTAGATAGACTTTCAGAAATCAAATTGACTTGCTGAGCCAATATTTTGTTCTGAGCCAATATGGCATTCAGAGTATCAATCTCAAGAACTCCTTTCTTCTGATTTGTCCCATTGTTCACAGGATTCCTTTCAGAAGTGTACATGAATTGGTTATTTGCAACCATTTCAATTAGTTCTTGAGCTTCTATAGGCGTCTTCTTCAGATGAAGAGATCCTCTAGCAGAGCTATCCAAAGACATCTTGGACAGTTCAGACAGACCATCATAGAAAATACCTATGATGCTCCATTCAGAAAGTATGTCAGAGGGACACTTTCTGATCAATTGTTTGTATCTTTCCCAAGCTTCATTGAGGGATTCTCCTTCCTTTTGTCTGAAGGTTTGGACTTCCACTCTAAGCTTACTCAATTTTTGAGGTGGAAAGAACTTTGCCAAGAAGGCATTGACTAGCTTTTCCCAAGAGTTCAGGCTTTCTTTAGGTTGTGAGTCCAACCATATCCTAGCTCTGTCTCTTACAGCAAAAGGGAATAGCATAAGTCTGTAGACCTCAGAGTCAACCCCATTAGTCTTGACAGTGTCACAGATTTGCAAGAATTTAGCTAAAAACTGATGAGGATCTTCCAATGGAAGTCCATGGAACTTGCAATTCTGTTGCATCAGAGAAACTAATTGAGGCTTAAGCTCAAAGTTGTTTGCTCCAATGGCAGGGATAGAGATGCTTCTCCCATAGAAGTCGGGAGTAGGTGCAGTGAAGTCACCCAGCACCTTCCTTGCATTGTTGGCATTGTTGTTGTTTTCGGCTGCCATGTCTTCTTCTTCTTTGAAGATTTCTATTAGGTCCTCAGAGAGTTGTGCCTTAGCTTCTCTTAGCTTTCGCTTCAAGGTCCTCTCAGGTTCAGGGTCAGCCTCAACAAGAATGCTTTTGTCTTTGCTCTTGCTCATATGAAAGAGAAAAGAACAAGAAAATATGGAATCCTCTATGTCACAGTATAGAGATTCCTTGAGGTGTCAGAGGAAAAGAAAAATAGAAGGAAGAAGTAGAAGAATTCGAACTTATCAAGAAAGATGGAGTTCGAATTGTGCATTAAGGAATAGTGTTAGTCCATAAATAGAAGGATATGAGAAGAGGGGAAGAAATTTTTGAAAATAAATTAAAAATATTTTAAAAAACATTTTGAAAAATACTAATTAATTTTCGAAAACTAAGAGTGGAAAAGAAATCAAGTGATTTTTGAAAAAGATTTTGAAATTAGAAATCAAAAAGATATGATTGAAAACTATTTTGAAAAAGATGCGATTAAAAAGATATGATTGAAAAGTTATGGTTTTAAAAAGATAAATTGAGAAGATATGATTTGAAAAACAATTTAAAAAGATTTAATTTTTAAAAATTAATGACTTGGCTAACAAGAAAAGATATGATTCAGACATTAAACCTTTCTCAACAGAAAAGGCAACATACTTGAAATGTTGAATGAAATCATCAATTGATAGCAAGTATTTTTGAAAATGGAAAGAAATTGATTTTGTAAAGGATTTGATTGAAAAGATTTGATTTGAAAAAGATTTGATTTTGAAAAGATTTTGAAAACTTGAAAAAATTTTAATTGAAAACAGAATCTTCCCTCTTGTGCCATCCTGGAGTTAAACGCCCAGAATGGTATCCATTCTGGCGTTTAACGCCCAAAACACTACCCTTTTGGGCGTTAAACGCCCAGCCAGGTACCCTTCTTCACTGGGCATTTTGAACGTCCAGCTTTTTCTGTATAATTCCTCTGCTGTATGTTCTGAATCTTCAATTCTCTGTATTATTGACTTGAAAAGACACAAATTAAAATTTTTTTTGGATTTTTAATAATGAGGAATAATCAAAATGCAACTAAAATCAAATAACAATGCATGCAAGACACCAAACTTAGTAGTTTGTATACTACTGACACTAACAAAATGAGAATGCACATGAGAAGCAACAAAACACTCAAGATAAGAGAATTTAAAGATCAGAGCAAGGAAATCATCAAGAACATCTTGAAGATCACTTAAGACACATGAATGAATGCAAGAAGAACAAAAACATCCAATTGACACCAAACTTAAAATGAGACACTAGACTCAACAAGAAACATACAATATTTTTGGTTTTTTATGATTTTGTAATTTTTTTGGATTTTTCGAAAATTAAGTGGAAAAGAACATAAAGGTATCAAAATTCTTAATGAGAATTCCAGGAATCATGCAATGTTAGTCTAAAGCTTCAGTCTAAAGGAATTAGACATGGCTAGCCAAGCTTCAGCAGGACATTGTATTCAAGAGCTAAATTGATGAGGATCAATCAGCTTTGGTGATGATAAGAACATCACCTTGAAACACTAGAAGTCAGTCTTAAGAACTCTAAAGAAAAATACCTAATCTAAGCAACAAGATGAACCGTCAGTTGTCCAAACTCAAAATAATCCCCGGCAACGGCGCCAAAAACTTGGTGCACAAAATTGTGATCTCTACTTTTCACAACTCAAACAATCCCCGGTAATGGCTCCAAAAACTTGGTGCTTAATACCATGGTCTAAATATAATTTTACAACTTCGCACAACTAACCAGCAAGTGCATTGGGTCGTCCAAGTAATAAATCTTACGTGAGTAAGGGTCGATCCTACGGAGATTGTTGGTATGAAGCAAGCTATGGTCACCTTGTAAATCTCAGTCAGGCAGATTCAAATGGTTATGAATGATGAATAAAACATAAAGATAAAGATAGAGATACTTATGTAATTCATTGGTGAGAATTTCAGATAAGCGTATGAAGATGCTTTGTCCCTTCCGTTTCTCTGCTTTCCTACTGTCTTCATCCAATCCTTCGTACTCCTTTCCATGGCAAGCTGTATGTAGGGTTTCACCGTTGTCAGTGGCTACCTCACATCCTCTCAGTGAAAATGTTCAATGCACCCTGTCACGACACGGCTAATCATCTGTCGGTTCTCAATCAGGTTGGAATAGAATCCATTGATTCTTTTGCGTCTGTCACTAACGCCTAGCCTTCAGGAGTTTGAAGCTCGTCAAAGTCATTCAATCATTGAATCCTACTCAGAATACCACAGACAAGGTTTAGACCTTCCAGATTCTCTTGAATGCCACCATCAATTCTAGCTTATACCACGAAGATTCCGATTAAGGGATCCAAGAGATAAACATTCAAGCCTTGTTTGCTTGTAGAACAGAGGTGGTTGTAAGGCACTCGTTCATTAGTGAGAATGATGATGAGCATCACATAATCATCACATTCATCATGTTCTTGGGTGCAAATGAATATCTTAGAACAAGAATAGGATGAATTGAATAGAAGAACAATAGTAATTGCATTAATACTCGAGGTACAGCAGAGCTCCACACCTTAATCTATGGTGTGTAGAAACTCCACCGTTGAAAATACATAAGAACAAGGTTCAGGCATGGCCGAATGGCCAGCCTCCCAATGATCTAAGATAGCATAAAACTACTCAAAGATAGCTACCCTGATGATCTAAGAACTAGACGTCCAAAGATGAAAATACAATAGTAAAAGGTTCTATTTGTAGAGAACTAGTAGCTTAGGGTTTACAGAAATGAGTAAATGACAGAAAAATCCACTTCCGGGTCCACTTGGTGTGTGCTTGGGCTGAGCATTGAAGCTTTCATGTGTAGAGACTTTTCTTGGAGTTAAACGCCAGTTTCTATGCCAGTTTGGGCGTTTAACTCCCATTCTTGTGCCAGTTCCGGCGTTTAACGCCGGGCAGTTTTGAGCTGATTTGGAACGCCAGTTTGGGCCATCAAATCTCGGGCAAAGTATGGACTATTATATATTGCTGGAAAGCCCAGGATGTCTACTTTCCAATGCCGTTGAGAGCGCGCCAATTGGGCTTCTGTAGCTCCAGAAAATCCGCTTCAAGTGCAGGGAGGTCAGAATCCAACAGCATCTGCTGTCCTTTTCAGTCTCTGAATCAGATTTTTGCTCATGTCCTTCAATTTCAGCCAGAAAATACCTGAAATTATAGAAAAACACACAAACTCATAGTAAAGTCTAGAAAAGTGAATTTTAACTAAAAACTAATAAAAATATACTAAAAACTAACTAAAACATACTAAAAACATACTAAAATAATGCCAAAAAGCGTATAAATTATCCGCTCATCACCCCTACACTAGAAGGGTCAACTTTAATCAAAGGTTGGACCAAGTCCTTATGGACATATGTGTGGAAGGAGCTCAATGGAAAAGAGACTCCAAAGGCAAGCCAGTTCAACTAAGAATACTGGACCTCAAGCCTATGGCTAGAGGATGGTTGGAGTTCATTCAACGCTCCATCATTCTCACTAGCAACCGATCTAAAGTTACTGTGGATCGGGCCATCATGATTCATAGCATCATGATTGGAGAGGAAGTAGAAGTTCATGAAGTCATCTCTAATGAAATCTACAAAATAGCCGAAAAGCCCTCCACCATGGCAAGGCTAGGTTTTCCTCACCTTATTTGCCATTTATGTTACTCAGCTGGAGTCATCATAGAAGGAGACATCCCCATTGAAGAGGATAAGCCCATCACCAAGAAGAGGATGGAGCAAGCAAGAGAGACCCTCCACGGATCTCAAGAGATGCATGAGGAAGCTCATCATCAAGAAATCCCTGAGATGCCTCAAAGGATGCACTTTCCTCCCAACAACTATTGGGAACAACTCAACACTTCCTTAGAAGATTTGAGCTACAATGTGGAACAATTAAGGGTGGAACATCATGAGCACTCCATCATTCTCCATGAAATAAGAGAAGATCAAAGAGCAATGAGGGAGGAGCAACAAAGGCAAGGAAGGGACATAGAAGAGCTTAAGGACATTGTTGGTCCTTCAAGAAGAAGACGCCACTAAGGTAGATTCATTCCTTGTTCTTATTTCTTTCTGCTTTTTGGTTTTTATGTTGTGTTCATTTATGTTTTGTGTCTCTACTTCATGATCATTAGTGTTTAGTAACCATGCCTTAAAGTTATGAATAAGTCCATTAATCCTTCACCTTTCTTAAATGAAAAATGTTTCTAATTCAAAAGAACAAGAAGTACATGAATTTCGAATTTATCCTTGAATTTAGTTCAATTATATTGATGTGGTGACAATACTTTTTGTTTTCTGAATGAATACTTAAACAGTGCATATTTTTGATCTTGTAGTTTATGAATGTTAAAACTGTTGGCTCTTGAAAGAATGATGAACAAAGAGAAATGTTATTGATGATCTAAAAAATCATAAAATTGATTCTTGAAACAAGAAAAAGCAGTGAAAAAGTAAAAAGCTTGCGAAAAAAAAAGTAGCGAAAAAAAATAGAAAGAAAAAGAAAAAGCAAGCAGAAAAAGCCAATAGCCCTTAAAACCAAAAGGCAAGGGTAAAAAGGATCCAAGGCTTTGAGCATCAATGGATAGGAAGGCTCAAGGAAATAAAATCCAAGCCTAAGCGGCTAATTCAAGCTGTCCCTAACCATGTGCTTGTGTCATGCAGGTCCAAGTGAAAAACTTGAAATTGAGTGGTTAAAGTCGTGATCCAAAGCAAAAAGAGTGTGCTTAAGAGCTCTGGACACCTCTAACTGGGGACTCTAGCAAAGCTGAGTCACAATCTGAAAAGGTTCACCCAGTCATGTGTCTGTGGCATTTATGTATCCGGTGGTAATACTGTAAAACAAAGTGCTTAGGCCCACGGCCAAGACTCATAAAAGTAGTTGTGTTCAAGAATCAACAAACTTAACTAGGAGAATCAATAACACTATCTGAAATTCTAAGTTCCTAGAGATGCTAATCATTCTAAGCTTCAAAGGAAAAAGTGAGATGCCAAAACTGTTCAGAAGCAAAAAGCTACAAGTCCCGCTCATGTAATTAGAATTAATATTCATTGATATTTTGGAATTTATAGTATATTCTCTTCTTTTTATCCTATTTGATTTTCAGTTGCTTGGGGACAAGCAACAATTTAAGTTTGGTGTTGTGATGAGCGGATAATTTATACGCTTTTTGGAATTGTTTTTAGGTAGTTTTTAGTAAGTTCAAGCTACTTTTAGGGATGTTTTCATTAGTTTTTATGTTAAATTCACATTTCTGGACTTTACTATGAATTTGTGTGTTTTTCTGTGATTTCAGGTAAATTCTGGCTGAAATTGAGGGACTTGAGCAAAACTCTGATAGGAGGCTGACAAAGGACTGCTGATGCTGTTGGAATCTGACCTCCCTGCACTCGAAATGAATTTTTTGGAGCTACCGAACTTTAAATGGCGCGCTCTCAACGGCGTTGGAAAGTAGACATCCAGAGCTTTCCAGCAATATATAATAGTCCATACTTTATTCGGGAATTGACGACGTAAACTGGTGCTCAACGCCAGTTCGATGTTGCTGTCTAGAGTCAAACGCCAGAAATACGTCACGACCCGGAGTTGAACGCCCGAAACACGTTACAACTTGGCGTTCAACTCCAAGAGAAGCCTCAGCTCGTGAATAGATCAAGCTCAGCCCAAATATACACCAAGTGGGCCCCAGAAGTGGATTTATGCATCAATTACTTACTTCTGTATACCCTAGTAGCTAATTTATTATAAATATAACTTTTTACTAGTGTATTGAAGAATCTTTGGACGTTTTGTTCTTAGACCATGGGGGCTGGCCATTCGGCCATGCCTGAACCTTTCACTTATGTATTTTCAACAGTGGATTTTCTACACACCATAGATTAAGGGTGTGGAGCTCTGCTGTACCTCAAGTTTCAATACAATTACTATTATTTTCTATTCAATTCTCTTTATTCCTATTCTAAGATATTCGTTGCACTTCAACTTGATGAATGTGATGATCCGTGACACTCATCATCATTCTCACCTATGAACGCGTGTGACTAACAACCACTTCCGTTCTACCTTAGGCCGGGCGCATATCTCTTGGATTCCTTAAACAGAATCTTCGTGGTATAAGCTAGAATTGATGGCGGCATTCATAGGAATCCGGAAAGTCTAACCTTGTCTGTGGTATTCCGAGTAGGATTCCGGGATTGAATGACTGTGACGAGCTTCAAACTCCTGAAGGCTGGGCGTTAGTGACAGACGCAAAAGAATCAAGGGATTCTATTCCAACCTGATTGAGAACCGACAGATGATTAGCCGTGCTGTGACAGAGCATTTGGACCATTTTCACTGAGAGGATGGGATGTAGCCATTGACAACGATGATGCCCTACATATAGCTTGCCATGGAAAGGAGTATGAAGGATTGGATGAAAGCAGTAGGAAAGCAGAGATTCAAAAGGAGCACAGCATCTCCATACATCTATCTGAAATTCCCACCATGGAAATACATGAGTAACTTTATCTTTATTTCCTGCTTATTATTTATTATTTTCGAAAACCCAATAATCAATTACTATCTGCCTGACTGAGATTTACAAGATGACCATAGCTTGCTTCATACCAACAATCTCTGTGGGATCGACCCTTACTCACGTAAGGTATTACTTGGATGACCCAGTACACTTGCTGGTTAAGTTGAACAGAGTTGTGTCCACACATAGCAAAGAGCCACAATAATGACTCCATACAATAACAAAGAATACTATATTGATGTGATCACAATTTCATCCACCAGTCGGCGGCGACTGGACGCAGCTCCTCTAGCTCGCGTTTCCTTCTTCTCCGTCGGTGGCTATGGCTCGTGCTCTCTTCAGGTCGCGGTTCAGCCTCTGACGCGGTGCAAGGATGATCGGCGACAACGTCCAGATCTCCAGCGACAGCATGAGGATGCACGGCGGTGGCTTCTGCAGGGACTCCTCGCGATCGCTCTCCCCTCTCTCCTCCATCAATGGTGACAACGACGGCACTGGCGGCGAGGAAGATGATCGGCACGGTGACGGGCTCAGCAGCTGCGTCGCCCTCCTCCCCTCTCGGATTTGTTCCTCGCCCTCTCAGATCTCCCTTCTCCTCTAATAGGAACGGCGGCGACGGTGGCAGAGACACCCACCGCGCCGCCTTTCCTCCTTCTCCCCCTAACCCTTTCATTCTTCGTTCCTTCATCTTTCAGCTGTTGCTGCTGTAGTATTAGGGAGTATGTGTGTTTCAGGAAACCGGGTAACCGGGTAGGGTTCCAGGGTTAGGGTTGTGTGTGTTGAATTTTAGGATTAGGGTAAAATTAGGTACAAGGGTAATTTTGTAATTTCACATAAAATTGGGAATGATATAGTAATTGAAACCCAAATTAAATCCAACACTACTTGCATATAGAAAAATACCATTTTCTCATCAATTTTTTTACAAATTACTTTCAATAAAATGCCCAAGTCAAATAATTAGAAATAATATACTTAATTCCTTCATTTTCCAAAATAGCAGTATTAATATTTAAAATATTACTTATCTAATCCAAATCATATAAAATCCTTATTATTTCATAACTGCCAACTTTATAATTTAAATATAGAAAATAATCCAATAATCATCTCAAATTCAATAAATCAAAACTTGCCTTAATTGTCTTTAATAAAACAATTTCTGAAATTAAGGCTATAAATAAATATATGATTTGAGACTTGATCATAATAAGACTTTTCAAAGGTTCTGGGTCTTACACAATTAGCCACTTATATGCCAACCTCTTCCATAAATACCTGTACTACAATAATATATCATCGTACATATCGAAAACACAAAAAAGATCATCTAATATAATTCAAGTCAAGTAATGCATCAATGTTGGACATCACTCCATGTTTCCCACGCTTCCGATGTTGTCTGTCACCATTTGTTCCCACTTGCTTCTTTCTTAAAGCACCCCTCCACCTTATATTCAAGATGAATAATATGAAACAAATGTTCCATGCACTTTGTTTTATTTCTCAAGAACCTTAGTTCCACTTTGTTTCTTCTTTTCCTTTAATCCAGTCAACAATAGCTTTATAATCAATGATCATTTTCAACTCTTCTTCTCCTGCGCTAAACTTCTCAAGTAAAAATTATGTTGCTCCTTGCATACGTTTAAGTAACGTCTCACCTCTTGAACATTCAGATACAAGATTTTCCATATAACATTTCACTTGACCAGCATACTTTGTTACATATCCTCCAATTGCATACATATTAGTATTGGACATATATTTGACACATTGCCACCATATCCATTTTCTCTCCACTTTTTTCTCAAATCTCATCAAGCTATCAATCTTAATCTTGTTTTCCTTCTTTTCCATTGCACCACCATTTCCTATTCCCATGCACTATTTTAAGGTATTATTTTTTTTTTCAAATATCACTTCTACACCTTCATACAATCCATATAATACTAAAAAAATAAAGTATCCATTCTTTTTTTTTCGTTTATCTACATTATGAGACATCTAACATTCAAACTAAGTTTTTACCTCCCTACTACCTACCCAACATATATTTCCCAACACAACGTTTGCCACCATATATTTAGAGTATACTTACAGTGCAAGAACAAATGGTTCATCGTCTCTAGTTTATCACTACACATCACACACATTTCATCACGTTGATTTATGATACATCTCCTTAAGAGGACATCCTTTGTATTTAAGGCTCCTAAAATCACGAACCACAACAATATTTCTACTCTTGGTGGCACCACTTCTTGCCAAATATTGTCAAACACATGCTTCATTGTTAAACTCCTAAAAATTGCAATCAATTTGAAGTGGTTGAGTGATAATCTTCTCATTCCGTGTGGTTTGATGGAAAACTATACTCCTAAAAGTAGCTTCTATATTCTCCTTTTTGCAGGTTATAATTAAGCCCTTTCTTATTTCTTATATATGATTGATATATGAATAAAAAATAGTGTTTGCATATTCAATTCTTTAGATAAATTACCTTGGTCTGGTGGGTTAATGCTAATGCTCTATATAGGGGATATAACCATCAATCTTTATCTCCAACCCTTTAAATTTTCATAACGAAGTAGTTAGTCTTCATTATTTTTCATATTATAGTATTTGCTTCTTCATCTCATCCTACTAATAGTGGCTATCAATTTTTTAAACAGGTCTAACAATAGCCGACATATCATTTCTGCATATCTTTACACCTGGAAAACTGACAACACAGCTCTCCAAGCTGAATTTCTTAATATATGGTTTGTGGCCTAGAAATGCGCCTTATCCTTGTCCATTATCTTGTTCAAGCAATAAATTTCAAGTAAGCCTGTTGAATATATTAATTAGACTTTATCCATTTTCATTTATCTTGATATTTAATAAATTAATTATTAATTATTTTTGTGATTTATTCTCATAGATAAAGACCTTGACATCTTAATTAATGATTGATTGGCTAAATCTAATAGACAAAATACGCAATAGTTATTTTTTGTCAAAGCAATGGAAAAAGACATGGACCTTGTAATTTCACTAAGTTTAATCAAGTTCGATATTTTAAATTGGTCATTGCTATTAAAATACCCTTATGATATTTTTTTTACACAATTATTATTCTTGTTGTTGTTGTTGTTGTTGTTGTTGTTGTTGTTGTTGTTGTTGTGTAAAAAATAAGGTTCAATTATTGATTCCCTAGATATAAATAAATAATATTAACAACAGCAGCAAACTTTTAATTTGAATCAAATATTACACGTGCACAAAGAGAGGAGGCTTATTAATGAATTGGTGTTATTATAACATACAAGAATAACATATGATTCGTATATTTACTAATCAATTAATTCCTGTGGTGAAAGAGAAGAGGTTTTCTTTGTAAATCCATGTACCAAACTTACCTGCTTTGATACCAATATTGTGAGCTACTTTGCTTGTGATGACATCAAAAGAAGCCAATTCATCGTTATAGCTTCTGATATAAAATATTACATCACATTTGTTGCCTATTTCCATTAGAAGATCAACTTTTAGAAAGGGTCCAATTGTGAAAAGCTTCACCCAAGATTCTTCTACACCAACTTCACCCAAAATGAATATTTCAATCCGACTATTCTCAACAAAAGAGGATATCAGAGCAAGAGACTCGTTGAGCACTACCAATGCTCTGGTAAGGAAGCGACCATAATTACTTTGCAGCCAAGCAATCGATGTAGTTTGAAACGTTTTAGTGCTGAGGTTAAATGACACAATTACCTCTTCTCCGTTGCGCCAACCCCTTTTCCAATACTCCCTACCCCTCCAGTGCTATACTCCATTCAAGTACCTTACAAAACCTTGATGTAAATATTGGTCTGTTTCTATGTCAAAAAGCTCAAGTTTCTTCCAACAATTACTTTTTAGACTATAAATTTGCCAAATTGATGGACCATAATCATCACAGTAAAATGTATGTTGAACGTAATATACACATTGAATAACTTTGTAGTCATCATTGACATTATCATAACCAAATCCAACACTTACACACGGATTAAACATCTGCTCTCCAGGAATAACACACGGAGGAATAATTTTATGCTCATCGGTTTTAGGGTTCCAAAGACCAATTTTTACAACATAATCAGATTGTTCATAGTGGCATATGATACCATTAACACAGTCTGCAATAGTGCCGGGAATATACTCCTCAAACAGACTTGGCAAAATTAATGTAACCATGTTTTCATACCTCTCTCCAGAAAGTAAATGCACATCATATTGATGATGGACGACGTGTTCTACACTTTCGTCATCGAAATCGTCTCCATCACTTCCGTCATCAAAGTTGTCTCCATCACTTCCATCATTGAAATCGTCTCCATCATTTCCGTCATTGAAATCGTCTCCATCATTTCCGTCATCATATTCACGAACGTGTCCATCACTTCTATCATCATATTCTCTCCATAGAAGGAGAGACGATGAATAAGCAGATTTAGATTTTAAATTTTCGTAGTACACGCTCTTGAAATCAGAATTCTCAAGTAAATTTAGCCAAGACTTCTGTACGCAACTAAATCGCTTCAAAGATTTAACAGATAATTTTGCTAGAATTCTCAATACAATATCATTAGGAAGCTAATTGCTATGGTTGCCTATTTCCATTGAAGATGAATATGGAAACAAATAGAGGATAGGGTCTTGCGATTGTGCTGTGCCTCGCAACATGTTACGAAAAATAAATTAGATTCCAACATACAAGTTTAAAAAAATTTCAATGGTTTTACATTTTTGTCGATCTATTTGTTTCTTTCCTAATCAAGATCTCCAATAATATATAGGACTTTACATCAAACAAATCAAATTGATTGAATGTGAGCCGATAATATTAGGAAGACAAAAAAAATAACCAAAACTTCTCTTATTTAATATTTATTAATTATTACAATAATTAATGAATACTAAATAAAATAAATTACGATTATTTTAGCTAAATTTTTTTTTGTGACCAAACATTTTTTTGTTATTTTGATTATCAAACATTTTCTCTTATAGTTATTGGTAATGCTAGGGAAAAAAATAAAAACTTACCTTATTTAACATTTATTAAATCTTATTTAGTATTCATTAATTACTGCAGTAATTAATGAATACTAAACAAAATAAATTTTAACTAATTTTGGTTAAATTTTTTTGTTACCAAATATGTTCGAATTGGAACACCTGAATTTGCATTTGCAATCACAAACATAAATGTATAATTATTATTATTACGCTTAGTTTATTCTTAAACAATACTAGATTCTACTAGTTTAAAAAGAAAGAAAGAAATAACCTAAGCTGAAAATAACTATTTGTCATTAATGTTTTGCCTATACAAAATAGTAAGATAAATCGATCTTAAAAGAAATTTTACTTTATTATTATTTGTATTATTTGTGTTACGTTGTTGGGAAATAAAAAAAAAAGTTTTGGAGGTGAAATTAAATTGACATAATTCTAAAAAATAACAGTACTAAATCAAGTACAAATAAAAGAAATATATATTGTATTTTCTATTTATTACTATTATTATTATTATTATTATTATTATTATTATTATTATTATTATTATTATTATTATTATTATTATTATTATTATTATTATTATTATTATTATTATTATTATTATTATTATAGTGTGATAAATATGGATCAATAGGTTTTAATTTATAACTTTGTCTAAACTAACTAATTTTAGTAAAAGATTAATTTTCACGGATTTCATGATCTATTAAAGTGGAAAAGTTTGAATAATAATAAAAATATTTAATATACAAACACTAATATTCAAATAATTGAGAAATCACTATTTATTCATAAGATTTAGGTTAACTTTAGTTATTGTATAGTATGATAAACTTTTAACACATTAAATAAAATAAAAATAAAAGTTAGAACCAAAAAGAAAGAAAACTTCAAAATGTGCACTATTTTTTACTCATACAATGAATTGAAATACTAATCTAAAATATAAGTATATAACTAAATAATTTAACTTGCTAGAAATTTGGATTAATGCACCACATAAACTACCTGTTTTGTTGATTTTTAGCAAATTGATGGTGGTTCGATATCTAATAATCTGGGAGCGAAACCTACTCCTCTTTGCAGGTACCAATTTTTTATAAGTGCATCAAAGTGTCTTAAATTAGACGAGTATAGAAATAAAAAGTAAATTAAAATTTGTAAAAGAATGAAGGAAGTGAACAACAAAGCATTCGAAAGTAAATTGACTGAAATAAAAAAAAAATTTGCATTGAAATTTAAACAAAGCAGTAAAATGCCTTTGACATGAAAATTAAAGGTGCTGGAATGTAAATCTGACAAGGAAATTAAATGGTGCTTGAAAGATAAATTGGACGGGAAAAGTAAAGTTTTACAGAAATTGTAAATGGAAAAATAAAGACAAGTGGAAGGAACCCTATAGAAATTTCACTCGAAGCAGACTCAGAAAGTCGTTGAGATGTGAGTGTGCGTGAGTAATTTCTGAAGTAAAATTCCAACCCTTATTTCTTAAAACTCCCTAATCTTTATAACCCACATCTGTAACCGGCCCCTAATCACACGATATTGCCTTGTGTGCGGATTCTTAGGTAACCGTTCCTACTCTTCTGCCTATAGACGTTGCCCATAAATTCCTCATTCGGATAAAGCCTTCAACTTCTCAACTTAGCGTAACCGCTCGATTCTCTATTCGAGCAACTATTCGATTTCTTACTCGAATGCTTGCTCGACTATGCTAGGTCGATTCAATAAGGAATTCGAATCGAGTCTGTGTCGAGTAACTCTCGATTAATGCCTGCACGTGCGCCCTTTTCGACCTTTGTTCTCACCCTAACATCTCTTCAATATCTTGAACTAGCTTATCCTAGTCGAAGATATTTTCCGACTAACAAATTGTCCCCTAGGATTAATGTGTTTTCTTTCGAAATCACTTCTTGGAAAGTGAAACACTTAATCATAATTCAAACATTAACCTCCTGAATCAGTAATAATTACCATTTAACTTTCCCATTAATACTGACCCGTTCGACATGTTTCCCGTGACTTGCGCTTTCTCTCTCCACCCCTTCGCCTTCTACGCAAAGTTACCTCCTTTCTCTTTGAACTCCATCTACGATTATGGCTACAGTGAAACTTCCTTTAAATTCGACACTTCCACCTTTGGTAGACTTTCTCGAACCTTTATTCTCTCGATTTCTCTCGCATCCATTTTTCTTACACAACCTCCATTCTCCAATCTTCATTCCTTTTTGCTCTGTGACGGCTGCTTCTTCATCTCATGCTGCTGCCCAAGACAATGGTAAAGGCCCCATGGTGGAACCACCAGCTCCTCTAGCTCTTCATGTGTTAAATCAAGTCAATGATGAAGTCATTGACGACCCACAGCTTCAAATCAATGATCCCAGAATCCTAATTCCTTTCACGATAGGTGGAGATGTCTATTGTTTCATTGGACCTATCGAAAACCTAGAAAGAGCAAACAAAAAACTGCCTTTCTTCCCTAGTGCTCAAGGGGAAGATTTGTTGATCAACCAAGATCTTGATATATCCCTCTTCATCAACCAGAAACCCTTTAGAAATAACCCAAAGATTAACCCTCGAGGGACTGACTTCACAGCCTGGTATGAACGCCTGGCTCCCACAAAAAGTGCTGCTTGGGGGGCTCTTGAGATCCAAGAACTTCTGAGACTCTCCCACTTCTCATCTTCAACTCTCCCTTGGATGATTGGAGCCGTAACCTTCTTTTGGAATAGGACTACCAACAATTTCCACCTTCCTTGTGGAATGATTGGTATGTCTCTTTTGGACGTAGCTGCTATTACAGGACTTCCAATCAGTCCTCCAGTTTTCACTTCCGACATGCAACCCCGGCAACAATACAACATTGCCCGCATGACCTCTTATAGTGACTTCATTACTCACCACATGGGTGCAGAGAACTCTGCCATTACGGATGACGAACATGTAGCCTTTCTGTACTACTGACTAAATGCAATTATTTTTTGTTCCCGAAGTGTCTAGATGTCAAAGTTTTTTCTTCCTCTAGCTGCTCTGCTTCATGAAGGAAATAATCTCAATTTGGCCAAGCTTCTTCTATGGCATATTTTTGAAGAGCTTGGCCAGTTTGTAAATTGTCTTTGAAACAATTATTTAATCATCACAGGCGGCCCTCTCTGGCTTCTCCAACTATAGCTCAATGCCATTTTTGACAAATATATGATATAGCCTGAGGGTGGTGCTACTGATAAACAGCACATCGAAGGCCTCCGATTAGCTGATTTTAAGCCAAATTTTCCAGACACACAATCGGATGAAGACCAATTTTGGGCTATTTTCTCCCTCTTCCATACTTGTAAAGACTTTTACAATGAAAAGCTCAATTTTGCCCCTTTTTTACGTCAAAATTGTGGTCCTGCGTGGCTTGAGCGCTTACTGTTTCCAAATGATGCTGAAGAAAATGAACTTGCAAATCGAAGTTGTGCAAATTTGCTGGCTGTTCAAGTAATTCCCACAGGGCTACCCCAACACAAAAACGAAAGGTTTAAAGTGACTATATACGCTCCTCATTTCACAACCAGACAATTGGGCTTCTCACAAGCTGTCCCAATTTCACTCCCTCAAAACAATAAGCCATTTTGTCATATCACTCTGACTTCACAAAGAGAACTTAATGCCTGCCTCTTGAAAAATCAACAACAGAGAATTTTTTAACTACCTCGTTTATGACCGAAGTTCATATATCACCAAATCTTGCTTCAAATGGTAGACTGTTTACTACTCTAGGTACAATCATGCCTTAGAAGAAATCAAGCATTTAGTTGTTCGAACAACCCCTGCTGCTGAGGGTTCTCCTAAAAGAACTCAAAAAAGAAAAGCTGACACCACAACCTCCGCTCGACAACCGCAACGAAAGAGTCGAAGGACTCCCACAAGAACTTCCAGAAGGGTAACTATTCTCTACCTATATACATGCACTTCGAATTGAAATATTTCAAAAATCACATTTACTGCATAACTCCTAATTTCGATCTTTCATCAGTTACAGTTGCAACCCTCGAGTGAGAGCTCTAATGAAAATGAGCAATCTATTCGGAACATCCTTGCTGCTTCCCCACAATCAGAGGATATAGCTAATTCGGATCCGGGTCCTCAATTAATTCGAAGGACAAGATCCATTCCGGTAACATTATATCATTTCTACAAATATTTCAGTTAAGTTAGAATAAATCTTAACTTATAACTGTGTACCTTGCATGTCAGCCTACTACTGCTGCTCAATCAATCACCTCACCACTGACACTTGATCAGCCACCTCAACAACAACAACAAGACATAAGACAATCCACATCTCACTCATCAATCTAGGTTACAGGATCTGTTCAGCCTCTCCAAATTGCGTTTCCACCTTCCACTGGGACACAAGTGGTTGATTTAACGACAGAGCATACCCAACACTCACTAATGCAAACTTTGAGTGCTGAACATACCTCTCTAATCATTCAGTCTGCACCTTCATCCGAATTTCAAGCGGCCCCCGATTTTGACTCCCCATCTCGAGTTGCTGAGACTACTGGGCCTGATTCGGATTCTCCATCGAGATTCCAGGAAACCTTTCCTTCTCCTCAAAGAGCCTCCAGTCCTCCCCCAACAAGCTGAATTTCAAACTCCCCCTGGTCAAGGATCTGGAAATTTAGGTGTTTCTACCGAACCTATAACCACCACCTTGACCAACCTGGTTTCCCTCATAAAACAAGCTATCGAAGAAGACAAAGTGCATGTTCCTACCCCTATACTCCTTGATCCTTCTACATCTGGTCCTACATTCGAGCTGAATGTTAACGCTCGAGAATAACTTCTATCACTCCTCAAACTCTTGGACCATTCACTTACTGACTGGATTAATGATGCAGCCCTCAATAGGCTTTTGTCCGATCTTTTAAACTCTGCTTTTGAACTTCCAGCTCCTACTCCACATTCCACCATAGTCCATCAATTCAAACAAATCGCCAACAACAGCGTAGCTACCTAGAACAAGCTTCAAGAAATCGAAAACGAAGAAGCTAAGATCAAAACTGTGATAGAAGGCCATACTGCAGCCCTTCAACCAATCAAAGCTTCCTGTGAAGAATTTGATTTGAGAATCTCTCAGGCTATTTCTGTTTTAGCTCATTATGATAGGGAAGAGATAAAACTTGAAGCAGAATTGGCCCAGATTAATGAAAATCTTGCCAAAATTTGCAAGAGAAGAGCTGATATAGCCACACCTTTGGCCACTGCCCAGCAAGAACAACAACAACTCATCCAAGAAATTGTTTCTATTGAGACCAAACAAGAATAATGTGGGAGACAACTTGAAAAGGTCTAATACGAAAAATTTAGGCATGCTGAGGCGCTTTCAGTTCTGAACAATGAAAGGGTAAAGCTACGCTCGGACTTAGCACAACTCATGGCACCTCATATTTTTTCTCCTTAGACTTTGGTATTTGTAATGGTTTCCCTTTCTTTCGGACTTATGCATTTTGATTTTAATTCAACAAACAATGATATTGCTTTAAGTACTTACCATTAATCGAGTTGATTATATTTCTTGATAAAATATTCTTGATTTGATATGCATTCTCCAAATACAATCCTATCACTTGGAAAGAGCCTTCCCAAGTTTGGGACCATTTGCCAAGAATTCTTGATTTATTTTCCATTGGCAAAATAACTTTCAAAACCAGCTCACCTATACTAAAACACTTCTCCTTTATTCAACGATTGTAATTTCGAGCAAGACTTTCTTTTTGTCGAATCATATTCTCAAGTGCCAATCTTCATTCTGAATCTAATTCATTCAACTCATCAAACATTGCATTCCAGTAATCATCGACTGACAAATTGTTCTGCTTTGATACTCTCAAAGTATTCATATTAATTTCTAATGGAAGCACAGCATCATGACCATACACCAATTTATAAGGCGACGTACCTGTTGACCCTCTTGGTGAATTCCGATAAGCCCATAGTACTTGACTTAACGTTTCATGCCAAGTTTGAGGTCTATTTCCAATTTGTTTTTTAATCAAATCTATCAGAATTTTATTTGCTGCCTCAACTTGCCCATTAGCCTGTGCATAATAAGGGGTTGAGGTAACCATATTGATATTCCTCAATGCTGTAAAATTTTTAATTTGCTGACCAGTAAACATAGTCCCTTGATCAGTGCTCAATGTTTGAGGGATCCTAAATCAATGGATTATATGTTCCTCAATAAAGTCTATAATTTCATCTTGACCAACTTCTATTAGAGGAACTGCTTCAACCCACTTTGTGAAATAATCGATTGCAACCAAGATAAATTTATGATGTTTCGATGAAGGAGGGTGAATCAAACCAATTAGATCCAAAGCCCAACCTCTAAATGGTCATGGCTTTATGATCGAATGCAACTCAGATGCTGGGACCTATTGTATCGAATCATACTTTTGACACTCCTGACACGCCTTTGCATATTCGATACAATCTTTGATCATAGTCAGCCAATACACATGATTACGATATAACTCCCATTTCATCTTCTTCCCAGCTTGATGGGCACCACATATCTTTTTATGGACTTCACCCAAAGCAATATTTTTATCTTCTCGGCCTAAACTTCCATCGATTCCTTTCTTATACAACTCGTCAACCATTAAGACAAAATTTATTGCTCGCAATTTTACATTGCTATTGACTAGAATACTGGGATTCTTTAAATACTCAGCAATAGGCTTTCTCCAATCATCATCTTCCCATTCATCTATACACAAAGCCTCCCTTTCATCCGCAGGGACCAAAATTTGATGGATACTAGCTAATTTTCTCAAAGTTTCTGGGCCGACTTTATATCTCGAAGAAATTTGAGCTAACTCATTAGCAATCTCATTATAAATCCTTGGAATGTGAACCAAAAACACTTTTCAAAAGGAAGTTAACAATTCCCAAGCCGTTGTTAAATATTTTTGCAACTTCTCATTATTGCATTTAAACTCCTTCGATAACTGCTTTAAAACTAACTGAGAATCGCCTAGGATCTGGACTTCCAAAGCCTCTTTTTTATCAATATTTCAAGACCCAAAATTAAAGCTTCTTACTCTGCCATATTATTCGAGCAAGGATACTTCAGCTCGAATAGAAACTCTAATGGAACCCCTTCTGGTGAGATAATAAGAATTCTAACCCCTGCACCATCTTTGTGCTTTGATCCATTAAAATATAACTTCCAATAATCGACTTCAATGTCGATTACATTTGCCCCCTGGTCATTCAGATGATTCGAATTATCGACGAGAAAATCTGTAGTGACCTGACCTTTTACAACTTTGGCCGGAATATACTGTAAATCGAATTCTGTCAAAACTAGCATCCATTTCCCTAAACGACCTCGTAACATTGGGAAACTTAACATATATTTGATGAGATCGGTTTGTGCTACAAATTTTACCGATTTGGCAACCATATAACACTTTAACTTTATACAAGCATAGTACAGGGATAAACACAACTTCTCTATTGGAGAATACTGACGATTGGATTTTTGATGGTATAGAATTTCACAAATGAATTCTCGTTGCAAGTATAGTTTCTAAACCAATCAATAATCCTTTCATACAAAAATTTGTTTGTCACAAGTACAAACCCCTAAAATCTATAAACCGAAGTATTTAAACCTCGGGTCGTTCTCCCTAGGAATTACAATAAAGTGTCTTGTTATTGGTTTGAGTTGTTTTGGGATTTTGGATAAGAGACATGAAAGTAAATGGCAATGAAAATAAACTAACAACTATAAAAGGCTCTTGGTAAGGTATGAGAACTATAAGTTCTATCCTAGTTATCCTTCTCAATTGTGATAAGGATTGTTCATTGCTACCACTTAGTTAACCCTTGCTAATAAAGGAAAGTCAAGTGGATGAATTGACTTGAGCCACAAGTCCTAGCCAACTCCCAAGGAAAGACTAGCTTTAGTGCACTCCAAACCAATTAGCAATCTCTCCAATTATCAATCAACAAGGAATTAGATAACTCAAGTGTCACTAATTACTCTACCTAGGCCAAGAGGGACAAAATCTACACTAAAACTAAAAGAGACATTTCAACAAACACATAAAGTGCAATGGAAGTAAACATTATTAAATGCAAGAATTAAAGAGAGATCTAACTACAAAAGCAAGAGATCAACAATAGAAAAGCAAAGAAGAACAATTATTATGAATTACCTCTTATTGAATTGAAAGAAAATGGAAGGAACAATACTAGATCTACAACAAAGTATAAGAACAACATAAAGGAAATTACAATAAAAGAATGGAAGAAGAATGAATCTAACAAGAAGGAATTGAGATGTAGAAGTAGAAGAAAGCAAAGATTAAAACCTAGATCTAAGAACTAATCCTAATCCTAATCCTAATTCTAGAGAGAAGTGAAAGCTTCTCTCTCTAGAAACTAATTCTAACTACTAAACTAAACTAATGGTAACTAACATGTGTTTCCCTCTTCACTCCCTGGGTTAAATAGCATCAGAAATGAGTTGGATTGGGCCCACAAGGCTTCTAAAATCGCTGGCCACGTTTTGCTTCAAGTGGACTAGGTGGCAGCAACGGCGCGTGCGCGTACTATGCGCGTGCGCGCCACCATACGTATATCAACTATGGCAAATCTTATATCGTTTCGAAGCCCCGGATGTTAGCTTTCTAACCCAACTGGAACCGCATCATTTGGACCTCTGTAGCTCAAGTTATGGTCGTTTAAGTGCGAAGAGGTCGGCTTGACAGCTTTTCCGGTTCTTTCATTTCTTCATGAGTTCTCCAACTTTTCATGCTTCTTTCTTCATTCCCTTGATCTAATCTTTGCCTCCTAAACCTTAAATCACTTAACAAACATATCAAGGCATCTAATGGAATCAAGGTGAATTAGATTTAGCTATTTTAAGGCCTAAAAAGCATGTTTTCACTCTTAAGCACAATTAAGGGAGAAGTTATAAAACCATGCTATTTCATTGGATAAATGTGGGTAAAAGGTTATAAAATCCCCTAAAATTGATACAAGATAAACCGTCAAATTGGGGTTTGTCAACCTCCCCACACTTAAACCTTAGCATGTCCTCATGCTAAACCAAGAATGAGATAAGGGATATGACACTTATTCAAAGCAAAGAAACTATATGCATGCAACTAAATGCAAAATGATTCTACCTGCTTGGTTAAAAATAAATCATTCTCCAAGACATACATGCACAAGTAGGGCTTAAGATCATATAACGATTCATGAATCCTACCAATTGAAGTATAAATATGAAGTTCACATAGACGTGCAAGAAGAACGCTCATGAAAGCCGGGAATCAAGGATTTGAGCATCGAACCCTCACCGGGAGTGTTTGCACTCTAGCCGCTCGGTGTTTGGGGTTGATTCTCTCAATTCTCCCATAATCATGCTTTCCAAAATTTGTTTTTCATCTAACAATCAACAGTTATTTCATGCATGCATACAATTATCATGAGGTCTTTTCTTTAGGTTGTAATGGGGCTAGGGTTAAGGTAGGATGCATATTTGGTCAAGTGAGCTTGAAATTTGAATCTTTGATAAGCTTAAACTTCCCACCTAACCTATGACATCTTATACAATTTCAAAGCTAACCTAACTACCCATTTCTCACTTTTTCACATACTCATGCAATTTCTTTTCATTTCACAACACTTATGCATTGATCTTTATTGAGCTTTGCTTTGTTTTGGGGCATTTTGTCCCCTTTTTATTTCTTTCTTTTTCTATATATTTTTTTCTTTTCCTTTTCCATATTATTTTTCTTTTCTTTTCTTTTGTTTTTCTCATTTTTTTCTTTCTATATACAAAAACCTCAATGCATAAGGTTTTACATTTGATCAATACATGAGTATGTACCCAATTCCCAATAATTTCAATAAAAATACAAAACTACCCTTTTATTCACCCAATGTCCCAAGGTTCCCATACTTGAATGATACTCACACACACTTGCCTAAGCTAATCAAAGATCCAAATTAAGGACATTTATTGTTTTTCGCTTTAAGGCTTGTAATGTGCTAAATTAAAGAACCAAGTGGGTTAATCGTAGGCTCAAATTGGCTAACAATGGAAGATAAAAGGTAAGGCTATTTGGATAAGTGAGCTAATAAAATGATGGCCTCAATCATATAAATGCATGAATACAAGGAATAATGGGACATATAGATTCAAACAAATCAAAGATCACATTTATAAAAAGAGAATAATGCACACAAGAAGGAAAATAAGTGGTTATAAGATGTAACCACATCATTAGGCTCAAATCTCACTTGCTTGTGTTCTTAGCTCAAGAACCATGTTCCAAAATACATTCTTTCAAGCAAGTTCAACAGAAATTTTTCTTTTTCAAATTGGTAGGTTGCCCTAAAATGGTTTCTTGGAAAGAAATCATCACTCTAACCAAGTAGTTGATGAGCGGATAATTTATACGCTTTTTGGCATTGTTTTTAGTATGTTTTTAGTATGATCTAGTTAGTTTTTAGAATATTTTTATTAGTTTTTAGTTAAAATTCACTTTTCTGGACTTTACTATGAGTTTGTGTGTTTTTCTGTGATTTCAGGTATTTTCTGGCTGAAATTGAGGGACCTGAGCAAAAATCTGATTCAGAGACTAAAAAGGACTGCAGATGCTGTTGGATTCTGACCTCCCTGCACTCGAAGTGGATTTTCTGGAGCTACAGAAGTCCAATTGGCGCGCTCTCAACGGCGTTGAAAAGTAGATATCCTGGGCTTTCCAGCAATATATGATAGTCCATACTTTGCCCATGATTTGATGGCCCAAACCGGCGTTCAAAGTCACCTTCAAGATTTCCAGCGTTAAACGCCGGAACTGGCACCCAAATGGGAGTTAAACGCCCAAACTGGCATAAAAGCTGGCGTTTAACTCCAAGAAGAGTCTCTGCACGAAATTTCTTCATTGCTCAGCCCAAGCACACACCAAGTGGGCCCGGAAGTGGATTTTTATGTCATTTACTCATTTCTGTAAACCTTAGGCTACTAGTTTTCTATAAGTAGGACCTTTCACTATTGTATCTTTGGATCTTTTGATCACTTTAGATCTCTAGATCATCTTTGGACATCTAGTTCTTAGATCATTGGGAGGCTGGCCATTCGGCCATGCCTAGACCTTGTTCTTATGTATTTTCAACGGTGGAGCTTCTACACACCATAGATTAAGGTGTGGAGCTCTGCTGTACCTCGAGTGTTAATGCAATTACTATTGTTCTTCCATTCAATTCCGCTTGTTCTTGTTCTAAGATATCACTTGTTCTTCAACTTGATGAATGTGATGATCCGTGACACTCATCATCATTCTCACTTATGAACGTGTGACTGACAACCACCTCCGTTCTATCTTCGATTGGGTGAATATCTCTTGGATTCTTTAACCGGAATCTTCGTGGTATAGGCGAGAACTGATGGCGGCATTCAAGAGAATCCGGAAGGTTTAACCTTGTCTGTGGTATTCTGAGTAGGATTCAATGATTGAATGACTGTGACGTGCTTCAAACTCCTAGCAGGCGGGGCGTTAGTGACAGACGCAAAAGAATCGATGGATTCTATTCCGGCCTGACCGAGAACCGACAGATGATTACCCCATGCTGTGACAGAGCATAGGCAAACGTTTTCACTGAGAGGATGGGAGGTAGCCACTGACAACGGTGAAACCCTTGCATAAGCTTGCCATGGAAAGGAGTAAGAAGGATTGGATGAAGACAATAGGAAAGCAGAGAGACGGAAGGGAAGGCATCTTCATGCGCTTATCTGAAGTTCCTACCAATGAATTACATAAGTATCTCTATCTTTACCTTTATGTTTATTTTTGTTCATCACCATATCCATTTGAGTTTGCCTGACTAAGATTTACAAGATGACCATAGCTTGCTTCATACTAACAATCTCCGTGGGATCGACCCTTACTCGCGTAAGGTTTATTACTTGGACGACCCAGTGCACTTGCTGGTTAGTTGTGCGAAGTTGTGTAATGCCATGGTATTGAACACCAAGTTTTTGGGGTTCATGACCGGGGATTATGAGAGTTGTGAAAAGTATTGTTCACAATTTCGCGCACCAAGTTTTTGGCGCCGTTGCCGGGGATTGTTCAAGTTTTGAGCAAGCTTTTGGTAACATCAGTGCCAAGGATTGTTCAGTTTGGACAACTGACGGTTCATCTTGTTGCTTAGATTAGGTATTTATTTTTTCGGAATTCTTGAAGATGAATTCTAGAGTTTCATGATGATTTGTTGAAGTCTGGCTGGCTGAGAAGCCATGTCTAATCTCATTGGACCGAGGTTTCAACTTATCATCACAAGAGCTTGTTGATTTTCATCAATCTTGCTTTTGGAGCAGTGATTTGCTAAGGCTTGGCTGGCCTTTGGCCATGTCTAGTGTTTTGGACCGAAGCTTTCTTTGAAAGCTTGGCTGGCTGTGAAGCCATATCTAATTCCTGGACCGGAGTCTTAGACTAGCATTGCACTGATTCCTGGAATTCTCATTAAGAATTTTGATATCTTTTTCCACTTAATTTTTGAAAAACACAAAAAAATCAAAAAATCATAAAATCCAAAAATTTCTTGTTTAAGTCTAGTGTCTCATCTTAAGTCTAGTGTCAATTGCATGCATTCATTCATGTGTATTAAGGATTCTCAAGTAATTCTTGATAATTTTCGTGCTCTGATCTTTGAATTCAATTGACTTGAGTGTTTTGTGTGTCTCATATGCATTCTCATTAGTGTCAGTAGTATACAAACTGCTAAGTTTGGTGTCTTGCATGCATTGTTATTTGATTCTTGTTGCATTTTGATTTTTCCTTATTATTAAAAATCCAAAAATATTTTTAATTTGTGTCTTCTCAAGTCAATAATACAGAGAATTGAAGATTCAGAACATACAGCAGAGGAATTATGCAGAAAAAGCTGGGCGTTCAAAACGCCCAGTGAAGAAGGACAGACTGGCGTTTCAATGCAATTTTTTTTTTCAGTTTTTCAAACTTTTTCAAAATCAAATCTTTTTCAAATCAATTTTTCAATCAAATCTTTTTCAAAAATCAATTTCTTTCTATTTTCAAAAATACTTACTATCAATTAATGATTTGATTCAACATTTCAAGTATGTTGCCTTTTCTGTTGAGAAAGGTTTAATGTTTGAATCATATCTTTTCTTGTTAGTCAAGTTTTTAATTTTTTTTCTTTCAAAATCAAATCTTTTTAAAATGTTTTTCAAATCATATCTTCTCAATCACATTTTTTTTTAAAACCAATCATATTTTCTTAACCACATCTTTTTCAAAATAATTTTCAATCAAATCTCTTTGATTTCTAATTTCAAAATCCTTTTCAAAAATCACTTTATTTCTTTCCCACTTTCATTTTCGAAAATTAAGTAATGTCTTTCAAAAATATTTTCAAAATTTTTACTTAATTTTCGAAAATCACTTCCCTTCTTCTCACATCCTTCTATTTATGGACTAACACTATTCCTTAATGCAAAATTCGAACTCCATCTCCTTTGACAAGTTCGAATTTTCTACTTCTGTCTTCTACTCTTCTTTTCCTCTGACACTTCAAGGAATCTCTATACTGTGACATAGAGGATTCCACATTTCTTGTTCTCTTCTCTCTCATATGAGCAGGAGCAAAGACAAAGGCATTCTTGTTGAGGCTGATCCTGAACCTGAAAGGACCTTGAAGAGAAAGCTGAGAGAAGCCAAGGCACAACTCTCTTTAGAGGACCTGACCGAATTCTTCAAAGGAGAAGAACACATGGCAGCTGAAAACAACAATGCCAACAATGCAAGGAAGGTGCTGGGTGACTTTACTGCACCTACTCCCGATTTCTATGGGAGAAGCATCTCTATCCCTGCCATTGGAGCAAACAACTTTGAGCTTAAGCCTCAATTAGTTTCTCTAATGCAACAGAATTGCAAGTTTCATAGACTTCCACTGGAAGATCCTCATCAGTTTTTGGCTGAGTTCTTACAAATCTGTGACACTGTCAAGACTAATGGGGTTGACCCTGAGGTCTACAGACTTATGCTATTCCCTTTTGCTGTAAGAGACAGAGCTAGAACATGGTTGGATTCACAACCTAAAGAAAGCCTGGATTCTTGGGAAAAGCTAGTCAATGCCTTCTTGGCAAAGTTCTTTCCACCTCAAAAATTGAGTAAGCTTAAAGTGGAAGTCCAAACCTTCAGACAGAAGGAAGGAGAATCCCTCTATGAAGCTTGGGAAAGATACAAACAATTAATCAGAAAGTGTCCTTCTGATCTGCTTTCTGAATGGAGCATCATAGGTATTTTCTATGATGGTCTCTCTGAACTATCCAAGATGTCTTTGGATAGCTCAGCAGGAGGATCTCTTCATCTGAAGAAGACGCCTACTGAAGCTCAAGAACTGATTGAAATGGTTGCAAATAACCAATTCATGAACACTTCTGAGAGAAATCCTGTGAACAATGGGACTAGTCAGAAGAAATGAGTTCTTGAGATTGACACTCTGAATGCCATATTGGCACAGAACAAAATATTGACCCAACAAGTCAATATGATTTCTCAAAGTCTGTCTGGAATGCAAAATGCACCAAGCAGTACTAAGGAAGCTTCATCTGAGGAAGAAGCTTATGATCTTGAGAACCCTTCAATGGAAGAGGTGAATTACATGGGAGAACCCTATGGAAACACCTATAATCCTTCATGGAGAAATCATCCAAATTTCTCATGGAAGGATCAACAGAGACCTCAACAAGGTTTCAACAACAATAATGGTGGAAGAAACAGGTTTAGCAATAGCAAGCCTTTTCCATCATCTTCTCAGCAACAGACAGAGAGTTCTAAGTAGAATACCTCTGAC
The DNA here is from genome assembly GCF_003086295.3 of Arachis hypogaea. Lineage (NCBI taxonomy): Eukaryota > Viridiplantae > Streptophyta > Magnoliopsida > Fabales > Fabaceae > Arachis > Arachis hypogaea. The sequence continues at coordinate 89,891,129 of NC_092040.1, forward strand.
TTAGCAACCATGGTCTCTGATCTAATCAAAATCACTCAAAGTTTCATGACCGAAACAAGGTCCTCCATTAGAAATTTGGAAGGACAAGTGGGTCAGCTGAGCAAGAAAATTACTGAGCTCCCTCCTAGTACTCTTCCAAGCAATACAGAAGAAAATCCAAAAGGAGAGTGCAAGGCCATCAACATGGCCGAATTCTGGGAGGAAGAAGAGGCAGTGAACGCCACTGAGGAAGGCCTCACTGGGCGTCCACTGGCCTCCAATGAGTTCCCCAATGAGGAACCGTGGGAATCTGAGGCTCAAACTGAGACCATAGAGATTCCATTGGACTTACTTCTGCCATTCATGAGCTCTGATGAGTATTCTTCCTCTGAAGAGGATGAGTATGTCACTGAAGAGCAAGTTGCTAAATACCTTGGAGCAATCATGAAGCTAAATGACAAGTTATTTGGAAATGAGACTTGGGAGGATGAACCCCCTTTGCTCACCAAAGAACTAGATGACTTGTCTAGGCAGAAACTGCCTCAAAAGAGACAGGATCCTGGGAAGTTTTCAATACCTTGCACCATAGGCACCATGACCTTCAAGAAGGCCTTGTGTGACTTAGGGTCAAGTGTAAACCTCATGCCCCTCTCTGTAATGGAGAAGTTAGGGATCTCTGAGGTGCAAGCTGCAAAAATCTCACTAGAGATGGCAGACAATTCAAGAAAACAAGCCCATGGACTTGTAGAGGATGTTCTGGTTAAAGTTGAAGACCATTACATCCCTACTGATTTCATAGTCCTAGAGACTGGGAAGTGCATGGATGAGTCCATCATCCTTGGCAGGCCCTTCCTAGCCACAGCAAAGGCTGTGATTGATGTTGATAGAGGAGAGTTGATCATTCAAGTGAATGAAGAATCCTTGGTGTTTAAGGCCCAAGGATATCCCTCTGTCATCATGGAGAGGAAGCATGAAGAGCTTCTCTCAAAACAGAGCCAAACAGAGCCCCCACAGTCAAACTCTAAGTTTGGTGTTGGGAGGCCACAACCAAACTCTAAGTTTGGTGTTGAACCCCCACATTCAAACTCTAAGTTTGGTGTTGGGAGGTTCCAACATAGCTCTGAGCATTTCTGAGGCTCCATGAGAGTCCTCTGTCAAGCTAATGACATTAAAGAAGCGCTTGTTGGGAGGCAACCCAATGTTTTATAATTAACTATTTTCCTTTGTTATTTTCTCTTTTTTGTAGGTTGATGATCATGAGAAGTCACAAAATCAATGAAAAAAGCAAAAACAGGAAGAAAAACAGGAAGAAAAACAGCACACCCTGGAGGACGCACCCACTGGCGTTTAAACGCCAGTGAGGTTAGCTGTTGGGCGTTTAACGCCCAGTCTGGCACCATTCTGGGCGTTTAACGCCAGAAAGGGGCACCAGACTGGCGTTAAACACCAGAAATGGACAAGAAGCTGGCGTTAAACGCCAGAAATGGGCACCAGCCCGGCGTTTAACGCCAGAAATGGCACAAAACGTGATTTTGCTTGCCATTTGGTGCAGGGATGACTTTTCCTTGACACCTCAGGATATGTGGACCCCACAGGATCCCCACCTACCCTACCACTCTCTCTTCTTCACCCATTCACCAATCACCTCAACACCTCTTCCCCAAAAACCCCTCACCTATCAAATCCCATCTTTCTCTTCACCACTCACATCCATCCTTCATAAAACCCCACCTACCTCACCATTCAAATTCAAACCACTTTCCCACCCAAACCCACCCTCAAATGGCCGAACCCTACCCTCCCCTTCTCCTATATAAACCCTCCTTCACTCCTTCATTTTCCCACATCCTAAACACCATTTCTCTCCCCTTTTGGCCGAACACAAAGCCATTCCCTTCTTCCTCTTTTCTTCTTCTTCTACTCTCTTCTTTCTTCTTTTGCTCGAGGACGAGCAAACCTTTTAAGTTTGGTGTGGTAAAAGCATTGCTTTTTGTTTTTCCATAACCATTTATGGCATCCAAGGCCGGAGAAACCTCTAGAAAGAGGAAAGGGAAGGCAAAGGCTTCCACCTCCGAGTCATGGGAGATGGAAAGATTCATCTCAAGGGTGCATCAAGACCACTTCTATGAAGTTGTGGCCTTGAAGAAGGTGATCCCCGAGGTCCCTTTTTCACTCAAAAAGGGTGAATATCCGGAGATTCGACATGAGATCCGAAGAAGAGGTTGGGAAGTTCTTACCAACCCCATTCAACAAGTCGGAATCTTGATGGTTCAAGAGTTCTATGCCAATGCATGGATCACCAAGAACCATGACCAACGTGTGAACTCGAATCCAAAGAATTATCTTACTATGGTTAGGGGGAAATACTTGGATTTTAGTCCGGAAAGTGTGAGGGTGGCGTTCAACTTGCCTATGATGCAAGGAGATGAACATCCTTACACTAGAAGGGTCAACTTTGATCAAAGGTTGGACCAAGTCCTCACGATCATATGTGAAGAGGGCGCCCAATGGAAGAGAGATTCAAGAGGGAAGCCAGTTCAATTAAGAAGGCATGACCTCAAGCCCGTGGCTAGAGGATGGTTGGAGTTCATCCAACGCTCAATCATTCCCACTAGCAACCGGTCCGAAGTTACCATAGACCGGGCTATCATGATCCATAGCATCATGATTGGAGAAGAAATAGAAGTTCATGAGGTTATAGCCCAAGAACTCTATAAGGTGGCGGACAAGTCCTCTACCTTGGCAAGGTTAGCCTTTCCTCATCTCATTTGTCACCTCTGTTATTCAGTTGGAGTTGACATAGAGGGAGACATTCCCATTGATGAGGACAAGCCCATCACTAAGAAGAGGATGGAGCACACAAGAGACCCCACTCATCATGAGATCCCTGAGATTCCTCAAGGGATGCACTTTCCTCCACAAAACTATTGGGAGCAACTAAACACCTCCCTAGGAGAATTGAGTTCCAACATGGGACAACTAAGGGTGGAGCATCAAGAACACTCCATCATCCTCCATGAAATTAGATAAGATCAAAGAATCATGAGGGAGGAGCAACAAAGACAAGGAAGAGACATTGAGGAGCTCAAGCACTCCATAGGATCTTCAAGAGGAAGAAAGAGCCGCCATCACTAAGGTGGACCCGTTCCTTGATTTCCTTGTTCTTTATTCTTCTGTTTTTCGAATTTTATGTGCTTATGTTTATCCATGTTTGTGTCTTGTGATCATTTGTGTCTTAGTGTCTATGCCTTAAATTTATGAATGTCCTATGAATCCATCACCTTTCTTGAATAAAAACGTGCTTAAATTGAAAAGGAAAGAATTGCATGGATTTTGAATTTTATAACAGTTTAATTATTTTGATGTGGTGGCAATATTTTTGTTTTCTGAATGTATGCTTAAACAGTGCATATGTATCTTGAATTTGTGGTTCATGAATGTTGGCTCTTGAAAGAATGATGAAAAAGGAGACATGTTACTGAGGATCTGAAAAATCATAAAAATGATTCTTGAAGCAAGAAAAAGCAATGAAAAGAAAAAAAAAAGAAAAGAGAAAACGAAAAAGAGAAATAAAGTTGTGATCCAAGGCAATAAGAGTGTGCTTAAGAACCCTGGACACCTCTAGTTGGGGACTCTAGCAAAGCTGAGTCACAATCTGAAAAGGTTCACCCAATTATGTGTCTGTGGCATGTATGTATCCGGTGGTAATACTGGAAGACAGAGTGCTTTGGGCCACAGCCAAGACTCAATAAGTAGCTATGTTCAAGAATCATCATACTTTACTAGGAGAATCATTAACACTATCTGGATTCTAAGTTCCTAAAGAAGCCAATCATTCTGAATTTCAAAGGATAGAGTGAGATGCCAAAACTATTCAGAGGCAAAAAGCTAAAAGCCCCGCTCATCTAATTAATACTGATCTTCATAGATGTTTTTGGAATTCATTGCATATTCTCTTCTTTTTATCTTATTTGATTTTCAGTTGCTTGAGGACAAGCAACAATTTAAGTTTGGTGTTGTGATGAGCGGATAATTTATACGCTTTTTGGCATTGTTTTTAGTATGTTTTTAGTATGATCTAGTTAGTTTTTAGTATATTTTTATTAGTTTTTAGTTAAAATTCACTTTTCTGGACTTTACTATGAGTTTGTGTGTTTTTCTGTGATTTCAGGTATTTTCTGGCTGAAATTGAGGGACCTGAGCAAAAATCTGATTCAGAGACTAAAAAGGACTGCAGATGCTGTTGGATTCTGACCTCCCTGCACTCGAAGTGGATTTTCTGGAGCTACAGAAGTCCAATTGGCGCGTTCTCAACGGCGTTGAAAAGTAGATATCCTGGACTTTCCAGCAATATATGATAGTCCATACTTTGCCCAAGATTTGATGGCCCAAACCGGCGTTCAAAGTCACCTTCAAGATTTCCAGCGTTAAACGCCGGAACTGGCACCCAAATGGGAGTTAAACGCCCAAACTGGCATAAAAGCTGGCGTTTAACTCCAAGAAGAGTCTCTGCACGAAATTTCTTCATTGCTCAGCCCAAGCACACACCAAGTGGGCCCGGAAGTGGATTTTTATGTCATTTACTCATTTCTGTAAACCTTAGGCTACTAGTTTTCTATAAGTAGGACCTTTCACTATTGTATCTTTGGATCTTTTGATCACTTTAGATCTCTAGATCATCTTTGGACATCTAGTTCTTAGATCATTGGGAGGTTGGCCATTCGGCCATGCCTAGACCTTGTTCTTATGTATTTTCAACGGTGGAGCTTCTACACACCATAGATTAAGGTGTGGAGCTCTGCTGTACCTCGAGTGTTAATGCAATTACTATTGTTCTTCCATTCAATTCCGCTTGTTCTTGTTCTAAGATATCACTTGTTCTTCAACTTGATGAATGTGATGATCCGTGACACTCATCATCATTCTCACTTATGAACGTGTGACTGACAACCACCTCCGTTCTATCTTCGATTGGGTGAATATCTCTTGGATTCTTTAACCGGAATCTTCGTGGTATAGGCGAGAACTGATGGCGGCATTCAAGAGAATCCGGAAGGTTTAACCTTGTCTATGGTATTCTGAGTAGGATTCAATGATTGAATGACTGTGACGTGCTTCAAACTCCTAGCAGGCGGGGCGTTAGTGACAGACGCAAAAGAATCGATGGATTCTATTCCGGCCTGACCGAGAACCGACAGATGATTACCCCATGCTGTGACAGAGCATAGGCAAACATTTTCACTGAGAGGATGGGAGGTAGCCACTGACAACGGTGAAACCCTTGCATAAGCTTGCCATGGAAAGGAGTAAGAAGGATTAGATGAAGACAATAGGAAAGCAGAGAGACGGAAGGGAAGGCATCTTCATGCGCTTATCTGAAGTTCCTACCAATGAATTACATAAGTATCTCTATCTTTACCTTTATGTTTATTTTCGTTCATCACCATATCCATTTGAGTTTGCCTGACTAAGATTTACAAGATGACCATAGCTTGCTTCATACTAACAATCTCCGTGGGATCGACCCTTACTCGCGTAAGGTTTATTACTTGGACGACCCAGTGCACTTGCTGGTTAGTTGTGCGAAGTTGTGTAATGCCATGGTATTGAACACCAAGTTTTTGGGGTTCATGACCAGGGATTATGAGATTTGTGAAAAGTATTGTTCACAATTTCGCGCACCAGTAGTCCTAATAAGAAGAAGGTAGTAAAATATGTACAAATTCTAACTAACATGCAACCTATCATGCAATGCAATAACTAATCTAACAAAGAAAATAAAAAATTTGGTGTTGAAAAGGAAATTTTTACCCATGGAGATCGGTCGACGACCTCCCCACACTTGAAGATTGCACCGTCCTCGGTGCATGCAAAGAAGAGCAGGGTGGACGGGTTGCTACAATTGATGAGCTCCTCAAATGGTTGTGCGGATGACTTGTTTGTTGCCCCATTTAGAAGCTTTCCTTTTCTTCCGTATTGGTGGCCAACCCAAAAGGAAAGAAAGAAAGAAAATTAAGCCTATAACAAAGATATCAAGGCAATTAGAACATAGGCGGGGGCTAATGCCAAATAAGAGTATGATTCCCTACTACATGGTAGCTACAACATGTGAGTGAGAAAATAATATAAGCTAATGGCATATCAATGATACTTGATGCAAGAGTAAAGTTAAAACATGAAAAACATATTGAGCATCAAGATCAAATAAGAATTGACACAAACAAGATTAGTGATAAGCATGAGGGCATTTGGTCCCAACCTAACTCAATGATGATGAAGCACAAAAACAAAGGACAATGAGTTAGGAAGGACTAAAGCACTACCTTGTATGTGGAACAAAATATTTCAATTAATGTTAAACAGGTCACAAAGCGCCAAGATAAAGCAAGAGAGTCTCAATAATTGAGTATAAGAATTCAACACCATTATTGAAATGACTTAGAAAAAAAAAACGAAAACAGGCTGCAAAAACTAAATGAAAATGGGAAGAGTAGAAGTATGCGAATGTGATAAGCAAAAGAAAATGGAAGGGGAGAAAAAAAACTCTTTTTTTTTTACCGACGCATGCGTGTCATGCACGTTTACGCGTCGATGGGTATATTGGTCGAAGGACGCGTACGCGCCAAGTGCGCGCACGCGTGCATCGAGTTAGGCCGGAGGCATAGTGTCGGCTCAAGTCTGGCACAACTCTCGGGTAAAAGTACCGGGGGTACAGATTGTGCAATCGACGCGCGCGCGCACAGTGTGCGTGCGCGCGCATTGCGAATTTAAGATCATGTGCGCATACGCGCCAGGTGCGCGCACGCGTGCATAGACTTGTGCCCTAGGCCCAATGTTCGCACAGTGCAGGCCTGACTCTCGGGCTTTTGGCTGGAGTCGAATTTTTTTGCATCCACGCATACGCGTACAGTGCGCGTCCGCGTGGGTGGTCGAAAAATGCTCAGGTCCGCGTACGCATTAGGTGCGCGCACGCGTGGATGGTGTTCTGTTTTTCAAAAATTTTTGCTATCTTTTTGCACCAATCAAAGCATTCCAAACCTCCAAGCTACTACCAAAACACCCTAAAACTTTATTTGACATGTTAAAATACTAATTAAACTCATCCAACTAATCTAAACATGAAATTAAACTAGTTCTACCAATATGTACAAAAGAGAAAATGAAAAGATTTTACCATGGTGGGGTGCCTCCCACCTAGCACTTTTGTTTATTGTCCTTAAGTTGGACTTATGGGGAGCTCCTCTCAAGGTGGCTTGTGCTTGTATTCATCTTGGAACTTCCACCAATACTTGGACTTCCAATATGCTTCATTATTCAAGATTAATATTTCCAAGCTTTGATGGAGTTCTTCGCAAACCATAGGCTCCCAATGTTGATCCTCATGTGTTCCCGGATCCCATATTTTGTCTTCACACCCATCTCCAAGTTGATTATCATTAATCCATGTGGGTGGTGAGCAAGGTGAATTCTCAAAAAAGTGACCAAACATCCTTCTAGGCCCATGTATTCTAGTTATACACCAACCTTTACAATTAAGCTTTGAGCATGCAACCATAATGAACCTAGAATGATATTTCAAACCACTAACCATCTCCTTTTTACTCTTAAAGCCACAAATATGTCTTAGTTGACCATCCGTCTTAAGCAAACCATATTCAAGGGGAATAATAAAGCTTGAGCATAAGGAATTTACCCACTTAAATGAGAGAATGGATGGTGGTGGCTTGGGGAGAGGTATCTCCAATGTGCTTGCAAGCTCTACTCCCTTGCCTCCACCTCCTCATAAACTTCTTCATTCTCAATCATTTGTTCATCAACTTCATCTAACTCTTCTCTATCACTCAAGTCATAAATGGGAGGACGAGAGAAATCTACCTCCATATCATTTTCAAATTCATTGGGAGAAGGTTCTTCAAATTCAAAGGATTCTTCACCAAGAAGATTGGATGCATGATCTCCATCACCAAGGGAACTCAATTCTTATTTTACTCCTTCCAAGTCTTCATATGGGATATGCCTTGGAGGTTGTGCACATTCCTCCTCAACATCAACTTCAATCTTCTTGGAGGGGTTTTCTATAACTCTAAGTTCCCATGGAAGTTCCGCATCTCCTAAGTCTTCAACCACTTCTTCCTTTTCTTCAATGGTCATAGGTTCCTCCAATTGTTCTAACACAAAGTAGCATTCCTCCTTTTCCACCGACGTTTCCAATCTCTTCTTTAAGTTATGCTCCTCTTTAAATTCTCCACATGTAGCCATGGGAGTTCCTTGAGTGTCCAAAAGTTGGGATGCTAGCCGGTTTACTACCTCATCCAAGGCGGTCATGAATTGTTGTACATCCCTTGTCATCTCCTCTTGTCCTTGAAGAAGAACACCGAGGGTTTCATCCATTAGAGATTGGGGTGGATGGGGGGGGTTCATCATTTTGGAGAAAGGGTTCATTATAGGAAGGTGGTTCTTCTTGGTAAGGTGGTGGTGTGTATTGAGGTGGTTCTTGGGAGTAGTAATCTTGGAATTGTGGTTCCATGTATGGCTCATATGGTTCAAAAGTTGGTTGGTGTGATGGATAAGGATCATGGTCATAGGGAGGTGTTTGTTGAAAATAGGCTTGTGAGTGTGGTTGAAGTTCATGTTGAGGATATGACTCATAGGCATATGGTGGTGGTTCTTGAAAATCACAAGGAGATTCACCATAGCCATTGGATTGATATGCATCTAAAAATGGCTCTTCTTCATAGTGCATTGGTGGGGGTTGTTGCCATGAGGATTGATCATAAGCATATGGCTCTTCCCACCTTTGATTATCTCATTCTTGATACACAACTTCATTATAGTTCTCATCACCTACAACATAATTGTAACTACACTCATAGCCAAAATGAGAATTCATGGTGAAAAGAGAAAATAAAAACAAAAACTACTAAGAAATAATGAAACAAAATCCAAAAAAAAAATCAAGCTATTCACAATATTCACATATATACAATAACCAATAACATAACACCATTGCAATTCCCTGGCAACGGCGCCATTTTGACGATTGGATTTTTGATGGTATAGAATTTCACAAATGAATTCTCGTTGCAAGTATAGTTTCTAAACCAATCAATAATCCTTTCATACAAAAATTTGTTTGTCACAAGTACAAACCCCTAAAATCTATAAACCGAAGTATTTAAACCTCGGGTCGTTCTCCCTAGGAATTACAATAAAGTGTCTTGTTATTGGTTTGAGTTGTTTTGGGGTTTTGGATAAGAGACATGAAAGTAAATGGCAATGAAAATAAACTAACAACTATAAAAGGCTCTTGGTAAGGTATGAGAACTAGAAGTTTTATCCTAGTTATCCTTCTCAATTGTGATGAGGATTGTTCATTGCTACCACTTAGTTAACCCTTGCTAATAAAGGAAAGTCAAGTGGATGAAGTGACTTGAGCCACAAGTCCTAGCCAACTCCCAAGGAAAGACTAGCTTTAGTGCACTCCAAACCAATTAGCAATCTCTCCAATTATCAATCAACAAGGAATTAGATAACTCAAGTGTCACTAATTACTCTACCTAGGCCAAGAGGGACAAAATCTACACTAAAACTAAAAGAGACATTTCAACAAACACATAAAGTGCAATGGAAGTAAACATTATTAAATGCAAGAATTAAAGAGAGATCTAACTACAAAAGCAAGAGATCAACAATAGAAAAGCAAAGAAGAACAATTATTATGAATTACCTCTTATTGAATTGAAAGAAAATGGAAGGAACAATACTAGATCTACAACAAAGTATAAGAACAACATAAAGGAAATTACAATAAAAGAATGGAAGAAAAATGAATCTAACAAGAAGGAATTGAGATGTAGAAGTAGAAGAAAGCAAAGATTAAAACCTAGATCTAAGAACTAATCCTAATCCTAATCCTAATTCTAGAGAGAAGTGAGAGCTTCTCTCTCTAGAAACTAATTCTAACTACTAAACTAAACTAATGGTAACTAACATGTGTTTCCCTCTTCACTCCCTGGGTTAAATAGCATCAGAAATGAGTTGGATTGGGCCCACAAGGCTTCTAAAATCGCTGGCCACGTTTTGCTTCAAGTGGACTAGGTGGCAGCAACGGTGCGTGCGCGTACTATGCACGTGCGTGCCACCATACGTGTAGCAACTATGGCAAATCTTATATCGTTTCGAAGCCCCGGATGTTAGCTTTCTAACCCAACTGGAACCGCATCATTTGGACCTCTGTAGCTCAAGTTATGGTCGTTTAAGTGCGAAGAGGTCGGCTTGACAGCTTTCCGGTTCTTTCATTTCTTCATGAGTTCTCCAACTTTTCATGCTTCTTTCTTCATTCCCTTGATCCAATCTTTGCCTCCTAAACCTTAAATCACTTAACAAACATATCAAGGCATCTAATGGAATCAAGGTGAATTAGATTTAGCTATTTTAAGGCCTAAAAAGCATGTTTTCACTCTTAAGCACAAGTAAGGGAGAAGTTATAAAACCATGCTATTTCATTGGATAAATGTGGGTAAAAGGTTATAAAATCCCCTAAAATTGATACAAGATAAACCGTCAAATTGGGGTTTGTCAAATACCTCGTTTCAATATCAGTCAGCACTCGACTAAGGTAATAAACTGCCCGTTCATTTCCTTTCTCATCATCTTGGGCTAGCATACACCCAATGGTGTTTACAGATGCTGCAATATACAATTTTAAGGACTCATGTGGACGAACATTCTCCGTAATCGAAGCTTTGGACAAATAAGCTTTTATGGAATCAAATGCCTGTTGATGCTCATTTGTCCATTCAAACTGTAAATCATTTTTTAGTTTTACTAAAGGTGCAAACACTCGAGTTTGATCAGAAAGATTCAAGATGAACCTTCAGAGATAATTTACTTTTCCCAGAAAGGTTGCACCTCTTTTTTTGATTTAAGCGCAGACAATGCTACTATTGCATCGGCCTTGCTCTTGTCGATTGCAATTCCTTTTTTATGAACAACGAAACCTAGGAAATTCCTAGCCGATACACCAAAGTCACATTTTAAAGGGTTCATCTTTAATCCTTTTTTCCTCATGGTGACAAATGCTTTTCTTAAGTGATCAATGTGCTGATTCACCAAAATCGATTTGACCATAACGTCATCGATATATACCTCCATAAATCTCCCAATATACTCATGAAATATAGCATTCATTGCTCACTGGTAAGTTGCACCAGCATTTTTCAAACCAAAAGGCATAACCACCCATTCATACGTGCCTAATGCCCCTAGACAACGGAAGGCAGTTTTGGACATATCATCTTCTGCAATGAAGATTTAGTTATATCCCAAATAACCGTCCATAAAACTCAAAATTTCATTCCCTGCCGCAGAATCAATTAACATGTCTACAATTGGCATAAAATACTCATCCTTTAGAGTAGCATTGTTCAAATCTCGAAAATCGATGCATACCCTTAATTTTCCATTTTTCTTCATTACAGGCACAATATTCGAAACCCATTCAACATAACGTGTGAATCGAATAAACTTTTCTTTAATCAAACGTTCTATTTCTTCCTTAATCTTTTGATTGATTTCTGGAACAAAACGACGTAGAGTTTGCTTCACAGGTCGAGCATTTGGTTTTAATACTAATCGATATTCTACAAGAGAACGATCGAGACCAGGCATCTCATGATAATCCCAAGCAAAACAATCTTTAAATTCATGTAAAAGATGGAAAAGTTCAGTTCGAAAAGGATCTACTAATTTTTTACAAATATTTCGAACATCATCAAGAGTCCCTAAATTAATCTCTTCCAAGGGATTTTCAGATTCAAACCCTTTGAAATATTCCTCATCTTTTACTGAATGTTTTTCAAAACCCAAAGGTTCTAAATTATAGATGCAATCAAAAGAAAGATCAATAGATTCATTATAAACAGAACAAATTTTATCTTTTGCTAGATTAACAACAGCTTTATTTTTAATACAATAGAGTTCTGCTATCAAATCAGCATTTGGCCCAATAACATCATTTGCATTAAATGAAGAAAAACCTAAACCATGAATAAACTTGACCGAAGACATCGAGTTGTTACAACAAATAGAAAAGCTTGCATCCCTAAATGATTCCACTTCATTAGAGGAACCACCTTTATTTTCTACAAAAGAAAAATTATTTAAATAATTACTTAAAGTTACCAGGTAATCTGAGACATCTTGAGTACGCTCCATCACACAATGCCTCAGATTCCTTATGACGAGCAATCCCATCCAGTTGGGGTCACATTCAACTGAGGATACTGCAGCTTCACTATTAAACCTTCTGAAGACAAGTAACAACCTTCGTAATTATAAGAATTTAATGCCTTGTCAACATTCAAGGGCTTTAGTTTCGGGCTATATACTCTGAAATCGACATGTAGCTATTCAACATAAAGATTTGAATCTGCCTTAACAATTTCAGGCTTGCCATCCTCAGTCCAAAGAAGGACACTTTGATGCACAGTATATGGTACAACTCCAACCCTGTGAATCCAATCTGGCCCTAACAAAGCATTTTAACTCGCCTTCGATGGCACCACCACAAACACAGTGTTCCATTCGGAAGATCCCACCTTCACCCCTAAAGTAACAAGACCTTTGGCTGGGGTCAAAGAGCCACTAAAATCTGTCACAGCAATATTAGTGGGAATTAGGTCATCAGGATGCTTTCCTATCTTTATCAACATCCTCTCTGGTAAGAGACTTATTGTTGCTCCACCATCAATCAAGACCTTATTTACTTTAATCCCACTCAAAGTAGTGGTGATATAGTGTGGGCAAAGATGAGACTTTTGCTTCTGAGTAGGCCTCAGGAAATATCCTGGTTCATCTTCATACCAAATGAAGGAAAAAGCCTCTTCAGCATCCATATCAAAGTCCTCTTCTGGATCACCTTCATACTCTCCCAAGTATTCAGTTGGAATGATCGAAATAGTTCTGATCATCTCGTCATCTCCTTCCTTGAAGAACTCTTCATATAAATCAACCTCCTTACCTTTATCAACTCCAGGAGAATGGGCTATTGCCTTACCTTTCTCCACCTTTGTAGGAGATGGAATTTCCTTCGGGCACGTCTCTCCATCAGAAGGAAAGACAATTCAGGAATGCACCGAAGGCGTTATCCCTTTGCTTCTATTTGTTTGAGGCTTCTTGTTTTGATTAAGATTCCTTCTACCTCTACCCCTTGGGTACCCTCTGTCTTGACCACGGAGATAGGGATATTGGTTTTGTGGAGGTCCTCGATGTCCCCACTGTAGGTTCCATCGATATAGAGCATCTCGATTCTGGAATTCCTGACAATTCCAAATCCATTGGACACCTATAGCCTGAGACCGGCTCAAAGGTGTAACCACATTTTGTTGAGGGGCTTTAGAACTTTGTACCTCCATACGCCGAATCGGCTGCCTCTGACGAGCTTGCTCCTCTCTATGAGCTTCATCCTCTCTTTCTCAAAAATTACTGCAGCTTCAGCATCGAATACAGCATTACACCATGGACATAAAGACACGTCCTGATCTTTAATCTTTTGATGTACTAAAAAATCTAGCAGGCCATCTCCTGCTCGAGGATACACTGATCGAACTTGTGACTCGAAATCATCCAGAGCCACATCTAAGTCATAAGACATACAAACCATATTCACTCCAAAATATGGTTCAGCAAAACTAGCTTCGGCATCAAAAGGATCAATATCCACTTTCATTTCTTTCTTCCCATCGTCGAACTTCAATTGTCCTTCCATTATAACCTCCTGAATTAAGTCCCTGAAATAAACACAGCTATTAGTTGAATGACTGGTTGCTTGATGAAATTTACAATAAGGTTTCCCTTTTAAATCTTTCACCGAAAGTAAAGTCCTACCCTCAGGCAGAATTAATTGTTTATCTTTAAGCAACACATCAAAAATCTGATCACATTTCGAAATATCAAAATTATATTTTTTCCCACTCTTTAGTTTTGAATCATTTGACTTCTCATTACTAGGGAGTTTTTTTAGTAAGGAACAAACATATGGAGGACCCTTCTTATGTTCAGCCAAATCGACCTCTGGCTCAAGGTCGAACTCCTCCTCTGATGACTCCATGGACACATAAGCAACCTTCTCCTTTCGAGTAAAAGATCTACTCTTTAACTTTTGTTCATTCCTATATTTCTCCTTTTCTTTCTTCATTAATTCAACCTGACGAACCCTTTCAGCCAAATGGACCAAGTCAGGGATATGGACATTTAGCAATTTTCAACGCATATAAAATCCTAGCCCCATAACTGCTATTTTCACCATTTCACTCTCAGGCAACGACACATAGCACCCACTTCTAGCATTCTTGAAATGTATCATGTAATCATCAATGGTTTCACCATCCTCACGTTTCAAAGCAACTAGATCGGTAACTGCTACATTCAATTACCCTCGATAAAACTGAGCGTGAAAAGCAGTTTCCAACTGATTCCATGTCGTTATCGAATTTGGTCTGAGATTCGAAAACCAAGTAAATGCATTCTTCGTTAACAAAGAAGGAAAAAAATTCATTTTCAAATTCTCATCATTAGCTAAATTTCCAATCTCGACCAAATATCGAGCAACATGTTTAATAGTTTATTCTCCAACCTCCCCTGCAAATTTTGTGATTATCTTTGGATTTTTCATCCCTCTTGGCACTTCAGCCATTTGAACAACTTGAGGGAAAGCAGACACAAAATGGGGTCCATTCATAAAATCAACATTCAGACCAACTCGATTGAGCACTTCCTCCACAATTCTTGTGACTTGATAACGTTCACCACCATCATTAACACGTAATCTGGCTAGAACCTCATCTGCATCTTGACCACAGGGAATTATCCGAGGATTTTCTCTATTAAAAACATTGTTTTTATTTTGAAACACATTTTCAAATCCCTCGTTATTCTCCCTGGCATCATGCCTTTCACCTTCCTCATAATCAATGATTCGAGCAATCCGTTCGACTTGTCTAGCAAGGCGTTCGAATTTCGATTCGTGATCAGCCATCATAGGATCTAAAATTATAGTCATTTATTGAGTCAACAAATTGACTAAGTCATGATGACTTTCCTCTACTTGTTGTCGATATACTGCCATAGACTTAGCAGCATTCAAAGTAGAGTACACAATATAGTCACGATAGTACTCGAAATGTTGTTGTAGGTTTTGAGCATTATTCCCTCCATTTACACTCCCAAATCAAACAGGAGGAACAAAACTACTCACCGATGGAGTATAACTGGGAGGAAGGCCATAAGGGAGCTAACCAGTAGTTATTGGAGGCTAGATTGGTGGTAAAGCACCACGTAGAGGAATATTACGTCCCACAGTTCCAGTTTGTACAGTAGTAACCGCTATACTTTTACTTCCAATTACACCTTCCGAACGTGAAGTCATGTCCTCAGATTGCACCATTACTGGTATGCTGTCATTGGTGGACGAACCACCATTCACATTTGACAATTCATCAGCGATGTGAATGATCTTTTCACTTCTCAATTGCATACACCAAATGATACCAAAAACTATTTGACATGCTTCAATTTAAAGCTGTCTCACTGGGTGTACCAATTTGTTTTGTCGATTTTTAGCAAATCGATGGTGGTTCGATATCTAATAGTCTGGGAGCAAAACTTACTCCTCTTTTGCAGGTACCAGTTTTCTATACGTGCATCAAAGTGTCTTAAATTAGACGAGTATCGAAATAAAAAGTAAATTAAAATTTGTAAAAGAATGAAGGAAGTGAACAACAAAGCATTCGAAAAGTAAATTGACTGAAATCGAAAAAAGGTTGTATTGAAATTTAAAAAAAAGTAGTAAAATAGCTTCGATTGGATCAAAGGACTTTTGACTTGAAAAGTAAAGGTGTTGGAATGTAAATATGGCAAGGAAATTAAATGGTGCTTGAAAGATAAATTGGACGGGAAAAGTAAAGTTTTACAAAAATTATAAATGGAAAAATAAAGACAAGTGGAAGGAACCCTACAGAAATTTGACTCGAAGCAAACTCAGAAAGTCGCTTGGATGTGAGTGTGCGTGAGTAATTTCTGAAGTAAAATTCCAACCCTTATTTCTTAAAACTTCCTAATATTTATAACCCACATCTCTAACCGACCCCTAATCACACAATACTGCCTTGTGTGCGGATTCTTAAGTAACCATTCCCGCTCTTCTGCCTATAGACGTTACCCATAAATTCTTCATCGGAGAAAGCCTTCAACTTTTCAACTTAGCGTAACCGCTCGATTCTCTATTCGCGCAACTATTCGATTTCTTACTCAAATGCTTGCTTAACTATGCTAGGTCGATTTAATAAGGAATTCGAATCGAGTTCGTGTCGAATAACTCTCGATTAGTGCCTGCACGTGCGCCATTTTCGACTTTTGTTCTCACTCTAACATCTCTTCAATATCTCGAATTAGCTTATCCTAGTCGAAGATATTTTTCGACTAACACTACCTTTTATATCACTAATTCTTTTCAAATTATCTATATAAATAATATTCTCTCTCACCCAAGCATACGTATAAATATGAGCGGAGAAGTTCCATTTACACCTCTATTTTAATAAAAAAGAAGTCATTTTTTCTATTGATTATATTTGTATATATTTTAGATTCTTTAGTTATTGTTGGTTGTATGTCAATCATTTTTTGTAATTTTTTGTGCTTATATATATGTATTAACAAGAAAATTTGATTAATTTTTGTGAAGGATGATTTTTTACTATGTTGTTGTGTTGCATATTCTCTTGCAAGAATTCAACGGGTCAATAATAAATAGGGAAGAATAATTTCTTTGGATAGGTAATAAATTTAGAAGGAGTCAAGTGTAGTGCAGGAGGATATTTTTGGATAACGAGGGATTAAGAAAGATGAGAGTATTTTTGTCCAAAAATTTTTTTAATCTAAAAAAAATTTTAAGAATAATTTTAATTTTTGGATAAAATTTTAGAGACTAAAATTATACTTCATTTGTTAACTTGTCATGTTCATAGACTTGATAACTTATCTTATTTTTCAGTTCAATATGTTGTAAGTTACAAACTTTAATTTGTATGAGTTGTAAGTAAAGTTAAAATACTTGACAATGAATCATCATCTTTGACCGTGTAATAAGTTTTTCAAAGTTTTCATCTTTCGATCTAAATTGATTTTAAGGATTAAAGTCATATTAGTCTCTAAAAAATAAAGTATTTTTAAATTTGTTTTTAAAATATTTTTTAATTAAATTAGTCTTTTAAAAATTAAAAATTAATCATATCTGTCGTTCAGTTACTCTATTTATAATTTTTTTTAATGGTTGATGATATAAAATATTAACTGATAAAATACATGACACATAACATGTTCAATTAAACGTTGAATAAATATGTTTACGAAAATCTATCAATTTAGTCACTAGATCATATTAGAAATATAATTTTTGTAATTGAAAAAAATAATTAAATTAATAAATTTTCATAAACATATTTGGTCAATATCAATTAGACAGTATTATATATGTTATCAATTAACGTTTTACAACATCAAATTTTGAAGAAAATTATTAATGGAGTGACTGAAAGACAAATATGATTAATTCGTAATATTTGAAGAATTAATTTAATTGAAAAGATCTTTTAAAAATAAATTTTAAAAATGTCTTATCTTTTAAGGACTAATTTAACTATTAACCCTTGATTTTAAATTAATCACAATATATATAATTGTGATTCTTTCTTGAAGCATCCTGTTTTCTCCTAAACCAAATTACTTAATCATCAAAATTTATTTTACTTTCTCACATTTTCGTTAAAAACGAAAACAAATCTTAGAAAGGCATATTGTATCCAAATCATGCATCTAAACAACAACAACAACAATAATAATAATAATAATAATAATAATAATAATAATAATAATAATAACCTTAATTAAGAGACGAACATAACTTACATTTTCCCCTTACACTTCCTATTATTGACTACTTAATTTCCTCTGTTTTCTTTCTTCTTTGAAGATGGAAACATTGAAAGTTGCCAAAAAAATTGAGTACTTGGAATCCTGTTTAGTTTCTTGTCTTTTATGAATTCAATATCTTAGTTAGGAGTGAGGACATACATCTTACAAACATGTGAATCTAATTCAGCAGAAATTTCTCCTGAAACTGATGATGTTGTTGAATGCTGCCAAAAAAACAAAAAAAATACAAATATATAATCAAAACAATTATGTATCAAAATGTTCTACATTATTGTTGTATGGCCATTTGACAAATTAATCTTTAATATTTTAAGATATTAGACAAATTAATTCGTAATAAATGGACAAATTAGATAATTTAATAATTCAATCGTATTACATTCTAGAAAAATTAACGACTAACTTATCACTTTTAAGAAACTATTAGGGATTAATTTTTTTTAAATTTATTTTATCAGCAACTAATTTCTCTAATATTATAAAAAGAAATCTAACCTCCCATAAATCTCTTGCATGAACTGAAGTTGCAGATTTTAGGCCTAAATCAGACCATGAAGCTGTTACTTTTGCTTTTGATGAGCTTCGATTCCATAAGATCACTGCCACCTTGTTTCCACTAAGAGGACCTGCCCAAACCTACAACAATTTCTCTCTTCTAGTAAGGTACTATCATAATTTTGCAATTACACCTAGAATAATTTTGATGCAATATTGTAAATAATTTTACAGAATTTTCTAATTATATTCGGTTTTTTATCATTATTCACACTGTTACTATAAAATATTGGTCATTTTGCTACGTGATATTATGTAACTATATATATATATATATATATATATATATATATATATATATATATATATATATATATATATATATATATATATATTAATTTAGTATACAGAAATATTGTACAAATAAAATATTTTTGTTATTGATATCATTACAAAAACAATATAGCAAGTACAAGAAAAAAGAAAAAGAAAAAGAAAAGAAATTAATAATGCTAGAGAGACAACAAAATAATTCAAATTTTTTTATTTATTATTTATTTATTATAAAATATATTAAATAAAGGTTAATTTTTTATATGAAAAAAATATTGGTATTTTTGTTAAAAATTGGATTATTTAGTATAATTACAGCTGAGTAGATTTTGCAGATAAAAAGTCAACACGCAGAGTGCGTATTGGATACGTGTTATCATCCTGGCAATGATATGTGTCATCATCCTGCCAATATACAAGATACATTTACAATAGTGTAATACACTTTAAATATCCATCTTTAACCAAAACACCATCTTCATCTCCATATTAAAAATAATTTTTATAAATAAAAGCTAATTTTTTATAATTTTTTACTAATATTTTTTTGTTATTAAACATTTTTTTTAAATTACCTCCAAACCATTATTACTTTTCACCTTCTTTCCTTGAACTCCTAGTTTGTCTGCAATATATATGAAAGTAAATAGCTTAAAAGGCATTCATTGTTTAATAAATTTTAATAATAATAATAATAATAATAATAATTTACTATTATTATTATTATTAGATTTGAGCTTTTTCTCTGCCTTGGTTTACAGCAATAACTTCTGAATTGCTTAGCAGTTCCTTTGTGGTCTTATCAAGGGCCCGAATATCACAACCAATCAATAGAGGAGCCTATAAATTAAAGAGAAAAAAAAGAAACAAAATAGTTATAATATATATAACATACATTTTGTCAATAAAATTTTGTGACATATATAGAAATGAAAATACCTTAGCTAATGCCCATATGCTAAAATGGGCACGGTATTCTTCTGTTGTCATGCCTCCATTTCCAATTTCAAGCATGTCAGGATCTGTTCATAGAAATTTATAATATAAAGTTATTTTAATTTATTAAATACAAAATTAATGCATTATAAACGTTGAATATATTTTACTCTTCAAAAAAAATCACTTTATTTTAAGATCCTTGACAAATGTTCTCCGATAAGTTTCAATCTTAATTTATCTTTTTAGTTAATTTTTTAATATTTAAATAAGTAAAAATTTAATTTTTAGAAACATCAAAAAATTTAAAAAAAAAAATCGAAGTCCTTTTTATTTACAAATTGAAAGAATAAATTAAGACTTCTATTATTTTTAATTACAAATACTCTAGCAACGAATAGTAGTAAAGATAGATAATTACCATTCCATCCTCCAGGTCCAGCATAAGAAGCCCATTTGTCATTTTGATCTGCAAGAGATGTCATGCTGCACAATGTTGAAAAACAAATTCCAACAACGGAATTAAATTTCTCATAAACCAAAAATAATAATAATAATAATAATAATAATAATTATTATTATTATTATTATTATTATTATTATTATTGAGGGTTTTTTATTGGTTTAATTATTCTGTTGGTTCCTATAGTTTTATAAAATTTTCAATTAGGTCCCTATACTTTTTTTTTTAATTGGGTCCCTGTACTAAATTTTTTTTTTCAATTAAGTCTCTTTTAGTAGTAATTGGCTTAATTTTATAGCGATCCAACTAAAAAAAATTGGTATAGGGACCTAAATAAAAGGAAAAAAAAGTGTAGAGACCCGATTAAAAAAAATTTGGTGCAATAACTCAATTAAAAAAAATTATAGGAACCTAATTAAAAATTTCGCAAAACTATAGGGATCAATAGAGTAATTAAACTTTTTTATTTTAATAAATAAATTAATTATAATAATTACCGAAATAAATAATTGAGTAAAGTGTCATTTTTGTCTTTAACGTTTGGGGTAAGTTCTATTTGTGTCCCTAACGTTTAAATCGTCCTATTTGTATCCCTAACGTTTATAAAAGTGATTCAATGTTATCCTACTATCAATTATACTAACAAATCAGATTATATTTTTCAATTATTCTTACTTGAATGTATTCATTCTCAATTAGGTCTCACTTAGATTTGTTCGATTTTAATATTATACCCACTATTTGTGTTTAGATTCAATTATATCCCTAGAAAAGTGAATTATGTAAATGTTGTAGGAATTAGTTTCAACTTTTGATGAACTATTTTTCGGAGTGAATCATCGATTCTATCACAGACATTTGTATTCTAACTCCAAGAAGAGATTTTCAAAATTCAAACTAAAGCGCTCATGATGTGTAATTGACTGCATGATAACATTGAATCACTTTTACAAACGTTAGGAATACAAATAGCACGATTTTTAAACGTTAGGAACGCAAATAGGATTTATTCCAAACGTTAAGGACAAAAACAATACTTTATTCTAAATAATTTTAATCTCTTCTACCAACCTTTTTATATATTAATTGCATGTTAAAAATTTGGATTATTAATAATATTAATATTTTTTACTATTTTTTATTATTTTAATCTCTTCTACCAATCTCATCTCGTTTATAATGTAAATAAGATATATACAAAATTATCTCATTTATTTCGGTAATTATTATAAAAAAATCCTTATTATTGATAGTCACCTGTCCCAGTTATCTTTAATGTCTCCAGTTGTTCTCCAACTATTTCCAACACCCGGGGCCCAAGTTGCCGGATCTTCCAATCCCCTGTGTTTGAAAAGAAAATTGCAATTTCTAACAATATAAGTAATCAATGTTCCTAAGAAATCAACATGTTTATGATATTCAACTACTCTATCTCACCATTCACACATGGAGAAGAAGATTGATCTTCCAGAGTTTAATAAAGCTTTACTCATTCTTGGGTACCTGATTCATAAATAAAATCTATAAATTCATTGATTATATATATATATTATTAAATCCCATTAATTAATACCTCTCTTTGGGGCTTATATTATTGTTGTTACAATTATCATACTTCAAGTAGTCAACTCCCTAAAATAACATTGAAAACATAAGTTAATTATACATACATGAATCCAAATAAAAAAAAAAATTATATAAGTGTAAAATGACTTTTAAATGAATGTATTACCCAAGAAGCAAATGTTTTTGCATCTTGTTCTTCGTGTCCCAGTGATCCAGGCATAGTTTTGCTGCATGTCTGATTTCTACAAAGATATTATTGTAATTAAAAAATTAAAAAAAATAATTTTTTAATATTAATATTAATATTGTGTTTAATCTGAAATACATACCCAGCATCGGAATAAATTCCTAACTTTAAACCTTTGCTATGAACATAATCGGCTAGAGCCTTAATTCCTGAAGGGAATGTTGAAGCTTTTGCAACCAAATTGTCCTGCCACAAAAAAATAAAAACAATTTTATCATGTGAATTTTCTCGTGATCACTTGATATAATTAATTAAGTGTAATTTTTTAGTATTAATTTTTCGATTATTCAGTAAATAATAAATAATATTATTCATTACCTGTGAGTCTCGGTTCAATTCTCCCCAACAATCATCTAAAAAAAGAAAATATTAAGATTTTTCCAATATATAGTAGATGAATTGAATGATAGTTATTGGTAATGATAATAATGTTTACTCCTATATAATAATAATAATAATAATAATAATAATAATAATAATAATAATAATAATAATAATAATAATAATAATAAATATAAATTTTTGTCGTACCTATGTTGATATAATGGTATCCCAAAGCAGAAAGACCCGTTGACACCATTGCATCAGCTGCATATTGAAAGATATATAAATAACATATGTTATTAGTTTTTAATTCTATCTATAAAATATTAATATACGTCCAACTGTGTTAGAAATAAAATATTTTGCATTGATTTAATTTATTTTAAAATCATTTGAAATGAAAATAAAACATTATATTTCGAATTAATTATATAAAATAAAAATATTTAATTTAAAAATTGATATAATAACTTAATTTATAATTTTATTATTATTTATTTACTGTACAATCTTCATTCAACCATCAGACTTCTAAACTTTTTTCCTCTTTTCAAATCATTTTCTTAGACATTAATAGTTTAATTAATACTGTTTAAATGGTAAAAATGACTTTTTATACTTTTAGTACTCCAAATAATTTCAATTCTAATTAAATTATATATGTATAAAAGATTTGAGGCAAGTGTATGTTAAAGCAAATTCGTATGATTTATAAAATCAATTTAATTCTTGGTTTTCAAAACAAAACAAAAAATATTTTAAAATATATTATTGTGTATAAAAATAATTTTTATTAATTGTATTCCAAATACACCCTATATGATTCTTAAATATATTATCGTATTAAAAATCAAACGTCTGTGATTATAGTGTCATCAAGTTATACCTGTTTGTCGAATCAAGTCTTCATTAATTTGGCAGTCAAAGTGATTCCAGCTATTCCATCTGATTTATCAATAATTGCTCATTGAATATATTATGCAAGATATTATATTCGCATATATATATATAATTGATTTTTTTTATGGAAAAATGAAAGTAATATAGAACCACTTTTTAATACTAATACTCCTTATTCTATTAAAAAAACATAAACTATACCAACTAACTAGGATGATTATTGGTCTACTTAATAGATATAATTACAAATCTAACATCTCTTATATATAAAATTTTTACATAATTTATAAGTGTATATGAGATATCATTTTTTTCATGAACTAATTTTTAAAATTGAGTTAAATTTATCCAATGTCAATCTTAACATAGTATGACTAGAAATGTCAAATAAACCAGGTTAGACGGATTCATTTAAGCTTAATTTGCCTAAATCCGTTTCATAGACTTTAATTTTCAAGCCTAGATCATTAATGACCAGTCTATGTCGAATTAAACCGGCTGCCCTATTAATTTTTTAAAAATTTAATTTTCGGATTAAAAATAATATTTTAACAAAAAATGTCACTTTTAGACAAAAAAAAAATCTTAAACAAACAAAGTTTTTTTAGTAGTTAGAGTCGGATATTTGAGTCGATAAAAAATTATATTTAAAAAAGTATTTTTTTTCCTTTTATAAAACACAAAAATTTAAACAGTTAGTTTAATCTGTTATTTTTTAGATTAATCGCCGGACTCAATTCATTTAATCTAAAATTTAAATGAATCTGATTTTATTGGCAAAAGTCTACTTGTTTAAACAGATAAACAAGTTGACGCAACGAATTGAATTTAATTAACCCATTTTAATGACCATAGTAAGTATCACGATTTATATATCAATGTTATTGGGCGTAATCTCTCGTCTCATAAACTAATTTTTTAGGTTGAGTTAAACTTACTCAATTTTAATTCTAATAAATATCTTAATCTTTAAACAGAATATTTAGATTTGTCAAGAATTTAATTTAAAAAAAAAACAAATTTCTCACTGAAAAACTACTTAGTTCTTCATGGAATTTTTGTCATGTGAGCTGGATAACGTTAATACTATTTGTAGTAATAAAATCTAAATTATAAAGCTCCGATCCCTAATACTTAAGTTGTCAAATGAAAATGATAAAGCTTGGCTGAAAATGTGAAGATAAATAATCGAAATAAAGTTGGTTGTTATTATATATCATTATTGATTGTCCAACCCCAATATATCATAAGAAGACTCAATAATGGATGCTTACTTATTAGCTTTATATGCATAAATTAAAGCTGGTAGGGTAAACACAACAACAAATAATAGCAACTAACTCGAGATAAGATTGGATTATTGTTCCCTATAAATAGTGGCTTAGGTAAATCAATATATATAATATATCTATAAACAAATTAAGTGCAAGTATACGTAATTAATGGCTCTAGCTTGCACCTAATGTTTTGATGTTGAGGTGTGTTATAAAGTCCACAAATTAAATCATGGTTTATATATATTTAGCACTAACTAATGCGAGGATATGCATTATTTTGTGACCAAGCACTATTATGGGTATATCCATTAATCCATGTGAGACTTGTCCATATGGTTTTGCGCGTATACAAAAATAAAAATCAACTCAGGATTTGACACATTATTGATGGTTATGTTACATATTCTACACCTACCCTATTAAATCAATTGGTTATAACCACTTCTTTCTGGATTTTTTTTTTTTGCCTTATCAATTAAGGAGTTTTTATGATATTAGAAGGAAAAAAGTTACAATAATGAAACCTAATTATTGGTGTAGAAGAGTCTTTGAGCGAGAATATATAAGCCTTTTTCAACTAAATTAAGTCTTTTTATGACATACATTAAGAATAATCACACTACAATAAACTTTTAAAATAATTGGTCTTTATCTAGCACCAGTTTAGCCACCAACATCAAAACCATTCAATTTGATCGCTGAAAGGATTGTTAATTTAAAATTTAGCTACAAACACTAAAATCATTCTAATTGGTCACTAAATTTAAAATTAGCAACCGATTTAGTGACAAAAACAAAAAAATAGATTTTTGAATCTTTTAAAAACTCTTGATTGTTAAATTGGTCATTAATTTTTAATTTAGTGGCCAATCAACTATACACACCACAAAAAATTATTAGAACAGTGATTGATTTTAACCACCAACAAAAAAAAAATAAAAAAAAGTATGGTTATACTTAAATAATGTAAGAAAAATGTTAGAAAATTGACTTTTTTTTTCTACATTTGAATTAATATTAACTATTTTTTTTTCTTGTTGACACTGAAAGTGTTAGGTTCTTAGCATTGTCTATAATAAGATATAAATGATAATAAATGAAAAATAAGATTAAAGAATTAATTAAAGGAGGTAGGCATATACCCCATGGGTGGTGTAAGGCCGAGTAAGGACGATCCATTATTATTGTCCAACAATAAACGATGAGATGCTGATGATGAAGATGTTGAAGTAATAAACAGCAGAAGAAGGAGCCACAACCATAACGCAACCCCTTTCTTCCATGCCATATTCATGGAATCACCACCTGATATATGTATATATATATTATTTTGTTCTGGTTATATATATAGTAGTAGGTGGGAAATATCGAAAGACTGAAGAATAAGAATAAATAAAAGAAGAGATCGGAATTCAAGAGAAGGAAGAGACAATAATGATAATAATAATAATAATATTCAACTTGCTTGGAAGACACTGCTATTCACTATTCAGTGTTCAAGCAATAATGATGGAAAGCACAGAGCTAAAGGCCTAAATCCCATGTATCTATATATATATACATACATGGGTAAAGTTTACCATGCTTATGGTGGGTAAACACTTTTAGCTACATTCAAAAAAAAAAATATTAAAATTATACTATTTAACGTTTTCGCAATATTTTTATTCTTTCAATTAAAAAACATTGTTAAATAATAAAAAAATATTATTTTCATTTTAATTTTAATTTTAATTAATAACACTTTTAAGTAAAAGTGTGGTTAAAAGTATATAGTTATCGTAATCAATGTAACTATAAATGTCATAGCATAAATCAAGTTTTAGAGGAGCACAAAAATTGGATATGACTAAATTTTTTATTTAATTCGTACTAAAATTATTAAATTAGATCGAATCTAATAATATTAGTATTTTTTAGAAATCGAATCTATAATTTACGGATCGGTCAGCTATCAAATATCGGATATACTTATCGAAAAAAAACAAATAATAGAAAAGCATCTCTAATAATTAGGGGTGAATGCGGGTCGGATATGACTAAAATCTTGATTCGATTTACACTAAAATCATCGAATCGGATTTAGTATCTGCAGTTTTTACTTTTTAAACTTGAATCCGATTCGCACATTTGCAGATTGGATCAGATCGGATATAGGATATATCTGCAAAGTATAAAAATATTTTAAGAAGCTTATTTTTATTAAAAGAATCAATAAATTTTTTTTTCACTGTTTTAAACATGTTTACTCTTAAAATATAATTAAACCTATTTTTTTAAAAATAATAAAAATAAAATAATACAACATATATGATCATTATTAGTTGAAATATAAAAAGAGAATATTTACTTATTTATTTATTCATTTTGCGGATCTACAGATATGCGAATATCTACCTAAAATCCACAATCCGATTCTATTAGTGTACGGATCGAATCAATTTTCGCAACTTTG
Organism: Arachis hypogaea; assembly: GCF_003086295.3. Taxonomy (NCBI): domain Eukaryota; kingdom Viridiplantae; phylum Streptophyta; class Magnoliopsida; order Fabales; family Fabaceae; genus Arachis; species Arachis hypogaea. The sequence continues at coordinate 89,918,098 of NC_092040.1, forward strand.
GGATCGAATTCGGATAAACACCGCAGATATGCAGATCGAATCCGACCCATGAACACCCTTACTAATAATCCAAAAAATAAAAAATTCAAAAAATTTATTTTCCCTTTCTTTTACACTTACTTACTTCAAAAATACTATTAAAATATGTTTTAAAAATAAAGTATCTTTTTTGACTCAAACATTTGGGATGAATACGTCTCAAAATTGTTCATAATATTTAAATCGTGCTTCTAACGTTTCAAAATCATATCGATGTTGTCCTGTCATTAATGATCTGTTAACATAATTGATGGTAGGATAATATTAAAACGATTTTAAAACGTTAGAAATTTAAATAGGACGGAAATGTTGGGGACAAAAACGATACATTATTTTAATTTTTTACTAAACATGATTATTCAATTATCTTTTAATCACATATAAGTAAATTACTTCTAATCACATTACTTTTGTTCTATGTGAATTTATTTTTACTTGATTAGATAATTTTTTTAAGAGTCATATATTATTTTTGTCCAAAACGTTTTTATCCTACCAAAGTTTTCAGCATTTCATAATCGTCTTAATATTGTCCAATTGTCAACTCTGTTAACAGATCACTAACGAGAGGATAATATTGAGACAATTTTAAAATGTCAGAGACTTAAATAAGATAATTTAAACATTAAGAATAACTTCAAAATTTATCCCAAACGTTGATAAAAATAATATTTTACTATTAAATAATAAAAATAATACAACTAAATTATATAATAATAATAATAATAATAATAATAATAATAATAATAATAATAATAATATCAACAGACAAATCAAATTTAATTATCCGACATTCTCACCACAACAACAAATAAATAATAATATAAATTTTAATATTCTAATATTCTAAAAGTGCAACAAAAATTAAAAGCTAAACCAAATAAAAAATTCTTAAACATAACATAACATATAATTTTTTAATTTATTTTGTAGATCTACAAATCCGTTGATACATAGATGTAAAATTTGGAGTCCGATTCTATTTAACTACAAATCAAATCAGATATTACAAATCAGATTATATCTATAAATTATAAATCAGATGTAAATAAATAGATCGAATCTAATCCATAAACATTCATATTTAATTTTGTCTCTACATATACATCATATGTATTGTACTATGTATGAAATTAAAGCTAAGTCAAAAGGACCTATATAAGTAAGCCAAGTCTCTGGTGGTTATGGTTATGGTAACTAGTGGTGGTTAAAGCTACACTTTTAACTTAAAAGTGTAACTCTTCACAAAGAAAAGCGTCACCTAATGGAAAAAAAGTAAATTAGAAGATTTAAGAGAAGAAATAATTAAGTTATCAAAATTAATAGATCAAAAATTAATGATTTTAACTAATGTTAACTGTAATGACACCGAATTCTTAAAATCAATACAAAATGATTTTTTTCAAAATCTTTATTTTACTATAAGTTTTATTGAAGGACTTCAAAAACCTGAAAAAACTTATTTTTCACACGGAATTTCTAAAAAATGTTACCATGGAAATGATTCCCCACATCTATATCATACTTTTAACCCACAATTAAATTCTATAGTAGATATGCTTGAAGAAATATTAACATCCATAAAATTTCAAAGAAATAAGGAAAAAGAGAATCCCAAGGAAGAAAAATTTCAAAACATAATTAACATAACAGATTTAAAAGTAAAACCACCACTAAAATTATGAATATTGAAGAAAAATTAGAAGAAGTTACAATGCTTTTTAAACAATTAAAAATGGCTTAAGAAAATAATATTATGGAACAGGAATTTCAAATAGAAGAAGAATTAGTAAATTCTGAAAATATAGAAAATGAAGAACATATCTTAGACTATTCAAGTGACGAAGAACCAGCAATTCCAATACAAGTTAAAAATGAAGCTGGAACATCTAAGGATAATCAATCTCAATTTAAATGAAAAACAGGTTTTGATAATTATGCTTTTAAAAAAGGGTTTATAAATAAAGATTCAAAATATACAAAAATACCATCAAAATACATCCCTAAAATCCAGGAAATGGAAGGAGAAAGAATGCTTGACTTAGACTGTAAAAAAAATGAAAAAGAAATTTTCGAAAATTGGTTGAATTCCTTTTTATTAGAAGCTTTTACTAATCCAAAGCTTAGTGAATTGTCTGGAAGAGATATTTGGAATTACATAGGGTTTCATACTAAAGGAACTATAAGAGATTATATGACATCAATAGAAAACCAAATAATAGAAGATTTAGCAATAAAAGCAACAGCTTATGATAAGATATTATATATAATGATGATTCTATATAAAGAATTTTTTGGAAAAAATATTATAGATCATAAACAAGAAGTCTATAATAAAGAATATCAAGAAGCAAAAAACCATTTAGCTAATATTCAGATATATGATCTATGTAACGTGGAATCTTATATATGCGAATATAGAATACATTATTACAAATTAAAAGAAGAAGATAAAAATCATTATCTTAGTATGTATATAACAAAACTTCCATATCCTGCTAATGAATTTATAATGGGAAGATTTATAAGAGAGATAAATAGAGGGACAATTGAAAATAATTTTGGTGGAGCAACCTCTGCAATAAGAGAGGAAATAAAGAACGTTGTATGCAAGAAGCAACTCAAAAAAGATTTGCGAATATAATTAGAATTTGTTGTCAGGATAATGAAGAGATACCCCAAAAATATGGTCTTAATAAAAATTTTCAAAGAAAAAGAAAACATCAATTTAGAAAAAGAAAATACTATCCAAACTGGAGAAAAAAGAGGTATTTTAGAAAAAGAAATAACGATAAAAGCAAAAGACAAAAAAATGACTATTACCCGAATAAAAAAGAAAATTGTAAGTGTTGGTATTGCCAAGAAGAAGGACACTATGCAAATGAATGCCCGAAAAAGAAGGATAAAAAGGATCTTACTAAGCAAATAGAAATTGCTAAGTCCTGTTTAATGGAACCATTAAAGGAATCTGATGATAACTTAAACTATATTTTTGAGTATGTCTCGGAAACAGACTCAGAGACTGAGTAATAATACCACATTTATTACTATAAAAATAACAGAAAAGTGTATAAATGCTTTCATAGATTCTGGAGCAACACAATGCTTTGCTAGTTCAAATATAAAACTTGATTGGAAAAAATTAAAGAAACCATTAAGAGTTAGAATAGCTGACAAATCAATACATAAAATTGACTAAAAAGCAGAGATGGTTGAAATTTTTATTCAAAATTATAGGTTCATTGTCCCATCAATATATATGTTAGATTCTGGAATGGATTTTATCATAGGAAATAACTTTTTAAAGTTATATCATCCATTCATTCAAGAATTAACATATATAGTTCTAAAAGCTCCACACGATTCTTCAATAAATCAAAAATTAAAACGTATAAAAATACCAACTACTATAGATAAGATCTTAAAATTTAAAATATTTTCTATATTAGAGACATGTTATTTAAATTTATACTTTCAGATAAATATCCCAAAAAATAATCTTGAAATAAAGATAGAAGAACTTTTGGATGAAATTTGTGCTGAAAATCCTTTAGATGTTAAAAATAGAAATAACGAATTAGTAAGTATTAAATTAAAAGATCCTACAAAAGAGATAAATGTTCCAAATAAAATCCCTTATTCCACAAGAGATAGAGAAGAGTTTTCATTAGAATGTAGAGATCTTTTGGAAAAAGGAATTATAAGATTAAGTAAAAGTCCTCATGCGGCTCCAGCCTTTTATGTCGAAAACAATAATGAAATTAAAAGAGGAAAACGAAGAATGGTTATTAACTATAAGAAGATGAATGAAGCAACTATTGGTGATGCTCATAAACTTCCAAGAAAAGATTTTATTTTAGAAAAAATTAAAGGAGCAACTTGGTTTTCATCTCTTGATGCAAAATCAGGATATTGGCAACTTCGTTTAGACGAAGAAACAAAGAAATTAACTGCTTTTACTTGCCCAACAAAAGAATCAACAAGTGTGTTGCTCTATGAATGAAATGTATTGCCATTCGGATTAAAACAAGCCCCAGGTATTTATCAAAGATTTATGGAAGAAAATCTAAAAGATTTAAATGAATTTGTTTTAGTGTACATTGATGATATACTAATTTTTACAAAACAGGATAAAGAAGATCATCTTCAAAAATTATTAATGGTTTTAGAAAGATGTAAATAAAAAGGATTAGTTCTTAGAGAATGCAAGAATAGCAAAACAAGAAATAGAGTTTCTTGGATTAATTTTATCCACTCAAGGAAAGCTAAAACTTCAGCCAAACGTCCTAAAAAAGGTAAATTTATTTCCTAATAAAATAGAAGATAGAAAATAATTATAAAGATTTTTAGGGTGCATAAATTATATTTCTGATCAAGGATTTTTAAAGAATATAACAGAATACACTAAAAGCTTATTTCCAAAAATAAGTACTAAAAAAGAATGGAAATGGGATGAAAAAGACAGTATGCAAATTCAAAGAATTAAAGAGTTATGTGAAAAGCTTCCAGAACTCTATATTCTAGAAGAAAATGACTACTTAATAGTAGAAACAGATGCTTCAGACATAACCTGGTCAAGATGTCTAAAAGCTAAGAAAGCTATAAAAAGTTTGGAACAAGAAAAAGAATCACTAGATTCTAAATATTCCCAAAAGGAATTACTTTGCAGGTATATTTCAGAGACTTTTACTCTAACAGAACAGAGATATACCAGTCATGAAAAAGAAACTCTAGCAGCAATTAAATCTCTTAAGAAATGAAAAATTAATTTACTACCCAGAGAATTTACATTAAGGACAGATTCAAGTTACCTAACAGGTTTCATACGATATAATTTAAAAGTTGATTATAATCATGGGCGATTGGTAAGATGGCAATTATTTTTGTTACAATATCCAATAAAAATTGAATATATTAAGGGTGACAAAAATGTTATTGCAGATACATTAACAAGAGAATGGAGTTCGTCTACAACGCATTAGATCAAGAAATTCAAAAATATGAGCAAGAATTCGAAAAATGCAAGCGTTGCCAGCAAATAAGGACACAAATCCAATCCCTCAAGAAGGCCATTGAAGTAATGAAATCAACACAACAAGCAAAACCATCAGAGTTCAGCCAGCTAAGCATGGTGGACAAACCAGGTGAAGAAAAAATTTCAGAAAATAAAACAACTGCTGAAATTATTAAAAAATCCACACAAGACAAAAAATATTATGTGATTTATAATGGCCCCATGAAAGGAGTATATGATGCGTGGGAAAAAGCAGCACCATTTACACATCAATCAAGGATAATTCATAAAGGAGAGTTTTTAACACTGGAAGAGGTAAAGGAATCCTTCAGAGAATATGAAGCTCTTCATCCAGAGCAAATCCTAAAAAGAGCAGATAAAGCTCCAATTCAAACCCAGAGAACAGGGATAATAAGAAACATTCCTACAAGGGCTGAAATCAAGGAAAAGAAAAGGGTCTGTAGATCAAATTTCAGAGAAACCCTTAACATAGTCCTGAATTGGACTGAAGAAAAAAGGGCAATCTTGGGATATTATCCTATTGCCAAAGAACAGCTAACAAAGCTGGTTATATTTCCAGATGCTTCCCCATCTGACACCTATCAGTTTTTCCAGTATGGATTAATTGATACAATTTTAATTTTTAATGATTTGAAAATTATTAGTGAGTTTCCTGCAGGATTCATTGATGCAGTAAAGAGATTTAAAAATATGATTGACAACGTAAATCCAAGGGATATATCCCTAAAATTTACGAATAGTCAACCTATTTTTAATGAAGAAGAAGAATGCTTGGTTCCAGCACATCAAGTAATCTTCATGTCCGTCTTCCCAGGAAATTTTCAACTAATTGATCAAGTTCAGGATTTAACAATCTACAATCATGAAGGAAGATTAGCCAGCACACTAGCAAGGGTCTTCGAAAGAACTCAAAAGATAACAAGGGAATCTCACACAAGAATCAATTATAAAAGCAGAAATACTTTGCTTATGTCCAGTAAAAAGAATGAAATTGAAGAAAGAGAGGTGAGACTCTTAGTGGAATTTGAATCAGCATTCTACAACTTATCTGGACTCTTAGAAAAGCTCCCCGAAGGGATAAAGAGGAATCTCTGCTATTTGATAAAAGACAGAGAAGACCACAAGTGCCAGCTATGTCAGAGTTATCTGAAGAAAGCAATAATGAAACGGAATCAACCCACATGATAAAGGAAGAAGACAACGCATCTGAAGGTCACATGATGAAAGAGGAGGACAGCACATCTGAAGCATCTCTCAACATTATTGCATAGTAACATAAGCGCTTAGGTCATAGAGCACCAACAATGTAGCTGGTGCAAGATAATAAACAATGACGTAAGCAATGACGTCATAAGAAGGGTAAGGATGGGAATTGTCCATCAGACCCAACCATTATAAATAGATTGCTTAGGCAATTGTAGAAGGCATCAGACAATAGAAAGCATGAGGCTAAGAGTACTCATATGCTAGGAGAGCAAGGAGGAAGCTACCGAGGCGATTTTATAGTCTGAAGAAGAATTCCCTTAGGAAAAACCAATTCTAAACTCCCCTCTGGAGTTAGTATCTATAATCTCCCCTCTGGAGATAAAAACATCTTATGTAAAATATTCTAAATAAAGGAAGTTTTTCTCCAGAAAGGTACGCCTTTATCCTAATCTCTTAGTTATGAATTATTTAGAAAGTTTAGAATTAACGGAAGAATCTGATTATTATAGATTATCTGCTTTATTAGATAATGAAAAACAGGCTGTTCTAAAAACAGAATTAAATCTCAAATCAAATGAAAATTTTAATAAACAAAATCTTTTAAAAGAAGTTTTTAATAGAAAAAATATAATATACTATGGAAAAATTCAACTTGAAGCCCCTATAAAGATAAAATCCGCCAATGGAGAACTTGAAATAGCTTTGATAAATGATGAAGAATTGAGTAAATAGATTGAGAAAATTAAGGATCAACAAAAAAGATCTAAAATTGGATGGATCCATATTAGTACTATACAAGTCTTAATCAAATCTACATATATGAAAGGAATTAATTCACCAATAAGCTTAGCAATCTGTGATAAAAGAATTACTGATGACCCAATAGATCAAATAATTGGAATTGTTCATGGAAACTTGGCAAACGTAAATGTTAAATTCAATGCCCATCTTGGATACGCTATACCTTTATCAACTGAAAATCTTGGAAGATCTATAAGCTTAGCTTATAAATTTCACAGAAAGAATCTAATGGAATAAGATAATGAACCATTTTCAATTACATATGCAATAAATTATGCTTTAACAAATAGCCATCATAGTATAATATTTAAAAACAGAGAAAGAATTTATGTTGATGAATTATTTCAGAAAATTATAAAAACAGAAATACCAAAATATAAAGCTATTGAAAACCCAGTTCTATTATTAAAAGAACCATCAGGAAAATTAGTTTCATCGAATTTTCAAATAAGAGAATCTAAAATTAATAGCCCTTTAAGTTTATCTAAGTTAAAAATCAAAGAAGAAAATTTTGAAATAAAAGAACTAACAAAAAAGGTCGAAAAATTAAATGAAACCCTAAACACTAAATTATGACAGTAAATAAAGAAGAAATATATGTAACTTATCAAGACAAGAAACAAGAGCTATTTGAAAGAAAAAATCGGTTGAATTATTTACAGTTTTCTGAAATAAATCAAAGAGTATTTAAAGCCCTAAAAATAATCTATGACAGGTTGAAAAGAGAAGTTGAAGAGCTAGAGAAATTAATAGAATTTCTAGAAAATAGTGATGAATCAATGATAGAGTTTGCAGAAATTTTAAAATAAATAATGAAGCATAAAAAAATTGAAAAACCAGAAAATAAAATTAAAAGAAATAGGACAAGAAAATTAAAAGGTAAAATAAAGGAGTATAAAAGGGAATTAAACAATCTTCAGATTAAAATTAATGATCTTATAATAAAAAAGATAGAAATAAGAATAAATATAAACAAGTTGGAATTAAACTTAAAAAAGTTATAAATGCCTGGAAAACCATATTATGACCTAAAAGAATTAAAGCTGTTAAAAGAAAAAAATAGAGAATGAAATTGAAAAATTAAACAGATATTTAGAAACAGGAGAAAGCGTAGAAATAAAAGAAGTTATTGAGGATTTGAGAAGTTATATTAAAGAAAAAGACAAACAGATAAAAGATTTTATATACAATAATCCATGCAAAAAAGAATATTATAAACTAAAACAAGATTGAAAAGTTATAAATCAAAACTGGTAGAAATGGTCAATATTTTTTATAAAGCACCTATACAAATTATAAACTTATTCAAAGAAAAATATGAAGAGCTAATAGAAATTTCGAAAAAGAAATTAAAAGAAAAATCGAAATTAAAAATTTGGTATCAGAGTCAAGTTAACGATTAAAGGTAACACTTTCTCTTTAAGCAACACTTTTAGTGATACACTTTAAAAAAAAAAGCCAGTTACCAGATGTCCACAATTAATTGGTAAACTTCTTTGTAGTCACTATAGATACAATAAAATAATAGATACCACAGAACGCACCATATAAGTATTGGTAAAGACATCATCTAAGTTTAAATAATTATAAATATAATTATGATGATTTGAAAATATAGACAGGTTATATTAATTATTATATATTAGTCTTGCTAGCTCATGCATTATTGTCCAAAAGGATGCTGCAAAACAATTGTTAAATAATTTTTTGTAGTTTGCACTACCAAAGAGTCAAAGACCAAGTTGCCTCGATTAAATCGGTCTTCGTATTTTAAGTGTAATTAGAGCTTTATATTAAATAAAAGTTTTCACTTTTCAATTAGTTAAATTCACACTAGCCATTGGTTTTAAGAAAACAAATTATTCTTAAAGTATTTGCTTTTATGTTTAGGTTATTTAGAATAAAATTAATAATATAAAATATTTTGTTTTTTTTTTCGAATGACAACGGTTAGTAGAGTATTTAAAAGAATTTGTTTAAGACAGAAATTTAATCATAAAATTTTAAATGATAAAAAATTTAGTTAAAAAATTAGTGAAATTGTTGATATCTAAGTTGTTGTGAAACAAAAAGCAAACATTTTTAATACAATTGACGATGATGTATAAGTTTTGACAACATGACTTTTTCTTGCAACGTTTCAATTTTTTTTTTTACTTTTCGATGATATATATATATATATATATATATAGATTAAGTAGCTTTAAAATCACATAATAATATACTCATAATAAACAGAGAAAGTCACGCTCGGAGAGGATTCATATGCTAAACATATAGTATAACAAATAATCAGGATTACATGATATTACACGACGTTTTTTTATTTTAAATTTGTTTAAATATACATCATTGCATGTGAGGCTTTTTTATTTTACTTTTTTTGAACGATGATTTGTTATACGTACAATCTTTTTTGGCATACAAATTAATCTTAACTCAACAAAATCAACTTAAATAATGTGTGCATAAAAAAGAAGAAAAAGAAGGAAGATGATGATAATAATGATGATAAAGAACAAGAAACAGCAGAGGATGAGGAGGAGAAAGAAGAAGATTTTTAAATTATGCAGAACGTATCACTATAAATACACCGAAAATTCTTAACAATACACATAAATATCTTAGTTTTACACCGAAATTAAAAATACCAAAATAGGAAATAAGACTGGATATTATTAGAAATGTCCAAAAAATATCATAGTCATAAAGCAAAAGTATAAATGTACTCCTATATATGTGGAAAATCTAACAAAAACAAATTAGTATAATTGTTATTAGTCGAATTCGATAATTTCTTTTGCATATAATTTTGTTTTATCCGATCTAAATATCGGTGTTTTTTTATGGATTTTTATTTCGAGTATTGCTCTGATTGGACTTCTTAACTACAAATACATAAAAATAATTTCTTCAATGCTGCATTTTTCTTCTTCTTCTTATTTTCTTTCTTTTTTTTCTTTTTTTAGTTGAATGAATGTAGGTTTATCATCTTTCAAGTAATTTTACAGCATTATGTGTTTCTTTTTCTTCTTTATTTGATTTTTTTGTTTTTAATTTATTCTTATTAAGAGAGTAAAACAAAAAGAAACTTGAGAAAATAAAATAAGAAGAAAAAAATGAATAAGAAAAAAAGAAGATGATAATGATGAAAAAGAAGAAGAAGAAGCAGCAAAAAATAAAAAGAAGGAAGATGAAGAGTTTTGAATTACGCAAAACTTATCAGTACAAATACACTGAAATTTTTTAATAATACACAAAAATATATTAGTTTTACACCAAAATTTGTTACAAATACATGAAATGTTTTTTTTAATACTGCATTTTTTTCTTCTTCTTTTTTTTCTTATTTCTTTCTTTCTTTTAGTTGAATAAATGTAGGTTCATCCTCTTTCAAGTAATTTTGTGGTATTATGTATTTTTTTATTTGATTTTTTTTGTTTTTATTCTTGTTAAGAGAGTAAAATAAGAAGAAATTTAAAAAAAATTATGACAAAAATTTTGGATTAGGCAACGTTATCGATATGACAAAATTTTTACGATAACAATAGCAATAATAATAATAACGATAATGACGATACATATATAAAGAAGACGACGATAACTATAACGATGATGATCATGATGATGAAGATGATGGAACAGAAGGATGAAAAAGAAGGAGAAAAGAAAGTCCACTAAAAAAGAAACAGGAAGAGGAGAGGAGGTGATAATGACAAAAATAAAAAAAATAACAAAAAGAAGAAAAAGAAGAAAACAAAGTTTTAGAATGACAAATAAAAAAAAGAAGAACGTGCAGAAATGTATAAATATAAATAACTTATTAAACTTGTTTGTATAAATAATTTGTAGATAAAAAATATCTATTAAATTTATATAACTCGTAAGTTTTAATACAGACTATTAGATCGAATCCCTTCTAGATAGATATTGTATTGTATAAGTTTACATATAGACCAAGTGCTAAAATATTTATCACAAATAGAAGATTTTAAAATATTTTCAACTTTTAAAAATTGTAAAGCAAATTAAATCAATTTAAATAATTTTTAAATTTCCTAAACAATGAACCAAATCAGCTGTAATTAAAAATAATATCACATGATGATATTTTTTAACGAAAAAAAATCACACGTTTTTTTTAATTTGTTCTTTTGAAATATAAATAAGATAGATCAATAATATTAAAAAAATAAAAAAAATTAATTAAAATTTATCTTATTTAATAATAAATAATTAATAAATATTAAATAAAATAAATTTTAATTATTTTTTATTAATATTTTTTCGTTATCAAATATTTTGACAAATAGATATAATCAAATAGGTAAGCATCACTTCATGAAGGAGGAGAGAAGGAGGAAAATATAAGTTACTTAAGATGTAAGTAGTCTAATAATAATGATAACATGTAGCAAAAGAGGGGTGGAATAAGGAAATTTTATAAGAAGAGGACGAAATTACATATAAAATAGTTAAAATATAATATAAAAAATTAATAAAATATAATTTACGGTATAATATTAAATCGATCATTATATTATATAAAAATTAATATTTAATTAAATATTTTAAAATTTTGATATTTTAAATTTATGATATTTTATAGAACTAAAATTATTAAATATAATTTTATTTTGCTTGGACCACCTTAATCTATAAATAGACTAGCTTATTATTTTTGTTTTAGTCCAACCCATATATATCAATGACAAATTTGTTACATATTCAATATTCATATATGGAAAAGTTTAGGGACAGTAATTTTATTAAATTTTGGCCATCATGTAACTAGTAAAAGAAAAATGAATAATTCTATATTATTGAATGAAATTTCATACTATTAAAATTATCATTAATAACTATTTGATGACTATAAATTACAAAAGTTACTGACTTTTTAACACTCCTCTTCATATATTTATACTCTTTTATTTATTTATTTATTTTTAAAACACTACTTGCTACTACTATATTACAATAATTCACATATAAATTTTTATGTGTCTAACATAGTAAGTTATTAACATATATATTTAATCCATAATACACATATATTATATATATAATACTACTATTAGTCAACTACTAAATTATTTTAAGAGAAAAGGATAAATAGATTCTTGATTTTTTTATCCACAAACATTTAAGTTTTTGAGAATTTGAAAATACATTTAACTCTTTGACCTTTTCAAAATTTAGACATACTGATCCCTTACATTCATTTGGGTTTATCAGACTCAACAAAAAAATCAGACGTGACTCCCGTTGTACTGACTAGCTAATACGAATGCACACGTGAGAGAGTTTTTAAAATTGAACAAATTAGACTCAGAGATTGATATATCCAAATTTTAAAGAAGTCAAAAACTTAAATATATTTTTAAATCTTTAAAGACTTAAATAACTTCAGACCAAAAAATAAGAGATCGATTTATCATTTTCTTATATTTAAAAAAAATTAAGGAGACTATGGCCACCTTAGACTCCATGAACCCGCCACTGAACATGACAATCTATTTCATATAGCTCTGACCTCCATGGAAACTCCATTGATGGAACTTTCCAAAATAACTAAATTCTATCCCAAATTATCTTTTATTATATATAGAGATGTAGATGGTCTAATCTGATCCGACTCCGAATATTTTAGAGGTTAATTTAGTGTGATTTTATTCAATTTGAAATTGGGTAAGAATCTCAAATATAAACTCAGTCATTATTTTGGGTTGGGTCCGGGTCAATACAAACTCATCTTCACCCAGTTCAAGTGCACCTTACGGGAACTAAAAAAAGATATATGTTTTAAATTAATTTTAATATTACATTATATTAATTATAATGTATAAACTTATTGTTTTATTTTTAATCACACTTATTGAATTAGAAAATAGATCAAAAAAGCATCAAATTAGAATTTATGGACAAATTCAAGTTCAAATATGGATAACAATTTTTCGATAACAAATTTCTTTTTTATAAATAAGTGCATCATAAATAATTTTTTTTTATAAATAAGTTTCTTTATAATTTATTGTTAAAAGTTTTAAAGATCCGGTATAGTTGTTGTGGCCTGAAAATGTTTAGATTTTATTGGGTTTAGAGTCGAGTTAGAGTCTAAAAAATAGATCCGGTGTATTTTTAGGGTCGGATCTGGGTCAGGAGAAATTCGGTTTCACCCGGCCCGAATGCCTCGAATATTTTAGGGGCTAATTTTGTAGGGGTGTATGGTGCGGAATTTATAACCCACAAACTAATCGGTAAGTGCACTGGGTCGTACCAAGTAATACCTCAGGTGAGTGAGGGTCGATCCCACGAAAATTGATAGACTAAGCAACAATGGTTGATTAATTTACTTAGTTAGACAAATAGAAAATATAGTGTTTGAGTGTTCAAAAGCATTAAACAGTAAATTCAGATAATTAGAAAGCAAGCAGTAAATTGGTTGTGAATAATATATGGAGAAACAGTTAAGGCTTCAGAGATATCTATTTTTCTGATTGACTTTTCTTATTAACTATTTTAATCATGCAAGATTTAATTCATGAAAAACTATATGTGACTAAACACTAATTCCTTAGACCTTTTTAGTCTCCTCTAAAATTCATCAACCGACAATTCCTTGGTCATTTGATTCTAATTAGAGGGTGAAGTTCAATTCTAGTTAATATGTCACAAAAATCCTAATTACCAAAATATAAGAGGATTATATGTCACGTATCCTGTAAAGTCCAGATCATTAGAAATTTAGGAGAATATGTTTTTAGCCTGTTGTTCAAGTAAAGAACTTTTTCAAGTTATACAAGAACTCAATTAGAACAAGGCTCATACTTTCGTTCCACCCAAATTCATAAGATAAAGAACGAAAACAATTCTTGAAATATAAATCAGTACATGAATTAAAATAGAAAAATAATAGTATCAATCCATACAATAGACAGAGCTCCTAACCTTAACAGTGGAGGTTTAGTTGCTCATTGTTCTGAGAGAAAACTAGAATTCTGAAAAATTATAAATTGCGGAATGAGGTTCAAGAGAAGAGATGAGCCCGAAGGGCTGATTCTTTTTCCTTTTATATTTAATCCTAATTAATGTAAAAATATATTTCCTAAAACTAAATAATATCTTTTCCTATTTTTAAATAAAATAAAGTTTAAATCAAAATTAATAGGAGATTGTGTGCTTGCTTCTCGGAGAGTTGGGGACCACTTGATTCCTTAATAATCCAGGCCTAACTTGAGAGGCGCAGCCTTGGTCAAATTGATGGAGAAGAAGTATAGACTATTATATATCGTTGAAAAGCTCTAGAAGTTAGCTTTCTAACGCCACTAAAATCACGTCAATTGAACCTCTGTAGCTTGAGTTATTCAGGTTTGAGTGCAGAGAGGTCAGGGTTGACAGCATCATTCGCCTTCTTCTCTTTTTCTGTGAAAACTCCATCAAATTCATCCGAATGCTACCTAAAATAAACAGAATTATACACGACCTAAAGTAGCATCCATAGTGGCTAAAAGATAATTAATTCTTGATTAAAATCAATAAATTAAATGCAAATTCACTTAGAAAAGGTAGGAAAGATGCTCACGCATCACAACACCAAACTTGAATTGTTGCTTGTCCTCAAGCAACCAAAATTAGTACATGATTAAGATGTGAATTTGCATGAGAGGTGAGAGTTCAGTTATGCTCATGTCTCTTTTTAAAGTGGGGTTTATCTATTGTAATTCTGCACAGTTTTGGCATCTCACTCTCCTTTGAATCAGAGGAATGTCACTGTCATTCAGAATTAGAATCCGGATCATATTATGAATTCTCTGCTTTTTGTACTCTAGTTTAATCCTTGAACACAGCATACATCCTTTACTTCTCAATGAATTGGTGCTTTGCACCTTGAGTCTAGCCGTACCTTTAAATGTTTTGTCTCAAGGTTCACTTGACACAAAAACACCACAAGTACTTGACTGGGAAACTCTCTTTAAGTTCTGATTTTTTCTTCAGTTACTCCCAGATAGTAGTGCTCAAAGCCTTTGGCATACTCTGCTACATGTATTTGGCCTCGACTCTAGATATTTTGTCTC
Organism: Arachis hypogaea; assembly: GCF_003086295.3. Lineage (NCBI taxonomy): Eukaryota > Viridiplantae > Streptophyta > Magnoliopsida > Fabales > Fabaceae > Arachis > Arachis hypogaea. Next base: position 89,933,257 of record NC_092040.1, read on the forward strand.
AAGGATTACTTGACACAAGAACTCCACAAGCATATGACTAAGGAAACAACTCTTTGAGCTTTTAATCATGTCTGACCTCCTTAGTCATTGATGCTCAGAGTCTTGGACCTTGCTTTTATTTTTCTTTTGCTGTTTCTTTTGCTTCAAGGATTAAGCTTTTGTTTAATTCAGAGAATTCATAATAGTTTTCTAAATTCCTATTCCTTATGCACCAACATCCTTTGATTCAAATTCAACTATGCATGGTTTATGTCATGCATTCAAAATCACAAATAATACCACCACATTTAAGTAAATAGGACTAATCTTAAATATAAACTCAATTTCTCATGCAATACATTACTTCTTTTCTTTTCTTTTTAGATTCAAGTTCAGTGAGTGGTACATGAGACATTTTTTTAACTAAAAGCAAATGATATAGTGAAATTAAATCTAAGAATTGAAAGTACTAAAGATCATGCAGGCAATCAAAACAACAGAAAACAGAAGACAACAAAATAAGAACAGAAGAGAAATAAAATGAAAGAAACTCAACCACCTCAGTTATGCTGGTGGCCATCTCATTCCTCCATGAAGAATATTCATCTCCCTTTGGTGCTATTAAAATAAATAGAAAAGGCCAAAAACGAAGCGACAACACCAAATTTAAAAGTTTGCTTGTCCTCAAGCAAAGAAAAGCTGAAAACAGGATGTCAAAATTTCTTCTTAATTGCTCCTATTCCTGTTCTAATCATTCTGCATGACCAAAATACATGTAAAACAAGAAAAATTCTAAAAAAATGAGATAAAATAATTTAAAACCAAAACTAAAATAACTATAATGCTAAAATCAAAATAATTATAAAATTAAAACCACAGTAACTGCAAAAACAAGGATACTAGTAGTTGGGTTGCCTCCCAACAAGCGCTTCTTTAATGTCACTAGCTTGACACTTGATTGTTGAATTTTCTTCCTCTTTTTCCAGTTGGTTAAAAGAAATGTCTCCAAGGGGGAGAGGTGAAAATTAGTGTTCCATGATATAAATTCCTCTTAACAAGCTTTCTTTTATTGTGATTAGCTTGATTCACATCGCTTGTTGGGGTAGAGGTTAGATTGTTTTTTGCTGACCTTCTCTTTTTCATGGATATTTTCTTCTGTTTCTTAGTCACAATCCCCTTTTCAGTGCTTTCCTTGGTTGCCTTCACTTCTTTGATTTCAAAATTTGGGTGTTGTGTGATGGTTAGAGTGTACTCTTCATCAAAAACTTCTTGAATTGGTGGTTCAATAAACTCACCCTCTATGCTACTCTCTGCTTCATTGGAGTGTAGATTCTCATAATTGTTTTCAACCCTTACAACCTCCTTTGTTTGTGCATATTCCTTCTTTGTTGGTGCATCTTTCTCCTTTATTTTTGCATCTTTCTCTTTTTCCATGTGTGAGGGTGGAAAGTTCTCTAATTCACTGGAGTATGAACTCCTTTGATTGATTTCCTTACTTTCTTTCATAGGATATTGCATTATATCTCTTGGGAAGGAATTTACTTGTTCCTCTTCCTGGGGCTTGATAATCAACTGCACATATTTCTCTACATTGTTGACACTCGTCTTTATATCATGTATGAATTCTTTCAAGAGAAGCTCAAGAGCCGATGGTTCTTGATATGAATAAGGAGATGGTGGCTCTTGATATGAATAAGAAGGAGAAGATGATTCTTGATAAGATTAAAAAGAGGATGGTTATTGGTAAATAGAGAGATGGTGGCTCTTGATATAGGTAGAAAGATGATGGTTCTTGATATGGATAGAGAAGTGGTGGTTCTTGGTATGAATATGGAGATGGTGGTTCTTGATAGTTAGAACATGGAGCACTAAATTTTCGTTAGTTTTGACTTTGCCAACCAAAATTCGGATAGTTTCTCCATCCACAATAATATGAATCACTACTTAGGTGTGAGTAATAACCCATGTGATCTCTCTCCATTATTTTCCTTAGCACAAAATACCAAAAAGAATTAAACGTACCATGTGGTAAACAGAAAAGTAAAGAAGAAAGAATATAATTTTTTTAAAAGAAATAAAATAAACAATAATAAAAAAAGAAAAATTTGAAAATAAATAAAAAAAGTGAACTAAAAATTCAAAAATTAAATAATAAAAAATACTGGTAGTTTTAAAAAAAATATTTAAAAAAAATTGCTACGAGAACACCAAACTTAATTTCAAAAATTAAAAGAAAACTAATTGATGCAAAATTTGAAAATTAAAGCTAAGAAGCAAATAAAACTAATAAAAAATAAAAATAAAAATAATGCAAAGAGCAAACGAAACTAAAAAAAAGGAGCTACAAAAATAAAAGACAAATAAAATAAACAAGATAACTAATTAATTTTAAGGACTAATAAACAAAAATAAAAATTGAAAGGGGAAGTAAAAAGAAACGGACAGGGGATGTGCACGAAAAGAAAGAAAAAATAAAGAAAAAAATGGAAAACAAAATGACTAATACAAACAGAAAACTAACTAAAGAAAAAAAAATTAATCTAAGCAATCAAATAACGAGTAGTTGTCAATCACAGTCAATCTTCGGCAACGGTGTCAAAAATTTGGTGTGGAATTTATAACCCACAAACTAACCGGCAAGTGCATCGGGTCATACCAAGTAATACCTCAAGTGAGTGAGGATCGATCCCACGAGGATTGATAGACTAAGCAATAATGATTGATTAATTTACTTAGTTAGACAAACAGAAAATAGTGTTTGAGTGTTCAAAAGCATTAAACAGTAAATTTAGAGAATTAGAAAGCAAGCAATAATTGGTTGTGAATAATATATGGAAAAACAGTTAAGGCTTCAGAGATATCTATTGTCCTGATTGACTTTTCTTACTAACTATTTTAATCATGCAAGATTTAATTCATGAAAAACTATATGTGACTAAACCCTAACTCCTTAGACCTTTTTAGTCTCCTCTAAAATTCATCAACCGCCAATTCCTTGGTCACTTGATTTCAATTAGAGGGTGAAGTTCAATTCTAGTTAATATGTCACAAAAATCCTAATTACCCAAATATAAGAGGATTATATGTCACGTATCCCGTTAAGTCCAGATAATTAGAAATTTAGGAGAATATGTTTTCAAGCTGTTGTTCAAGTAAAGAGCTTTTTCAAGTTATACAAGAACTCAATTAGAACAAGGCTCATACTTCCGTTCCACCCAAATTCATAAGATAAAGAACGAAAACAATTCTTGAAATATAAATTAGTACATGAATTAAAATAGAAATATAATAGTATCAATCCATACAATAGACAGAGCTCCTAACCTTAACAGTGGAGGTTTAGTTGCTCATTGTTCAGAGAGAAAACAAGAATTCTGAAAAATTGTAAATTGCGGAATAAGGTTCAAGAGAAGAGATTAGCCCTTTGATTCTTTTTCCTTTTATATTTAATCCTAATTAATGTAAAAATATATTTTCTAAAACTAAATAATATTTTTTCTTATTTTTAAATAAAATAAATTTTAAATCAAAATTAATAGGAGATTGCGTGCTTGCTTCTTGGAGAGTTGGGGACTACTTGATTCCTTAATAATCCACGTTAACTTGAGAAATCTCAAGTTAGGCGTAGCTTGGTCGAATTGATGGAGAAGAAGTATAGACAATTATATATCGTTGGAAATCTCTAGAAGTTAGCTTTCTAAAGCCACTAAAATCACGTCAATTGGACCTCTGTAACTTGAGTTATTCAGGTTTGAGTGCGGAGCGGTCAGGGTTGATAGCATCATTCGCCTTCTTCTCTTTTTCTGCGGAAACTCCATCAAATCCATCCAAGTGCTACCTAAAATAAACAAAATTACATACAACACAAAGTAGCATCCATAGTAGCTAAAAGATAATTAATTCTTGATTAAAATCAATAAATTAAATACAAATTCACTAGATAAAGGTAGGAAAGATGCTCACGCATCAGTGTAAGTTACCGAACCGAACTGAAAATTACCATAAAATCGAACCAAAAATTACAACATCCGACTTGAAAACTGAAAAAATTGGTTTTTTTTTGTTTTTTTACAAAATCGATTGGTTCGGTCGGTTTTTGGTTGACTCGATAGAAACCGAACCGAACCAAACCGAACCGAAGATATGCATACATTTCGATGTTTTAACTATTTTAACCTTTAACCAAACAACAAAAATTCCCAACCCCTAACCATTTTAATGTTTTACTCTTATTATTTCAGTTTATTGACTATTTTGATCCTCTAGTTATTGTGATTCATATTCTACTCATTAGAAATTAAAAACCAAAAAAACCAACCGAACCAAACCACTGTTGGTTCGGTTCGGTTCGACTATTGCAAAAGTAGCAAACCAAACAGTTGTGTATATGTAGGAACCGAACATATCGATTCGGTTGGTTTTTGGTCCAAAACTGAACCGATAACACCCCTACTAATTTGGTGTGATTTTACCGGATCTAAGGTCGGGTAAGGATCTCAAAAATAGAACTGGTCATTATTTCGGGCCGGGTCCGAGTCAAGACGAACTTGGCTTCACCCGACCTATGTGCACCCTAAGGAAACTAAAAAAGATATATATGCGTTAAATTAATTTTAATATTATGTTATATTAATTATAAGCTTATTGTTTTATTTTTAATCATACTTGTTGAATTAGAAAATAAATCAAAGAAGCATCAAATTAGAATTTATGGACAAATTCAAATTCAAATATGGATATCAACTTTTCGATAACGAGTTTCTTCTTTATAAATAAGTACATCATAAATAAGTTTCTTTATAAATTATTGTTAAAACTTTAAAGACCCGGTTTTTATTCGGTTTGGATCCGTTATAGTTGTGACCCGAAAATATTTAAGTTTCATCGGGTCTAGAACCGGGTTAGAGTCTAAAAAATAGACCTAATGTATATTTAGAGTCGAATCTAAGTCAGAACAAATCCAATTTCACCCGACTCATAAATACTCCTACCTAACATCATGCATTTTACTTTTACTTTTCTATTTTCATTTATTCGCCAATATGGTTCCTCAAATTAAAAGTTCTCTCATCCCTAAAATATAAACATTGTCTAAAAAATGTTTGATCGTTTTTATAAATATATAATATATAAGAGGAGAGTAAGAATCGCATATATTCGTGCAATTAAAGATATGTATGATGGGCCACAACTAGTGTGAAGACTCAAGGTGGTATGACAGAGAAATTTTTTATTGGTATAGGATTACACCAGGGATCATCTTTAAGTCCATATCTTTCCACATTAGTCTTGGAAGTACTCACAGAGCACATCCAAGAGCCTGTGCCATGGTGCATGTTTTTGTCGATGATATCATCCTTATGGGAGAGCCAAGGGAAGACTTAAATAAGAAGTTGGACTTATGGAGAGAAGCTCTAGAAGTGTATAGTCTGTGCACAAGCCGTAGCAAGACGGAATATATGGAATGTAAGTTCAGTTTGAGAAGGAAAAATTCTAATATAGAGGTGAAGATTGGAGAAAATATCCTACCAAAAGTTAACAGTTTTAAGTATCTTAGGTGCATCATACAAGATAGTAGAGAGTTCGAATAGGATGTAAATCATAGGATCAAAGCAGGTTGGTTAAAATGGCGGAGTACATCTGGTTTTATATGTGACAAAAAAGGCCTTTAAAACTTAAAGGTAAATTCTATCGCACTGCTATAAGACCAGCTATGCTTTATGATACGGAGTGTTGGACGGTCAAAAGGGAGAAGGAACATAAGCTGAGTGTGGCAGAGATGAAGATGTTGAGATGGATGAGTGGTCATACGCGATTGGATAAAATAAGGAATGAAGATATAAGGGGGAGAGTTGGAGTAGCACCCATTGTGAAAAAGATGGTTGAATCGTGTCTCAGGTGATTTGGACATGTGAGAAAAAGACCGACAAAACACCCAGTCAGGAGGGTGGATGAGATGGAAGATAGACAAGGGGTGAAAGGCATAGAAAGACCCAAGAAAACCATCCATGAGGTGGTCAAACGAGATCTACATGTAAACAGTCTCTCTGTAGATATGATACATGACAGAGCACAATTGTGTTGTTTAATTCATATAACTAATCCCATCTAGTGGGATAAGGCTTTGTTGTTGTTGTTATAGCAAATTTTCAGAATGAATTAGATTCACTTAAATTTTTTATTTATAATTCTTTAGAAAAAAAATAAACTATTATAATTTTAAAATGATTGCTCTTTTTTTCAACTGGAAATTTTAAATTTGAACAATCATTGTTATAATAAATCGAAATAGAAAAAATTAGATTTTATTTGGTAGATAATGACTTTTATAAATAATGTGAACAATAGGTTCTAGAATTGACTCAATAAAGTAAAAAAAAAAACACTCCATTCTCAAATTATTTCCTAAACCTTAACATTAGGATAGTTATCTGCACACTTAGGTAGTGTTTGTTTTTAAAGACAGAACATAACATGACACTGAGACAGAGATAATAGGACAGAGACAATAAAAATTATTCTTTGTGTATTGTGTTTGGACACGATGTACAAGACACTAATGTAATGTCTAGTGTTATGTTTGGATACACATGAATAAGACTAAAATATTATATGAAATGACTAAAATAGCCATGTGATTCTAAATTTTCTACATCAAATACAAACTAATTTAATAGAGAATGAAAGTAAAACTTAAAAAAAATGTTTGAAGGGACCAAAATTTTTAATAAAAAATATATAATAATATTTATATTAAAATAAAATTTATAAATATAATTATTTTATTTTTAAATTTATTATTAATATGTAGGAATACATATGGTTAATATTAAAAAAAATAAATTTGAGTTTGATTAATAAAAAAATTTGTTTAGGTTAATAAGCTAAATTAATTTTAAAAAAATCAATTTTAAAAAAATCCATTTTTACATGAAAAAAATAGTTTTTCACATAAAAATCTATTTTTATTTAGAAAATCAAATTTTTTATCTAAAAATTGATTTTTTTTCAAAAAACTAATTTTTTTTAAATTATATAAAATCAATAAGAGTAATTATTTTTATTATTATTTTTATTACAAATAAAATAATATAATATAATGTTAAAATGATATTGAAGTGAGAACCATAAAAAAGAATTAATTATCCAACCCAATAAAAAATTTTATAAAAAAGAAAGAGTACCTGAAAAAAAAGAAAGAAGAACATAGAGATAGAGGAAGAACATGGAGAAGAAAGTACATTTCTGAGAACAACGCAAATTTAAAAAAATAAGAAGGGAGTAATAGTGGAATAATAAAAAATATATATGGACAAAAAGAAAAAAAATTCATAAAAAAAGTCCGTATCCCTCTTTCAAATCCCATGTCCATCATTATCCTTCGTAAAATAGTGGACATAAAAGTATAAAAAACTGTCTCGGAGACAATGTGTTTAGTATCTATGTCTCTACTTTCAAATACTTTTTAAAGATGTGTTGTCTATGTCTTTGTGTCCTGTTTTCGAAAATAAACACTACCTTAGTGAATTGAATATCCAGTCATTAATAACTGTGCATGAATAAATCGAATCAAAAGAAATAATCATTCAATTAAAAATAATGAACATAATCATTTGTATACCTATTGAATTGAACATCTAATATATTTATTGTTCACATTATTTAATATTCTTATTGTCTACCTATATTTTCTGAAAAAATTAATAAACATGCTATGGTAAATTTACAAATAACAAAAAATCATTTGATAACATTATAACACCAATTTAATTATCTAAAGAAGTCCATCAATAATGGAATAAAATAATTTATCAAGAATTATATACATACGGCAATTTAAACATATACGAAAGAGTTTAGTGCATGGAGCGATTAGAAGTGGTGCTTTTCAAGCTGAAGAATTGGACCTAATTGACACCTATATATATATATATATATATATATATATATATATATATATATATATATATGTATATATATATATATATACGTATTATTATTGTATAATGCAAGTATAGCATCAATTGAGTTCGTACGCATTAAACTGAATACCCCTTGTCCTCATTAAGTTGCTATTATTCGCTTATTTTCCTTTTTTTTTTAAGAAAGTGACCTCAACATACAAAGTAGAACAAATACAAACAAGAAAAAAAAACCAAGATAAAGATACAGTATTATAGTATTATAGGGTATAATTTATTGTCATTTTGGGCATTATCATTAACAACCAAATGGATTTTCTTCACATCATTTTTTGTAACTTAGAAATGACCTATTCTTAATTTCATCAACATCTGTCTTAGATACCTGAAGATTCTATTATTCCGTTCTAACCAAATGTTTCAAAAAATCGCAAAAAATCCTATCAATCACTTCTTTTGCTCAGAATTACGATCAGGCACTTCAATCCAACTCTCAAACAATTCTTTGGCAGTCTCTAAAATAATCCACGCTCTATCTGCATACGTCAACCAAGCGCACCATACCTGCAAGTAAATTCACAACCAAGAAACAAATGGTGCACAAATTCAATTTTCTTTTTACATAAAACACAAATCTTATTGCGGCGATGCATGATTCCTAACCTATCCAGTCTCTCTTTAGTGTTGATCCTGCCTACTAAAACAAACCACGCAAAGAGTTCAATTTTTGGAGGAACCAATCTTCTCCATATGACACTAGTGAAGCTGTAGCTTCTAATGTCCTTCGAGAGAGTCACTTTCCGCTGCACCTGCACAAAGAAATTAGTAGAAAAAATTCCTGTTTTGTCAAATTTTCATACAATTGTATCCTCTCTACTTGACAACATTCTTACTAGTCGTAATCGATCATGGAGTTGATTTAGCAGCTCAAGTTCTCATTGAAATAACTCTCTCCTCCACTGAAAGTTTCACACCCACTCTATCCCATTTCAGAACCCACAGTCTCCTACGACGACGGATCCTTGTTGATTTGAAACAGAGAAGAATCTCAAAAAATTATCTTTCAGAATACCACTTTGTAGCCAATCATCCTTCAAAAAACGAGTACGTCTGTCATTTTCCACCTCCATAGCCAAGCTACCGATCATCATATTTTTTGCATGTTGCTCTTTAATATTAAGCTGACAAATATCTTTCCACAGGTCGCCCCTTAACGGTAATGGCTGTTTCGACAACATTACAGAAGGGTTCAAATGATTACAGGAACGTACCACCTTCTTCCACAACGAATATTTTTTCTTCGAAAAGCGCCACCACCACTTGAATAGAAACGACACATTTCTAATTAACGCATCTCCCATTTCCAATCTACCTAACTTTTTCGAAACTTGCACCTCTCATTTCACAAGTAATATACCGTTATTTCTATATTTTTTTATTCTAAAAAAACTTTTTCTGTAACTCGATTATCTTTTCTGCACCCGCTTTTGTCATCTTATACCAATTTAAATAGTAAACCCACAAATTATTTAAAACAAACTTGTTGAAAACTAGCTTGCTTCCATTATATTCTTCTTTTAAAACAATTAGTATCAAGTATTGACTAATAGCTGACCAACCTAATTTAATTTATTTATCTATTTAAATAAATATTAATAATTTAAATTATATTTTATATATGTAACAATTTATTAATCATAAATAACTTTAAATTAAGTTTAGATATACAATATATTAATTCTTGATGAAATAAAAGTATTAGCTAATAGCTAATAGTCTAATTAATTTGACATAAAAATTAGAAGAATAATTAAATAATTGTTTAGCAAATAATTATTTTTAGTAGATTTTTAATAAAAAAATAAAATATTTTAAAATGATAAAATTAATTTTATTTATTTATTATACATTTTAATTATGATATGTATTATTCATTTCTTTATCTTTTAAGAGTGAATACCCGGTTCGGCCCCTGACATTTTTTGCGAAAGACAACGAGGCCCCTATAAAAAAAAACTACATTCCGGTCCCTGAAATTTTTTTCGTGAGACAAATTAGCCCCTACGTCAATAATTTATTTTTGGGGTTAACGGAACGTGAATACGTGGCAAGTTAAGATGGTGATGTGTCCGTTAAGTGCCAGCTTGGATTGGCATATTAATGAATCACCCAACCCGGTCCCTGACAATTTTTTGAAAATATAATTTCGTGTTTTATCTGCACTTCACAGAACATGATGAACTCTAAACGCCTCTTCCTCCTTCCTGCTTGTGTAGAACCCTAACTGTCTACCACCATGAGCCATGAAGATCATTCTTCGGAAACTAGGAGTCGCAACCTGCGTGGTTATAGTATTGGTGGAGAGAGTAAGTGCTGCACCTTTTCTTCCGGAAGAGTTGAGCAGCCAAGAAAGAAGAAATTCATATCTCCAAAATGTCACTGTGGGTCCTATGCAATTCTCTTTCAATCTTGCACAGAACTTAATCCGAATAGGTTCTTCTTGGGATGCCCTAATTACAATGTAAGTATTGATTTTTTTTGTATATTTCTTAAATTTAAAAAATTTATGTAATATTTCTTAAATTTGCAACCTGCGTGATTTTTTTGTATTTTTTTTAACAATCAAAATTTTTTATTTCCTGGCACCCATCCCACATTGCAAGTATTTCAAGTGGCTAGATGTATTAGTTAATGAAAATATGGATGATGACATTACTTCTAGCAATGCTATTTTAACGGAAAGGAGATTGAAGGAGGTAGAACATAGATTGAAGGAGTTAGAGATGGAATTTAATTTGAAAAATCAAAACAAAATTAGATCTCAAGGTGGTAGATATTACTTCAGTTGTTTTAGGCTTATAATTTTGGGTATAATTAGTATCCTAATTGCTGTAGTCTTTAGTACATGTCCCAGGTACTTGTCATAATCTTAGCTGTGACATTTTGTGATAATTATGTTGCGTTGTAATGCTTTCAAGATGTAACTGAATCTGTGTAATATTATGTTTTATGTAATATAATGGGCTCAACACCCTTAGTGTGAGTTGACCCACTTTTATCTTGTCTAGAACTAGGTTGGGCCTTAGAACCACTAAGCCCAGTATTTTGTCCACCTATATTGCCCCCTGAACCAAATCTAACATTACCCCTTCCACTAGGACTGAAGTTGGGCCAAGCATGTTTCTTTCTTTTCCCTGCATACTTCCTTGAATTAGCCATCTTCTTGTCCGTATTCACATTTCTAGCAGCCTTCCCGTCAGCACCACCCTTCTCATTATCACAATCATCTTTCTCATCAGCAGCCTTATTAGTATGTCTCCTCAATTTCATTCTGTCTTCATCACTATCAGTGTCACTACTCTCATCATATGCATCTGAAGGAGGATTGTATGCCTCATCCTCTGAACTTTCATCATCTTCATTAGATGAGGATGAGGATGAAGAATCATTAACTTGAGTGGCAGCCTGCCCTAAATCCTCATTAACATAGCAAGAATCACTAACTGGGTGTTCAAAGTATAAATTAAATTCTAAACAGTCATTCGCCAATAAACTGTTTCTCAAATCATTTATCTCAGCATCTCCCTTAATCACATTCAGACCAAATTCTAAATTTTGAGCTGTGGGTTCTAACCAGTACATTACAGCATAATCAGCATATCCTAAACTCTTTAGTAGTTCTTCTAGATCAAAAAAGTTCACTAAATCTAAGTCCATTGGAGGAAATTTATGTACCTTTCCATCCAAATACTTCAACACCCCATTACTATCCTTCCCAAGTCTTCCACCATGGTGAAACACGGGTATTGAAAAGTTAGACATCTGCAGCACCAATGAAAGACAAATTCAGCAACAATAACAATAGGTAATAGATAGATATATATTTGAAAATAATGTATATTATTTAGTAATTTTAATGATTGATATATCAAATTTTAACGTAAATTATATATCAATTTATCAAATTTTAATACATAGATAGACAAATTTTAATGTAGATTATTCACTAAACAGGACAATGTGAATTATATATCAATTTATCTAAAATTTAGCAACAATAATAATAAGTAATAGACTACATTAGTAAATCTGCAGTGTGCAGTAAAGGCCATATCTTAATAAATAATTATTAAACTTTGAGGCTTTGAATCAGAACATGGTCACAATATTATAATCAGAACATGGTCACAATATTATATTACAAAAGAGAAACTTGAATTTGGATTTTAGTAAATGTGCTTTTCAAATTCTGATTTATCTTTGTAGCAGTTTTTTTTATATGTCATCTGTACATACTACTTAGCTTGATTCTTTCTTCTATTGCATAACAATGTTCCTTTTTCTATTGGTATTCCTTGGTGTATCCATTATCGTTACGTTTTGGTAGACCAAAGAAAGCTGAATTGATACATGAGAAAATAATCTTAATGACTTGAATTTATAAATGCTTCTGAAATCCCCCCCTCCCTTCTCTCTCTCTCTCAAAATATTGATTAACCCTTGTGCCAAAATATACAGAGCATATTTGTTGTTATTGAATCCTAAGCCATATTCTAATTCAACCCTTCATACAAAATTTAATATAAACAATACTCCAAATCATAGATTTCAAAGCATGTTCAGTGGCAGAGAGTGTGAATAAAATCACCTTCAACTTGATCATACACATGCAATGGCAGAGAGAATGAGTAACAAAGCTTACCTCACAACTATGCAATTCTCCGTCACGACGCTGTCAATAGCTCCGTCAAGACCAACGTCTTCCTCCAAGTCAAGCGTCTTCAACGAATTTTGAAAGGGAGAGCATTAGGGTTTTTTGTAATTCAGGAGAGTAGAAGAGGAGTTCTGTGTCATCACGTGAAGTTTGCTTATTTTTATTGGAATTGTTAGGGGCCGGGTTGGATGGCCCATTAATCTGCCCATCCAGGTTGGCATTTAACTGACACGTCATTAACTTAACGTGCCATGTAGGCATGATGAATTAGCTCTAGAGACAAATTATTAACGGAAGGGCTAACTTGTCTAACGGAGTAAAAAAATAGAGACCGGATAGGGGTTTTTTTTCCTAGGGACCTCGTTGTCTTTTTATGTTATTGTCAGGGGCCGTTTTGTTATTTTTCTCATCTTTTAATAGTTTTCTAATTGTTTTTTAAAATGAATAAAATATGACGGCAGCCGCAGCAATGAGGGAAAAAAAAAAAACTGAACAAACTAACAAACAAAGGAGTTAATTTTAGGGTTGATTGCAGCTGATTTCCTAACTCACAATCACATTTTTGAGTGACCCTTCAGCAATTTAGCATCAAGTTGAGTTCTTTTTCGATTTTCCAATCTGAATATTCTACAAATTCGTTTGCTTGACCGGGTTCAGGTCCCCAGATCTTTCTCTGCGTCTAACACGTTTTTTTTTTTATTTATTATGTCGAACTCCTATGTATTACTTCAAGTTGCAAAATTTGAACCCAATTATGCTGTTAGAAGCTAATTATCAACAACCCTTTTCCCATTTGACTAATATGACAATGTTTTTGTGGTGAATTTGAATCATTGCAGATCAAAGATTGAATTTTTTGGTTTCAGCTTTTTGGGGTGTGCTCATGGTGGTGAGGTTTAACCCTTCGTGTCTCACACTGTATCAACATCCTCACCACTCTGTTTGTTTCTCCAAACAAGTATCTGTTAAAAGCAGTTATGGGAGACACATGAAAAGAGGTGGAATTTCAAGGCCCCAGATAGAGTTTCCTTCTCCTTTGGGGAACGGTGAGGGTTTGCGTGTGTTTGTTGTGTCTGATTTGCACACTGACTATGCTGAGAACTTGAATTGGGTGAAGTGCCTGAACAATGTGAAGCACAACGTGAATGATGTTCTTCTTGTGGCTGGTGATGTTGCTGAGACATATGACTTGTTTGTTGTGACAATGTCTCTCTTGAAAGAAAGATTTGAACATGTGCTCTATGTGCCTGGAAATCATGACCTTTGGTGCCGTCGCGAGGGACAAAAATATGTAAGGCCATTGCATTATATGCTGAACATAGATATGGTCTATGACAGAACACTATGGTGTTGTTTGGTCCATGTAGCCAATCGCACCTAGCATGACACAACTTAGTTGTTGTTATTGTTCTGTGTAGCTCAAATACATGTGTTAGTACTAGAACTTACAAGCTATTATTGACGAAGTTATGATATCTATAGCGTAGAGAATTGAGTTTTATGTGACTCAAATTAGGAGAAAAGGGTGGCCTAATTCTGCTAGAATTTAAATATGCAACCATTGTTTGTCAATATATGTATTGATGTTGTTGGCTTGGCTCCTTTATGTACTATATAATCCTTTTATTCTGATAAAGTTTTCATTGATATGTCATTAGGTTGATTCTGTTGAAAAGCTGGATAAGTTGCTTGAAGCATGTAAGGCACTTGGAGTTGAAACACAACCAATGGTTATAGGTGAATTAGGAATCATTCCCTTGTTCTCTTGGTACCATGAGGTGATTACTTCCATAATGCCCAATTTTGTTACCTCCTAATTCTTTCATACCATGATTTGCCGGATCCAATTTGCTGCTTAAGGGCAGTCTATTTGAATGTTCAATCATCTTCTTTCGCAGAGCTTTGACAGAGAGAAGGACATAACGGGATTTCACATCCCGCCTTTGGAGATGGTGACTATTCTCTTAACTCCTAGTAAGCCATTTTTTCAATTAAGGAGTGCCTGCATAAGAACTTCATGTTATTATCTCTTAGCAATAACTCATATTGATCTCCCCTGAGATTATGTGATATTACGGTAAACACTTCATTATTCGGTTTCTGTTCCAGACTTCCTGTAAGATCTCCATTAGGGAACTGCAATACCTTGTGTCTGTTTAGATCCAGAATACTATGTGCACAGATTATTATAGAAATATTCATCTCTAATAGCAATCTTGTTTTTATTTCTTTATGTTGCTCTGGGATTGCTTTACCATTCTTTATATGGTTCTGAAAGTCATGGTTGATTTTGATTTTGCTCGGCATAAATGCTGCCAAATAGACTGATCTTGATGTGAATTTGTACCTAAAATGATTTTTTTTTTCTTTTTCTATTATACTTTTCGATAGGCATGTAAAGACTTCCATGCGTGTAAGTGGCCACATGGACTTTCAAATGGAGATATGTCCCTTTCAATGTATTTTGATGCCATGAATGATAAGCAACTAGAGATGATGGAGGAGGTTAAGATGAAATGTGATCACATTATTACCTTTTCCCATTTTGTTCCAAGGTGATAAATCAACCTGTCATTGAAATTGTTGCTTTGATGCTTTGCTTAAATTCTTGGTTAGTCTTCTTTGCATATGATATTTATTCTGATTGTGGCTTATATGATTGACAGGCAGGAACTGTGTCCAGAGAAGAGGATGTTATTTTATCCTAAGCTTCCAAAAATAATTGGTTCAGACTCTCTTGAAGATAGAATAAGGTCTATTCATGGTGCTGAGGGTAGGAAGGATGCATCATCTGCTTGCCATGTGTTTGGCCATACTCACTTTTGTTGGGATGCTGTTGTTGATGGTATCAGGTATTTGTACATTATCATTCTAGCTTATAGGTTAATGTTGATTGTAGAATTTCATCAAATGTTAGAAATATAGGCATTTATGTATTTCTTCCTATCAGTTTAATCTTTTGGAATAAATGGTTCATCACACGGTATCAGAACTTGTATGATCTAGAGTGTTAGAGTTTGATCGTTGTTACTTCCAAAAGGAAAAGAATTTCAGCACAAGGAAAATAAAAAAAATTAAAGAATAAAAGAAAGAAACTATGCAAAATTTATGCAAATCCAGTTAAAGATATAACCATTTATGTATTTCATCCTATTAGATTAGGCAGTTGGAAATGGTTAAAATGGAAAGACAAGACCTAAACCAACTCTGATATTATAATAGAGACATAATGAATCGCATCTATAAATGCTTTTGACATAATTGCATTGCATTGCATTGAAGGTATGTGCAAGCACCATTGGCATATCCAAGGGAGAGGAAAAGGAGAATGAATGGAGGTGAAAATTGGCTACCATTTTGCATTTATGCTGAAAACAAATTTTCTGAGAGACTCAATCCTTGCTTTTGGTCTGACTATTATTCTGCCAACCCAAGAACACCTCATAACACTGAACTTGCTCCTTGGGTTGCCAGATTTTACAGGCAAACACACCCTGTAGATGTGTAATGTTTTTGTTGTTACTTGTAGACACTCATGAAGCATTCCTCTCTAGAGGATTCATTGTTTACTATTTTCAATATAGGCTGGGCATTTCATTCTACATTTCATATTTTAATATTAGATTCTATATTGCTTATAAAAATACTAAAATGACACCAAAAAACTTGAAAGGTTATGCATCATCAAATTTATTAAGGTTACATAGAAGTGTGTTGCTATACAAAATAAGGTTCATATTTTATTCAAAAAGTAAAGATAGACAAAGGACAACAAAGATAAACCCACAAACAACAAAGTCTTTTCTTTTGGGTTTAAATAAAACCCAAAATACACATAATTGGAAGTAAAATGCATACACAAGACACAAAGAGAAACCCCACTACAAAATTAACCAAAAAAAAAAAAAAACACAAAGCATACATTAAAATTAAAATATTCCGATACATTATTATTAGGGCAGAGGTAGAGGTAGCTAGTAATCTTCAGGAGCCAACGGTTGATGAGTATGAGGAGGCTCAACTGGGATGATAATGTACTCGTACATGATTGCTGCAATGGCTGCTCCAATGAGTGGGCCAACCCAATAGATCCAGTGGTAGTGCCATCTCCAGCCCACCAAGGAAGGCCCAAAAGCAAGCGCTGGGTTCATGCAGGCCCCATCAAATGGGCCTCCAACAAGGATGTTTGCTCCAACAATGAGCCCAATTGCCAAAGGTGCAATGGCTCCAATAGAACCCCTTTTGGGATCAATAGCAGTGGCATATACTATGTACATAAGCCCAAATGTCATCACTATCTCGAGTATAAGCCCATGTCCTGCTCCAAGCCCTGATGTCACATGGAACCCTCCTGGTCTCTATATTCACCCATTTCAATGCCAAAAAAAATTAGATCAAGAAAAAAATTAATAAACATGAACTTGGTAAAATAATAAAATACAGAATTAATCATTAGACTCTTACCCTCATTTAAAGAGGAACTTGATCCAAAGGATTAAATTCTAATCTAATTTTCTATTCTTTTTTAATTCTATTGATTTAAAACATTTGTCACTCCAAAAATTTAATCGCTTCAAAATTTAATGTATACTTATATAAATTATATCCAAATACATAAATATGATAAGTTTCTTAATTTGTTTTGTGATCGACATAGTTAATAATAATTAAGAAAACCCTAAAACAGGAGACCATATATATAACATAATATTTACATGTTGTGATGATTTTGCCTAAACTTTTTTTCAATTGACCTAACTAATGATAGCTTAAAGCTAAAGTTCAATGATAAGAGAATTTAGTCATATGTATCATAGTTAATTACTATTAAAAGATAAATTTAATTTTAATACACTATCTACACCCACAACTTTTTTAAAACACATGATATAAGTGGCCCAAACACAAGCAAAATCAAGGACAAAACAAACATGATTAATTGATTAATGCATAAGAAACTCCCTTAAACATTCTATTTTAGCAAAGTTGTTGACCTACTTAAGAAAAAAGATGGAAAAAAATTTTGGGAAATATATATTAGTATATTACCATGTTGTTGGTGACAAGCCTCAACAAGAGGGAAGCCACTATAGAACCTAGAAGTTGAGCAACCCAGTAATAGATGGCACGGACGACGGAGATTCTGCCGCCGATGAGAGCTCCGAAGGTCACCGCCGGGTTGACATGACCACCGGAGACATGCATGCTAGCAGAAACCGCCGCAAATAGTGCAAATGCATGTGCAAGTGCAAGTGACAACAGTTCTCCAGCTGAGAATGCTTCATCCTTGTATATCCTATCTGTAATTATAAAATAAATATATAAAAATCCATCAAGTAATCTAGCATGCATGTATTATTCTTGATTATATGATTAATAAATTAAATTAAATTAAATTAAATTAAAGTAGTTAGATTAGATCAACACAATAATACAAAAATATCCAAGCTACCTTAAATTAAATCTCACCTTCAACCTTTTTAAGCAATATTTTTAAAGTAAGGGGAAAAATTAATATATATTTGTTCCTAGAAAGCATGAAAAACAATTTTTTTTTGTAAAAAAAAAAAAAAAAAAGAAACTACAATTAGACTGAAAATTTTTCATAGAACTAAAAAAGTTATAAGACCATAACTATATTATTTAAGTGTAATAACCTTACTATATTGTATATAACCTAATCAATACAAATGGACAAGAAGACATTCAAATAAAGCCATGAATTTATTGAAATACAGACCTAGAGCAAGGCCAGTGCCTTCTCCAGCAAAGACAAAGATGAAAGTGGATGCAAATTCAGCTAAGGTAGCCCTCATGGAATCAGGGTGTGTTGCCTCATCAACCCTCCCAAAAGCATATCTTCTAGTAGCCATAATATAATGCTACTAATTAAGATTCTTTCTTCAAACACAACAAATATATATGTATATGTTTATGTTCTTATGTTCCTTAAAATGTCAATGTGTATATGTGTTATTCTTGTTCCTTAATTCATAAAAAAGAAAGCTTAGAAGAGAAGATATTTTATTGATGTTGTTTTCTTTTCAGCAACAAAATAGTAGTAGTAGTGATGAAAAGAATGGAACTTTGATAAAGGATGGTGATGATAACTAGAGAAAGAAGAAGGGGTCTTTTGCATGGGTGAAAAGTGTTGTGAAAGTGGTGTATAAGAGCAACACTTTGGTGAGACACCTGGTTTTCTCCATTGCTAAAAGGTGGCCACGTATTCATATGTGTTGGCATATTCATGTTTCATTCCATACATATCAACAAAATCATGTGTGGTTTTTTTTTTTTAATTTTTTTTTCTGTGATTTGTGTTAGAGTTGATCCTCATTTCTCTTTTTCCACATCACTAAGGACAAAATCCAAAGTGTGTCCCACTCGCGGTTGCGGTTTCCGTGACTTATTGTCTCAATATGTTTATTTGAATTTTGTGTTCTGATTTATTTAATTAGTTCTAGATATAGTTCAAGAAAGTATGTACAATTGTTTTTTATTTTTTTCTTTGCAACAGTTTGTATATCCATGGAAAAAACTGTTGATGATTACTGAAGTAATGAAAATTATTTTAGAACTTATTCAATATTTACTATTTAGATTTATTTTGGTAAAAATTTTAAAAAAATTATTTGTATTTTGTTTAATTTATATTTGGTAAATTAAAAGATTTATATATTTATGTTTACAGTTTTTAAAAATTAATTTATATTTATTAAAATTAAAAATTTAATATAATTTTACATATTAATTAAAAATATTTTATTGAACACTTTTGTTGTTATTTATATTTATTAAAAGTTATTTTTAATTTAATTTATTAAATATAAATATTATAACTTTTAAAAAATAAAAATTTTACTAAATTAAACATTATAAAATTTTAACCGTTTGTTGTTTGTAAAATTATAATAAAATCATAATAATGTTTATACCGTTTGTTAGATATCTAGAGTACTAGATACATTAACTTTTTAATAAATAAAAAAATGACAGTTATTTTGAAATTAAAAAAAAAAGAGTATTAATTAAAAAGCTTGAACATTGTTATAATTTTTTTTATCAATTTTGGCTAATTTACACTAGACATTTAGGACTAACTCTTGGTCACAAATTTCCTAATTCACAAAATTCATGTCCAAGTAAATTTTTATTTAATTAAATCAGATCAAGAATATGTAGCACTTAAATCATTCAACATAACAGTGGCCAATGCTATCGGATCTCTACCCAATCTAGTTATGAGCATATGATATTATATGATGAGATGGTATCGAAGCTTAACTTTGCTTGCATGGTTATTGTCAACATGATAAGCTTGAACTAGCCCATATTCACAGCTCAGTAGTGCACATTCTCTCTTGGACTTATTTGATTTGTTTGGTCAAGTAAATAAGAATATAAAAAAAAAAGGTATGCAGAATTAAATTTTCATTAGTTAATATTAATATTTTTATTATAAAATTAAAATTTAAAATTTTGAATTTAAGTTTGAAATAGTCTGCAGCAATAAATAAAATTGTAATGTTTAGAATAAAAAAAGATGAAAATAAATATATAAAGAATAATTTTAAAAAATTTAATTTATATTGGCCAAATAATAATTAGTTATCTAATTAGATTGATATAATAACTTAATTGATATTGAATTTCTAAATTTTCAAATACTTTTTTTTAATCTCAAAACTACGAAGGAAAAAGAGTACCTGGGACAAATTCTATCAACTACTCTAATAGAAATAACAATTCCTCAACAGTAAATTAAAAAAAAACACACACACACACACTTCTAGAATACTGTATGTGCAATTGTTGCCAAGTAATCTCTGCTTTTGGATGATATGCCATATGATCTGAAGTAATAATAATGCATGGAATTTTGTTTTGAGTGGTTAATTAATGGATTATGCTGCATGGATATTAAAATTAGTCACTAAAATTAATTATTAGTATAAAATATATATTAATATACATTAATTTTAGTCTACAAATAATATTTTTGTTAATTAATTATTGGCTCTTGTGATTTTGTTCTATCTCTTGTATTGTCCTTAACACTTGACTCATCTTAGGCCTATTATCTGGTGTAACATGAGTGCATTCTAGTGCTAATTCAGTTAACTTCAACATTGCATCATGCCCTTCTTTTTCTGCTAATAACTCTAAATCCAATATATCTGTGGACCAATCATTGTTCACCACAGTTCTCACCCAATCTGAAAGATCACTTACAATATCATCATCATTAGCACTAGTTACTTGGCCAGGAATCTTCCCAGTTATGATCTCAAGCATGATGATACCAAAGCAATAAACATCTGCTTTGTGTGTTAGTTTCTTCCCTTTGACAAATTCTGTTGACTTGCTTATGGCTAGTTTCTCAGCATGGTTTTTCTTCTTTGAACTTAGAAGTGGAAAGAATCCATAATTTGTGAGCTTGGAATGGTTGTAGGCTCCTTGGCTATCTTGTTGAATTAGGACATTGGTTGATTTTAGGTTTGCATGAGGGACCTTTTGATATGACAAACATTCATGAAGAAATGCAACACCCTTTGCTATGTCTTTGATAATGGACATTCTTGTGGTCCAATCAAGTGGCATTCTTCCAATTCCTCTACCCTCTAGCACCAACAGATTATATATGAATTTTTATGTTAGTGTCTTAATTTAGGGTTTAATGTGTGATTTGTTTGTCTTAAAAAAAATCAGTTTTTATAGAAATAATAAAAATTTAAGAAAAACTTTTGGGCCAGCAATTTTTAGTATTTTTGTTTGTTATTTGACTAGTACAATACTAAATTGTCTTTAACAAATAAATTTTACTAATTCATATGTACAAACTCTGAAAAATGTGGGTACAAACACTATTGATTCGTGTATGGAAAATTCTGATAAATATAAGTACAAATTATATACTTCTTATTATAAAATATCTATAAATATGGGTGCACATTATTACTGGCCAAAAAATAATAATTTTTGCTGGCCGCTCAAAATTCAAAAAATAAAAAAAATTGACTTTTTATAAAAGTAAAAAAGAAAAATATTGGGAATTAATTTTTTATCCAACTAACTATTAACCAATAGTCCCATACTTTTTTATCCCTTAACCTTTGTCCATCTACTATTTTGTTGAAAATAGTGAATGATAAATACAAATCAATTTTTTATGTATGTAAAAAGCATTTCTCATCACCAATATAAAAGTCAAAAAAAGAATATATAACCAATTAATTGTCATTTAAATTGAAAGTACAAATTTACCTACATAGTAAAAATTATTGCTCTTTCAATCATAAAGAAAATTTGAGCTGTAAAAACAATGTTAATAATTTTGTGGTTTCTTTAGAATTTAGGGAAGAAAGGAAAGAATTAATGTACTAACCATGTAAGAGCTCAAACAAAGTTCCATCATTCATAAGCTCATAAATGATGAGCTTTTGCTCCTCCGAATAATAGAAAGATATAATCTCTACAAGATTTTCATGCTTGATGCTCCCAAGCAATTGCATCTGCTGAAGAAATTCCTTTTTGCTCAATTCATTCATGCAGCTAAGTTTCTTCACAGCAACAAGAGCACCATTTT
Organism: Arachis hypogaea; assembly: GCF_003086295.3. NCBI lineage: Eukaryota > Viridiplantae > Streptophyta > Magnoliopsida > Fabales > Fabaceae > Arachis > Arachis hypogaea. Next base: position 89,955,458 of record NC_092040.1, read on the forward strand.
CAAGTGTTGCTTTGTATGTAATACCCAATTTGCCCCTCCCTAGAACTTCTGCTGATGCCCTTAACAAATCATCTAAGTCAAATACTGGAAACTTCTTGTTGGAAAATTCCAATCTTCCTAATCTTTCAGAATCTTCACTGAAGGAGTGAGACACCATTTTCTTTGCCCATGCTCCAAATACATACCCTGAAAATAAAAACATTCATTATATTCATCAATATGAGACAACATTTTTCTTCATGACCAATTTACTAGGCTTTTGAAGGCAGGGGAGATTCAAACTATCAAACTAAATGAGAAATCACAAACTTGATCTAAGATCTAAGACAACAAATCTGTTCTAAGTAATGTACCGCGTACTAATTCACGTGTACAAATTCATAATTTGTCTGCGTACCGAAACGTTATAAGTACATTTTTCACATAAAATATTTTACTTGTATTGTATCACATACAATTTTTGTACCGGAAAGTTATTGCATTCTATGTAACTATTATTCGATTGGTCTTTCTGAATTTACACTATTTACTTACTATAAATTTAACTGTTGTTACAACATGCTTGGAAAAAGACATCAACCTTACCTGCTGAATCTTTTGAATCTTTTCTTCTTGTTTCTTCTGCACTAGCCCTTCTTTTACAAAACAACAAAGCAACGATGATCAGAAACAGAAACAGTGCAGAAGAAGAAGCAATCAAAGCAATAATCCAAACTTTGAGTCTCTTATTTTTTCTAACTTCTGGTTCTGGCATAGGAGATGGAGCAGGAGAAGGTTCAGGACATAACTTATCCAATGGCTTTCCACAAAGATCTGTGTTATTGTCAAAGGAACTCACTGGAAACCTTTGAATCACATGAGTCTGAGGAATAGGCCCCACCAAATGATTATATGAAAGGTTGAAACTTTCCAATGATGGTTGATCAAAGGATGGAATTTGACCATCCAAGTAATTCTCTTGCAGCTCCAAAACTCTTAGAATAGGAAGATCAACATACCCAGAAGGAATTTTCCCTGAGAAGTGATTATCTGAAAAGATCACTTCTTCTAAAGACACCAAATTTGTGAGATTTGGTAGCATCCCAAGAAGCAAATTGTTTCTGAAGCTGAGTTTCTTCAAGAGAGTAATGTTTTGAAGGAATGTAGGATTTTTCAAAGTTCCACTAAGGTTAATCCCTTCAAGAACAATGTGAACAACATGAAAATTAGAACAAGTGATACCAAACCATTTGCTTTGATTTTCTCCAATGCATGGTGGACCAACCCAATTCCCATGCAAATCAATAGAAGAATTTAGAGAATCCCTTATAAACAACAAAGCCTCCCTTTCTTGTGGATAAAAACTTTGATCACTGCACAAGACCAGGCTACTATTTTTGTTATTGTTGCTCAAAAACAATAAAAACAGAAACAAAAACAATGATACATAGTAAAGAATTGTTGTTATGTTAAAAGGCAAGATCATGATTTGTTGAGAAATTTGCATAAGCCAGCTTGACATGAGTTTGGTAACCAATGAACAAAGTCTTGCACTCTTTTTTTTTTTTTTCTTTAATTGTTTTGTTCCTTTTTGACGAAGTTGACAATGCAAATTAAAGCTGTGCTGAGATAGTGATCATAGTATTATTGGACACAAACGGTCTGAACAAGGTTTTGGTTTGGTTTACTTTGTTTAATATTTTTGTTATTATATTATTATTAATTAACTACATAATATATATGGTGGTTGCACAAGATGACAGCTTTCAAAATGTTTCCTACTACATGGCATATTACGGTTCCAAATTGGACTCTTTTTTTTCTTCTTCTTCTGTTATTTTTCTTCTCTAAATCATGGTTCTTCAAGAGACTGATGAACTGATGATTGATGAAGCCTGACATTTAAATTGAGTTAAATGTATCTTTTCAATTTATATGCACTAGTAGCGTAAGAAAAAAAATCACAAATATATAATCATGTAATAATTGAAGTGTTTTTTTCTTAACTAGCTACTTTATGAAAAGTTACATACACACAAGTTTTTTATTATGTGTTTTTACCTTCCAATTTAATTTTGATACGCATAGTAAAATAATTATTCAAAAAAGCGAATATGGTGGTATGATTATGTAAAATGTTTTATGTTTTTAGTAGATCAAATTAAACTCTTTTATAGTATTATTGTATAATATTTAAATTATAGATTTGAAATGTACAGACACAGATACAAACACCAAACACCACATGACACAGACACGCTAACACACAAATTTTAAAATTTTAAAATTTTATAAGATACGGCGACATTTATATATATATAATATAAAATACTTTTTAGATAAATCGTAATGATATTTTGATATTTTATTGATATTAAAAGTTTAAAACATAAATTATTTTTTTATTTTTTTAATGTCTTATTTTAATTATATAAAGTATTTAAATATTTTTTATTTTAATAAATAATAATATATAATATTTTTAAATTTATTTCAAGCATACATGTTAAGAATAAAGTTTGATATGCTGACATGTGATGATATTTAGGTGTGTCCAAACGAATCCAAAAAATAATTTTTTTATTAAGACATGGTTAGACACAGCAGACACGTGTACTGAACGAGTGTCAATGAATGTTGTGTCTGAAATGTGTCCGACACACGCAGACACAGCAACTCAATAAAGTGTTCGTACCTTACATGTCATTTGTCATCCATATTATATACGTATAACTAACAATTAAAGAAGAGTAAAGTGATAATTAGATTCTCAAGAATTTTGACATCGGATTAATCAGTCCTTGAATAAAAAAAACACCAATTAGGTTCTCTTCGATAACAAACAATGGACATGTATATCCTTTTATCAATAGATATTACAAAACAAAATTGAGTTGTCCATATATTTTTTTATTTACAGTTGTGTGTGTTCGTTGCTGTTATGTGAGCATAAAAATGATATAATTTTAAACAGTGAAACATCTATTATCTTTTGAATTTTCATATAACATTGTTTATCAACTCTCTATTTATTATAAATCCGATCCTACTAAAACAGGTAAAAGTTTCACTCCAAAAGTTGTTATTTGTGTGACGATCTTTCATAAAAAAAATACGTCATAATAGGTAATGGTACATATTAAATTTTACCTGATAAATTAATCAATTCCGCTATGTTACCAACAACATTTCTGATGACTTCTGCCAACTCTTGTTTATAACTGCGTTTAATAGAAATGTCTTTATGTCTGTCTCTAATAAAAATGTCTTTTTTATAACGGTATCTAATAGAAGTGCCTTTATAAATGTGTTTCTTTATACATGTGTTTAAAATATAATAATTAATTATTATTGGTAATAAGTTGTCAGATGGTATATTAGTACTATACTTTTCCTAAATTAATAGAAAGACATTACGTGTCCATATTTACTATTGTGGAAAATCAAATTAATATTTTTTTTAAAGATTAATTAATCCAAATTCAAAAACTTCAAAAACTTAATTATCAATTTACTCATTGAAAAATAAGGTTAATATAGTGAAATACGATCTATGAAAGAATTAATTCAGTTTTTGAAAAATCAGATCTTTCATTTTAGTCTCTATAATATATAACACTAAATGAAATTATTTTTTATTTTGTCGATTAGATAATATTTTATAAAATAATTTATGTGATATATTATTATCTAACTAACAAACTAACTAATTTAACTAATTTAAAGTATCTGACTTTTTTTAAATATTAAATTCATGTTAATTGATTAATTAAAATAACTTACAATATAGTACTAATGGAAAGAGTCAAATATATATGTAGTTATGTTTATACAGTGGCGGAACCAGAAATTTCATAAGAGGGGGCCAATTAAATATAAAATATAACAAAAAATTAACAAAATATGATTTGTAGCATATATATCAAAAAAGTAATTATATTATATAAAAGTCAATGTTCAACTACATACTTTAAGATTTTGATATTTTTAAACTTGCTCGACGATGCTTCATGGAACTAAAATCATCAATTATCATCTCTGAAGTGAATTTTGAAGCAATTTCCTTTTCAATATATACAATCATACAATCTGCTAAAAATTCATCTTCCATCTTGTTTCGAAGCCTTGTTTTAATAATCTTCATAGCTGAAAAGGCCCGTTCAGTTGTTGCTGTTGTCACAGGAAGAGTCAAAACAAGACGAATTAATCTATCAATTAAAGGATATATATTTGATTTTCCTGTCTCTGTCAATTTTTGACACAATTCAGCAAGAGTAGACAAATTCTGAAAATTTGGAGCTTTAACCACATCAAGTTCATAATGTTGTAACTCATAATCCAATTGAATCTTTTCTTGCTCAGAAAAATCTAAAGAATAGAAATTCTTTATAAGATTGCATATGTTGCAAACACTGAATAACTTGAAAGCATCTTTAGGATCTAGAGATGTACTCAGTATGAGGAGCTCGGTTGCTTGCTCACTAAATCTACTATTTAGCTCTTTCAATTGAAAATCTATCACGCTAGTAAAAATGTCAACACGATAGTGGTGTTCAACAGTGACAACATCCTTTTTACGACGAGACCGAATTATGTCACTAAAAGAAGCACCCATATCAGGTATCTGAATAGCATGATCATTGCAGAAAGAACTAACTTTCTCCAAAAGTGCTCCCCAACTACTATCTCTTAACTGTTGAATCAATGACTTTGTACTAGAAACCAGATGCATAGCATTCAAAATGTCTTGAGATTTTTGTTGCAATGCTTGACAAAGTTTATCAGTGATTCCCATGATTTCTTTCATCATATGCAAAATGAAAACAAAATCAAATGATAATAAAGATTTAAGAGCATAAGTAGCATCACCACGTTGAGAATATGTAGATCCATTAGTAGCCAAATCTTCCAGAACTGAAGTGAATGGACTTGATTTTCTAGAAAATAAATAGCATGGAAGACAAAATGCAGCATCCACTTCTGGCGAATATTCTAGCCAAGAAAAACTCTTAAACCAATGAGCTTTGAAACGACGAGGATGACTTTCTAGACCAGAAAGAGGGTACTCATCCATAATAAATTGATATGGTCCAAACTTTATGTATGCTCTACGGATTTCATCTTGTTGATTGATAGGATAATTCCAAATTTGCAGACGCTTTCCGGGATCACGCATCAATGTATCAATATTAACTTGATCTATTTCAGTCCTTGCTATTTTGGAAGCAGGGGGTTGAATATCTTGCTCAACAAGTTGTGTCACAGGTTGTTCAATAATATTTTGAACATTACTCAAAGAATCTGAAGCTGAATTTTGTTCATCATATATTCTCTCTTTTCTCTTGAAAAATGAGTGAATTGTTTTCATCTTTGACATTTTTAACTTAACTTGAACTATCTAACAAAAAAAAACAAAAATAATTGCATATATATTATTTTCTTAAAAAAAAATATTAAACCTATTGAGCAATAACAAATAATTTTAGAAACACAAATATATAATAACCAAAAATAAAGTTATTGATTTACCTAATTATTTTTTGTTCCAAGTCTCACAAAAAAATAATTCTATTGAGTTTTGTCCTCACTTCAATCTTTGAACACTGTCCATTATAAAAAAAAATAAATTAATTATTTTAAATAAATAATGTAAATAATACTTGACATTGTCATTAACTTAAAAAAAATTGAAATATACCTCTTTGAATCTTTGTTGTGCATTCAATGGTTAATATTTTGTTGTTCACTTCTCTTCAATGGTTTTTCTTCATATGTCTTGTTTTGGTATGGAAAGAAAATTAGAATGAGAAGAGTAGAAGACCAAAAGTTTGGGAATCACTAAAAGAGAGAGAAAAGTGGCGCTATGCCTATGATAGTTTGAAACAAATATTTGAAAAATGTACTAGGGTTACTTTAATTAATAGTATGGGCTTGGGCTAGTATAATAGAACCATTTTTATTAATTATTAGAATGGGCTATTTGTTAACAAGAGCAACAATAATTCAAATATCTAATACATAATGCAGTTTTTAGTTTTTTTAATTTATAAAATTTTGTAAGTTATATTTTTTTTAATATTATATATAAAAAAATTTAATATTATTAATTATTACTATTTACTATTTTTTTAAAAAAAATTTGGGGGCACCATGGCCATCTTAGGTCCCCCCGTAGATCCGCCACTGTGTTTATAGATGTAAAAATAATATACGAAAAATTAAAACAGTGAATATATAATAAGTTTATGCTTTATGTGTATGAAAATTGATTCCAATAGGTCTGAGTTGTAAAGAAATAGTTATGTTTAGATGTGGTGCCTTCGCGGGAAGCAAGGAATGTCAATGCTTAGTGCTGGAAACAAAAATGTTTACTTATTTCATCTCTCTGAAAATGCGCATATTCTTGATGGTTGGCATAATGTAAATTATTAACATGATAATTAATTAATTATTACACCAACATAATTTTCAAGGCATAAATGTATTTCATGCTTTATATTATCCGAATCAATAATTAATGAAAGCATGCATATCATCAGATTACAAAGTGTTCCATTTCATTAAATTAATAGAATAAAGAAAAGGTATCAAATCAATAATGGGATTTCTTAGGGTTGAATAATTCGTTATATATATATAAGTATTCCTTTGGTTACTTTGTCTCGAATTCGTTCATGATCTTATGCAAATTTCTACAATAATAATAATAATAATAATAATAATATAATTTTTATGTATGTTTAAAAGAGTTTTGCGCACTAACAATCACATACCAGCAAAATAACTAATTTTTAAACTCATTATTTAAAAAACCATCCAATATAATTGAGCTAACTAAGTTTTAAACTCACATTCTGTCCTACAATACCTTACTATATATTTAATTAAGCTCGCTTATTATAGGGCAGTTGTGTAGACTTTATGCAATTGATCCCTTTTTTTCAATTAAAAAAGGTTTCGTGGAAGATAAACTAAAGCATTATTTTGATTTGATTAGTTAGTCGCCATAGATTTGCGGGCAAGCACTCCATGATAATTAATTTGCTGATGTCGTCACTTCAGCCGATAATTATGTTCAGACTATTTTTGTTCACCTCAAATTAGGGATGGCAAGCAAAGTAGTTCGCTTCGTCTCGTGCAGTCTTGTTAGAAGTTTGTCTTTTGGTGAGTTGGTTCCTCGTCTTGTTTAGTGAGAGTTTTAAAATTTCAGACTGCTCTGCTTACTTATGAGTTAATAAATTGATGGGCTGATCTCGCCAATTTTTTTTTTTTTTTATCAAAGGTATTGTTATTGTACTTCATATAAGAATAAGAAAAACATGGTTCAAATTGGGACAAAAATTTAAGAGGTGGAGTTCTCCCAAAAGACATAGCCCTGGACTATTGAAAAGAAAGAAAATTACTTAAGAGAAAAAAACATAAAATTCATTTAATAAGGATAAAGAAGATAACGATAGGCATTCTAGTTGGGCCAAAGCTCTTGCTGCAGCTTCATTGCAAGGTTAAGTGTCTCTCGCGGCGCTGTCTTCGTTCCCTCAAATACCTCTTGATTCCTTGATTTCTATAGACTCCAGCATAGAATAGCACACAAGGTCAGTTTTCGGTTGCCTTCTCTTCTGATTCCATTTGAAATCATCAATTGTTTCCACCACTCTTCAAATGTACTCATGGGTTGGTTCAATGCTATCGCTGCTAAGGTAGACAAATCCCAAAATTTCTTTCGCAGTCGTGCAACGTAGGAGACAGTGACAAATGGTTTCTTCTTCCACACCGCATCTTGGACAAATAGGTAAAGGTGTTGGAAATCGTTGATGTAACAATTTAAGAACAGAAAGTTTTTCATGGATAGACTTCCAAAAAACTAATTGAATCTTGTGTGGCATTTTCAGACTCCATAGTCTTCGCCAAATTGCTGGGTTTTGCATTGCCTGTGGAAATTGCTCTATTGGAACATGAGAGAAAGCATAAGCAATTTGATATCCAGATGCCACATCATATTTTCCATTTCTATTCCAGGCCCAAGTGATCTTGTCAATTCCATCTCCATTCAAAGGAACGGCGCAAATTCGAGCAACTGTGTCATGGGAAAAAAGTTCGTTTATCAGCTCCAATTTTTTTTAATTATTGTTAACTATTAAAATAATATGATATAATTTTACAACTATATTAATAAATTTATAATTTCTAAAAATATATAAAATTATATTTTTTATATTCACAAATATTAAAGTCTTTGTAATTATAAACATCTAATAAATATAATTATAAACTAAATTTTTATCTAAAACATAATTATAAATATTGTCTCCAAAACAAAATAAACATAATCTAAATATAATTATAAATATTATCTTTAAAGCAACATAAACATAATCCAAAATACTCAATTTTCATCTTTACAAGTTTAATCACCCGTGTCATGCACATGATAAGATTGAAATTATAATTTTAAGTTGTTATGTTAAATTTTATTTTAATTATAATAATTTAATTAATAAAAGAATAACTTGTATGCGTTGTTTTTCTTTTCTTAATATAGTGTTAATTGTATTAACTATAAAATAGTTATTTAATCTACTTTTTTCAATAAATCAGGCATATATACTCAATATGATCATAAATAATCTAGTAATACTTAAATCTACCAACAAAGTTCTATATGTTGGTTTACTATGAAGTAAGAAAATATCAAAATCAGCTCAAAATGAAGAACAAATTAATACAGAATCCTAATGCAGAAAGTTTTGTAATAAACAATAAATAATTTAAACCTACTGAATAACAATTCAATGCTATCCTTTGATACCTGCAAAATATATACATGAAACAACATTGTATCAATGTTTGTATATAAAATTATATGATTAACGTAATTATAAAATTGTTTGTCAAGAGAATAAAATTATACAAATTTTTATGATAATTTTAATATTCTCAAACTATTAATGTACAATAAGAATTCATCTATTAGTTCCTAGAATTTCTAAATTTTTTTAAGTGATAGTAATAAATTTTAATAAATAAATAGATTTAGTAAGACATTTTGTTATTACCTTTTTATTATAGGCTCTCAAAAACTTCTCTATACACCACATTCATCGTGCAGTTATCTTCCAAGTGTCCATGATTTTGCAACAGCACTCACAGACCATCTTTACTCGTTACCCTTGATAACACAACATACAATTGACCATGGGTGAAAACTGGCCTTGGAAGGTAAATTCCAACTTTCGATAGAGTTTGTCCCTAGGACTTATTTATTGTCATTGCAAATGACATGATAATTGGGAATTGTCTTCTTTGAAACCTGACTGGCAATGTTTCATTATTTGGAATTAGATTCAGTCTTGGGATAAGAACAATACTTCCAGCTTTGTTACCAGTTAAAGTCTTGCATTCTATCACATGATTTCCCATTCTTCTAACTTGCATCCTCGTTCCATTGCACAAACCATTAGTTTGGTCTATATTCCGCAGCAACATAACAGGAGCGCCAACCTTCAGAACCAACTTGTGTGGTGGTAGACCTGAACAATTTATTCCATTTAGAATCTCCGGCGAGAAAGCATCTAACTCAAATTCCATATTTTCCTCTTCAGCACACAGAGAGTCTGAACTTAAGTAGACTCTTTCTTGTCCAAGTAACCCTGCAGTTATCTTGTTGTTGACATCAGTGACACAATCCAAAATTGGTGCAAGAATTGCTCTATCCTTGAAATAATTTTCAACGGATAAATTGGATAACATATCTGGATACACGAAATCAATGAGGTCATCCAAAGCTGTCTCAGAGTTCTTAATCAAAATGTCAGATGGTATATGAACGATCGATTCACTATCTGTTGTATCACCAGCCAAACCATCACCAATTTTGAGTAGCCATTCTGCAAAATTTCTGAGTTTTTGTATGTTGTTGTTTTCACCTAGTGACAATCTCATGTTTTTTGTAAGCTTTAAAACCTTACAGTTATGCCATAAATATGAAGAATTAATAGAAGATTGAATTATATCTTGCCTTGAGCCTCTGGGAATCACAGGTAAAATTTGTCTAAAATCTCCTCTGAGAACAACAACTTTACCTCCAAATGGCAAATGAGCATTATACGAATCTGAGCACCTTAAGATGTCTCTGAGGCATATGTCTAAAGCTTCGTAACAATACTTACTTATTATCATTGGAGCTTCATCCCATATGATTAATTTGGCCTTGGATATTAACCTTGTAAAAGGACTTCCCTGTTTAATGCTACACAAAGAATCATCATTTATGGCCAAAGGAATTTTAAACCTTGAATGTGCAGTTCTTCCATTAGGCAACAAAAGTGCAGCAATCCCATTCGAAGCAACATTTAAAATTATACCTCTTTTAGACCTAATTGAGCATGATATAGTTGACCATAAGAATGTTTTTCCACAACCACCTTGACCGTATAAGAAGAAAAGTCTACTCATCTTACCGCTAACAGCACCAATTATTTGATCGTATGCAAGAGTTTACTTAATTCCTCCAAGAAAGAAAGTGACAGCAGGAAAAGTCCACACTGTGGTTGATTCCTCCAAGAGTTTACTCACGAAATAAAGTTAAAATGTGAACAGTAAATATATATAAATTGGACCTAGCATCACTCGAAGAAATCATGTAGAATAATCAACCTACCTTATCATCCATGAGAACCATTGTTAGATAAGCTGTCTTACTCTTGTCAAATTTGGATGGAACTTTCCATAACCTTATAATCCTTGCCTTTATTTTCCAAACCTTTTCATTACATAATCTACTATAGGTAATACTGTTGATAGAATCATAGCTTGTAGCCATTAGGTATGGAAAATAATAAAGAGAAAAAGAAATACGAATAAGGTACGAATTTTGTAGATGAAAAATAATTGAAACAATTGACTATTACGACTTTTATATATATATATATACACACACTAATTACAAACGATATGATTTTTTAATGGAGATACTTGAAACTAATAGAAAAAAATTATATAAATAGAAATTATTTAATTTCAATTTCAATTTCATATAACAAAACAATGGTTTTAAAAAATTATGGAATTTTTTTTGACATATGTATTATGCCATACGTATAAATTATACGGGTTATTATATAAATTCATATATATGCATAACAAAATAGTTTAATATTATATATTTTTTACATTAATTATATGCCAATATTTAACAAAAAAAAGATAAAAGAAGAGATATATAAATACGTATAATATTATTGCTATATATGAAGCAATTTTATAATGCTTTAATTATAGAGACTTACTATAATTATATAAAATTTAATTTGAGGAAATAATTTTCCTTGCCATAAATAATATACTAAAACTGTTAGTATATTATCTTCTTTATGGTTAATTGAATTTATCAATGATTTTTCCGTGTAAATCGTTATTACCCAGTTTTTAATAATTACTTAATATACAAAATTTGAAATTGGAAATTGTTATTACTAATTCAATTAACTGGTTAATTGAGTAATAATTGTCAAATTATTAAGGTGCAAAATCATTGATTTATTCAATTGATTTCCATATATTATTTATATTTCAAGTAATAATTTGAAAATATATTATTTACTCAGTTAATAATGCTATTATTAAAAATTATTTTTTGAATTGATTTTTAAATCAATTATTAAATACTTATTTTTGTTAAGATAATTCTTAATAAATTATTTCAAATTATATTTTGTTAATATATAATTATTTAGATTATTACTCATGACACGTGTATAATTTCATTTTATACCAATTAATCAATTATAATTATATAACACGGGTGTAATTTCAATTTTATCTACGGATTATTTCTCGTAATAATATACAACATATTATTTACCGTGATAATTTGATTTGATTGATTTCTAATTATTTACGTACATAAATGAGTAAAATATATAACATAAATATCGTAATTATTATAATTCTATGATATAATTATAATTAACATATTTTATCATAATTAAATATTGATTTGATATAATTATAATGAAAATACTTTCCCAAAATAATATAATCTACTATTATTCATCCACTAATTATTTGACAATAAACCTTAATATGATTTTTTACATCTCCGCTATGGGAAATAACTACTTAGATATACCAAATAATATGTAACATATTATTACCTGTATAAGTTAAGGTACAAAGACAGGATTTAATTAAGGTGATTAAAACTTTCGAGCAACTGTGTCATGGGAAAAAAGTTCGTTTATCAGCTCCAATTTTTTTTAATTATTGTTAACTATTAAAATAATATGATATAATTTTACAACTATATTAATAAATTTATAATTTCTAAAAATATATAAAATTATATTTTTTATATTCACAAATATTAAAGTCTTTGTAATTATAAACATCTAATAAATATAATTATAAACTAAATTTTTATCTAAAACATAATTATAAATATTGTCTCCAAAACAAAATAAACATAATCTAAAATATAATTATAAATATTATCTTTAAAGCAACATAAACATAATCCAAAATACTCAATTTTCATCTTTATATTCTTGTAAGTTGGGTTGGAGGAAGTTGGATTTTAGCAAAGAAATTACAAAAAAACCCCTTGCAACTAAAGCCCGATGGAAAAGTCTGTCCCGCCCCGCCAAAGTCTGCTGTTTAAGCGGTACAGGTTAGGCAGACTTTTGCTCTTTAGGGTCTCAATTTTTCAGCCCGTCCTACCTTTTTTTACGAATTAAGCAGGCCAACCTGACGGGTTTAGTTCCATTTGCCACCCCTACCTCAAATATCACTCTACTTCTTTCAAATGAGTATGTGTGTCTGTCCAAAAAAAATGAATATGCGTGTTAACTGTTAACTTAGGCTGCATTTAGTTAGATTGCATCCTTAGACATAATATTTATGTCTATATATTATGTTTCCTAAAATAAATGAGTGGTAATAAGTAAACAAGATATTATTCAATTAAGTGTTATAAATAGTGTTTGTTTTTAGATATTGAAATTGAAATAAAAAGACTAAGATTTAATATTGTGTTTAGTGGTGAAATATTGGAAGTTTGGAATTAAAATTTTAATTTCGAAACACAAAATTATAGTCCCTTCATTATTATTAAAACAAGTGTAATAACTCATGTCATGCACGTGATAAAATTAAAATTAAAATTTTAAATTATTCTATTAAAATTAATTTGAATTGTAATAATTTAATTAATAAATAAATAATATAATGTGTATTATTCGTGTTTTTTTAAATATAATATTAAATGTATTAATTCGAATGTAGTTATTAAATGTATAAAAATTATGTTTAAATTATGAGTTATCTAAATGAAATTATCCCGTTTAAAATATTTAAATTATGATTTTAATCATAAATTACAATTATGATTTAAATTTTTTTATATAATATTACATTTTTTCTATTTTACTATTAATATATTGATATTGCAAGTCAAAATTACAATATTTTACTAAATTTTGACTGAAAAAGAAAATAGTGACCTGTTTCTATCATTTAATTTATTCAATACACCATGTGCTAACACTAACAGTATTTTTTAAAAAAATATATTAATAAAAATAAATATAATATAATTACAAATATAACATGAATAAATAAAATATATAAATAAATGCGAAACCAATATGTTTACTAATGTCTTTGTTAAATTTTATAAATTAGAGAATAAATTATGTATTCAGTTGCTTGGTAATCACATAGATAATCAAGTAATTGGATTGTAAATTGATCTCATAGTGCACATCCTATTTTTTTCTCATTTTTGAATGAAAGCGAGAATTCAGAGAGTAAGTAGTAATACATAAAGAAAAAAATTTGTATCACAACACATAATTATTATCAAAAGAAGTATTCATATTAAAATTTTACATACTGCAAATCATGAAGATCAATCACAATGTACTGATCACTTTTCTCTATTTTTGACCACGATATAAGTTTTTTTTTTTAGTCAAGAATCCAATAACATCTAATTGAACAAAAAAAATGAATTAAAAGTACCAAATTAAGGACAAATAAATGAATAATATAAGAAATTATAACTTCGTACGTGTATAAAATAAAGAGAATTTACTGTATTTTATCTTAGATAATAAAACTAACAATAGTATATTAATAAAATGACATACCTTTAAAAAAGTCACAATACAATTTCAAATATTTTTAAAATTTTTGTTATCGATAAAATGATGCTATTATACAATTTTTTTCGCAAAACTTAAAATCAAAAGGAAAATAATTTTGTGTAGGTTAATATAAATTAATTACGTACCAAATAAGTAGAATCGTTCATTTGTTTGTTTCAATATATCAGCCTGGGCAAGCAAATTAAAATGATTATTCGGAATTTTACGATCATCGACCGTATGTACCATACGTAACTCCATGTTAAAACATATTTTGCACGTGTGTACAGTCAGAAGATATATTTCGCTTGATTTCTCAATCTCAAAATTTGAGAAGACATAGACCTTTCTTTCTACCAATTTATTCTCAAATATTTTTGTCAAATAATTCTTAATTGAACAATAAATTTTATCGTATTGCAAAATAAATTAAATGTAAAAGCTATTAGCATTTACAAAACTATTAAAAAGAATTGTCTTTGACTTATGAAATGGTGTATTTATAAAACTAACTTAAAATATGAACTACAAATATTTATAAGAATTTAATTTTGATGTATTGACAGTGTAAATAGTTTTACACGTGCATCCAATTACGTAATGACACATCAATAAAAATAAATACCTTTCACATTGACTGCGTGAATAGTCATCCAAAAGAACGGATGTGATTGCATGACCGTGTAAAATGCTTTACACTATTAGTGCATCAAAATTAAACTCTATTTATAAATTGAACTTAGCATTACTTGAAAAAATTTAGCAAATGAATCAACTAGTCTGATAATCTATTAGAACTATTTCTATATAAACTGTCTTGCTATTGTCAAACTTGAATGGGACTTTCTATAGTGTTATAATTCTTGTCTTTATTTTTCATACTTTTTCTTTGTATAATCTATATAGGTGATACTATTGATAGGATCGTAGTCAATAGTCATTAGGTATGGAAAAAAAAATAGAATAATGACTATGTAAAAATTATAAATTTTTTAAATGGTAAATATACATGAAAGAAAATTTATTATTGCTTATTATATATACTAATAATATGTCAATAATTTTAAAAATTTACTAATAATACTAATAGTTTAAAGATAATTTTACTATAGTTATAATAAATTTAGTTATCACTCTAAATAATAAAATAAATAATATATCTGAAAATTAAAGAAAAAAATAGTATTGGTAATTATGTTTGGAATGTTCCCATGTTTTTTTATTTATTTTTGCTTGCCATTCTTTCAGTACAATGTTAAATAAAAAAACTCTAAATTTAAAATATAATAATAAATATGTCATGTGATAGAAAAATAATAAACTAATATATATATATATATATATATTAATTATTGCTATATAGGGACTCAATATATAAAAATATGTTATCGTAATAAAATATCACACTATAAATAATTATATTTATCAAGTAAATTTATTTATACTCTATATCTATTATATTATTTTATGTAAAATTAAAATCTACTCTTTTAATTTAATATTTTATATATATTTACTTTTGACATTGTCCAAAATTAAATTAAAATTATGTCTAAAGTCTTAATATGGTAAATGGAATATAATTAATATCTAATATTTTAATAATTAAATACCTAAAATAAGTTAATAAATAATAATAATTAATGCTTGAAATATTATATATATATATATATATATATATTTATTTTTGATATTGTCTAAAATTAAATTAAAATTATGTTCAAAGTCTTAATATTGTAATTGAGGTATAATTAATACCTAAAATTGTAATAAGTAAATACCTAAAATAAGTTAATTAAATAACAACAATTAATACCTAAAATATTGAAAAGAAATTTTTAATAAAGGTGAGAGATAAAAATAAAAAATTAATAAATAATATTAGTGTTTAAATGAAAGAATTGATAAAGAATAATAATTATAAGTAAAAATAGTATTTTATTTTGGAAAAAATAAACACATGAGAAATTGTTTAATAATCCGTGCCATGTACATGATAATATATTGTTTAATAATTTGTACTATGTACGTGATAAGATTAAAATTATAATTTTAAATTATTTTATTGAAATTAATTTGAATTATATTAATTGTACGTAAATATATTTAAATCGCATATATGAATTATTTTTTCATCATAATTAATGTTTTTTTAACCTACAATCATTCAATAATTTTTTTATTCTTTAATGTCATCGTATAATTTTCATAAATTATAATAATTTTTTATTTATCTATATATATATATATATTAATTTTGTTAAATAATTCTAAATATTTGTTTATATATATATATATATATTAATTGTACATATAAAATTTAAATCACATATATTAATTATTTTTTTGTTATGATTATTTTTTTATATATACATATGATTATTTTTTATATTCATGCATATTTTTTCATCTCTTTTCATATGCATGATTAACAATTTTTTTAAATGGTGATATTTTAATTTTTTTTTCACATATTTTTATATATTAGCAAGAAAACAAAACCACGTATTGTAACTCTTTTTCCTTTTTCACGCCTTAATCTTAATTAATCAATAATGTGTCCACACAATATAATTAAATTTTTAATCATTCTAATTTATTGATGAATTATATTTCTCTTAATAATTACATTACTAATATGAAATACAAAAACAAAGTGATACATATATCTAAAAAAAAATTAAAAATAAAAAAATCATATTAAAAAGTTTAAAAATAACATATAAAAAAATAGTCATAATATATAAATTGAGACAACAATTTAAATTTTTCTAAAACTAATTTAATCAATTACCGATATTAGAACTAAATTATTTAAATAATATTTAATATACTCTAATCCTTAGATACGTATAGATTAGAGTCATTCTCGTAACAACCAACTGAAATAACATCATAAGATCGAATACTTAAAATCCGTCCAAATTCAGACTATCTTTTTTTCTTTTAAATTGTCAACTTAAATTGACTTTTGTTCTCCTCAATGACATTACATTAATGCACCAAAAGGCCGGTAATTTCTAAAAAAAATCACAATATATTATAAAATTATTTTAAATACAAAAAGCTTAAGAGAAGAAAATTTAAACATAGTACCAATCTTTGAATTGCATCTTCAAGGTTGGCACGAATTTTTCAAAACTGAACCTAAATTGAGGAAATTCAATCTCATTATATGCTTCACTTCGAATATTTTCGGACAAACGTAGAAAACGTAGAGGGGATGTGACTTGAACTTGACATACAAAGCTTCTTAGAAACAATTACCCAATCAAAGAAGAATAACATATTAGAAAAAAAGAATGCTTTGATTCTTATATTTAGACTCATTAACCACAAAGAAATACTATATATAGCCTTTAGTAGTACAAAAATAATTATAGAAATTAATTATTGCAATATCAATTTACCACTATGAACGTTAGTATCATATTTATAACAATTAGAATTATAAATTTATGTTTAATTTTTTATATAATTATAATTAAGATATTTTTAAATTAGTATAATTATGCATTATAAATTTAATACTAATTGTAATATAATTCTAATAAAGATATTTTTTAAAATAAATTTAGAAGCGAGAATAGCACTTTTATTTTGAAAAGAAAATAAATTCATGAGAAATTGACACCTTACTTTCATTAGTTGGGGGAAAATCTAATTTTACTATATTAAGTAGATTATTTTATATAATTATAATAAATATGTTTTTCTAAATTAGTATAATCATGCAGTATTCATTAAATGCTAATTGTAATATAATTATAATAAAGATATTTTTCTAAAAATAATTTTAGAAAAGAGAAGTTGCTTTCATTACATGAGAATAGTACTTTCTAAAAATAAAGATATTTTCTTAAATTAGTATAATCATGCCTTATTCATTAAATGCTAATTGTAATATAATTATAATAAAGATATTTTTCTAAAAATAATTTTAGAAAAGAGAATAGTGTTTTCATTACATGAGAATAGTACTTTCTAAAAATAAAGATAGTTTCCTAAATTAGTATAATTATGCATTATTATTTAAATAATGCTAATTATAGTATAATTATAATAAAAATATTTTTATAAAATAAACTTAGAAGATAAAATAGTGCATTCATTTTGGCGGGAAAATGGATTCATGAGGAATCGACACCTCACTTCTATTAGTTGGGAGAAAACCCAGTTTTAGTATATTAAGTAGATTAATACGATTTTAATTTTATATAATAGTTAGATAATAGATTAGTAAAAGCAAATGGAATGATGACTTTAATTAGTATTCGATAAAATATTCATTTAAAATAAAAAAGTAAAAGTATGATATTATTAAAAATAATACATTTTTATGTTTAAAAAATTATATTTAAATAAAAAATTTATAAAATATAAAATTTAGAGTAACATAGCTTCATGAACATTAATCGTTAATCAATTATGAACTAACATAGAATTATAATACAATTTATTTACGAAAAAATAATCAACAATTAATATTAATAAATATAAAAATCATCCAAACACTTTGATTTAAAATATGAGTGGTTAATTATTATTCATTATTAATAATGTTTTGTTCATAACAAAAAATAAAAATATAATTATTCAAATTTAGATTTTAGAAGAATTAACGTTATAAGCAATAAATGATCTATTTTATTATGCATATTATAAATTAATGAATTAAACTAATTGATATAGTGAATTATAATTAATTAATCAGTATAAATTATAATAAATTATATAACATTTAAAAAGAAAATAAAATGAATAAGAAGAAAATAAAAAAGAAATAAAAAAGATAGAAGACTACAATAAAATAAATTGAGTGTGAGTTTTTTTTTGGGTAAATTTTATCACATCTGTTTCAATAATAATAATAAATAAAAATACGTCAACTTGATATCTAAGAAAAAATTATGAGATAAAATCATAATACAGTTCTAAAATAAAAGCTTAAATTAGAGTATAATATCATTACACAACACCCAAATTGAAAGTAATTTCACACTACAATATACCACAAACAGGTAAATGACTAAAATTTAAATACGAAACATTTTTTATTTATGCATACATAATAACACCATGGTCTATAAATACTTCATGGATAACATATCATATATAGCTCCGAATGATGAGCACGGGAGTTGGAGAGTCTCGCAACGACGCCTCATAGGAAGAAAGAGAATTGTTGTAAAAGCTATCTAATAAAAGAATAATTGATAAACAAATGATATTTTCTTCTAAGATACATGGTGTTTTATAGTGGTGAAATAAAAATGGAAGGAATTAAATTTTATATTTTTATATTAGGAATAGAATTTGATATTTATCCCAACAAAATTATTATTATTATTATTAATATAAATGGGTTACCATTAAGGTAACAACTTGTCACTAATAAAATCATTCGATAATGAAAAAGAATTAGAAGGGTATCAATATAATTAAAATGAATATAATTAAAATATTTAAAAATATTTTTGATTGATAAGTAGTTTAATAATGCATTAAATATTATTTTATATAATTATAATAAAGATATTTTTTAAATTAGTATAATTATGCATTATTCATTAAAATAATTAAAAATATTTTCGATTAATAATTGGTAAGTAGTTTAATAATGTATTAAATATTATTTTATATAATTATAATAAAGATATTTTCCTAAATTAGGATAATTATGCATTATTCATTAAATGCATTCATTTTGGAGGGAAAATGGGTTCATAAGGAAGTAACACCCCACTTTCATTAGTTGGGAAAAAATCCAGTTTTAATATATTAAGTAGATACATAGAATTTTAATAATAATACACGGGTAATTGAAATAGTTTATATACGGATTTTTCAAGTTATTATTATTATTATTGGATAATAAATAAGAATTATAATTATATCAATATTTTTAAAATTAATATAATTAAAATGACTAAAAATATTTAAAATTAATGTGCGTTATTAATATCAAAAAATTTGATTATTTTATGATTAGATTCAAATATTCTTATCATGATTATCATGACCAGTGCAATTATCATATATTATTATTATTATTATTATTATTATTATTATTATTATTATTATTATTATTATTATTATTATTATTATTATTATTATTATTAATAATAAAATGATTATAAGTATTTTTAATTGATAATTGATAAGTAGTTTAATAATGTATTAAATATTGATTTGATATAATTATAATGAAGATATGTTACTAAATTAGTATAATTATGTATTATTTATTAATTATTAATTATAATATAATTATAATAAAGATATTTTTTATAAAATAATTTAGAATAGAGAATAGAAAAATTCATTTTAGAGGGAAAACAGAGTCATGAGGGATCGATACCTTACCTTCATTAGTTGGGAGAAAACTCAGCTTTAGTATATTAAGTAGATGTAAAGACAAAAGAGACTAAAATTTCTAGAATTAGAGACTGAAATTTAAATAATATTTTTTTTTCAAAAATACTTTTATTTAACATTTTAAATCTACCACTCAATCTTTATATTTATCTTAAATTAAATATGATATTAAACATAATTTAATCTAATACATTTTATACCAAAAATAATATAGAGATTTTTCTCAATTTTTATATCTATTTTTTAATTTTTGTCTTTTAATCTTAATCTCTTTTCTAAATATAATTTTAAACAAATTTAAAAATTAAATACACTAAAAAATAAATATTTTTTTCTTCTCTTTTCCTGATTTCCTAATATGGATCCTCTTTTTTCGCACTTTTTTTTATTGTTGCATGTTTTTTTTTTCTACTTCTTCTTCTCAATTAAGAAAGAGAAATAAAATATATAATAAAAAGAAAGAAAGAGCAACAAGAATAGTAATAAGGCAGATAACGACAAAAAAAAAAGGAGAAAATAAGCAAAAAGCAAATGGGAGAGGTTAGAGAGAGGATGATAGAAGGTGAAGGACAGAACGAAGAAAGAGGGAATATAGAAGAAAGAAGGAAAAAAAAAAGAAAAAGCCAAAGGCAAATGATGGAAACTAGAGGATGGAAGCAAAACAGAAGAAAGTAGAGAAAAGAGTGATAAAAAACTATAATGTAAAAATTTAATAAAGCATAAAATTTAAAAAAAAAATATGTCTCATGTCAATAAGCGGCTCAACTTTGAGGTAATATATAAATTTTGGGTATTTGCATCAATTTGTGTTCTATTATTTTCTCAATATTTTGTTTAACTTAACAAATTAGTTAAAGGTTGGAAATGTGTCTTTATGACTATCTTTTTGATGGATATGCACATCAAATAATTGTAATCTTAATGTTCAGAAAGTAAAATTTAATATTTTAAAGAGGAGTGCTACACATACAAGTCTTTTTGACTTACAAGTCTTACAAGTTACTAGGCCTTTTAATGCGTTATTCAACGTTTCCTGTTTTCAAAGCGCTACACTCAGAACGGTTCTTCTTTTTCCTCTTCCTCTTCCTCTTCCTCTTCCTCTTCTTCTTCTTCGTTTTTTTTTTTCAATTTTCATGGTTTCTGAAATCAAACTTTGAAATCGTTTTGAAGAAGAAGAAGCATCAGAAGATGAGGAGAAAGAGAAAGAGTTCTGAATTATGCAACGAATTTTGGATGTATTTCTTAAATACTTTAAGTGTATTTTTTGTAATCCTTTGAGTGTATTTCTGTAATCCTTTTGAAAATAATGGAACTTCAGAAATACACCCAAACGATTACAGAAGTACACCCAAAATGATTACAGAAATAGGATTTGGATCCTCTAAAGTTTGAATTTTATTTTAGAGAGTAAAGTGTAATCTTCTACCCTTGAATAGTTTCTCTTTCATATTTATTATTGGTCCCACCTATGAAATCAATGGTGAGAGATCACACTTTACTCTCTAAAGTAAAATTCAAACTTTAGAGGATCCAAATCCACAGAAATACACCCAAAGGATTACATAAATACACCCAAATGATTACAGGAATTCACCCAAACGATTATAGAAAATACACCCAAAGGATTACAGAAAATACACTCAAAGGATTTAAAGAAATACACCCAAAATTCGTTAAAATACATCTTATGCATAATTCAGAACTCTTTCTCTTTCTCCTCCTCATCTTCTACTGCTTCTTCTTCTTCAAAAACGATTTCACCATGAAAAATCGAAAAAAATGATAAAACAGAGAAAAAAGAACGTAAATGAAGAAGAAGAGGAAGACGATGAAGAAGAACGTGCAGAAACGAAAGAAAAGGAGAAGAAAAAGAGTGAGAGGAAGAAGAACGTGCAGCAAGAAGAAGAAGAAGAAGGAGAAAGAGAAGGCAAGAAACGAAAGAAAAGAAGAAGGAGAAGACGAAGAGGAAGAAGAATGGTTGGAAGCATGTTTTGAGCGTTAGTTTTAATTGAACTTGTAAGGCTTACAAGCCTTAATCGCCTGTATGCGAAGAATTACTCTATTTTAAATTTAGAGTTATGGTTAAAAAATGAAATTTGAGGTTAAGGTTTAGATTTAAAATTTAGAAATATAAAGTTTAAGATTTAAAATTTAAGTTTTGAGTTAAGAATTTTATAATTTTTTTAGGAGGTTTAGAATTTTGGCATAACATTTAGTATTTTATATTGAATATAAATTTTTACAATCAAATAAAATATTTAACTAAGTTTAACTAAATTGTTATAACCGTTTTTTACATTACATCTTTTCTTTTTTTTTCTTTTTTTTTTCCTCCATTTTTTATGGTGTTGCATCTTCTTTTTTTTCCTTTTCTTTTTTTCATATTTCTTTTTTATTATCGTTGTTGTCACTACCACCATGTCACCACTTTTATCTCCTCTTCTTTCTTTTTTCATTTGAATTTTTTCTATCTCCTCCTTCATTTTCCCTTTCTTCCTCAATCATCATTATCATCATCATCGTTATCTTTATCGTTATCGTTATTACCATCATCATCTTCTTCTTATATGTATAACAGTTCAAATACAGAATGCACTGAAATTTCTTAATAATGACGACACAAAAATAAACCCATTTCAAAGCAAGTTCATACTATAATATACTAAAATTACTTAATAATAACTCAAAACTCCTACTCGTCCTTCTTATTATTCTTCATTATTATCATCATCATCTTCTTCTCCTCCTCCTCCTCCTCCTCCTCTTATTTTCTCATCTTTCTATTTGGTTATCGGCGTCATCACTACCACCATACCACCACTTCCATCTCCTCATCTTCTTCTTTTTTCTTTTCTCATTTGAATTTCTTTGATTTTCTCCTTTCTTTTCGTTCTCTTCCTCCATCATCATTATTATTATCATTGCTATCGTTATTGCCATCATCGTTGTCTTCTTTTTATATGTATAACATTTCAAATCAAGAATCCATCGAAATTCTTTAATGATAATGACACACAAACAAACTCACACTAAAAATACACCTTATTTAAACTAGAGTGCACCGAATTTACTTAATGATGACGACACACAAATGAACTCGATTCAAAATAAGTTCAGACTAAAAGTCCACATTATTTAAATTCAGAATGCACCGAACTCAAAACTCCTCTTGTTCCTTATTCTTCTTCATCATTATCATTATATTTTTCTTGTTTTACTTTCTCATTATTCTTCTGGTTTACTATCTTAACAAGAATAAAAATAAAAAATCAAATAAAGAAGAAGAAAAAATGTATAATGCTGCAAAATCACAAGGAAGAGGAGAAGAAAAAGAAAAAAAATGCAACAGCAACAACAAAAATAAAAGAACGACTATGAGAAGGAAACATGTGAAGAAGAAGAAGGAACGTAAAAATGAAGGAGGAGGAGAGGAATGTGAGAACCTTCACGTAGTTGGAGTGTGTATTTACGCTCTTATTAATGAAACTGATTTTTGTTGGATTTGAACTAACATTGTTGTCAAAAAATACTTGAATGTGTAGCATGACTCTTTGAAATTTGTTGTTTATGAAATAAGATTTCGTGTTTAGGGTTTAAGATTTTAGATTAAAGTTAAAGATTAGAAGTTTTGAGATTAAAAGTTGTGGTTAAGGATTTAGGATTTAAAATTTGTTATTTAGTATTTAGACACAGAGTTTGATATTTAGTATTCACACTCTCACTAATGTATTTGATATTTACAAATTTTAATGTATATTTTTTTTCTCTTTAAATTCTTCTATGTGTATTTGTGTTTATTTGCTCTAACATAATTAATACTTAAATTACTCTTTAAAGTTACACTCGCATCTCAATAGATCCTTAAAGTTTTAATTTACTCAAGTTGGTTCTCTAATATAGCACCCAGGATTCATATTTAATTTTATTTTTTATCATAGAACAGTTAATGACGTGCTGAGATAAATTGATATTTATCACGCTAGACGTATTTTTAACGGTGATCTAATGTGACAATTGAAACTTTTGGTTTAATTTATTTCTTAAGAAGTCTTTTAAATCTTTACATTAAATTCGAATTACAGTTTTAAATGCATCGCAGGAAGCAAATCGAGGTTAAAAAAGAAAAAAAAATCTAATTGTCACTTCAGATATTTGTTAAGAAATTTAACATAATAGTTATAAGTTCATCTCAATTTGTCATTAATAGTTTTATGATAAAAATAAGATTAGAGATTAATGTAAATTACGAATGCAAAGTTGAGAGATTAAATTATGATAAAAATAAGATTAGAGATTAATGTAAATTACGAATACTAAGTTGAGAGATTAAATTTAGTAAATTGAAAATTTAAAGATTAAATTGAGGTGAGAATGTAACTTTAAATGCGAGTATTAACTCTAATACTAATGATAATGTTTAATCATTCTTTTGGTCGTTATAATTTTACTAAATTTATAATTAGGTCTCTATATTTTTTTGATTGAGTCTTTATATTATTTTTAATTTTATTGTTAGATTCTTTTTATGTCAAAAAAGATAAAATTAACAGAAGATTACTTAAAAAATATATTTGATAAAAAATCTAATTAAATTTGTAAAAGAATATTATATTAATTTTAGTATTTTTTATACTAGTAAAAATTTAATTATAAAATTAAAAATAGTGTAAAAAGACCCAACTCAAAGAAAAATAATAGGAATCTAATTACGAATTTGATAAAATTATAGTATCTAACAATAATAATAATAATAATAATAATATAATAATAATAATAATAAATTAGCCATAGAGAAACGGCGTTTCGGAACCGTCTCTGATTTGAAAAGTTCTGCAGCAGATCGAAACGCTTAAACCCTCCATTTTTCGACTTTGAAAGGTTTTTTGAATCATACAATAGCATAGATCAGCTCCAAAACCCTACCCGCTCTCTCTCTCTCTCTCTCTCTCTCTCTCTCTCTCTCTCTAAAAAGTTGAAGTGCAGAGCATCACATCACGATGAGGAAGAAGCTTCTGATCGCAGCAGCAGCACGCCTCTCCTTCCGCTCCATTCAGAAACCTCGTAAACTCTCTTTTCATGATTTTCACCTCAGTTTTTTGTTTTAGTCTTTTCTTTGGAATAAATTTTCATTTTTGGATTATTTAGACATAGGGTTTTATTTGCTGTTGTTTTATTAGCTTGACATGGAAATGAAGCTAAGGTTAATAATCTATGGATTGCATGCATCACATTGTTTCAGAGATTGTTTCATGTGGCTGCAATGAATCAGTAATGAAAGCTTGATCAGTGCCAATCATCTTTGGTTTCATCTGCCATGGAATTGAAGTTATAGAAATTGGAATTAGGTGAATGACATTTGAGCACTGAAGCTGCATTTTATACGTTAATTTTTCTTGAAGTGTTAACTTTTTGTAGCTTAGTGCAGTGAGCCAGCGACGTTGAAGGCCAAGTGTATCTATGTGGAATGGATTTTTCTGTTATTAGGTTTTGTCTGTTTGTATCAGACTATCTGGTTATAATGCCTTCTATGAAATTGAGCGTGGAATTTCAAAATGTTTGCTTACTTGGATATTGTTTTGCTGAATTCTTTAATTAACAATCATAGATCTAATGCATGTCTTGTGTGTGTGTGACAGCATCCTTCGATGTAAGCAATTCTGTTGGTCCATTGTATGTCCAGTCGTGCGGATGGGCATATGCTGCTTCTGTTTCTTCTGACATGCCAAATGCCCCAAAAGGCCGGAAGAAGATTCGTCAATGTGAACGTAGAGCGATGGTTGAGTCTTACGTGAACAAGTAATTTTTCATTTCTTTTGAAGTTGAAGCTTTATTCAACATCTTTTGAGGTTTCTTGCATTTTGCTTTGTCTATGCAATATTGACGCTTAGTTTGGTAAAGCATTTTGAAGAGCTGCTTATACTTTTCAAAAACCCAAACACCTCGTTTTGTGTTTGGTAAATAAAAAAGAAAATGTGTTTGTTCAAAATTTAGGGAGTGTTTTTGTAAGCACCTAAAGAGGAGCTTTTCAAAGTTGACTTATACTTATCAAAATTAAAAATTCTAATATAATTGTATATATTAATAACTATCTAAATTTACTCTTATATTTATATCTATTGTGGTCCTTTTAGATTTTAAAAGTTATTTTACCAAATACATTTGTTATTGCGTGGGCTTACCGGTGTTGCAGCTTTTAAAAAGATGTCTTTCAAAAGACAACTTTGGTAAGTTACTTTTGAAAAGTAAAAGTTTTACCAAACCAAGCTTGAGTATTTCAAGAAGGTTGAGGTGCATCCATCATAGTTTTTATTAGAAACCTACTTTTCAGGACTACAAAACACACCCATATGGTATTCTGAGTCTCTGGTCATTTTTTAGTTGAGTTCATTGATCTCTTGACTTAGTCCCACATTTGTTACTAGTTTATGCCTTAAAATGTGACAAAGGGTTTTTAAAAGACGGAAAACAATGCCCATGACCCTGTATATAATGATCTACTCGTTTGTGGTGAAGAAAAAGTTTCCTATATGTATAATATATGAAGGAAAAAGTTTCACTTTCTTAAGTATTCCCTTCTTTCTTCTCTAGAAACAATTCAACATCACAAATGCTGTCTTTATTATTTGTTTTCCTTAACAAGAAAACGATCCATGTGGGCTCTTGTTATGCTACAGTGGTGCACTTATTTCTTATTAGCCATTTAGAAATGGCTGAATATTACTTGTTTTTTCTTTCCACAGATATAGAACAATAAATGCAGGGAAGTTCCCGACAACAAAGGATGTTCAAAGACAAGTTGGTGGTGGTTTTTATTTTGTACGGGAAATCATACAGGAACTGGAATACAAATCTAGAACGAATTCTTCCAAAGAAATGGATGAGAATCTGTTGGAACAGAAGAAATTCAATGAGAGTAAACTCCAAATCACTGTAGCCCGGAAGGTTTCATCAGATAATACTGGGAGTGCAAAAGAAAGGACAGCCCAAGATGATTCTCAGTCAATAGGTTTAGATGAACAAGAGATTATTAATGCTGGTTGTGATCATCTTAAAGTAAATAGACAGTCACGGATGTCATATGAAGCTGAAATTATCTATGCACCAGTAAGCATTGAACTTTATTGTGTAGGTGTAAATGTGATGAAAAATGATAAGCCAAAAAGGAAAATTGACATTACAATTCATAGTTTTTCTTTTTTTCACCATCCACCCTCCCCCCAAAATAATAACTGTATGCCTTGCTTTGATGTCTAATTGCTGAACTGTACCTTTTTGTTATCTTTTTGGTTCTAGTGTATATTATAAATTGTCAAGGCTTCAAAGAACGACACTGCATTATCTGTGTAACTTTTGTCCTTGCCCTGATATTAATACAGATAGTGCATTCTGCATGATTTTGAATAACCTTATTAATAGTAAATCTGTTCTATTATGAACTCAAATTCTTTTAGGTTGTTAGTTACACCTTTTGATGTTTTTGGCTTCCTGTGTTCTTTTCTTTTTTTTTTTTTTAAATAATTCATACTATTAATTGAATCAGTGTTCTATTGTTAATTGAGAAAAGAAGGGGGAGGGGGATCTTTTCATATTATTACAAATTTTCCTTCTGCATTGTTTCAGGATGCACCAACAAACCAGCTGCTACAAGAGAGACGAAAAAGTCCTTCTAGTCCTTCAAGTGATAACAATGGTAATGTGTATGACAAAGCTGAAGGCCATGTATCTGAATTTGTTGAAACGGAAAATCATCAAGTAGTGGAGGAACGATGCATTGGGAAAGAAGGTTATGAGAAAAGGGGGAAAGCTCCCTCGGGAGACATTTATGGAGAGACTTCCCATTCAACCCTCCAGGTACCAAAAGATGTAAGGTCTGGGAATGATATGCCTAGTTATTCTTCTGCTTCTGTTACACCAGAGAGGCACAAGCTAAATGAAGAAACAGAAGATGTTTCTGCTTCATCTGTTAAAAAATCTAGCAGTAGTCACAGC
Source organism: Arachis hypogaea (assembly GCF_003086295.3). Taxonomy (NCBI): domain Eukaryota; kingdom Viridiplantae; phylum Streptophyta; class Magnoliopsida; order Fabales; family Fabaceae; genus Arachis; species Arachis hypogaea. Next base: position 89,983,945 of record NC_092040.1, read on the forward strand.
AAAGCTCGGAGCCATGATTCTGAGTTTGTTGATATGGAAAAGCATCCAATCCTTGAAGAGAAAAGCTTTAGGAAAGCTGGTTATGAAGCAAAAGAGCAAAGTGCTGTAAAAGATGACCTTGGCATTCCAAATCACAAATTGGAGCAATATCAAGGGTCTTCAGAATTTAATGAGTCGAAAATGTAAGTTTTCTTGTTTTGTTGGATATATAGAATTTTTTGTCGCAGCTAGTACAATATTATTTTTACTTGCTAATATGTCTTGTGAAGTACCAGTACCAATGCATGTCATTGGTATGATATAGAACTAGGTGGTGTGGATATGTAGTTCAACAAAGTTAAATGTTCCAAGTATATTCTGTGTTGGTGATTAAAAGATAGTGCAGATTCTAAATTGAACAGAAAGTTTAATTAATGATGTGGAGAAGTAATTTGCACAAATGAACATAAAATTAATGTATATTGAGATAAAATAATACCATGATAGAATATGGCCACTCATACAAACATACACTGATATACACATACTGTTTTATATACTTGAAAGAATAATTCTGGGCAGAAGTAACATGACAAAGAAGTATGTTACTTCCTGGTAATATTCTAAAATGATAACATTTTGTGACTTGCAATCAAGTTTACATGAAAGCATTAGTTTATATTTGCAAAAAGGTAAGAGTCCTGAAATATAGAATGGGTAAAAGAGGTAAACAATGTTAGTAGTGCCACTTTGGAATCTGAATATATCTGTAGTATAGTTTTGCACTTTTGCTTTATTTTAGTCTTTGAACAATTGTTTATATTTTACCTGAAATATGCAGTAATGATCCAAAAATCATGCTGTTGCCGAATGAAATTTTGCTACCTTTTCTTCTTTTCGTTAGATCGGTTAATTTTTTTTCCTTTTAATTTCTGTATTCTTTACAAAAGCATTCTATAGGTATTATTAAGTTTGCTTATGTTTTCCATATGGCGAACAGCAACTCTGATAATCGGGAGACCAGTGGTGTATTGGCTTCAAAGAAGCCAACTTTGTGGGGAAACCTGAAGTCTCTTGCAAATGGCATAATAAATATCTGGAAAAAATTCTGAGGTAAAATTGTGCAACTTGCATGAACTTAAATATTTTTGTACACCTATGACAGTATGTTTAGGGTTATAAGATGCATGGCCCATTTTGATCAATGATTATCCAGCACTTGCAAATTCTATTCTCTGTTTTTTGCTATTCATCACCATACCATTTCCATAGGTTTAGCAGCTATCTTTCTTTCAATGTTCCAGCTGGCTGCTCATTATTTAATGGAAAACATATCCATATGATTCCAATTCTATTATTGCATTGGCTTATCTTCAGGAAGAGAAAAGAGGGAGGGAGGGGAGAGACAGCCGGGGGAGAGAAAGGGGGGGGGGGGGGGACATTGACTCCCAGTCCTGTAAATTAGTGTTCTTGATGTATATTATTTACACTCAAATTGAAGATGGATTGCAATGTATATGTTTGAATATGAGCAGCAATGAATGGAAAGGTCAACATTTACGTCTTGGAGAGCATTCAAAGAACAAACTGTAGTTTTTTTTTTTCATAGAAATCTCACATGTAAAAATTGAAGAGATTGATAGGATTTTTTTTTTCCTTTTCTTAAATTGCTTTTTTACTTTTAGCATTATATATGCTCATTAGTTGCTACATTCATTTAGTATGAGCATTAGTCATGTAGTTAGAAAGAACTGTTTTTTGGAGTTACATGGAAATGTCAGCAGCAAGCTGATATTCTGCATATATTCATCACTTTTAGCATTCACATTGTTGCATTGAAACTTCTTGCATAACTTGCCTCCAATTTGCTATTTTTGAACTATATTTCAACTATTGCCAGATTAGAATATGATATCCAACATTTATTTAGGATCATGTTCCGCTCAGACATCCTATTGCCGAAGGCAGGAAGTTGTGTGCATGATAACATTGCAACATTAATTCCCTTTCCTCAATATCTGACATAGAACAAGTTATGAATACCATGTGGCATATGGTATTTAAATTGTTATTTGCCATCTCATTCCCATAATGACATTGACAGTTAAACGAAATTAGATTTGCAAGTATACACTTGAATATTATTTATTATTAATTAGCATTGGGATTTGAATATGGATAATATGATGTTTTGAGGTCTGGTATGAGGGGATATTTGCACTGATATAATATGGCTAGTTACAACTATCTTTTTATTAATATTATTATTATTGAATGAATGCATTTTAGGTATACATTGATTCAAGGATATACCAGAGTCAAGATAACAAATGTAACAAAGGGAATTATTTTGTATCATCAGCTTCTAGAAGAATAAAGATTAATAAACTAGATTTGCGAACTTCCAAATCCAACATAAATGAATACAAAATTTTTTTTGGGGGGGGGGGGGGGTAGTAGCTTCATTTGAGAGGAAGCATGTGAAGAGTTTCCAATTGGTTCCCACTTTTAAAAACAATATTCATTGCACTAGACGTGGGATAAGTTACCTAAGAAAGAAAGGAAAACGTTGAAGAACATAACTGCCTTTACAAATTGAAGGGAAAGAGGAAAAAACAATGTGTTGTGCCCATCATAATTCATGTATTTAGTTGAATTCAATTGAATAGTATTTTGTTTAGAAACTTGTAGAGGATGCTCCATTGCTGCTGCATTTCTTTTGTAGCAATCAAACAAAGAAGCGTGGCCTATGTGACAATTTTGCATCACTGCTTTCATCAGGTTATTGCTAAATCCTTGGAACAGCATAGTTGGTTTGTATAAAATTGAAGAATGACAGCTTTTTGCTTATTCTGTAAGATAACTCTCACTCGTGTATTTTAAAGTGTACTTTTATTATGCAAGAAACGTGCCATTTCCCCTCCAACTGTTTTCTATAATTAAAGCAACGTCATGGTATCTCAGTGGCTAATTTTTTTTATATTGTATAAATATATGTGTAATACATTGTTATGGGAAGATTATGTGTTTTTTTTTTTATATGGTGTTTTATTCAAATCGGACGGTCCGATTTGTTTGAAAAAAAAAGTAAAGTACAAATCGGAGGGTCCGATTTGTTTGATAAAAAAAAAAGCTACAAATCGCATGGTCCGTTTTGCATTTTTATTTTTTTTATTTTTTAAAATAGAAATCGGACGGTCCGATTTTAACATTAAAATTTTTTTTATTTTCAAAAACACAAATCGGACCATCCGATTTGTGATTGTTGATTTAAAAAATGAAACAAATCGGAGGGTCCGATTTGTTCACACCATAACAATGAAAAACTCATCTCTTCTCCCACCATTGTGAGATACACTCACTTCTCTCCCACACAAAAAATAACAAGCGTATCTCAGTTCCATTATATTTTACTAATCAACATATATATATATATATATATATATATATATATATATATATATATATATATATATATATCATTATTTTTTCTCTAACACACGAGTATTTTCTTAATGTAAAATCTTCAACAGATCTTTATTTTTTTAATAGAAAAAGTTTAGGTACATACATGTTGACATGTTATAGATACTGTTGGTAATGTAGATAAATGTTAGCTCTGGTTTGTTGTTTATGATTAATTGTTGGTACTACAATAATGGATAATCTTGCTGATTAAAAATTCAATAAAGATAAGGCCAAGTCAAAGAATATATGTGAAAATAGGTATTTGATATTGATTGCGTTAAATTGATATTATTCAAGGGTAATAGATATTTTTGAAGAACAATCTCGTTATGAGTACACCTCTTTATAATAGACATTATTTGTTAAAGTTAAAGCCATAATTCAACATATATAAAATGTTTATATGAAAACTACCAAAAATGTTGTGGATCAATAAATATAAGTTCTAACAAAACATGAATAAGAAAAATAAGTCAAATTCCATTGACGTACATTGTAATGGATATACATAGAGATAAACAACTAAATTCTTAATTCTTAATTCGAATTGTGAATGGCGCTTTAGTGTATCTAACCTATAAGTATAAAATGAGATGAAAGGTTCTCGCTTCTCACCATTTTTGTATTTTCCATTTAAGAAAACTATACTAATTTGATGACATATCTCGCATTGTTTGCTAGGCTGGTTCTTACTGGCATATATAAATTATTATTGATTCTATAATCAATTACCCAATAGGCTTTCAACATTTATATGCTTTAAAATAATTAATTGCATAACTTTAGGGTGCTGGTTCCTTGAAAGAGGCCTGAAATATGGGATTCAAAGCCTTTTTTCTTCTTTGACTAGTCTATTTAGTGGCTCCATAATAGTCCAAGCCTTCAATTGCAATATATAGGCTCCATATATAGTGTAGTGTGCTAACAAAAGAGAATGTATGTGATTCATTTCATCCTAATTTTTGTTGAGAGAAAAATCGTGTCACAAAAAAGGAATATCTCTTTTTGTGATTAATTATTATAGACTATAGTACACTTGAAATAAATTAATGTAGTCATCAATGAAACAAAAATCAAGAATATATCAGATTGAAGATACATTGCTATGAAACGTTTTATTTATAAATTGATTATTGAAAATTTATTTATTTATTTTTTAAAAAATGTTTAGCACCATAGTTAATTTGTTATGTGGAGCAAGATGTTGTAGGATGTGACACTATGTACCGACAAGTACTAATTGTCCTTTCTATTTTCTAATGGTTTGGAGTAAAGTATGAATTATTGATTAACTTGGTCGTGTATAATGGTTTCACATGACCAACAACAATATTAACCTAACTATTTAACTCAACTAATAAAACACATTTTATGGTACAATGGGGACACACCTATCGTTTAGGGTATTTAGAGACCTTTTTATATAGCATTTTTATTTTATTATAATTGAGTTTTATTAATTATAATTAAGTAAAGCACCCAAAGTTGGTAATTACTTTAAATTTAAAATTCTTTTAAGCTAGGTACCTAAATCTGTTTAAAGTTGATCAAGTTAGTATATTATATATTTATGTCAAAATTAAAATTACACCATTCAGTGTGCATAAAAGAAATAACGAATAAAGAGAATTCCAATTGGTCAAACTGGGATTGGAAGGCTCCATTAGGTAAAAATAAAACAAGTAGGCTATTAGGGCATGTCTCTTAACATTGATACAAGTTTTTTCTAGAGAATAACTTGACCAAAAGGGACAAATCCAAGGTTGCTTGCTAATGTGAGACACTAGTACATAGGTTACTCCATTATAATTTTGTGACACAATTTCTTTTTTTTTTTTTAGAGAAATATGAGACAAACTTATCTATTTAGTCATGTCTATAGGGCATATTTGTTCCCCTTTGTTAACATTATGGAGGCATTCATGCAGAATTTTTTTGTGTATTCCCAATCCGTTAAGTTGCTCATTAGGTCAAAATTTATTCTGTCATAGTTTTATTTAAAGAGGAGCGAGGAGCCAGTAAATTTTGTGATTTATAGTTATCAATTAATTATTATTATTATTTTTAATAGTGTAAAATTACATCTAATAATATAGAATTACTCACTTTTCTTTTGCTAGTTAAGTGCTGACCAAATTTTAATGAAAATACTAGCTTTTTAAACTTTCTCTTATTTAAATAGTGAATTGTTGCATATATATTTGTGCATGCAGAATTAAAGTTTTTATTTATAATTATCTAAATTAATAGTGATAACTTGTCAAGCATGTGTCATGTGTAGATAGATTATTAGAAAACACCAAATTTAGATGTTTCCTACTATATTTATGTCACACTCTATAATTAGTATATTAAGGTAGTGTTCCACTCAAAGATGGAATTTTTTTATCCCTTTTTTTTTTGAAATATAAATATTTTAAGGTATTTTCATCCCTTAGCTTGAATGTGACTCAATTGATTAATACATGGATGAATAAGTAGCTAGCGTAAAAAAGATAAGTCAAACTCTAGCTAACTTTTGTTGATGATAACCTCTCTAGTCTCTACTACTTTTTATGATAATTCTACCTTATTTTGTGCTCAAGAATTTGAACATTTGAGTTTCTTGTATTATTATTATTATTATTATTATTATTATTATTATTATTATTATTATTATTATTATTATTATTATTATTATTATTATTAAATTCACATCAAAAAGCTATATTTTGGACAAGTTTATTAAACCCTTCTCTCTCTCTATATATATATTCCTATTATATAGTGTATAGTCACTCCAAGAGCACAATTTCCCTCTACCATCAAACAGGTTCTTCATTCAATGCTGTTTATGTTACTCCAACAGAATCACAAGGTGATAAGGAGATTAGGCATAATTACTTGAAAGCCCTTCAAGGTTTTGCTTGTTCTATTTCTTCAAAGGTATATTAATCATTAAACCATAACAATCAAAATTAGTTTCTTATTTATTTTTTGTTTGTGTCTGACAAACAAGATAGATTCACAGTATCTATTATTTGGTCGTTAGGATGTGATATTTTTCCATAAGATTGTGGACGAGTCAGCAAATCTTCTAGATAGTAAAAATTATTGTATGAATATTGCATGTTAGAAATTTTGGAGTCATACTTATGGATTATTGTTACACATTTGCAAATTCCATATACTTGCTATAAAATAATAGATTCTGGGAATGATTTATTCATGTAAAATACCAAGTTAAATTAACATATGGCCCTACCAGATCTTGTTTGTAAGGTCAACTAAGCATGTTCACAAGTTACAAACTCTGCCTTTTCACATTTTTTATTTTTTTAATAACAACATGTTCATACTTGCATTGGATATTTATATATATTCATTAACTATTAATATCAGAACTGAAATTCTCTCTGGCATGAAGAGGTTTGGTTATCAACAAAGAAAGAAGAGAAAATGAGAGAAAATACTTTAGAAACATGGTTGGTATTGATGACTGTGATGATAATATTGGGAAGTGGAATAGTGATGTTTGCAAAAATGGTTCAAGAAAAGTTGAAGAAAGGAGAGAGAAGAAGTAAGTTGAGATTGCCACCGGGGAGAAGAGGATGGCCATTGATTGGTGACAGCATCAATTGGTACAATGCTGTTGCAAGTTCTCATCCTCCTCAGTTTCTTGAAGAAATGGTGAAGAGGTACTTTCTTAGTTACTTCCATTACAAGAAAAAACTATGTTCTAGCTTTTGAAATGGTCTTAGAGTGCTTAATTTTGGAAATCTAGTTTCAAAATATGCATGCTAATCAATGATTTGTAGAATCCAACCATAACTGTTTTAGAAGGATCATATTCTTTTGAAATTTTCGATTTATTTGGAAATCGATCTGCATAAAAGAGATTGAAATATTGAACACAGGATTTGAATTTTATCATCACTTCTTTTTGTTCATTTGAAGGTATGGGAAGATATTTTCTTGCAGCCTATTTGGGAAATGGGCAGTGGTGTCTGCAGATCCAACCTTCAACCGGTTTGTGATGCAGAACGAAGGGAAATTGTTCCGGTCGAGTTATCCGAAGTCATTCAGAGATTTGGTTGGTAAAAATGGTGTGATCACAGTGCAAGGAGAGCAACAGAGGAAGCTGCATGGAATCGCCTCGAATATGATGCGCCTTGAGAAGCTCAAGTTCCATTTCTTGAATGATATACAAAAGGTCATGCTCCAAACTTTGAGCAATTTTGAGAACAACCAAGTCATTCTTCTCCAAGATATTTGTAGAAAGGTAATAAATTAATTTTTAATGATAATTTTTTGATCTGTGAATTAAAGCTTATCCATTATCAATTTATCATCAATGTTTAGCACTAAACTTATTTTTAATTTAATGCAGGTAGCAATTAACTTAATGGTTAATCAACTATTAGGGGTTTCAAGTGAGTCTCAAATCAATGAAATGGCTCAGTTGTTCTCTGACTTTGTTGATGGTTGTCTTTCAATTCCAATCAACACACCAGGATTTACATACCACACTGCTATGAAGGTAATATGAAGAAAAAAATTAAAAAAAAGTCTCAAAAGGCCTAAAGAAGAATAAAATTGAAAAGATTTGAAACATTTTCATTCAAGAAGAGCTTCTTTAGCAATGCAATTTTGTTTACTTCAAGTATTAAAACTAAATGACTCTAGTACCTTTTATTCCTCAGATGCATAATACACTCTTTGGAAAAATATTACTATTACTATAATTATGCATATTGAATTAACATTCTTTGGAAATGTATATATATCAGGCAAGGGAGAAAATCATAAACAAGATAAATAAGACCATAGAGGTACACAGAAAAAATGATGCTCCAACTGTAGGGAGTGGTGTGCTTGGAAGGCTGCTAGAGGAAGAAAGTCTACCAGATGATGCTGTAGCAGATTTCATCATCAATCTTCTCTTTGCCGGGAACGAAACCACGACGAAAACAATGCTTTTTGCTGTCTATTTCCTTACTCAGTGTCCTCAAGCCATGAAGCAACTTCTGGTACATATATGATATATAGAACATGAAAGTTTCTGCATATCTTAGTACTCAAGAAATGGAAGTAAAACTCTGTTGTAACATTTTTATTATTTTCAAACTGATTTGTTGTAACAGGATGAACAAGATTCTCTGAGGAGTAATTCTGGAGAAGAGTTTCTTACATGGCAGGATTACAAAGCAATGCCTTTCACTCAATGTGTAAGTAATAATTCTCCATTTTTCATATCAGATAATCTTAAAACTCAACTTTGATGTTAACATATTCAAAAGACAACAAAACATTACACTACTAAGGTTTCATGATTGTTTTCACAAATAGGTTATTGATGAAACACTTAGACTTGGGGGAATTGCAATTTGGTTGATGAGAGAAGCAAAAGAAGACATTCAATACCAAGGTATATAATATATACATATATATAAAACAATTTTTCTTGTTAATTATCATGCTCAAAAGAGACCACAATGTTACTATATGATAAGCATGTACTAATACTATGTTATTTACATTTTTTGAGTAGATTTTGTTATTCCAAAAGGATGCTTTGTAGTTCCATTTCTTTCAGCAGTCCATTTAGATGAGAATGTGTATAATGGAGCTCTAAACTTCAATCCTTGGAGATGGATGGAGCCTGAAAATGAGGTTAGTCCCATCATTGGTTCATATGTACTTCAAAAAACATTCATAATGACATAATAAGACTTCCTTTTCATTTTACTCCATTCCTAAGTCCTAATTACTATATCTGCTTAAAATAATGAAGGAGAAGAGAAACTGGAGAACTAGTCCATTCTATGCACCCTTTGGAGGAGGTGCAAGATTCTGTCCTGGAGCCGAGCTTGCTCGCCTTCAGATTGCGCTTTTTCTTCATTACTTTGTAACTACCTACAGGTAATGCCACCCTCCAGTGCATTGTTAGTTACATGAATTCTGCTATCAAATTGGTGTAAAATTTTACACTGTCATCTAGCTACCTCTTTGTTATGTAACTAAAACGGTTGAATTATGTCGAAATTTACATACATAAAATTTTTTAGCAGATGGACACAGATGAAGGAAGACAGGATGTCCTTCTTTCCCTCTGCAAGATTAGTGAATGGCTTTGAAATATGCCTAACAAGAAGACAAGATCATGAAGAAACAAGTTGAAAAGATCATGTCACCAATGTTCATATCAAATTCCTTCAAGTTCTCCACTATTTTTTGAGTCATGGTTTTCTCTGGCTACTCTTTTTTGCTGAGTACTCTCTCAGTTTCACCCAGGAATGATGTGTTTTTCAGAGTTTGAATTCTGTTCTCAATGTATCATTAACTGTGTATAGATTTTTTTTTTCCCCTTTCTTTTCCCCTCCTTTCTTTATAGTGCAGATGTGCACTAGTCATAAAGGTTGTATAGTATACAGCATCCAAGTCTTAAGGTGTTTCATTTTTCTTGATGATACTCACTTTTATTGTATTTTAAAAAAAAAAAAATCTTAAGTAAAAATCATATTTAGTTTGAAAAGAGAAATTGGAATGCCATTTAATAAAATAATTAATGGAAGAGGAAAAATAATGATAATTGTTGAAAAAAATTAAACTTTCATCCTTAACAATAAGGCTTAAATTTGTTATTATAGATGAGGTCAATGTGTATTTATCAATATTAATTATATAAGTCTTTTTTATGGAATCTAGATCTTCAAAAGTTGTATTGTCAGAAAAAAAATATACCATTAATCACCATTGAATTAAGATAATGAGACTCACACATAATAAATGTTATAAATTCAAAGATAATTAAAGCATTATTTTACTTTTTTACTAATATTGTCACTTTAGAGAATTTTTTTCTTTTTTAGGATGATTTGTAATCAAACTATCCCATTATTTTGTATGAAGATTTAAAAAAAAAGTTAAATATTAAATCAGAAGATTCTATTTTTTTATTGTGATTATTTTATTTATTTAAAATTTTAAAAATCGTATAGTCCAATTTTTGTTCCTAAATATCAGTATTGTTCTCCAAAAATTAGAAGATCTGATTTTTATCCTCTAAATCAAATAAAATTATTTAAGATTAACGTCTTTATAGTCCATAAACATGGAAAAATTATATCCCCATCCAATATAAAAAAATAATTTGCGTATGAAGGACAATACTTCGATATGAAGCATGAATTTTCATCAAACTAAAATTGGTGAGAAAGAAAATGTATCTTCCAAAAAATCATGTCAAATGAAAGTAAAAGAGATAAAAGCCAAATTACTAAGAACAACATGATTTTTTGGGAATTTTTTTAAATAACAGCATTTAAAATAGAATTTATGTTTATATAATATATATAATTTTTGTTTTTTATCTCACTCTCACGTGTGTATTTTCATTTCTCTCTTAGTTTTTTTTACATTGTTTCTTCGAAATAATTCCAAAATCATTATTGAATAAATAAAACCTCTTACTTTAATATATTTATCTTTTAGTTAAAATTACATTCTAAAATTAATTACAAAAAACACAACTAAAAATTTGTGTTAGTTACTGTTAAAATAATGTCAGAATTTATTTTTTTAATTATTTTATTTATTTTAAATTTTAAGATCTTAAATCATAATTTTTTAATATTAAATTTTACATTCTCTAAAAAAATAAAAAATTTTAAAACTAAAAAATAATTAATTAATATTAACCAAAAATTTTTTTCTTCCCAATAGTATCTCTTGCTATTATTATTGTCGTTTATTTTTTCGTTTGTGATAAATACGTCGGTCATATGTTCCAGAATCGTGTTCTTTCTCAGACGAGCTTCGCAATCGAAAATCCAGAGCCTTGACAATTACACAAAACCCCTTTGCCATTGTCACACCAAATCTTTATACGATAACTGTTGTTGAAGATGGCGGGTAGAGAAGTTCGAGAATACACCAATCTTAGCGACCCCAAAGGTGATTTCTTTTTTTTTTAAGAAAAATTGTTTTTTCAAATTTTCATTATTATTGTTATTGTTATCACAATTTGCAATGGTCGATGCTGTTTTTCGCTTAAAGATTTTATCTTTTTCTAATTCTGGTTACTGGGTATGTGCTGATTTCTGCAGATAAGAAATGGGGCAAAGGGAAGGATAAGATTGACGATGAAGACATTACTTTCCAACGAATGGTTGCAAAGGTTAGCGCATTGATTCACCTTTGCACGTTTTCTTCATATAATGTTTGTAATATATAATTGAGTACGCACTTGCATATGATATTTCATATTTTGATCTTGAGGCTAATGTAGAAAGAACCCTAGTTTTTATTTTAATTTTCCTTGAAAAAAAATGGTAGAAGAATCTGTAATGGGTTATTTGTTTGTGCAAATTTAAGCAAATGGTATTTTATTACCTGTGAAAACAGTTTATGTTATAATTTATGGAGGGCTATGTTGTGGTCTTTTATTACAAGTATTTGCCTTTGTCTTTCTGTAATTGTTGAGTAAGCTATGAGATAGCAGCACTGAACAACCTTAGTTGGTAGCTTCTTTGTAATTCACTTTCCGTGATTAAGGAATGAGGGAAAAGAGGTTGTAGCTAAAATCAAAGTTTTTTTATAGTTCTAAGTCTAACTGAAGAGGTAGGATTCTGAGTTGTGTTATTTTGTGGTTGTTTTCTCTTGTGACTTGTAAACTCTCTGTCGACGTTGTTCTAAATTTTCAAATTACTTTTTGGGGTGTGGAAATTTTGCTGATAACATGCCCTGGCAGGGATTTTGGCTTCCTGTATTGGGTGGTTGATGCATGCAGATGCAAGAGGTTGCTGGTGAGCGTGGTGGTTACCTTCATGGGCGAGGCGGTACCGCATCTTTTTCCCCTGATTTTGTGTTTTCTATGTTGCTTGTTATGTCAGCTGTTACCACTCATTCTTTGTCTGCCGCTGCTCATATATCATGTATAGTTTCTCTGGTTGTTTCTTAAATTTTCAATGTGCAGCCTTGGACAGTGATGATTTGCTCTATCTAAAGGAACAAATGGAAGCCGAGGAGGATGCAGAACGTCTCCTGCGTCGCACTGAAAAGCGGGCATTCGCCGCATTTAAGATATCCTTTTTTATTTCAACCCTTTTGGATTTAAATGGATTCTTATGTTCATGGACTATTTGTATCTTAGTTTACCCTCTCATGTAAAGTTCTTAAATTTCTTATCAATATCATATATCATATCATATAATTTTTTTAATGGTGCTGGAAGAATGTGCTTTTGAGTTCTAGTTATGACGGAATAGGGTCCCTTATATCATGAATGTTCTGTCTATTATTTCCTTGACCGGTAGTTACAGAGCTGCAAGCTTAGCAGATTCTTCACCGGCGTCAGTTCCATTGGCATTTCGTGTCGAGCCAAAGCCAAAGAGTGGGATCAGGTAGATTTTCTTGCTGTCCTACTTGGTACCTCCCACCTAAATTTCGTTCCCCCCCTCTGCAAACCAATTCCCCACCCAAACACTTCATAGTGTTTAGTGTTTATATCTGTATATATAGGCAGCAAGATCTGTTGAAGAAAGTTGTGGAGATTAAACCTAAGCGCCCAAGGACTGATGGCAATCAGTCCCCAGCTTTGAGTAACGTGTCTGTTACAAATCGTAAGCCTGGGCATCATAATGAGAACGAGCGGCCTTCTTCAGGACTGAAGATAGAGGAGCAATCTTTGTCCGGGTTGCAGAAAGGAGAGGAACGTCTGTCATCGGCCTCATGCAAAGCAGAAGAAAAGCCTAAGAATGCTAACACTGCTGGTGGGGGATTACTGGGCTTGGCATATGCTAGTTCTGACGACGATGACGACGAGTGATACTTTTGATGGAAAACCACGTTGTTCAGTCCAAGTTATGTAGTTTTAGTACAGAAAGTTTTATTTCTTATAGAACATTTTGTCATTATATTGCGTAGTGAAGATGGCATGAATTACTATGAAGGCTGAAAGAGAACAAGATGAAGTGCTACTATTTAAGTGTACAATTAGACGAAAAATACAATTTTGAATGAATCTTTAAACTTTAATGTGCTAGTTGTGTTTCTTGCCATACAATTTTGTAAGCATTTGGTAAAAGTGCAATCACGGCACACTGTTGAATGATTTTTTTTTTATTTCAATGACTTTTCTTTTATTGAAAAATGTATAATTTTAATAAATGTTTACTTTTGAAATTCAGAAACTGGGCATTCTTTTTGTAAAGTTATAATTGTTAACCCCTTCGTATTTACTTTAAAGTTTAAGCTATATTTAAATCATTGAATCAGTTGCTTTGATACCATAGTTGATATATTATACATTGCATAACCTTTTCAAGAAGGAGATTTTTACTCTGCTGGGTCCAATTTGAAAACAAAAAGCAACATGAAAGTATCGGTTTCTACACAACATCGAATCCTCAATTCAAATGAAGAACTAAGAGGTTATATTAATATATTCAAACAATTTTCTGCATAAATTCTTGAAAAGCATTCTCTCCTTTGTGCGTAGAGAGGTAATCTACAAGCAATTCCATGGTTCTAGCCTCTGCTGAAAAACCTTTTTCTTTCATAATTTTAAAATATTTTATTGACTTCAGAACAGCATTTCGTGGTAGTAATCCTTGGATGAAGACATTATATGTGCAGCTATTTGGCAAGCAGCCATGCTCTTCCATATTCATCAGCAACTCTTCAGCATCAATCAGAAGTCCTTCCCTGCATAGACCTTGGATCATTATTGTATAAGTATATACATCAGGTTTCAAGCTTTTTGCTGGCAGACAAGAGAAGAGTTCACACGCATCATTCAGTTTTCCAGCACGGCACATCCCATCGAGCACCACATTGTAAATTTCAATATTAAGATCCAAATTATTCTTCTCCATTTCTCTAAATAATGATATTGCATCAGAAAACAAATGACATTTGAATAGGCCATCCAATATAGTGGCACAGCTCGATAGATCAGGATATTGACCAAATTTGTGCATTGTAAAAAACAATTCTTTAGCAGCTAACGGTTTACCAACTTTGCAAAATCCATGGATAAGAGTATTCCAAGTCACAACATTCAGATTTAAACCTTTATCGATCATTTCATCCAAGAGATAAATAGCCCTATTAATCCTTTTGATCTTGCACCACCCATGGATTAATGAATTATAAGTGTAGACTTCTGGTACGCATCCCTTGTGAACCATCAAATCAAATACTTTCATGGCCTCCTCCATTTGATTTTGGGAACAATAAGCAGCAATCATTGAGTGATAGGTGACAACATCGGGATCGTTTCCCATTCGTACCATATGACCAAGTATGGCTCTAGCACTCGAAATCTTTCCCTCCTTACAAAGAGCATCCATTAAAATATTAAAAGTATGTGTATCCGGCATAATTCCCTTTTGTTTCCTCTCGCTCAGTAAAGACGCAGCCTCCTGCCATCTGCTGAAAGTAAAGAGCCCTTGAATCAAGCGATTGTAAGTGATAGTATTGGGTTGTATACCTTTCATTGTCATTTCGGAGAATAGACTCAAAGCCTCAGAAACCAGCCCATCGTTGCAAAGACTATCCACAATTGCATTATAACCCGTAACATCAATACTTGGTTTGCACTTTCTTGTTTCTGCCTTCCTTAGAATGGCAATGGCAGCAGGGGTGTCCCCCATCTTGCACAATCCATTTATAATTGCTCCAAACGTGTGGGAGTCGGGTTGATATCCCATGTAATCCATGTGGTCAAGAAACCAAATAGCATAATCCACATTGCCTTCAATACAAAGACCATTAACAATGGTGTTAAATGTGACCACATCGGGCTCCAAGCCGATTTTGAACATCATCCCTACCACAGAGAAGGCAAAGGGAGTGTGATTCAGACGGCACAGACAATTGACAACAATATTGAGTGTATAGATATCAGATTTGAATCCTAAGGAAAACAAGTGTTTGATTAAGGACATGGCAGCTGTGTAATGCTTCATCTTAACAATAGAGCTAAACAAAAGGTTAAAGTCATTCACGCATGGCAAAGGGTTCATGGAAAGCATTTTGTCAAACAGATGCAGAGCAGAATCAAGGTTCTGGAGATTCCTAATAGAATTTACGAGATGGGATCTGTCCTTGATGGCATCAAGAAAGGGTCTGGGATGAGAAAGAGTACCAAATTGAGATTGAGATTGCTGCAGAAATAAGCGCAGAGAAGCTCTTGTTGATGAACGCAACATCATTGATGAGTGAAGAACGCAGCAGCTACGCTCGCCGCAAGGGTATGAAATTCATGGCGATAATGAAGGTGGTGATTTGATTGCGGGCTTGCGGGCTTGCGGCAGTGATTGGTGAAGACTGAAGAATCTTCACAAAGTATTGATTAATCAATTGCTGTACGGCTGTTGTACCTACTGAAAATTATAAATTAGTCATGGTTAATAGTTAAATTCCTCCGTATCCTTTAAATTCTTTTTTGAAAGAATTTTTTAATCAATTTGGTATTTCAAATATTAGGAATTAATCATATATGTTTGTCTGTTATTTCATTTATAAATTGATAATATAAAATGTTAACTGATATAGCATACATGATACCCAACATGTTTAATTAAACATTGACTAAATATATTTACGAAAATCTATCAATTTAGTCATTAGGTCATATTAGGTATAGAATTTTTTAATTAAAAAAAATGACTAAATTAATAAATTTTCATAAACATATTTGGTCAATATCTAATTAGACATATTAGGTATTATATATGTTATCAATTAACGTTTTAAAATATCAATCTTTAAAAAAAATTGTTAATGAAATGACTGAAGAACAAATATGATTAATTCGCAATCTTTGAATGATCAATTTAATTGAAAAAAATCTTTCATTGATGAATTTGAAAAATATATTATCTTTCAGAACTAATTTCACTACTAATCCAATTAGTTATTAATTAATTGTTGTTTATTAAAATAACGAATTTGTTATTTGATGAAATTTTTTTATTTTATTATTGTAAATAAATTTGATTATTTATATGTTGTAAGTTTAACTATTCTAATGTAGCAAATTTAATTATTCTATTAATTGATTATTTATTAAAAAATATATATAATTATATATACACATATATTTAAATAAATATAAATAACTGATTTTGATGACTGTTTTTTATTATAATGTAGTATTTTGATAAAGTTAACAGAATAAATTAACATAAAAGAACTTTTTCATATTTCATTGAAGAAAAATAATTAGTAAATCTAATTTATTTTTAATTATTTTTTTAATTTTAAAATTGTTTACACTTTTAATGTTTTCAAAAAATAACATATATTAATGAACCTTTTTTTATGAACAACGTGGATTAACGTCCAAAAAAACAAGAGTCTAACAAAGTGGAGCTCATTCAAGTCTTGACCGTCACTGCTGAGTCCACTTCAATCTCCACATTCGCATAGTCTAGACTATGTATCAAATCCAAGCCGAGAAGAGCATTCTAAAGTTTTGCTAATATCACATAGCAATATTTCTACAAGCGGTTTTTCTTTTTTTGTTGACTCAACCATCTGAATTGAGCTTTCATGAAGGATAAATCGAAAGATACCATGGAATTAGCATTTTTTCAAAGGTCTCAACTTTTTTCTTTACTTGAACAAATTCAGTTTGGACTAAATGTAAAGTAAACTCATGAATTTTCTCTTCTTAAAGAGCCTTATTAATCTCCTGTAAAGTTCTTTTGCAAAAAAAAAAAAAAAATGTATTCTTGCAATTAGAAGAAAAACTACAAATTAACATTAGCATAATAAGTGGTTACATTTGTCTTACAAATGGAAACAAATTAAGTCATTATTATGCCTAATTGAACTTGGCCAAAAATCTATGAACAAGAAATACTAAAAACTAGATTAAAACTTGAGAAGTACAACAAAAATACAATATCAATGAGAATACTCTTTTTTGTGTGTGTGTTTTTTTGGTTAGACAATAATTCTCTTTTGTGTTAAAATAAATATAAAGTAATTTTAAATTATTTAATATAATATTTTCACATAAAATTATTTAATCTAATTTTAAAAATATATTAATAAATACTATATTATATACAAATATTCTTAAAAATTCACATGAATGAAGCTTAAAATGAAGTACATGACTAGAATAACGTAATGCATAACTTTCTTATTCTGCTATGGTCAATTTGAAAAAAAAAAAAAAAAAAAAAAAAAAAAAAGCAGCATGGAAGTATCAGTTTCTACACTAGAACAACAATCTTAAGAACGAGCAGCCTTTTTCATGACTTAAGAAAGTAGAGGAACGTATGATACTTTTTTTTTTTTAAAGTAAAGCTCAACACAACAACGGTGGAGCAAACAGGAACATAGCATAACAAAACAAAAATAAATAAACTACAGACTATCAGCTAAAAATCTCACGGACCGCTCCTCAGTTATCTCCGGCAAAGCCATCAACAACTAAAAGGATCTACACAACGCCACTCGTTAGCACTAAGGAATGTCATGTTGATAATTTCTTCAACGCTCTTGCTGGTATTCTGAAAGATCCTCCGATTTCTTTCCAGCCAGATATTCCAAAGTATCGCATAGAAGCACCGCAACCGCTGCCTTTGATTCTCATTACTCTGCGGTTCCTCTGTCCAGCTCAGAAAACCACTTTGATCGGTCCATGTTATGTAGTTTTAGTAAAGAAAGTTTTATTTCTTATAGAACATTTTGTTATTACATTGCGTGTGAAAATGGCATGACAAGTTTCTTGTATGAAGCATTAGTATGAAGCCTGAAAGAGAACAAGATAAAATGTTACTATTTAAGTGTAGAATTAGACGACAAACACAATTTTAAATGAATCTTTAAACTTTAATGTGCTAGTTTTATTTCTTAAGTTTAATTACTCTACTGATCCCTATAGTTTCGCGAAATTTTCAATTAGGTCCCTATACTTTTTTTTTCTTTTAATTGAGTCTTTGCGCCAATTTTTTTTTAAATTGGGTCCCTACAATCTTTTTCCTTTTATTTAGATCCCTATAAAATTATACCAATTACTACTAAGAGTCTAAGAGAGACTTAATTAAAAAAAAATTTAGTGGAGGGACCCAATTAAAAAGAAAAAAAAATATAGGGACCTAATTGAAAATTTCACGAGACTATAAGGACCAACAGAGTAATTAAACCTATTTCTTACCATACAATTTTGTAAGCGTTTAGTACAGAGCAATCAGGACACACTGCTGGAAGATTTTATTTTTCTTTCAATGACTTTTCTTTTTTTTTTTAAATGTATAATTTTAAAGAACTAAGGTTATATTGATATTTTCAAATGATTTTAGGCTATATTGATATATTCAAACAATTTTCTGCACAAGTTCTTGAAAAGCATTCTCTCCTTTGTGCGTAGAGAGGTAATCTACAAGCAATTCCATGGTTCTAGCATCTGCTGCATAACCTTTTTCTTTCATAATCCGAAGATATTTTACTGACTTCGGAACATCATTTCTTCTCAGTAATCCTTGAACCAATACATTATATGTGCAGGAATTGGGCAAGCAGCCATCCTCTTCCATATTCATCAGTAACTCTTCAGCATCAATCAGAAGTCCTTCCCTACATAGACCTTGGATCATTATTGTATATGTATATAGATCACGTTTCAAGCCTTTTGCTGGCAGACAAGAGAAGAGTTCTAGTGCATCATTTAGTTTTCCAGCATGGCACATCCCACGGAGCACCACATTGTAAGTTTCAATATTAAGATCCAAATTATTCTTCTCCATTTCTCTAAATAATGATATTGCATCAGAAAACAAATGACATTTGAATAGGCCATCCAACATAATGGCACAGCTCGAAAGATCAGGATATTGACCAAATTTGTGCATTGTAAAAAACAATTCTTTAGCAGCTAACGGTTTACCCACTTTGCAAAATCCATGGATAAGAGTATTCCAAGTCACAACATTCAAATTTAAACCTTTATTGACCATTTCATCCAAGAGATAAATAGCCTTATCAATGCTTTTGATCTTGCACCACCCATGGATTAATGAAGTATAAGTGCAGACGTTTGGTACGCATCCCTTGTGAACCATCAAATCAAATACTTTCATGGCCTTCTCCATTTGACTTTGGAAACAAAAACCAGCAATCATTGAGTTATAGGTGACAACATCAGGGTCCTTTCCCATTCTAACCATTTGACCAAGTATGGCTCTCGCACTTGAAATCTTTCCCTCTTTACAAAGAGCATCCACTAAAATATTAAAAGTATGCATATCCGGCATAATTCCCTTTTGTTTCCTCTCGCTGAGTAAAGACGCAGCCTCTTGCCATCTGCTGAAAGTACAGAGTCCTTGAATCAAGCAATTGTAAGTGATAGTATCGGGTTGAAGACCTTTTGTTGTCATTTCCGAGAATAGACTCAAAGCCTCGGATACCAGCCCATCCTTGCAAAGACTATCCACAATTGTGGTATAACCTCCAACATCAACACTTGGTTTGCAGTTTCTTGTTTCCGTCTTCCTTAGAATGGCAATGGCAGCAGGGGTATTGCCCATCTTGCACAATCCATTTATAATTGCTCCAAATGTGTGGGCGTCGGGTTGATATCCCATGTTATCCATGTGGCCAAGAAACCAAATAGCATAATCCACATTGCCTTCAATACAAAGACCATTAACAATGGTGCTAAACGTGACCACATTGGGCTCCAAGCCGATTTTGAACATCGTCCCCACCACAGAGAAGGCAAAGGAAGTGTGATTCAAACGGCACAGACAATTGACAACAATATTGAGTGTATGGGTATCAGATTTGAGTCGTAAGGAGAACAAGTGTTTGATTAACGAAATGACAGCTGTGTAATGCTTCATCTTAACAATAGAGCTAAACAATACGGTAAAGTCTTTCACAGATGGCAAAGGGTTAATGGAAACCATCTTGTGAAAGAGATGCAAAGCAGAGTCAAGGTTTTGGAGATTCCTAATAGAATATAGGAGATGGGGTCTGTCCATGATGGCATCAATACCAGTGGTATAAGAGAGAGTAATGGGAATAAGGTAGGGTTTGGGATGAGAAAGAGTACCAAATTGAGATTGAGATTGCTGCCGAAAGAAGCGCAGAGAAGCTTTTGTTGATGAACGCAACATCATTGATGAGTGAAGAACGCAGCAGCTACGCTCGCCGCAAGGGTATGAAAATTAGAAATTAGCTATGGAGAGGGGTCATAGGGTTGGCCAGTTGGCCATGCCGCTGGTATGGCGGGTTTTTTTTCCTATCCGACCCGTTCCGTCCTAAATAATCAGTATTGAATTTGTCCTATTTTTATCAGCAAAAAGTTAAATTTTAATTCGTTTTTGTGAGTATTTGTCTGGTCTTATTTGACTGCCTTTATAATTTTTAAAATTTATATAACACATAATATAAATTAAAATAAAAATATAAATATAATATAATATTATTAATTATTTTATTAATTATTTATATATATATTATATATTAAAAATATATATTTATTGGGACAGGTTTAACCTAAACCGACCCCATTTCGTTTCGCCAAAAATTCGTCATGTGAAAAATCTCGGAGGGACAAATAATTATTCATCTTGAATAGATAGGGGAGAGGGTAGATACCCACAAATTCGGATAGTGTTGTGTTTGAGATATTGTCCAAGTGTCTCAAACACAACACATTGATATTGTCTACGTGTTTTTTACGTCTAATCGTATTTTAATAAAAAATAAAAAAAATTTCTGTAGACACGCTTAATATATATTCTTGAAATGAGTTTAGAAATAATATATATTATTAATTATTAGAACAAAATTATTTTAAATATTTTATATAATTAAAAAATTAATTTATATTTTAATATGAAATACTCCTGTATCTTATAAGAATTATTTTAAATTAATGTGTCTGCGTGTCCCGTCTCATGTCGTGTCCTTTGTTCGTTTACATCGTAAAAGATTAGTTATTAATTAATTGTTTATAAAAATTACGAATTTGGTATTTGATGGAAAAATTTTATTATATTAATGTAAACAAATTGTAAATTTAATTATTTTAATATGACAGATTTAATTATTCTATTAATTAATTATTTAATTAAAAATATAAAAATTAAGATATATATATATATATATATATATATGTATCACTACAAGAAACATCGTTAAAATCGACAGCCAAATCGACGACTTAGCCTCGATAATATTAAATTTCGACGGCAAAATGAACGGCGTAGGAGGTCGCTATAAAGCTTGTAGATTTTTCAAAATTCTAATAAAATCGACGGCATTATTGTCTATAATATGAGTTTAAGAATTTTACATTCTTACTAAAATCGACAACGTTACCTTCGATATTATTATATAAAATCGACGTCATTTTTTCTGATATTTGATTCAATAAAATCGACAATGTTTCCGTTTATAATGCGCTTACTAAAATCGACGTTAAATTCTTTGTCTATATTTAATTTTCCTTGTCTATTTTAAAATTAAAAAGCGACAACTATTATGTCGATTTTAATAGATATTTTAAAAAGCGACAATCAGATGCAGCTGGTATACACTGATTGCAGCGAAGCAGAACTCTTCGAAGTCCTTTTTTTTTATATGAGAGTGCCTCCATCTTAATTCAAGAAAATATGCAAAGCAGATTTTAGTATTGCAATGCAATCAAACAAAATAATGGATTAACTGTTATTGCTGATCCCCAGGGGAAGTAAGATTTTTCATTTGTCAAATATAACATTACATCTCGCAGATAACTCACCAATAACTTTCAATATGTTAAATTAGAAACAATCAAGATGACTATGTCTGTCTAAATTACATATTGCAGATAACTCACCAAATGTAAAATCTAGACCCTTTATTCCTTCATGGCATCAGTTGAATTTTTCATAAGAGCCTGCAATTTTCAATTATTGAAGGAATACAATTATAACGCAACAAAGGCTCAGATAAGGATTTTTTAAACCTGCTGAAGAAACTCTAAAATATCAACATCATTTAAGTTGACACCTAAAATACAAGGTACCTACAAGCAAATACATAACAACACACATCAGTAATATGTAAAACATGGAAGGCATTTAGCACTTCTTGCAAATTGAATTTAAATGTTGATAATAATAAATGCATGGCTCGATGCGAACCACTATAAGTGTGACGGCCATTGGTTGTCTATTGAGAACATCCAGATTCCTGCAAGGCAATGAAAATTATATATTAAAAACCACATCCAACTGAATGAGTTTGATGTAACAAATTATTCTAGTTTAATTTGGGGCCAGACAATAAGATGCATGATATGAGCAAATAAAGGCATTTTCTGTCTTGATTCATTGCCAAAACAATAAATAATGAACGACTCATTAACACTATTCGCCTTCTAAAAACATTGATCTAAGTATACAACTTTTGCAAGCCAGCAGACAAGCATACCTTTTATAGGGTTCAGAATGAACATGAATGTTGCACATCCAACCCCAATCTTTAATCTATTCGCTATAACTATGAAGTAGTTGATAACCAATCTCTGGCAGCACCTGTATAATGCGTCTTGCTAATGGTGTAATAATTTTAAAGAATCAGGGAGAGAAAAGAGTCTCATAGACCCTCTATCTAATTCATAGGGTACATACCAGTTCCTGTTCAGCATCCAGACAGGTTATTCCTTTTGCTTCTCCAGATAATACCTACATGTTACTTAGTCTCATAAATAACACTGGATAAATCTTCTGGCATTCACCACAAACAAGTTTACCTTTTGCCGCAATTCTTCCAGTCTGATTCTTTCATCTGCAGCATGCTGTAACAAAAGAACTATTAATGTTATACACAACTTACTGCATCTGTAAAGTGTAGTATTGTTTTTTAAAAAATCATTTAGCAAGAATCCAGGCTTGTGTTAAGCTGAAAAGATGCAAATGCATAACCCTAAGGCAATATAACTTAACTGTTGCTTAAAGGTAGATACAAGTACACGTGGAGGTGGACAGCCAAAATTTAAGATACAAGCGTGATATTTTCTAATAGAAATTCGGAGGTCAATGAGATTTCCATAGAAACTTGTCAATACTTTTGCTTATTTGATATTCAACTGTACTGTATCTGCAATAGTGTACAGCAAGACAGACCTGATCAATAACAGCAAGGGTTCCACCAGCCACAACTGGAATGAATTTCTTATCCACCTGATGGAGAACTTTGGCATCTTCAAGGCATTTCTTACTGATTGCTTCAGGTATTAATGAATCTCCAGCAAGATGCAAAAATCCCGAAGAGATATCAAGTATATTGTTTTGACTTTGAACTTCAACCACTTTATTGTTTTTCTATGTAAAAGTCAAAGGTCATACTCACAGTCAGATTACAGTCATCCTCTATAGTAATAAATGTCTCCAATGTAACATAGTAATCCCACGAAGATTGAAAACATAACTGGAATTTCAGGTGAGCATGTCCTCCATTTGATCCTCTGATCTATGGAATCTTGTGCTTCCCTTGAGAACAACTCTGAAATACAGAACAATATGCGACAGCAGTTTAAAAGTTGATTATAAGATGAATGCTTACAAAAGTTTCAACTATTAGCATAATCCAATTGGACTGAAAGTAAACTTTTCCACTAAAGAAGATGGTGCAAAATGCAAAGCTTCTACAACTCTTGCCTATGTTTTTTGGTAGAAACTGCTAAACATGAGAGAGTAACTTTCCGCCTGACACAGCACATTGAAGTATGCTACAGCAAAACTTCTATTTTAAAATTATAAATATTACTCAAAATAATCTCTGAAGATAGACCAGCTACTAAACAACAGATCTCTGACAACTCACTCTGAATTCAAAACATGATGACCATGATTTCTAGATTTAAAAAACAGGATATTACAATTAGGTCATAGTTTACACCTGAAATAGGGGATTTCCAATTGAAACTGAAGTTGGCTTTGAAAACGATACCTGGTTCTTGTGAGCTCGATTGAGAGAGAACGGAGAAGGACCAAAGTAGGAGGAGCCACGGCGGCAACAGAGAGAAGGAGCGAGGCGGCGCGGCAGCAGCAGAGCGACAGGCGGCGCAAGCAAGAGGAGCGACAGTGGCACGGCAGCAACAGAGCGCGACGGCGGCGTGAGCAAACGGAGTGACGGCGGCGCAATCGTGATGCCGATAGAAGAGAATGAGGGTTGTTTCTGAACTTGGTGGCGGATTGGGGAGGAATGCAGAAAAGAAAAGGCTTTTGGCCAAAACTCTATGCTCAAGAAATATTTTGATATATTGATATATTCAAACAATTTTCTGCACAAATTCTTGAAAAGCGTTCTGACCATTGTGCGTAGAGAGGTAATTTAAAAGCAATTCCATGGTTCTAGCATCTGCTGCATAACCTTTTCCTTTCATAATCCGAAGATATTTTACTGACTTCGGAACATCATTTCTTCTCAGTAATCCTTGAACCAATACATTATATGTGCAGGAATTGGGCAAGCAGCCATCCTCTTCCATATTCATCAGTAACTCTTCAGCATCAATCAGAAGTCCTTTCATACATAGACCTTGGATCATTATTGTACAAGTATATTCATCAGGTTTCAAGCCTTTCGCTGGCAGACAAGAGAAGAGTTCTCGTGCATCATTCAGTTTTCCAGCATGGCACATCCCACGGAGCACCACATTGTAAGTTTCAATATTAAGATTCAAATTACTCTTCTCCATTCCACTAAATAATGATATTGCATCAGAAAACAAATGACATTTGAATAGGCCATCCAATATAGTGGCACAGCTCAATAGATCAGGATATTGACCAAATTTGTGCATTGTAAAAAACAATTCTTTAGCAGCTAACGGTTTACCCGCTTTGCAAAATCCATCGATAAGAGTATTCCAAGTCACAACATTCAGATTTAAACCTTTATTGATCATTTCATCCAAGAGATAAATAGCCTTATTAATCCTTTTGATCTTGCACCACCCATGGATTAATGAATTATAAGTGTAGACGTCTGGTACGCATCCCTTGTGAACCATCAAAACAAATACTTTCATGGCCTCCTCCATTTGATTTTGGAAACAATAAGCAGCAATCATTGAGTGATAGGTGACAACATCAGGCTCCTCTCCAATTCGAACCATTTGACCAAGTATGGCTCTAGCACTCGAAATCTATCCCTCTTTACAAAGAGCATCCACTAAAATATTAAAAGTATGCGTATCCGGCATAATTCCCTTTTGTTTCCTCTCACTCAGTAAAGATGCAGCCTCTTGCCATCTGCTGAAAGTAGAGTCCTTGAATCAAGTGATTGTAAGTGATAGTATCGGGTTGAAGACCTTTTGTTGTCATTTCAGAGAATAGACTCAAAGCCTCAGATAGCAGCCCATCCTTGCAAAGACTATCCACAATTGCGTTATAACCCACAGCATTAACACTTGGTTTGCACTTTCTTGTTTCCGTCCTCCTTAGAATGGCAATGGCACCAGGGGTGTCCCCCATCTTGCACAATCCATTTATAATTGCTCCAAACGTGTGGGAGTCGGGTTGATATCCCAAGTAATCCATGTGGTCAAGAAACCAAATAGCATAATCCACATTGCCTTCAATACAAAGACCATTAACAATGGTGTTAAATGTGACCACATCGGGCTCCAAGCCGATTTTGAACATCATCCCCACGACAGAGAAGGCAAAGGGAGTGTGATTCAAACGGCACAGACAATTGACAACAATATTGAGTGTATAGATATCAGATTTGAGCCCTAAGGAGAACAAGTGTTTGATTAACGAAATGGCAGCTGTGTAATGCTTCATCTTAACCATAAAGCTAAACAATAAATTAAAGTCCTTCACAGATGGCAAAGGGTTCATGGAAACCATCTTGTGAAAGAGATGCAAAGCAGAATCAAGGTTTTGGAGATTCCTAATAGAATATAGGAGATGGGGTCTGTCCTTGATGGCATCAATATCAGTGGTATAAGAGAGAGTAATGGGAAGAAGGAAGGGTTAGGGATGAGAAAGAGTACCAAATTGAGATTCAGATTGCCGCCGAAAGAAGCGCAGAGAAGCTGTTGTTGATGAACGCATCATTGAATAGTGAAGAACGCAGTGGGCACTGAGCACAGCAGCTACGCTCGCCGCAAGGGTATTAAATTCATGGCGATGAAGTGGTGATATGGATGGGGATATCGGAAGTGATAGTGGCAGTTATTGGTGAACACTGAAGAATCTTCACAAAGTATTCATTAATTAATTGCTGTACGGCTATTGTACTTGTACCCTCGGAAAATTGGAAATTAGTTATTAATTAATTGTTGTTTGTAAATTACGAATTTGTGTTTGATGAAAATTTTTTATTATATTAATATTAACAAATTTAATTATTCTTCTATTGTGAATTTAGTTATTTTAATACGGTAGATTTGATAATTCTATTAATTAATTATTTATTTAAAAATATGAAAATTAAGAAAAATATATATAATAAATGTAAAAGATTAATTTAATGACTTTTTTATTATAATGTAGTATTTTGATAAATCTGACCGTATAAATTAACATAAAATAAATTTTTTATATTTCATTTGAAAAAAGTAATTAATAAATCTAACTTATTCTTTTTATTATTTTCTTAATTTTTAAATAAAAAATTTTGTATATTTATTACCGTTTTAATATTTTCAAAAAATAACATATATCAATGAACTTAATAGAAAGAAAGATTACGAAAAGATAATCTTAGAAAAACCAGTCAATATAAAGAGATGCATGAAAAATAAAGTAATATTGTAAAATAAATAAATAAATAATATAAATAAAAAATAAAAAAATATAAATAAAAAATTTTAATATTAATATTTATTAATATTGTTATCTCAATATAACAGTGATAATTTATATATTATTTGATATTTTTTTTTATATGTTAAAATGTACATATATAAAGAGAAATATTTTTATTGGTCTTGTGTGTGTCTATTGTTTCAGATTATGTTCCCTATTTATATATGCACAAAGTTAACTTTTTTAAACTTTGGAAAATTTGTACCATCTATTATTAAAGATTTGAACCCCTTAAATGATTTTGATTGGAGAAATAAGTTATGGGTGTTTAATTGATAGTCATATATATTACAACACTGTCGTTAAATCTCTATTATAAATATGTTCCATTAAAATTTTACTAAAAAGAATTCGATAAAAAAAAAATTAGTGAAAAAAAAAAGAGTACAATCTTTTTTGTAATGAGAACCATTTCGTTAAGAACCTTATAAAGAAAAACTTAATAGGGATAAAAATCTGACCAAGGAGAAAAAAGTATAGTCTCTCCCTCTTGTCGACATTATTTAATATCTCGAATTCGACGCATCATAATCTGACGGACTAATCTTTTAAAGGAGGATTTTGTAAATGACTTTGTAAATAAATCTGTCAGATTATCGCTTGAGCGGATCTGTTAAACATTAATTATTCCTTGATTTTGAAGGTCATGAGTGAAAAATAATTTAGGAAAAACATGCTTTGTTCTATCATCTTTAATGTATCCACCCTTAAGTTGAGTAATGCATGCTTTATTAACTTCAAACAGAATAGTTTGAGCTATTTTTCTATCAGTCAGTCCACATGATAATAGAATATATTGGATTAAACTCCTGAATCAGAAACACTTATGACTTGCTTCATGTATCACTACAGGGGAATATGTTTATTCATAATCTATACCGGACTTTTGTAAAAAATCTTAGGCACAAGTCAAGTTTTGTAGTATCTAATAGATTTTATATCTTCTGGCGACGGACTACAAGTCTAAACACTTCACATTTTGCACGTGAGTCTAACTCAACCTTCATGACTTCTTCCCATTTTGGCCGATCATTCTTTTGTCAACATTCTTAGACTGTTCTTGGTTCAAGATCCTTACTTTCATGCATAATGTGTAATGCCACATTATATGCAAATATTTCATTGATAATTATTTTATTTCAATTTCATTTTTCTCCTGTAAAGACAATTTATTAAGATCTCATCATTTTCACAATTTTCAAGTACGTGAACATCTTCTGACGTTAAAATTATATCATAATTTTGGATATACTTAATGGTGTCTTTTGTATGTCTTTATCTTTTTCAACAACAGTACCATTTGTCCTGATAATATCAAATGCCTCTCTTCTTTTTCGATATTTTTTATTGTTAGAACCGATTGGTCTACCATACTTTTGGCGTGTACATATTTTATTAGTTATTTGTGCAACTAGAACATCTATTTGAATTGGGATATTTTTAGCTAGTATGTAGGATTTGGTTATCCCCTTTGTATAAAAAATGAATCAGACAATTTATTTGCTATTCTTTGTAAATCTTTTAAACGTCTAGATCATATTATCCTACTCGTAAGTCTAGATTCATTAAAGATGATGCATTTTAATTAAGTTCTTTCTTAAGTGGCTTATTCTCTCCCTAATGTTGGAAACATTGATTTATTAAAATGACAATCTGTAAATCAGGTTTTAAACATATCTGCTACTTGTATCTCAAGATACCTTACTATAGAGAGAAAATCATATCCCCATAAATTTTTAATTTTCTTTGGGATCCCATTTTGGTGCAATTAAGGTGGGGCAATTGGGACATACATCGCACATCCAAATATTCTCAAATAATGAAAAATATTTTACTGTTGAAAAAAAGCTAATTGCAGAAAAGAGAATTGATGGTAACTTGTTGGTTTCAAACAAACAAGTGCTGCAGTATGGAAAATCGCATACTCTCAAACAGAAATAGGGAGATTTGTTCTCATAAGTAAGGGTTTAACAATTAATTGGAGGGTTTAATAAGTAATTCTACTAATCTATTTTGTGTGTAAATATGAACTACTAGATGTTCAACACTTATTTCGTTTGTCATACAATAAGCATCAAAGATTTGAGAAGTGAATTCACCAGCATTATAAAGGCAAATTGCTTTGGATTTTCTGAGAAATGTGGTTTTAATCGAATAATTTGAACAAGTAATCTCGCAAACGCCAGGTTGCGAGAAGACAATAAGCATACATGTGACCATATCGATGATACGTCTATTAAGACCATAAAGTATGATCATAAAGTATCTAAATGATCTACGCGGTGATGAATTGATCGACATATATCTTCTTGAATTATTTCTAGAAATTAAGGAAACTCAAATTTAGTTTTTAGACCAATTCTATGGTACCTATCAATTGTTACCTAACTTTTGCTTAACTTACTTTTGTGGTAAATTTTGAATTTTTAAAAATAATTTATTTTTATATCTTTTAAATTAAATATTAATTTTTAATCTTTTTTAGTAAATAGACACCATTTTTTAGGCACCATAGAATTCATCTAATTTTTATTGGTGATGACCTTACAATTAACTTTTCCTAAGAATATGCAGCAGAATAGAATTCATTAGATTGAAGAACTTTGTGACTCTTTAGTGAATGTCCATGTGAATTTTTAATAATTCTTCACATCATGGTTGTTATAAGATGACCCAATCAATCATATCAAATCATAAATTTATTTAGGCTAGTAAATTTTTTATTTACAATGATATGTGATTCAATTGTATTGATTTTAGTATAATATAATCCAGATAAAAGTGAGGGTAACTTTTCTAATATAACATTTTTCATTTGAATCATGAGTTGTGATATATAAGTGCTCATGATTTTTCTCATTCATTATTTCAATATGATATCCATTTTGGCGAATATCTTTAAAACTCAATAAGTTTCTTAGAGACTTAGTAGATAATAGTGCGTTATTTATTATGAATTTTTTTCCTCCAAAAAATAAATTATAGCATTTCCAAAACCTTCTATCACATTATCTTAGCTAATAATTATATTAACATATTTTTCTGTTGGTACAAGATGATAAAAATATATATTTCTTTTAAAAATGGTATATGAACTTATATTATCCACAAGATAAATATTTTTATTACATATCCTTGCTATTTTTTTCTAAAAATAAATAATAATAATAATAATAATAATAATAATAATAATAATAATAATATTATTATTATTATTATTATTATTATTATTATTATTATTATTATAAGATAAATAAAGATACATGTACAGTAAAATTATATTTTTGATTGGAACAATTTATCTAAATAACACCGTGTATAAAAACGGTATTATATACTAAAAATTTTATTATTATTATTATTATTATTATTATTATTATTATTATTATTATTATTATTATTGAACTTGACTAATTTAATAATTTTAAAATTTTTAAACATAAATAATAATATTCTATTGAACACAATAATATTTTATTAAATATTATTTATATGTATCATACTTAAAATTCAAATACAAAAAAATAATAAGAAGTTTCTTATATTATTTATTAACATTTATACTTAATGAATCCAAATATTAAATTTTTTATTATTAATTAAATGATCAATATTTTTTGTTTAGGATCTTTAAAGAAATCAAATAATTCATAATGAGTGGTATAATTTCAGCAATATTTTTTAAAAATAAAATTTGTTTCTTTTTTTTTTTTTGTCATCATCAATTAAGTGATTTGAGGTACAACACATACGTGATCAATGACTCTTTTCATCACAATAGAAATATTCATTTTCTATTAATTTATTTTGTCCATTATGTCTTTCTTTATTCCACTTTTTGTAAGATCTTTTATTGTAAAAATAATTTTTTTCTTTCATAATTCTTTTTATTATCAAAGTCTTGTCATTTATTTTTTTCGGGGTTATAATTTGCCATATTTACTTCAGAAAATAGAACGGGATCAGCTAGGCGCACTTCATGATTTTTTAAAAGTAATTCATTATTTCGTTTAACAACAAAAAGATAAAAAATTAATTCAGAATATTTTTTAAATTATTTTTTTCGATACTGCTGCTACAAAAGAATATTTGAAGCATAAAAAGTCAAAATTTTTTTTCTAATATATCATTATTAATTTTTTTATATAATTTATTTATGAAATAATTTAAAATATTATTAAATTATATTTATTTGTGAATTTAAAATTCTGTTGATGAAATATGTCCATTTATACTGAATTAAACCAAATATCACTGATAATTATGATATTCCTTCGCTAAATAAAAAGTGAGCTCATGGATTTTCTTTTCTCAGAGAGCCTTATATTTCTCTCAGATAAACTTAATTCTCCATAATCAAAGAATACTCATAATACCAGCAAAAAGAAGAGTTCATGGAAGGTCAAAATATCTATCTACCAATGAAATAGAGATTTATGGAAGAAGTCTAAGCCAAATGTAGGATCAATGTTTTTTCATTCTCAGGTCACAACCACTTAGTCACTTTTTTTTTTTTAATATTGGATTTGAGTCTGTGTAATCCATCAAAATATTTAAAAAATTGTATTTAACATCATTGTAGGAATATATAAAACGTCATTGCCGTTTTTAATTTTTTTAATTAAAAAAAAATAAAAAAGATCAAAACGTTAAGGACGTTTTCCTATTTTCCATTTAAAAAAATTTTCTCCATACAAAACGGTTCTGTCGTTTTGTAAAAATATTATTTTTACATATAAAACGTTGGTGATGTTTTGTATCTTCTAAAACGTAAAAAAATTATCTCATATAAGAGTAAAACTCACATACATTAAAATATTAGGGCACATCACACAATTTGTTCCAATATAAAAAAAATCAGCTCCACTTAGTCACGAACCATATAGACCTAAAATGTTATTTAAATTCAGAACATTATAATTTAAATTAAATTCTAAATAATTATTTTATCGTATCAATTATACTTTTTTTAGTAATATAAATATTATGAAATCATTACATAATTTTTATAATATAAAATAATATGTGCATGAAAAATAATCTTTTTTAATATATTCGTATTTACTTTAAACTATATTTAAATCAATAAATTAGTTACGTAATATTATAGTTGATATATATATATTATACTCTTTTAATTTTTGGACTTTTAGTTGTTACAAATAAATACAATTTTATTTCTCTTTCTAGTATTATTTTTAATTTTTAATATCTCCTGTGTAAAGCTCTTTTGTAAAGAAAATGTATTCTTGCAATTAGAAGAAAAGCTACAAAATAACATTAGTATAATAAGTGGTTACATTTGTTTTACAAATGGAAACAAAGTAGTTATTATGTCCAATTGAACTTGGCCAAAAATCTATGCTCAAGAAATATTAAAAACTACATTAAAATTTGGGAAGCACAAAAAACAATATCAATGAGAAATTGAGAATACTCTTTGGTGCGTATGTGTGTGGTTTTGTTTTTATTTTTTTAAAGACAAGAATACTCTTTTGTGTTAAAATAAATATAAAGTAATTTTAAATTATTTAATATAATATTTTCTAATAAAATTATTTAATCTAATTTTAGAAATATATTAATAAATGCTATAATATATACAAATATTCTTAAAAATCCACATGAATGAAGCTCAAAACGAAGTAGATAACTAGAATAACGTAATGCATAACATTCTTGTTGTGCTGTGGCCAATTGGAAAACAAAAAGTAACATGGAAGTATCAGTTTCTATACTAAAACATCAATCTTAATTCTTAAGAACTAGCAACCTTCTTCAAGAATTAAGAAAGTAGAGGAACGTCCGTCATCGGCCCTGTGCAAAGCAGAAGAAAAGTCTAAAAGTTATAACATTTTGTTATTATATTGCATTATTGCGTAGTGAAGATGGCATGACAAGTTTCATGTATGAAGCATTAGTATTAACTATTAAGGCTCAAAGAGAACAAGATGAAGTGCTACTATTTAAGTGTACAGTTAGACTACAAATACAATTTTAAATGAATCTTTAAACTTTAAAGTGCTAGTTTTGTTTCTTGCCATACAATTTTGTAAGCATTTAGTAAAGGACAATCAGGAAACACTGCTGGATGGAATTTTTTTTTTCCTTTTCAATGACTTTTCTTTTTTTGAAAAATGCATAATTTTAATAAATATTTACTTTTGAAATTCAGAAATTGTGCATTCTTTTTTTCAATTTATCATTGTTAACACCATCGTATTTACTTTAAAGTTTAAACTATATTTAAATCATCGAATCAGTTGCTTAGATACCATAGTTGAAATATTATACTCTTTTAATCTTGAGTAAAATATCACTTTTGTCTCTACCTTAGGAGTAAGTCCCAAAGTTGTCCCTAACGTTTTAAAACGTTATGGACTTAAATAGAACGAAAATGTTGAGAACAAAAACAATATATTAAAATAAATTTTAATTTTATCCTTCAATAATATCAATTTTTTACTGTACAATCAGTTCAAATAAAGAACTAAGAGGTTATATTGATATATTCAAACAATTTTCTGCACAAATTCTTGAAAAGCATTCTCTCCTTTGTGCGTAGAGAGACAACCCACAAAAAATTCCATGGTTGTAGCATCTGCTGCAAAACCTTTGTCTTTCATAATCTGAAAATATTTTATTGACTTCAGAACAGCATTTCGTCGTAGTAATCCTTGGATGAAGATGTTATATGTACAGCTATCTGGCAAGCAGCCATGCTCTTCCATATTCTTCAGCAACTCTTCAGCATCAATCAGAAGTCCTTCCCCACATAGCCCTTGGATCATTATTGTATAAGTATATACATCAGGTTTCAAGCCTTTTGCTGGCAGACAAGAGAAGAGTTCTAGTGCATCATTTAGTTTTCCGGCATGGCACATCCCACGGAGCACCACACTGTAAGTTACAATATTAAGATCCAAATTATTCTTCTCCATTTCTCTAAATAATGATATTGCATCAGAAGACAAATGACATTTGAATAGGCCATCCAATATAATGGCACAGCTGAATACATCAGGATATTGACCAAATTTGTGCATTGTAAAAAACAATTCTTTAGCAGTTAATGGTTTACCCACTTTGCAAAATCCATAGATAAGAGTATTCCAAGTCACAACGTCCAGATTTAAACCATTATTGATCATTTCATCCAAGAGATAAATAGCCTTATTAATCCTTTTGATCTTGCACCACCCATGGATTAATGAAGTATAAGTGTTGACGTCTGGTAGGCATCCCTTGTGAACCATTAAAACAAATACTTTCATGGCCTCCTCCATTTGATTTTGGAAACAATAACCAGCAATCATTGAGTTATAGGTGACAACAGTAGGCTCCTCTCCCATTCGAACCATTTGACCGAGTATGGCTCTAGCACTTAAAATCTTTCCCTCTTTACAGAGCATCCACTAAAATATTAAAAGTATGCGTATCCAGCATAATTCCCTTTTGTTTCCTCTTGCTCAGTAAAGACGCAGCCTCCTGCCATCTGCTGAAAGTACATAGTCCATGAATCAAGCAATTGTATGTGATGGTATCGGGTTGAAGACCTTTTGTTATCATTTCGGAGAATAGACTCAAAGCCTCAGATAGCAGCCCATCCTTGCAAAGACTATCCACAATTGTGCTATAACCCGCAACATCAACACTTTGTTTGCACTTTCCTGTTTCCGTGTTCCTTAGAATGGCACAATCCATTTATAATTGCTCCAAATGTGTGGCCGTTGAGTTGATATCCCAAGTAATCCATGTGGTCAAGAAACCAAATAGCATAATCCACATTGCCTTCAATTAACAATGGTGTTAAATGTGACCACGTCGGGCTCCAAGCCGAACTTGAACATCATCCCCACCGCAGAGAAAGCAAAGGGTGTGTGATTCAAACGACACAGACAATTGACAACAATATTGAGTGTATAGATATCAGATTTGAGTCGTAAGGAGAACAAGTGTTTGATTAAAGAAATGGCAGCTGTGTAAAGCTTCATCTTAACAATAAGGTAAAGTCCTTCACAGATGGCAAAGGGTTCATGGAAACCATCTTGTGAAAGAGATGCAAAGCAGAGTCAAGGTTTTGGAGATTCCTAATAGAATATAGGAGATGGTGTCTGTCCTTGATGGCATCAATATGAGTGGTATAAGAGAGAGTAATGGGAAAAAGGAAAGGTTTGGGATGAGAAAGAGTACGAAATTGAGATTCAGATTGCTGCCGAAAGGAGCGCAGAGAAGCTCTTGTTGATGAACGCAACATCATTGATGAGTGAAGAACGCAGTGCGAAGAACATGTAATAAATCTTCTCCCTTCTTTGTTGACTGAACCATCCGAATTCAATTTTTATGAAGGGATGAATCAGAAAATACCATCGGATAAGCATTTTCTCAAAGATCCCAACTTTTTTTTTACTCGAACAAATTTAGGGATTTTCTCTTCTTAAAGAGTCTTATTTCTTTCTAAGATAAAACTTGTTTTCCATACCCAAAGAGTACTCATAATGCAAAGAGAAAAAAACTATAATACCTCTTTTAAGAGGGATTAGGATGTCAAAATCTCCATTAACCAGTGAGAAGAGAGATTTATAGAAGTCTAAGCCAAATTTAGTGTCAATGCTCTTCCACCTTTGGGTGGCAAAAAGGGTGGGAGTGGACCGGGCTATTGATGGGTTTGTAATTTGGCTCGTTTTCGGGGGATTTTTTTTTTCAGAAATAAAATGAAAGAAATTTATATTTTTTCAAATACCATTTTTTAATTTTAATTCTCTAAATACGATCTTTTTCTTTTGTTTAAAGCAAGTTCGTCGCAACCCCGACGAATTTTATAAAAATTATAGAGTTTGTCTTACTTCTGTCGAACTCCCTTCAAATTTTTTTAATTCACGTTTTTAATCCATTATCATCATCTCCAAATAGTATATAGATCTATAAATAGTATATAGGAGTACACTAAAATACACAAACAATAAACATGACTTCTTTAAAAAAATTAATTATAAATTAAAATAAATAAGTCATATTTAATAATGGCAACAATTATCGTTGTCTCCAGAAATACACCGCTACATTGGAATAAGCTATATTTAACAAGGATTTTTTTAATTATAAGTCGTATCTTATTTTGAAAAAATTTTAATTAAAAAAATCCTGGTTAAATATCACTTATTTCGGTGTACTTGTATATTTCTGAAGACGATGATAATAGTTGTCATTATTAAATATAACTTATTTTTTAATTTATAATTAAAAAAATCCTCGAAGAAGTCATGCTTGTTGTTTGTGTATTTATGGGATTTAGATCCTCTAAAGTTTGAATTTTACTTTAGAGAGTAAAGTGTGATCCCTCACCATTGATTTCATAGGTGGGACCAAGAATAAATATGAAAGAGAAATTATTCAAAGATAGAAGATCACACTTTACTTTTTAAAGTGAAACTCAAACTTTAGAGGATTCAAATCCGTATTTATGTATACTCCTATGTATTGTTGGTAGATCTATATACTATTTGGAGATGATGATAATAGATTAAAATGGATTAAAAACGTAAGATTCAAAAAGATTGAAGGGAGTTCGTCGTCGGAGGTGCGGCGAACTTGCTTTAAACAAAAAAAATTGTATTTAGGAATTAAAGTTTAAAAATGGTGTTCGAAAACTACGAATTTTTTTATTTTATTTCTGAAAAAAATCCCATTTTAGGTTTGATTTGATTTGGTTTGGTTCGATTTATTTTATTAAATAGGTTCGTTTTAAATTTTTTAAAAAGTCTATTAGTTAAAAAATATTTGGTCATAAGCTTTAAAAAAATCTACGATACTCATTAGGTCGACTCGTCAAAATATTTTTTGTAAATTTTTTTTTTTAGTTTTATTTATATTAAACACAAAACAAAACAAAAAAAAACTAATAATCAAGACTAGTTAAGGTTGTAGTTTTTTTGTTAAAAGAAAAAAATTATGAATTGTAAATATGGTTATGATATGTGACTAATGATTAATATATAAATAAATTATTCTGTACATATGAATTATAAATTTTAGAAAGTATTTAATGTCAATTTATATTTTTTAAGTGTATTGTTTTGAATTTTAATTCATAAAATAGGCTTTTCAAATAGATTCGTGGGCTTGTCGCGCGTCGAATGTGAAAAAAAAATTATGAGAAATAATAGATTTAGACTTGGGCCAGATTCGTCAAAATTAAAATTCAGTTCAATTCAACTCATTTCTAACCCTAATTACAACCGAACAGTCATAAAAGACATGAATTAAAAGTATTATTTAAATATAAAATATTATCATTTAAATTAAATTCTAAAGAGTCACCAAAAAAAATTCTAAATAATTATTTTATCGTATCAATTATATTTTTATAGGAGCATAAAAATTGTGAAATCATTACATAATTTTATAATATACTTAATATGTGTTTGAAAAGTAATCTTTATTAACATATTTATATTTATTTTAAAGTATATTTAAATGAACGAATTAGT
This sequence comes from Arachis hypogaea, assembly GCF_003086295.3. Classification (NCBI taxonomy): domain Eukaryota; kingdom Viridiplantae; phylum Streptophyta; class Magnoliopsida; order Fabales; family Fabaceae; genus Arachis; species Arachis hypogaea. The sequence goes on from NC_092040.1 coordinate 90,021,698, forward strand.
TGTGTGATACTATAGAATATAAATGATATCTTATACTCTTTTAATTTTTGAATCTTTAGTTGTTATAAATACAAATACAAATACAATTTTATTTCTCTTTCTAGTATTATTCTTATATTTTTATGTATATATGAACAACAATATATTTTTAATATTTCCTGTAAAGTTCCTTTGCAAAGAAAATGTACATTGCAATTAAAAGAAAAACTACAAAACAACATTAGCATAATAAGTGGTTACATCTGTTATTTCTTTTACAAATGAAAACAAAGCAGTTATTATGCCTAATTTGAATTTGACCAAAAATCTATGTTCAAAAAATATTAAAAATTAGATTAAAACTTGGAAAACACAAAAACATATAATGTCAATGAGAATACTCACTCTTTTGTGTTTGTGTGTGTCTTTTTTTTAAGACAAAATACTCTTTTTTGTTAAAATATAAAATAATTTTAAATTATTTGATCTAATTTTAAAAATATATTAATAAATATTATATTATATACAAATATTTTTTAAAAATCCACATGAATGAAGCTTAAAACTAATTAGATAACTAGAATAATACATTGTATAACTTTCTCAAGAAGGAGATTTTTGCTGTGGCCAATTTGAAAACAAAAAGCAGCATGAAAATATCAGTTTTTACACTAAAATATCAATCTATAAAGTTTTATTTCGTTTAGAACATTTTGTTATTATATTGCGTAATGAAGATGGCATGATAAGTTTTATGTACGAAGTATTAGTATTAAGGCTGAAAGAGAACAAGATGAACTGCTACTATTTAAGTGTAGAATTAGACGAAGATACAATTTTGAATGAATTTTTTATCGTGCCAGTTTTGTTTTTTGTCATACAATTTATAAGTATTTAGTAAAGGACAATCAGGATCCACTGCTCGATGATTTTTTTTTAAAGATAATTTGATATATTTAATTAAATTATCTAACAATTTATAATGTAATTTTCATGTGAAAATATCTTTATAATAATATTCTTCTTTTAGTAAATGTTTGGTTTTGAAATTCAAAAATTGTGTATTCCTTTTTTAAAGTAATCATTGTTAATTAATGTTAACACATTTTATTTACTTTGAACTATATTTGAATCAACAAATCAGTTATTCTGCTATCATAGCTTATTGTACTCTTTTAATTTTTGAATCTTTAGTTGTTAGTTTGTTACAAATATAAATACAATTCTATTTTTCTTCTAATTGCGTTCATATTATTTTTGATATTTTTTTTTTTGCATATATGAATAACAAATGTCAATAAAATCTAGCTATCTCCTGAAAAGCTCTTGGGAAGAAAATGTATTCTTAGCGGTTACCTTTGCTTTACAAATGAAAACAAAGTACTTGTTATGCCTAATTAAATTTGGCCAAATTAAAAATCTATGTTTAAGAAATATTAAAAACTAAATTTAAAATTTACTCGACGCAAAAAAAAAATACAATATAACTGAGAATACTCCCTTGTGTTAAAAGATAAAGTAATTTTAAATTATTTAATATAATATTTTTAATAGAATTATTTAGTTTAATTTAAAAATATATTAATTAATACTATATTATATACAAATACTCTATCTATGTGAATTAAATTTGATATTTTATCATTGTAAAATAATTTTATATGTGTATTCAATTATATAATATCACATCTTTTTTTTATTAACTATAAAAATAATAATCATCCAAAAAATAGATATAATTAGATGACGGTACAAAATATTTTACACTATATTAAAATTAAACTTATTTTTATATCATAAATTTTATCTTGCTCCATAACCTGCTGTGGTTGGAATCCCTGGAATTGAGTTTTTAAATACGTGTTCTGTTGGTTGACATTCTACTTTAGCTGCAAGTTCTGTTGATTCTTCAGGTAGAAATTCAAAATTAAAATCTAATTTTGCTGGCTCCTCTGCGTGTTCTGCATTGTTGTTGAACTCTGAAATTTTTGTTTCTACATTCTCGAATGCTGCATCTTCATATTCAAAATTCAAATTTTGTAATTGTAGATCTGTGATTAATAACTTTTTTGCTTTCAGATTTAGTGAATTGTTGCTAAATAGTTGAAAATCTGCCTCTAAAATGGCATGAATGTTTGAATTTAGATTGTCTTCTGATGAATTTGGTTCTGATTTGGCATGAATCCTGGATTTGTTAATTATCGATCAAGGTTGCACAAATTCTGGCACAAGTTACTTTAATATCTTCAAGTAACTATGTCCGTTTTTGATAATTTGAATTCAAACGTTGTAAATTAGTTTGAATCTGATCCCAAGTTGAGTCCAGTGAATCACCATGAAAATTTAGCAAGGTGTTCAATAAAAGCACCATTTGATACGAATTTGTATCAAGAATAGAGAGAATTAGAAATATTGAGAAAGAATAGGAGAGAAATCCCTAGAATTAAGACCAAAGAAAAAAAATTGAATTTCTTATTACATCATGAATATTTTACATTATTACATCATACTCCTATTTATAGTATAATTCTCTAATTGGGTTAGCCCAATACTAATCCTATCATAACCCACATGGATGAAGCTTAATTAAAACGAAATAGATGACTAGCATAACACAATGCATAACCTTCTCAAGAATGAGATTCTTGCTTTGGTGTGGCTAATTTGAAAAACAAAAAAGCAAACATAGAAGTATCAGTTTCTACACTAGAACATCATTTCCTCAATTCAAATAATGAACTAAGAAGTTATATTCAAACAATTTTCTCTTGAAAAGCATTATCTCCTTTTGATTTAATCCTTTGTTGATCATTTCATCCAAGATATAAATAGCCTTATTAATCCTTTTGATCTTGCACCTCCTATGAATTAACGAAATATATTATAGTATATAGTTATTCCCGCTCAATATAGAAGACGAGGCCATCGGCATCTAGAATATCATGTCTATAGTCTATTATACATTGAGCTTGAACTTATCTAAGATACATTTTTATTATATATATTTGGTTTTTGTTGAAATACATGCATTTTATATTTTTGACCAATTTCTAGAAGCTAAAGATTTCGTGACAGATTCGGACACAATGTGAAATAAAAAAAAAATTATTTGCAGCAAATCGTTTTCAGCGACAGTAAAATTAATACTATATGAAGGTTTATGGCTAATTCCCAATTATATATAAATTGATTCTAACATTTGTAAACTTTATGCACCACCAACCTTATTAGGAGTCAGAGCCGAATTACTTTTTCTAGCAATTGAATAGTCAAGTCTAACACTTTAATTCTCTGGATTTATAAATAAATATTGAAACAAAAATTATAGCTACTTATTAATTTGATAATTTCCTTGTTCATCACTTTAAATTTGGTAGTTAGATGTCTGATTGACCAAACCGATGCAACTTTTAATTTTGGGACTTTGATCGAATTATATAGTTTAACCATCAACATTTAACATATAATATACAAATTTAAAAAAGTTTATCTGCATAAAATTTGAGGATACCGAAACTTATTCGGAATTTTTTGGTTAAAAATGAATCAAATGCCCTATTATTAGCCTTAACTTAAATAACTAAATTTTTAAAAGTTTAAATAAGTTTTTACTCCTTGTAAAATACATATTTATTTTCTTGTAATATTTTCTACGGTTTTAGTTTTTAATGTTTTTAACTGAAAATATTATATGAAAATACTTTCTGTTAAATTATTTAATATAATATCTTTTAATAGAATTATTTAATCTAAATTTAAAAATATATTAATAAATACTATATTATATCATAAAGTTTTACCTTGTTCCGTGAAATTCCATATGAATGAAGCTTATAACTAAACAGATGACTAGAGTAACGTAATGCATAACCTTCTCAAGAAGGAAAATTTTGATCTGTGGCCAATTTGAAAACCAAAAGCAGCATGGAAGTATCAGTTTCTGCACAAACATCAAATCCTCGATTCAAATAAAGAATTAAGACGTTATATTGATATATATTCAAACAATTTTCTGCACAAATTCTTGAAAAGCATTCTCTCCTTTGTGCGTAGAGAGGTAATCTACAAGCAATTCCATGGTTGTAGCATTTGCTGCAAAACCTTTGTCTTTCATAATCTGAAAATATTTTATTGACTTCAAAAAAGCATTTCCTCGTAGTAATCCTTGGATGAAGACGTTATATGTGCAGCTATCTGGCAAGCAACCATGCTCTTCCATATTCATAAGCATCTCTTCAGCATCAATCAGAAGTCCTTCCCTACATAGACCTTGGATCATTATTGTATATGTATATTGATCAGGTTTCAAGCCTTTTGCTGGCAGACAAGAGAAGAGTTCTAGTGCATCATTTAGTTTTCGGGCATGGCACATCCCACGGAGCACCACATTATAAGTTACAATATTAAGATCCAAATTATTCTTCTCCATTTCTCTAAATAATGATATTGCATCAGAAGACAAATGACATTTGAATAGGCCATCCAATATAATGGCACAGCTGAATACATCAGGACATTGACCAAATTTGTGCATTGTAAAAAACAATTCTTTAGCCGCTAATCGTTTACCCACTTTGCAAAATCCATAGATAAGAGTATTCCAAGTCACAACATCCAGATTTAAACCATTATTGATCATTTCATCCAAGAGATAAATAGCCTTATTAATCCTTTTGATCTTGCACCATCCATGGATTAATGTAGTATAAGTGTTGACGTCTGGTTGGCATCCCTTGTGAACCATCAAATCAAATACTTTCAGGGCCTCCTCCATTTGATTTTGGAAACAATAACCAGCAATCATTGAGTGATAGGTGACAACATCAGGTTCCTTTCCCATTCGAACCATTTGACCAAGTATGGCTCTAGCACTGGAAATCTTTCCCTCTTTACAAAGAGCATCCACTAAAATATTAAAAGTATATGTATCCGGCATAATTCCCTTTTGCTTCCTCTCGCTGAGTAAAGACGCAGCCTCTTGCCATCTGCTGAAAGTACAGAGTCCTTGAATCAAGCAATTGTAAGTGATAGTATCGGGTTGAAGACCTTTTGTTGTCATTTCCGAGAATAGACTCAAAGCCTCAGATAGCAGCCCATCCTTGCAAAGACTATCCACAATTGTGCTATAACCCGTAACATCAACACTTGGTTTGCAGTTTCTTGTTTCCGTGTTCCTTAGAATGGCAATGGCAGCAGGGGTATTGCCCATCTTGCACAATCCATTTATAATTGCTCCAAATGTGTGGGCGTCGGGTTGATATCCCATGTTATCCATGTGGCCAAGAAACCAAATAGCATAATCCACATTGCCTTCAATACAAAGACCATTAACAATGGTGCTAAACGTGACCACATTGGGCTCCAAGCCGATTTTGAACATCGTCCCCACCACAGAGAAGGCAAAGGAAGTGTGATTCAAACGGCACAGACAATTGACAACAATATTGAGTGTATGGGTATCAGATTTGAGTCGTAAGGAGAACAAGTGTTTGATTAACGAAATGGCAGCTGTGTAATGCTTCATCTTAACAATAGAGCTAAACAAAAAGTTAAAGTCATTCACGCATGGCAAAGGGTTAATGGAAAGCATGTTGTCAAACAGATGCAGAGCAGAATCAAGGTTCTGGAGATTCCTAATGGAATTTACGAGATGGGGTCTGTGCTTGATGGCATCAAGAAAGGGTTTGGGATGAGAAAGGGTACCAAATTGAGATTGCTGCAGAAAGAAGCGCAGAGAAGCTCTTGTTGATGAACGCAACATCATTGATGAGTGAAGAACGCAGTGCGAAGAACACCCTAGAGTTCCGCAAAACTCACATTGCAATATTCTAGGTTAGCACTAAAATATGTAATAAATCTTCTCCCTTCTTTGTTGACTGAACCATCCCAATTGAATTTTTATGAAGAGATGAATCAGAGAATACCGTCGGATAAGCATTTTCTCAAAGATCCCAATTTTTTTTTTACTCGAGCAAATTCAAGAATTTTCTCTTTTTTAAAGAGCCTTATTTCTTTTTACGATAAGCAAAGAGTACTCGTAGTAAAGAGAAGAGTCTATGACACCTCTTTCAAAAGGGATTAGGATGTCAGAATCTTCAACTAGTGAAAAGAGATGTTTATGAAAGAATTCTAAGCCGAATTTAGTGTCAATGCTCTTCCACTTTTGGGTCGAAAATAGGGGGTGAAAGTGGGCCGGGTTACGGACGGGTTCGTTGTTTTAGGATTCATTTAATTCGATTTGATTTGTTTTATTAAATATGTTAGGTTTAAATTTTTTAGTAAGTCTATTAGTTAAAAAAAATTAGATCATAAGTTTTAAAAAAATACTATAAAATTTGTTAGGTCAGCTTGTCAAAATGTTTTTTGTAAATCTTTTTTTTAGTTTTATCTATATTAAACACAAAATAAAATAAAATAAAATCAATAATCAAAACTAGTTAAGATTGTAATATTTTTGTTAAAAGAAAAAATTTATGAATTGTAAATATAGTTATGATATGTGACTAATGATTAATATATAAATGAATTATTTTTTATAAATTATGAATTATAAATTTTAGAATGAATTTATTGTCAATTTATATTTTTTAAATGTATTGTTTTGAGTTTTAATTCATGAAATGGACTTTTCAAATAAATTTGTGGGCTCGTCAACATTAAATAGATCAGACTTAAACCTGAAAAAAATCCTATGAGAGATAATAGATTTAGGCTTGGACCATCTATTTATAACATGGGTCAGCGTCAAAATCAAAGTTCGACTCGGTTCGACTCATTTCTAACTCTAGTCGTAACCGAACAATCACAAAAGATATAAACCTAAAATATTATTTAAACCTAGAATATTATAATTTAAATTAAATTTTAAATAATTATTATATCATATCAATTATATTTTTATAGGAGTATAAATATTGTAAAATTATTACATAATTTTATAATATACTTAATATGTGTTTGAAAAATAATCTTTATTAACATATTGATATTTACTTTAAGCTATATTTAAATGAACAAATTAGTTGTGTTATGCGTAGTATCATAGTTGATATATTAATTTTATTTCTCTTTCTAGTATTATTTTTATATTTTTATGTATATATTAATAACAATATATTATTTTTAATATTTTTAATATCTCCTGTAAAGGGTTTTGCAAAGAGAAAAAACGTATTAGCATAATAAATGGTTACTTTTGTTATTTGTTTTGCAAATGGAAACAAAGCAGTTATTATGCTTAATTTGAACTTGACCAAAAATCTATGCTAAAAAACATTAAAAATTAGATTAAAATTTAGAAAGCAAAAAAATATCAAATATCAATGAGAATACTCTGTGTGTGTGTGTTTTTTTTTAGACAAAATACTTTTTGTGTTAAAATATAAAATAATTTTAAATTATTTGATCTAATTTTAAAAATATATTAATAAATATTATATTACATACAAATATTTTTTAAAAATCCACATGAATATGGCCAATTTGAAAATAAAAAGGCAACATGAAAATATCAGTTTCTACACTAATGACTAGAATAATATGCCAATTTTGTTTCTTGTCATACAATTTTGTAAGTATTTAGTAAAGGACAATCAAGATTCACTGTTCGATGATTTTTTTTATTTAATGTTTTTTTTAATAATTTAATATATTTAATTGTTTAATTGACTTATCTAACAATTTATAATGTAATTTTCATATGAAAATTTCTTTATAATAGATTCTTCTTTTAATAAATGTTTGCTTTTAAAATTCAAAAATTGTGTATTTCTTTTTTAAAATAATCATTGTTAATTAATGTTAACACATTCTATTTACTTTGAACTATATTTGAATCAACAAATCAATTATTCTCATATCTTAATTGATATATTATATTCTTTTAATCTTTGAATCTTTAGTTGTTAGTTTGTTACAAATATAAATACAATTCTATTTTTCTTCCTAATTGCGTTCATATTATTTTTAATATTTTTTTGCATATATGAATAACAAATGTCAATAAAATCTAGCTATCTCCTAGAAAGCTCTTGTGAAGAAAATGTATTCTTGCCATTAGAAGAAAACTACAAAATAATATCTATCTATTAATACACTAAAATTGAATTTTTTCTCACCTAATTAAAATGAGGTGTCAATTTTTTGTGAACTCTTTTTTTCTTCAAAATAAAAGTACTATTCTTTTTTCTAAATTTATTTTAAAAAGATATCTTTGTAACACCCTAACTTTTAGTACGTCATGATCGTACCAAAAGTAAAGCGTTACTAACCTATTCTTCCTATTTACTATTTAATATTGAGCCTTTAGGTCGATATCGCATTTCACTTTATAAGAAAATACCAGAAAATTATTTGTAGTAATTAAAATCACACAATTATTAATAATAATAAATACTATACCAATGAATTCAATATAGAGCTCAAATACAATACCTATCCCTCTGGATAAAATAAAACTTAAAGCAACAAGGGCGAGGGAACTCTATAAAAATAACAGGAATCACAAGTAAATCTACTAATCGTCTGCAGCTTCTTACTGAATTTCCGAACCTGTGTCTCTGAAAGGGTGGAAGATTTGGGGTGAGAACAAACCACACGTTCTCAATAGGGAATAGGAATACCGTAAAAGTAATGGAATAAAATGCAAATAAATAACTTTACTCAATAAAAATATATTTTTATCAAACCCTTTGAAAATACTCTTGGTTCTACTTTAGATAATTAATTACCTCCTTTTAAAATCTCTTAACTCAAAACAAAACTTAAATATAAAATTAGTCACACTTTTTGTCTCTCAGCCACATATTAATCCTCGGTCAAATGTCAACTCGTAATCACTTTAATACACTCACAAACAAGTAGTGCAAGTAAGAGATTCAATTCAATGTACAAGTAAGTCACAACAAGACAAACAATACAATCACAAAGTAATAAGACAAGCAAGCGCAATCAAATGCGAATGTGCAAACAACATGATGCATGTCTATCCCTAACGCAGGCCATGAGCTCATGTGTCGGTTGCCTACCCGCTCCCGACATTACCCGGGCACAAGTCCCAGATATGGCTTTCCAGATGTATCAGTGTGCTTATAAGTCGTACAGCTAGGCTGCATCAGTGTGACTTTCCAAATCAATAAGCGTACATCTGGAAAACAGTTCTCAATGTGTGGTCCCCACTTTACATTTGGCACTAAGGCCCAAACAATGTCACATCTGCTCTCCTGTGGCAGACGCTTCATTAATTAATATATTTCTTTAATCTTTGTTCTCTGCTCTCCTGTGGCAGAGATTCCTTTTCTTAATAAACCGAGCTCAAATTTTTACTTAAAACAACACTTAGAACAAAATCTCTCCTTACAAAATTGGATTTAAAACGTTATGTTTTTCTTAATAAATCTAGTTTAAAAATAGAATACACATTTTCTCAACTAAATAAATATCAAATAATTTAATTTTCCAAAACCAAATCTTTTAAAATAACTTTTCAAATAAAACCTCAGATTTTTATAAAATTTCGGCAGCACTTCCCCTAAAATTCGGGGTTAGCCACCCTTTTTCGGGTCCCAACTGAACCATTTTCAACCTCTTTTGAATCGAGAAATTAAATACATATTCATCAAATTCAGTGACAAACACAACTCAAACTCATCATTCAGTCATTTCAAACAATCATAAATTATTTACAAATACCCACTAGACTTCCATGGCATTCATAGTTTAAAAACAGTTAATTTTAAAACAAAATCTCCTACTTCCGTATGAAATCAAAATCAACAAAAGTTTTGGAAAAACTTTCTGACCGAACTGCTGAAGAGAAAAACGTCAAGAATCGTCTGTGCCTCCTAGAACTCTAATTGGCCAAACTCAAGAAGAAGAGAAGCTATATTACCGTCAGCTTCCACCGAACAAAAATAGCGTCAACGCGTAGAAGAGGAAGATACGAACACTTTTACCAAATTAAATTTTTTATTGGAGTTATAGAGCGCCAGAAATCGAGACCGGAAACTCGAAGGTTTCACGGTTCTCCTCACCCACACTCTCGGTCTCTCTCTTTCTTTCTTTTTCTTAGTAGTTCGGTGATTCAGTGAAAGGAATGCAAAATAATGATAATTATTGAAATAAAGAAACTTAAGTGTCATTAGTTATACATGCAAAAAAAACATGTGTCATGCTTTTTATATATATACTTTCATGCATATAAGCCATATTCGGCTTGCTTCCTTTCTTATATATATATAAAATAAATATATATAGTGGCTTATATGTATAATATTGTCCTTCGGCCATTTTTTTTCTTTTTGAATAATAATAATAATAGTAATAACAATATTTATAAAAATCAATTTAGACTATAACTATCAATATAGTTTTTGATAGATAACTCAAAATAATAGAATAAGTCATAATTAAATTAAATTTTATTTTTAAATTTAAAGTATAAAATTTAATTTTAAAAATTTGGGTTGTTATAATCTGTATTATAATTATATTACAATTAGTATTTAATGAATAATACATGATTATATTAATTTAAAAAAATATTTTTATTATAATTATATAAAATTAATATTTAATGTATTATCAACTAATGAAAGTAAGGTATCAATTTTTCATGACTTCATCATTTTTCCTCCAAAATGAAAATACTATTTTCTCTTTTAAATTTATTTTAAAAAATATCTGATTATAATTATATTACAATATTATAATTATATTACAATTAATATTTAATAACATGATTATACTAATTTAAAAAAATATTGTTATTATAATTATATAAAATTAATATTTAATGCATTATTAAACTAATTATCAATTAAAAATATTTTTAATTATTTTAATTATATTGATACAATTCTAATTCTCATTTATTTTGTAATAATTTTATTGGTGGCAAGTTATTACGTTAATGGTGACCCATTTATATTGATATTAATTGATAATAATAATAATAATAAGATTTAATTACTCTGTTAGTCCCTCTAGTTTCACGAAATTTTCAATTAGGTCCCTATACTTTTTCTCTTTTTAATTGGGTTCTTGTACCAATTTTTTTTTCAATTAGGTCCCTCTTGGCAGTAATTGACTTAATTTTAAAGGGACCTAACTAAAAAAAATTGGTACAGAGACCCAAATAAAAAGAAAAAAAGTGTAGGGACCCAATTAAAAAAATTTAGTGCAAGAACTCAATTAAAAGAAATAAAAAGTACAAGGACCTAATTAAAAATTTCGCAAAATTATAGGGACCAACAGAATAATTAAACCTAATAATAATAATAATAATAATTAAATGCTAAAATAATTGCTAACATTATCTACCTAGTTTCAATTAGTTAACAAATTTAATTTTAGTTGTTATGTTTTATTTTTTACATAATTATCTTAATTGTCAATCATTATACATCAAATTAGTATTTAATACATAATTATGTTAGTTGTCGATACTTTTTTTATAATTATACATCAAATCAGCATTTAATACATAATTATATTAATTGTCAATAATTTTAATTTTTAATTATTATAATATAATTTTAAATTAACCGTAATTTTTGGCAAGTTAATATTGATATCTACCTTAAAAAATTAAAACAAAAATTTATGATTCTACTCATGATAAAAATGTATATGATATGATAATGACTTATTCAATCACAGCAAATATATGATGTATAATGTAAATAATAAAAGATTAATTTAATAATAACTAATTTATATAATTATTTTTGTTTTAATAAGACTATATATGGTATTTTTTGTGATTCGTGAGTCTAGATCTTAGAGTAAACTCATTTTTTAATTTATTATTCTTTCTTAACTACTTCATAAAATAAGAATGTATTTTTCGTTTTTCATCGAAGTTGATTCTTTTAAGGTATAATTTATAATTTTTTATATACTTATTCTATTATATTATTCTTTTGATAATTTAATGATTGTTCTTATTCCAACTTATTCTTTTCGCCTAATATTCCAGTGTGATTTTCTTTTGCTGCAATCGTTTACAATGCACCACATCCATTAAATACCATCTCAAGTTGTATTCACTGATTCGGGTTCTAATTATATGGATGTAAGCGTCTAATGAAGTGGCAGTAAACTTTATTTTACCGAAAGATGGTTGGATCTACTTACATGTTATGACCAAACTAATGGAATGTGGATAAAGTTAGTTTTATTGAGAGGAGCTCGATTTTTTATTGAGGAATTGTTTCCACAGAGATTTGTAGGCTAAGTTCAAGTTCCATCCCCTCTATGCTTTCTACGTCTGTCCGAAAATCTTCAAAGTGGAACACATAATGTGATTGAATTTTCTCAATCTAAGTTCAGTTTTGGTAAATTCGTGTCAAATTCGGAGATGCAATTTCAACTATTGGTAATATATTCAAATTTTGGGTTAAGTATTGAAATCGTCCCTAAGGTAAGGGGCAAAAATCAAATTCGTCCCCGACTTTTTTTCGTTATTAAAATCATCCTCAACGTTCAAAAACGTTTTAAAATCATCCTTCCCCGAATTCTTGGACCAAAATACCCTCATCATCATCATTCTTCTCTTCACCTTTCTCACCCCACCACCTCCACTGCCACCAACATTACCACCATAACCACCATCAACACCACCACCACCACCACCACTACCACCACCACAAACACCACCACCAACACCAACACCAACCAACACCAACACCAAGAACATTAAGCAACAGCAACAACATAATACTATCAACACCACCACCACCACCACTACCACCACCACCACCACCACAAACACCACAAACACTATCAACCAACACCAACACCAAGAACCCCAAACAACAGCAACAACACAAAACAACACCAAACTAGAAAGCAGAAATAGAAAGCAAAAAAACAAGAAAGCAAGAAAGCAGATGCAGATGGCGGAGGCGGAGGCGGCGAGGCGGCGAGAGGTTGCAAGGCGGAGGCGGAGGCGGCGATGAACGGCGACGAAGGCGCGGCGGTCTCCCTCCCCCCTTTCCCCTTCCCACTCCTCCTCCCCCACACCCTCCCCCCACCCCACCCCACGTCCTTTCCCCTTCCCCCCACCCCCACCCCCACCCCGCGTCCTTTCCCCTTTCCCCCTTTCGCCGGCGCCGTCCTCCCTCCCCCCTTCCCCTTCCCCTCTTCCTTTTCCCTTCTCCCTTACCCCATCGTCCTTCCCCTTCTCCCATCTCCCCTGCCCCCTCCCCTCACAGAAGAAGAAAACAAATTCGCGGATCTAATGCCACCGAGCAACTACAACTCGCGGACAGTGGCGGAACTTGAGGCCCTCCCTCCCCTTTCCCCCGGATTCTCTTTTTCCCCTACCCCTCTCTTTCTCGCCCCCCCTTTCCCCTTCCCCCTTCCCCCGATTCTCTATCTCCCCCAGCCTTTCTTTTCTTTTCTTTTCTTTTTATTTTATAATTTTTTAATAAAGGGTAATTTAGTAATAAAAAAAATAAAATTGGTGAAAAGGACGATTTTATAACGTTTTATAACGTTGAGGATGATTTTAATAAAAAAAAAGATCGGGGACAATTTTTATTTTCACCCCAGACCTTAGGGACGATTTCAGTACTTAACCCTTCAAATTTTCTTATTTTAAGTTTTTCATAATTAAAATAATTTTATAACGTATTGTATTTTTTTTCAGTAATTACATGCCTTCTTCTGCATCAATGCAATGCCATTGAGGAGAATAAATGTCAATTTAGTTTTTCGGTGTGACAATTCTATACCTTGTCGCATTGCATGGATAGCAATTGATGAAGCTTATTTAACAAGGGGATGATCTGAATTTGCATGAATTCTAAATGTTCGAACTTATGATATTGTTTCAGTTGGTTGTCGTTATGAGAATGACTCTAATCTATACGTGTCTAAAGACTAGGATAGATTAAATATTATTTAGTAATTTAGCTCTAATATTGGTATTTGATTAAATTAGTTTTAGATTAATTTAAATTTAAATTATTATCTCAATTTATATATTACGACTATTCTTCTTTAATATGTCATTTTTAAATTTTTGAATATGAAGTTTCTTTCTTTTTCTTTTTTTTTGGTTTTTAAGTTATTTTTATTTCAATTTTTATTTGCTCTCGGCATAACTAAGAAAAAAAATAATTAAGTTCAAAAAACCTACAAATAATAAATATTATTTTGATATGACAATTATTTTAATCAATTATATAAAATTATTATAAACAAATAATAAAATAATTAATAATTGGGTACAAATAAATTAACGATAATATTTATTAAAAGTTTTATACGTTCAATAATATTTTTAGTTGTGTTTAAATTTTGATAATAAGTTTAACTCACTTAAACTAAAATATAATAAATATATTGGAGATTATATCATTCTTTATAGACTACGAAATTTTTACTCTATATTATTTGACAATTATTTATTTATTTAGTATTATATCTTTTTTCTCCTCTTTAACTATTTAGATAATATATATACTGAGCAAATATCTCCATTGAATTAATTATAAAGGTTAATAAAATAAATAAAATATAATGACATAATTTTTACTTAATTGTAGCAAGTATCTCAATTGAAAATATTGTCTAATTATTACCGTGTACAATTAGTGTGTGTGTAGGGGTGTTCAAACAAACCAATCCAAATCAAACCGCTCATCCAATTCAATCTAAATCGAAAACCGATTAAAACCGCATTAATTCGGATTTGATTGGATTCTATTTTTTACAAACCGCTGGATCGGATCGGATTTCAGATCTACTTTTCATAACCGATCCAATCCAATCCAAACCGCACAATGTGCTATAATATTATTATTTTATTATTATATTTACAATTATACTTATAACATGTTCAATTTTTTATACATTTTTATGTTATTCATGTATTATTTTTATTTAATAAATATTTTATGTTCAAAATGATATTTGTTTATTTATTTTAACTAACCTATAATTTTATTTCTATCGTTATGTTATCGTTGGCTTTTTAAGAGATTGTTGAGACTTGTTATGTCATTGTTGATTATTTAAAATTTAATGTTCAAACTTGTTATATGTATTTATTTTTTTTAATTTATAAAACCACAAATCAAATCTAATCCAAACCGCACCGCAAATAAAATTAGTGTTCGGATCGGATGAGTTTTTCACTCAAAACCGATCCAAACCGCACCGTGAACACCCCTATATATATATATATATATATATATATATATATATATATATATATATATATATATAAGCGGATCAAGGAGGGAAAGGGGAAAAAGGTGTAATAGAAAATGCAGAAATTAAGATGCAGATACAGAGACAAGGGAGTAAATATGAAGTTAGATACGGCGGTAGTCCGCACGCATATGCAAGTTAGTATGAAGTTAGATGTGGCGGTAGTACGCACACATGTGCAGATGCAATAAGCTTAAATTAAAAAACAAAAAATTGAAAGGACTGAAAAATCTTTATTGAATTGGATTTGATTAAAAAGAAGAAGGGGAAAGAATAAGAGTTGGAGAGCTTACAAGGGAATTCTCAGAGCTTCTCTCTCTAACCTCTCTCTATGATTGTGTAAAATGAAGAGTGCCTCCCAATGAGAATGAGGTCTCCTTTTATAAGCAAAGATTTTATTGTTTCTACAGTACAAGTAAACATTACCTAAACTATAGCCACAGTACCGGTGATTATTACAATTTTTTAATCATTAGCTAGACAAACTTCGTAACAGTCTTCATCAATTTGATTATCTTCACTTTCTTCTTTAGATGAGGACTCTTCATCTTCTTGAAGCAAGTGAAGGATCTGTTGATGCTTTTCTTTGATTGATTGCTCGATTGTGAGGCTGCATGGGCTGCTTGAATTTGTGCCTTTTGATTGAGAAACAAGGCTGTTTCTGGATCTAAGATCTTCTGATTCTTGGGATTGATTTTGAACCATTCTCTGACCTTTTTTGGATAGGCCATTGAAGAATCAAATTGAGACCACCATTTGACATAAGCATGCCTTTGTAGGATTGGAAATGCTTTAGGATGGTCTAATTTTGTATATTGGTATCGCCACGAGAAAACCCATGACAATAAGAAAATTGAGAAAAATTTTAACATTACAGAAATGCATGTTTCCTGAATGTCAAATTTTGATTGGAATAGTTTATACCCTTCATCGGTAGGTGAGGGTAGGATTTCTGAAACTGGTCTAAAGGAGTCCCACCATTAGTAGAACCAATTTGGAAAAACATAGTTTGAATTTCTTTTAAAATAAATTAACCATAAATGTCTGTACTGAGTATTTTGAAACTAAAATACTTTAGTCCAGGCTTCTATTGAGTCCCAATAATTAAAATCTATTGGGTCATAATTTTGAGAAAACTTTTTATTTTTGTTTAGATTATTTCCAAATTATTTTGGGGTCATGACTTTGAGGATTTGGATTGTAGAATGAGTTATGAGTTTAGGATTGATTTTGTCCTTATAGTGTTTAATAGATACTGATTCAGTATCTATTAAAATGAACTCATAAAATTGGCGAATTTTATTGGGTGAGATTGGTTTGAAATGGAATCCGGTAGGAAAATTTTTTGGATAATTTTGTTTGGCGATTCGTCCCAAAATTTAGGCTCCATTTGGATAATATTTAAAATTTTGTTTGTGGGGATATAATTGGTTTGGGCTTTTTGTGTTTTTGTTATGATTAAGAATATTTGTGGTGTTAGGGCTATGATTTTTTCTTTTGGTTTATGTGCGATTATTTTTTAATTCACTACTTGGTCTTGTAAGGCCAAAAGGGTTTGGATTGGAAAGGCGTAATCTGCCTTAGTTTGTTTGGCCTGATTGGTAGCTAGTTCAATAGATTGTTGGGTTAATTTTTTGGAAGATTGTTGGGTAGAAGACCCAGATTCGTGATCAGATTAAGTTTGCCTGGATGGCTAATCGAACGCCTTTGCCTCTGCCTCTTGAAGAGGCGATAATTGCCTTTTTAGGCATCTTGACCGTGTTTGATTCCCTGCAAATATTCACGTGTGATAAAGTCAGGGAGAGAGTTTGAGTTGCTCTTGATGGGCTCAATTTCAAAATCAAAAACACTTAAGATAGCTTGCAATCTGGCAAAAATTTGTTTTGATGCAAGATTTTTAACATCTTTTTGTAAGACTTCTTTGACCGACTTGCAATCAACTCGGATAAAAAACTTTTGATTGAGTAAATCAGATTGAAATTTTGTGATGCACAAAACTATGGCTAAATTTTTTTTTGATTGTGGAATAGACTTGTTGAGTACTATTCCAATATTTTGATGTAAATGCAATAATACACTCTTTATCATGCAATTTTTGTTTTAAGATACCACCATATCCTGAATCAGATGCATCTGTTTCAAAGATTTTGAATGCATAAGGAACAGGTAGGTAAAGACAGAGAAGATTGCGAACTTTGGTTTTAAGAAATTTGATGATTTCAGAATTTTTGTCAGTCAATGGCAGAGGATTTTTCTTAAGCCTATCATGAAGAGGCTTAATAAGATTACTAAGATTTGGAATAAAATCCGAGACATAATTAAGGCATCCTAGGAACCTCTGGAGCTGAGGTTTGTCAATGATATAATCTGGAAATTTTTCTGCAAACAGAATCGATCGTTCAATTGGGGTTATTGTTCCTTGGAAAATCATATGACCAAGAAAACGGATTTTTGTTTGAAAAAGGACAATTTTTGATTTGGAAAAAGGAAGTTTGTTTTTCTGAATAATGTACATAAAGGTTTTAACATGTTTGAAGTGTTCTTCTAAAGTTTGAGAAAAGATTAAGACATCATCTATATAAACGATTGCAAATTTTGAGTATGGGTTGAAAATATCGTTCATGATTTTTTGAAATTCAGAAGGAGCATTTTTCAGACCAAAGGGCATTATATTTCATTCTTATTGGCCGAATGGAACTATAAATGCAGTTTTATATCTGTCAGATTCTTTGATTTGGATTCGCCAAAACCCAAATTTCATATCAAATTTTGAAAAGATATTTGCTGCATTTAGCCTATTGAGCAAATCCTTTTGTTTGGGATAGGATAACGAATCCATTGTAAAGCTTGATTTAAAGGTTTGTAATTGATGTTGAGCCTGGGAGTTCCTTGTATTATCTCAGCTTGCTTGTTGACATAAAAAGCTGAGCAAGACCAAGGACTTTTACTTGGACGAATTAATCCTTTGTCCAAAAGATCTTTAATTTCCTTTTGACAATGCTGCAAAAGCTGCTCATTCATTTGAATGGGGCGAGCTTTTGTATGAATTCGTGATTCTTTGAAATCTTTTTCATAAGGAAGATCAACAATGTGTTCTTTCCTTTTCCAGAAGGCATGATGCAAATCTGAACAGATAGACTCTTCAATTTGGTTTAAAAGACCTTTGATTTTATCTTGAACCCTTGGTTGAAAAAGTTGGGATTCAAGTGTTTTGAAAGAGATTTCTTCTTTTAAGAAACAAATCTGTTTGGTTTTGGATTCAATTTGGTTTAAAGCTTTCTGTGTTGGTGAGTCTAAAAATTCAAAGAAAGTTTCCTATCCACCCACATAAGAGGTAATTCCAAGAAAATCTGCTAGGTATGGAAACAAAAGTATTATAAAAAGGTGTCCCCAAAACTACATCATTTTTTATATCTTTTGCTATGATGAAATTGGTACGAATCCTAAGATTACCCTTTTCAACAAAAGCATCGGTTAATTTGAAATTGATTTTTAGTCTTTTACCCGTTATCGAGCTAAGACGTTCAGTAGATTTTTCAAAATACTTTGTGGGGATAAGTCCTTCTTTAATACAATTTAAATCAACACTTGTGTCAAAGAGTGCGATGGTTTCGAGGACAAAATCTTTAACGACAATACAGATATTAACACGACATTTCATAAAAGAGAATATATTTATTAATCTCAAGATTTCTTTTCCATTATTGTCGTCAAAATTTTCATTTTCTTGATTTTCAGAAAACTCAGGTTGGTTTTTAAGGGAGTCAAGTTCTCCATCATCAGACTCTTCACGTTGCATTAATTGCGAGAGAATGAGCTGATGATTGTCTTGATTTCTTTTGATTTCATGGATTTCTTTCTTAAGGTTGTTAACCTCAGTCTAGAGATCCTAAATGGTTATAGGACGAATAACTTGTTTTTTTAGTTTTTTGAAAATGGGTTTGACATCATATTTATTATTAAGGACAAGATTTTTGGGCTTCTTTCTCTTTTGTAAAGATTTTCTTAATTTTAAAAGAAAGTCTTTCTTTTGTTCAGGATCACTAATAGCCTCTATAGCATCAAATAAAAGATCTTGATCTTTGGATAAAACATTAATTTTCTTAACATCAGAATCTGAGGATGATTCAATATCACAAGCTGGATATTATTGATATCATCCGATGATTCCAGTCTAGAATCATCATCCGAACTTTCAATTAAAAGATTGTTAATCTGTTCCTCAATCTGAGGATCAAGGTTCAGATTATTAATCTTTCCTTTCAACCTGCAACTATTTGCTAACATGTATGGGTTTTTTACATGTATAGCAAATAATGAGATTTTTCTGGGGATACTTTTGGAAATTCTTTTGGAAATTCTTTTGGAAACCTTTTTCATTTTTTGGGTCTTTGAAAATTTTTTCTAGATCTTCTGAAATTCTTTTCAGGATTGGATTTAAAAACTTTTCGATTGGATGGTCTTTTAGATTTTCTTGGATGACAGGCAGGAAGACCAAATTGTTCACAGAAAGTTTTCAGATCAATACAATTTTGTGTTTTCTCACGAGCAAGTATTTTATCATCCTGACAGATCTTTAGAGCAACCTTTTGGATAAAAGAGATAATTTGACCATAACTTAACGCGTCATAGGAAATTATCCCATCTGGGGTTAAGCTGCGAATTTGTCCCTTACTTTATCTCTCAGGGATTTGGAAAGTCCGGCTAGGAATTTTTTCTTTTAGAATGGTTGTTGACTATCTTCTCTGGTATAGACCCTAGTAAAGAAGGTGTCCTTGTACCATCTAAAGTCAGACAAAGTTTTGCATCTGAGATTGGAGAGTAATTCAGCAGAACGATCCTTCCAAAGAGAAGGGTCACCTTTGAAATGTCTTGCTATAGTAAAGATTAAGGTGTTAACAGCATCAGGGATAGGTTCCCCGTCATCTCCAATGATGGGTTTATTTTGATCATTAACCTTTATAGCAGAAAAGATTGATTGCTTTTGTCATCAGAAAGATAGTTATCCCACCAACCTTTGAGTTGACCAAAAAACCTAGAAACAATAACGTTGGCTATTGCTTTCTCAGAGATTTCATGAGCAGCTTGATAGGTTATGCCTACCATGGTCATATGCTGAAACATGCTCATGATGTTGTATTCGGTTTTGCCATCTATGTTCCATTCATAAACATTGTTGGCATTGAAACTAACAAAACCTAGTTTTTTTTTTCTTCGAGAGCTAGATCAGGGACAAAAACGTGATTATAACCATACGCAGAGGGTTTGGTTAAACCCTTCTACTTAGTCATAGAATTGGTCATGATTGGGCTAACTTTGAGGGATGATTTGTCAGAATCATCACTTTGGTCCGAAGAAGACTCATTAGAGTCTTGGTTAAGGGCATTAATGGCCTTGGAGGAGCGAGTTTGTATCTGAGATGTAGATTCACCAGAGTTCGTGGGAGTTTCACGGACAGTAGTAAGACGATTTAAAAGTTGATTAATCTTTTAAATGACTTCAGAATGACTAGATTCTTGTTTTAGAATAGAAGTTCTATGACTTTGTTTAGCCTTACTACTCATTTTGAAAGGTTTAAAAAGGAGTTTTTCAATAGTTTTAGAAGTAGAGGCTTTAGAGACATTTTTCAAAGACAAAGGAGATCCTGAAGATGAGAGGTTGTCACCCAAACATTGTAAAAATCTATTGGTGTAATTTGATTGCTCAATGAGGTTTTTAATGTCTTTTGGGGTGACAGCTTCATCTACATTTTTTGTTTTAAATGGAGAGGCCATAAATGGGTTATGTCCTTCCGTATTTGAAATAACAAAAGATCCTTTTGGGAGAAACTCAAATCTGATTAAATTTCATCTTTAACTTTTCAGGTTGAAATAACATTTGCTGAAGACGAAAGATTTTTGTTTTTAAAAGGATAATTGATATTATTTTTGATGGAATAAGCATGAAACCATTCAAAGAAAGGAATATGCATTCTGACCTCATTGAGAAAACTGTAATATTTTTCTTTAAATGATGAAATTTGGGAAGCTGTATATGTACGTAAATACCATTCTCTATGGAGATCATACTCCTTAGAGTAGAGATTTTTACGTAAGGCCTCTTTGTTTATAACAAATTCTGTGCTACTCATGGGCATCATCGTTCATAGAAGAATATGTCAGAGATTGATGAGATTGTAAATCAACATCATCATCAGTTTGATAAAATGGTTGAGAAATATTTGAATTATTTTATACCCCAGAAATATTAATTCCAGAATTTACAGATCTGGAAATTTTACTTGAAAACTGAGATTGTGAAGTCACAAAAAAAGATCTTCTTGTTGAAGCAAAATCATTAGATGTTCCTGCTTCAGATCTAGAAGAAAAAGAGTTTCGTCTGTTAAAGAAAATCTCTACTCTTCCTGATTCATCTTGTTTTATCTCTCGTAAGAGAGGTGCTTGTCTAGGTTGCGTCGGAATGGCCCGATCAATTGACCATGACTGAGGATGCTCAATTTCATCCCACTTTATGAGCCTTGGGACCGTGATGTTGGCCTTTGTCATGTCTGTGACGAACAAAGTAGTTTCACGATCACTGGATTTAAGAAGGACTCTAGAATTACAAGTGTTCATGACCTTGTATTGAATCCTATAGATTAAAGCTGCTGGGATAGATCCTTCCTTCATGTTAAGACCATGAATTTGGATGTTTAGAAAAAGGGAGTCAAGGATGTAGACATCTAACAAACTGATAATTTTGTTTGGGAAATAGTTGAAGTAGACTGGACCGTGTCCTAGGCTTGTTTCTACTCTTCCAATTAAGGAATCTTGGAAATCATTGTGCCTAATATCTCTAAGGCACATAAGAATGGAAGCATTAAGACCTTCTCTGATGAGAGGTTTGACAGCTACCTGGACACACCCTATGTGAAGATATTTGTAGTGACGGGCATGTTCTCTGACAGGTTGCTTAGTTAAAAGATAGAATTCTTTGCCAGATTCTGGTCATAGAGGAATATTATTTTTAGTGGTTTTGATAACGTAATCCAATTTTCTCTTATTGTCATCAGGGACATATAACTCATCTTGAGGGAGTTTGAATATTTTTCAATTGTCTATGGCTTGATTGATATCTTCGAAGCAAAGTTCTTCTTCGAAGATATTGTGTTTGGGAGAAAGTTCGTCAGGCCGAGTTACTTTCTCAGTAAGAGGATTGGAAGAAGAATGAGATAAAGAGGTGGAAGAAGAAGACGGAGAAGATCCCCTAATGGAGAGACGTCTAGAGAATGATCGGAAGAGATTAGACATATTAGAAAAAATCTGATATCATTGCCCTCCTTTGGTTCAAAAAAAACATTTATATTATCACTAAACTATAACTCAAATTTTTGAATCTGGAGATTATAACTCTTTTTTTATCTTTAAATCCATAGCCACCAAGAATTCTTACGTTTAGATCTTATCACTTTCAAGAAAATCGACAAATTAGTCTTACTGCCCACAACAAGGGTCTTATTGCTACAGTCTCTTTAAGTGATAAGATTAAACAGCCTGTACTTCCAGATTTAAAGCATAGTTTTGTTTCATATGTACAGAAAATAAGAACATGAACAGTAAACTTAAACATAATTTTCAGATCCATGAACCTCAGAGATAGTTTAATGATAATAATAATATTCCTACTTCCCCGTCAGACAATAATAATAGTGATGTTTTACAATTATTTATCATTTAGAGGATTCATAATTCAGACATAGTTCTTCTTCTGTGTTTTATTTTTCATACCGAATGACTACTAGCTACGATTCTATCAATAGTATTGCGTATAGTAGATTATGTGATGAAAAAATTTGGAAAATAAAGGCAAAAATTATAAGGTTATAGAAAGTCCCATCTAAATTTGACAAGAGCAAGATGACTTACATAGAAATAGTTCTAATGGATGATAAGATTAGTTGATTATTATTCATGATTCTTTCAAGTGATACTAAGTCCAGTTTATAAATATTTTTAATAGCGTTATAAGTGCTAACAACTTTTATATTTAATTTGTTTTATACTGTGATAAAATTCATTGTTCAATCAAAAGTTATTTGGCAAAGATGTTTGAGAATGAACTGATCAAAGGGAGGGTCTATGTCTTCTCAAATTTTGTGATTGAGGAATCAAGTGGAATTTATCTTCCAATTGTACACGTGTATAGAATAACTTTTAAAAAGGAGTCATGTATAGTAAATACGGTTGATGATCGTAAAATTTTTAACAATTATTTCAATTTTCTTGCTCATGTTGATATATTGAAACAAACAAATGAACATTCTAACTTATTTAGTACGTAGTTAATTTGTATTAATCTACACAAAATTATTTTTTAATTTTAATTTTTGCCAAGAAATTATATAATAGCGTCATTTTATCGATAACATAAATTTTAACCTTTGATTTATGTAGATATTTAAAATTGTATTTTAACTTTTTTAAAGGTATATCCTTTTATTAATATATTGTTAGTTTTATCATTTAATATAAAATAAATTGATAAAATCTCTTTAATTTATAAGTAATTTATTATATTATTCATTTATTTGTCCTTAATTTGATATTTTTAATTCAGTTTTTTTTCAATTAGATATTATTGGACTCTTGACCGAAAAATGAGAGCTTATATCATGGTCAAAAACAGGGAGAAGTGACCATTACATTGTGGTTGATATTCATGATTTGCATTAGGTGAAATTTTAATATTTCACAACGAGATTTTGTTTTATAACAATTTTCTATTCATATGTAGAATCTTTTATCTTTTTTACGATATATTACTACTTATTTCTCTTAATTCCTGCTTTTATTTAAAAATGAAAAAAAAAATAAGGTGCACACTATAGGATCAATTTGCAACCCAATTATTCAATTATCTACGTGATCACTAAGCAACCGAATACATACTTATTCTCCAATTTGTAAAACTTAACAAATGCATTGGTAAGCATATTAGTTTAACCTTTTATTTAATATATTTGTTTATGTTATATCTGTAATCATATTATATCTATTTTTACGTATATATCTTTTTAAAAAATACTCTTAGTATTAACACATGGTGTATTAGATAAATATTTTAAAATTAACTGTATCATATGATAAAAATAAAAATTAAAATAAATAGATATTACAAACACAAATACAGGCACAACCCATTTAATCTAACTCCAAACACAATCACAATAAAGAACTCTCTAATCCACCCATTTAACTACTTTACCTACTTTTATAAATCTACCTAGCAATTCTCCTTTTCTCTTGACCAGTATCATGAAACTCATTATAATTGGGGTCTAACTGCTACCTGTTACAACCAAACCCACAAATAACTCTAAATCCAAATAAATGAACAAACCTAGCGGCCACTCAATGACATAAAGAACAAACATGTGCGCGCCGTCACATGTTTGCCATCGCCGCCCACCCATCGCGCCGTCACGTGCTCGCTATTAGAGTAGATTAATAAAAGCGATTAATAACTACATTAGAGTTGATTCACTGAACACCAGATTAAGAAAAAACGAACAACACATATGATATGTTACTTTTTTATTAAATTCAAATTAATTTAACAAAATAATTTAAAATTATAATTTTAATTTTATCACATGCATGACAGAAGTTATTACACTTATTAGCATAATAAGTGGTTACCTTTGCTTTACAAAAGAAACAAAGTACTTATTATGCCTAATTGAACTTGGCCAAAAATCTATGTTCAAGAAATATTAAAAACTAAATTTAAAATTTACTCGGCGCACAAATACTCTCGTGTTAAAAGATAAAGTAATTTTAAATTATTTAATATAATATTTTTTAATAAAATTATGGGATAAGGATTGTTTTGGTCCCTACATTGAGGGTTAGAATCGAAACCGTCCTTAATATAATTTTTATTTAAAATCGTCCTTAACATTTTATTTCGTATTAAAATCATCCATTTTAATAAAATTTTTTATTTTATTACTAAATTACTCCTATTAATAAAAAATTATAAAATAAAAAAATGACGCGAGGAGCAGAAGAGAAGGGAAAAAGGGAAAGGACACGATGGAGGGGGAAGGAAAAGGGGAAAGGGAGAGGGAGAAGGGGAAGGGGGATGGCGCTGGCAAAGCGTGGAGCCGCCGTCGCTGTTGCCGTCGCGAGCTAGAGAGAGAGCTTCTGCTTCTGCACCGCCGCTCCTCCCAGCCGTGTTCTCGCCGCTGCTCTTCCCCATTTCTGCTTCGACCTCTGCTTCTGCTTCTGCTTCTGCTACTTGCTTCGCCTTCTGCTTCTTGCTTCGCTTCTTGCTTCGGCTTCTGCTCCTTGCTTCGGCTTCTGCTCCTTGCTTCGGCCTCTGCTTTCTACTTCTGCTTGCGTTTTTGCTTGAGTTTCAGCTTCTACTTCTTTTGCTTCTGTAACTGCTTCTGCTTCTACTTTTAATTCTGATTTTGATTTTTTATTTTCTGATTTTATTATTATTGTGTGTTGATTTGGTTGTTGAATTCATTAAATTTGTGTTGATTTGTTGAATTTCTGATTCTTTGATTTGTTGAATTTGTGTTGATTTTATTGATGTTGTTATTCTTGGTGGTGGAGGTAAATGTGTTGGTGGTGGTGGAGGGTATTTTTGTCCGAAAAAAGTTAAAAGAACGATTTTAATACGATATAAAACGTTAAGGACGATTCTAAATAAAAAATTACATTGAGAACGATTTCGATTCTGACTCTCAATGTTAGGAACTAAAACAATACTTATCTCTAAAATTATTTAGTTTAATTTAAAAATATATTAATAAATATTATATTATATACAAATACTCTATCCATGTGATTAAATTTAATATTTTATTATTATAAAATAATTTTATATGTGCATTTAATTATATAATATTACATTTTTTTATTAACTATAAAAATAATAGTCATTCAAAACAACAGATATAATTAAATAACAATACAAAATATTTTACACTACATTAAAATTTAACTCATTTTTATATCATAAATTTTATCTTACTCTATAACCCACATGAATAAAACTTAAAACGAAATAGATGGCTAACATAACACAATACATAACCTTCTCAAGAATAAAATTTTTACTCTGCTATAACTAATTTGAGAAACAAAAAAGCAGTATAGAAGTATCGTTTTCCACATTAGAACATCAAATCCTCAATTCAAATAATGAACTAAGAAGTTATATTCAAACAATTTTTTCTTGAAAATTATTATCTCCTTTTGATTTAATCCTTTGTTGATCATTTCATCCATGAAATAAATAGCATTATCAATCCTTTTGATTTGGCACCGCCCATGGATTAATGAAATATATTATAATATATAGGTATTCTTACTCAATATAAAAGACGAGGCTATCAGCATCTAGAACATCATGTCTATTATATATTGTGCTTGAACTTATCTAAATATATATATATTTGGTTTTGGTTGAACTACATGCATTTTAAACTTTTGACCAATTTCCAGAAGCTAAAGATTTCGTGATACATTCGGACACAACGTGAAATAAAAAAAATATTTGCAACAAATCGTTTTCAGCGACAGTAATATTAATACTATATGAAGGTTTATGGCTAATCCTCAATTATATATAAATTGATTCTGACATTTGTAAACTTTATGCACCACAACATTATTAGTAGTTTGGATCGAATTACTTTTTGTAGCAATTGAATAGTCAAGCTTAACTCTTTAATTCTCTGGATAAATAACTATTGCAAATTTTTTTTATAGCTATTTATTGATTTCCTTGTTCATCACTTTGAATTTGGTAGTTTGATGTCTGGTTGACCAAACCGATGCAACTTTTGATTTTGGGATTTTGATCGAATTATACAGTTTAACCATCAAATTTTAACATATAATATACAAATTTAAGAAGATTTATCTGCATAAAATTTGAGGATACTGAAACTTATTAGGGACTTTTTAGTTAAAAATAAATCAAATGTCCTATTATCTTTAGTGAAAAGTATAGAAACTCAAATGAGATTGTTTGAAAGAAGAAGAAGAATAGGGAATAAAGAACCAAAAGTTGAAACATATACAGAGAGAGAGGAAGAATTCTTTTACATTAGAAAAAAATAATCAACTATTATTTTTGAGTCATTCAATTTGTGAGAAAGTCAATTATAAATCTCAACCAACCCATCAAGATAGGAGGTAAGGCTACTATTTATACTAAAGAGGCTCAATAGAATTTTAACAAAAATTTGTTATTCTCATCGATAAACCCTAACTATCTTTATATTGCAGACTCTATTTTCTTACTGCTTAGCAAGACTGATCCTCAATATCCCCCTCAAGTTCAAGGTGTGCTTTGGCACAACTCTGAGCTTGTTCTTGAGCCGTTCGAAACTAGCAGCAGATAATGACTTTGTCAAAATGTCAGCGACTTGTTCTACTCATGGTATGTGAACCACTTGGAAAGCCTTATTATTCACCTTCTCTCTAACAACTTGAATGTCAAGTTGAAAGTGCTTAGTCTTCTCATGTAGTACAGGATTTGCTGTGAGCATAACGGTGCTCATGTTGTCACAAAAAATCATTGGAATAGTTGCCAAAGGAATCTTCAACTCATCAAGTAGATTTCTAACCCAAGTCACCTCCGCTTCACACGATGCTAAGCTTCGAAATTCTGGCTCAGTAGATGACCTGCTTATAGTTGGTTGCTTCCTACAAGACCAATTAACCAGATTAGTTCCCAAGTAAATGCAATAACCTGAAATAGATCTTCTGTCTTCTAAATCTGTTGCCCAATCAACCTGTAATCCTTGCACTTATGTAGAAGTAAACCATGGTCTTTTGTCCCTTGTAGGTACCTGAGTATCCTCTTCACAGCCTTCCAGTAAGCCAAAAGAGGAATGTGCATACACTGAGAGACCTTTTGAACAGCAAAGCTTAGGTCTGGTCGGGTTATAGTAACATATTGTAGAGTTCCTACAACTGACCTGAAGAGTTTGGGATCCTCAAAATGTTCTGATCCAATAGACAATAATTGTAAGGATGAGATCATAGGAGTTGGCATAGGAAAAGCCTCACTCATCCCTAGCTTAGATAAGAGATCTTTAATGTACTTGGTTTGTGAAAGGTGCAGCTGCCCAGTTTTACTTCGCTGAACCTCAATACCAAGGAAATATGATAATTTACCAAGGTCTTTTAAAGTAAAGATTTTGTTCAAGTTCTGAATCATATAATTTTTTTCAATGGAATCATTACCCGTTATTATAATATCATCAACATAACAAAGAATTACATAACATAATGAGAACCATGCTTAATGAACAACAATGTATCTAATTTTGTGCTATAAAAATCAAACAGATTTAGAATTTTGCTAAGTTTTAAGAACCACTCACGAGGGGCTTGTTTCAGACCATACAAGGACTTGTTTAACTTGCATACAATGTTGTCTGAATCATGAGAAAACCCAACTGGCTGATGCATGTAAATAGTTTTTTTTAGATCACCATTAAGAAAGCATTATTAAAATCAAATTGTCTAATAATCTAGTCTTTTGATAAAGCAATACTCAACACTAATCGAATTGTAATTGGTTTAATAACAGGGCTGAAAACTTGTTCAAAATCAAAGCCTTCAGATTGGTGGAAGCCTTGTGCCACCAATCTAGCTTTGTACTTTTGAATGGAACCATCAGGGAGTCTTTTGATGGTGTAGATCCATTTGCAGCCGATGATCTTAGCATTATCAGGTTTGGAGACAAGAGTCCATGTTTGATTTTTAATCAACGCATTATATTCTTCTTGCATAGCATTCTTCCAATGTGAAATGGCTAATGCAGCAGAGGAATTCTTAGGTGGCTGTTCTACAGAGGCATCAGAAAGTGTCCTAGTGATATAGGCTTTCGGTTTAGAATTTTCAGTTTTAGACCTTGTAAGTATGGGATGACGATTAGCAGTTAGGGGTGGAGAGGTATTAGCATGAGGGGATTTATGAAGTTGATTTAGAATGCCATTAGGATCAATGGGGGGAGGCTTATCTGTGGTCCTGAGACAGAAGTGGTATTTAGTATATTAGATTGAAGAGTACTAGAATTAGCAAGATCAGTATTAGAGACAACACTAGAGAAAGAATTGTTGGACAAAGAATTGTTGGTATGAGGTTGATTACTGCTGCTAACATGTATTATATTGGACTTGTTAAGGTTAAAATCAGTAGAGGAAGAAGTAGCATTGGTATTGTGAATATAATAGTGACTGAAAATAGTGGAGGGTATAACAGGACCTATACTAGCTATAGAAGTATCCGATGTAATAGAAGAATGAAATGAATGCGTAAAAAATAAGTCTTTATAAAGGAAGGATGATTCATCAAATTGAACGTGTCTTGTGATGTAAATTTTGCCACAAGGAGAAAGGCACTTATAGCCTTTTGAATTTGGAGCATATCCAATGAAAATACATCTATAAGATTGAAAATCAAGTTTTGTTTTGCTATAAGGTCTAAGAAGAGGGTAGCAAGTATTACCAAAGACTCTAAATTGATCATAGTCAGGTGTAGATTTGAATAGTGTTTCATATGGAGATTTCTTATCCAAAACCGGGGTGGGAATGCGATTAATGATATGTGTGGCTGTTAGCACAGCTTCATCCCAATATGTTAATGGCATAGAGGCTGTAGATAACATAGAAATACTCATCTCAATGAGATGCCTGTGTTTTCTTTCAGCTCTGCCATTTTATTCAGGGGTGTATGGACAACTAAATCTTTGAATAATACCCTGTTCAGCCAGGAATTGAGTGAACTGGATAGAGGTGTACTCACCTCCATTATCAGACTGAAGAACCTTGATTTTATGTCCTGTGAGATTCTCTATTTGTTGTTTAAAGAGTTTAAAAGCCTGAAATACTTGAGATTTAGTGACAAGAAAAAACAAATATGTATATCTAGAGAAAGCATCAATAAACGTCGCATAGTATCTAAAGCCCAAGTGAGAAATCACGGGTGCTGGACCCCAAACATCAGAATAAACAATTTGTAAAGGTGTAGTATAAACAGTAAGGGATGAAGTAAATGGGAATTTATGCATCTTGGCATTCATGCAATTCTCACACACTTTTGAATTCAACTTTTCTTTATTATGAACTAAGTCAGGATTACAATTTGAAAAAGCAGAAATTACAATTTTCATGGCCGTATGGCCCATTCTTTTATGCCACAAGTCTAAAGAAATCATAGAAGCAGTAAAGACACATGGTTTTTGTAAAATAGAAGATGTGTTAGGGGTAGCAACATTATAGAATTTGTAGATTCCTCCTTTTCTATACCCTTGTAACAGCACCTTATCAGTCCACTGGCATTTAACAAAACACACATGAGCATAAAATTAAAAATACACATTATTATCTTCAGCAAATTTAGAAACGCTAATTAAATTTTTAGTGATTTCATGTGAGTATATTAATGTCTGTAATTGAAAAAATCTATTTGAGTCATAAGCATATAAATAAGAACTTCCAACTTTAGATATATGTAAACCTGCACTATTACCAATTTGTATTTTGTCAGGACCAGTGCAATCTGAAAAGGAAATGAAATTTGATGAGTCTTGTGTAATGTGAGGATCAGTCTTGTTAAGCAGTAAGAAAATAGAGTCTGCAATATAAAGAGAGTTAGGGTTTACTGTTGAGAATAACAAATTCTTGTTAAAATTCTATTGAGCCTATTCAGTATAAATAGTAGCCTTACCTCCTATCTTGATGGGGTTGGTTAAGATTTGTAATTGACTTTCTCACAAATTGAGTGCACTCAAAAATAATAGTTGATTAGTTTTTTTTCTTTTTGGTGCAGAAGAGTTCTTCCTCTCTGTATACGTTTTAACTTCTGGTTCTTTATTCCCTGTTCTTCTTCTTCTCTCAAACAATCTCATTTGAGTTTCTATATGGTATCAAGAGCTTCTGGATTCTTCAATCATGACAGATGCATCTGTTAACTCTAATCCTGGGAATTCAAATTCCTCCAATTCTGCAAATTCAAACCCTAACAACAATGTTCTTGCAAACAATTTTTCTTTCCCATCACATCTTCTAAATACGAGACCTTTCAACCCCATTAGTGACAAGCTTGGAGAAAAGAATCACAAGACTTGGGAACAGCAGGCATTAGGAAGACTGATCCTCAATAAAAAGTTCTACATCAAAGTAAAATATTTAACCAAGTCTAACCAAATTATTATAACAACTTTTTAAATTATGCGCCCCTTTCTTCTTCTATGTTTCCTTCTCCTTCCCCGTTTTCTTTGTCTTCTTCTTTCAAATTTGTGCACGTAGGTTTTTCTTCTTTCCTTCTTCTTCTCCTCCTCTTTCTTCTTCTTAGTATTCCAAATTTGCACTCGCAGATGTTGCATCTTCTTCTTTTTCTTTTTCTTTTTCGCTATCGTCATCACCAATAACACTAACATTTTTCAAACATCTTTATCAGTTCTGATTTTCTCTGCTGCCATCATTAAATAATTTCGGAGTTTATTTCTTAATTTATTTCGGTTTATTTGTGTGTTAATTGAGGCAAGTTGTGATCCGAACTGGTGTTGGAGATCTAATGCTTCAAAGACTTACTGAACAAGGGATGGTTATGAATGGCTCTTTGAAAGAAAGGTTGCATGGGATACAAATGAGAATTGGTTGTGGCTTTGGCGTTTAGGAATACCTAAGAAGGTCAAGGGGTTGATTTGGCTCATCTTGCATGGGGTCATTCCCATTGCTAGCTTTCGTTACCGAAGACGCTTAACAGCGGATCTTTGCCCAGATGTAATGAAGCACCAGAATCTGTAGAACATTGCCTCTGACTTTATAATAAAGTGAGTCCGATTTGGGAGAGCTTGAAGGTGGGAATGCAAACTTGGGATGTCGCCTTGGATTTTTAAAGTTGAGATACTTATCAATAGCATCAGGTGAACTCCAATTAACACACAAATGGACCAAAATTGATTCACAAATGAATTAAAATAAACTAAAAATAAACTGAAATTATTTAATGATGGCACTAAAAAAAATAGAACTAATAAAGATGTTAACAAAATATTAGTGTTGTTGGTGATGATGATAACAAAAGAGAAAAAGAAGGAAGAGGAGGAGGAGGAGAAGGAAGTTGCATTATTAAAACGTGCGTGTAATATACACTTGGTGTGATAAAGATAGTTTTTGTTGAGTTTGAGTCAATTTGATTAGACTTGGTTGCCAATAACACTTAAATGTATAGCTAAATTGTTATCCTTAACTTAAATAACTAAAATTTTAAAGTCTAAATAAGTTTTACTCTTTGTAAAATGCATATTTATTTTCTTGTAATATTTTTTATGGTTTTGGTTTTTAATGTTTTTAACTTTTAATTTGTTGGCTTCCTATGATTTATTAACCTGATGTAACAAAATGACACATACATAAATTTTTAATGAAGAAAATTAAAAATTAAAAATTATTAATAAGGATCAAAATAAAGTATTTTAAATTTTACAAATGGCTAAAGTAAATTTAAAAAGACAAATATATATTTAAATTATGCTAAGATTAATTATCAAACCAAAATTATCAAATACTATATACTTCAAGAAAACCTACTGCTTAAAAGAAATTTTTTACTTGATTTTAAAATAAAAATACCTTCTTAAAGTTATATCCACACACTTTAAAATTATATAAAAATAATTTTTAATAAATACTTAAAAAAAATTCCCCAATAAAACACATCCAAACGGTATCTTCATAAATATATTTTAGTGGAGTTTTATTAGATAGATAATAATATTTGTAAATAACATGAATAATAAGTTTTAGAATTGACCTAATAAAGTAAAAAAATATTTCATCTTACATTAATGACATTACTTCATAAATCTTAATATTAGGATAATCATCTGTACACCTAGAGAATTGAACATAATCATCTGCGAATTGAACATCCGATAGATTCACTGTTCATATTATTTAATATTCCCATTATCTATCTATATTCTTCCATTTTGGTATGTTTGTATTGCGGTGGCTACGATAGTTATAATATTTTAAAAATATTACTAAAATTAAAATAATATTTTTTAATTATTTAACAATATTTAAAAAATATTAATAAAATATAAGAAATTATAATTATAATTTTAATAATATTTACATAATCACAGTAACTATTGTAATGACAGATATACTAAAATTCAATATATATTCACTACAATAATAGGCATATTAAAATTGATCGTGTATATAATAAATATATAAAAGTCCAATTTTGGAAGCAAAGCAAACGATAAAGTTGTCAACAGCATTCATATGTTCTTCATCTTCTTTCTTCGTTTCTTCCTTGCAAATGTAAGACATATTCAATATTTCACACAAAACCAGGGAAAAAAAAAACATTCCAAAATGAAAATCTCAAAACCTTCATGGTACTCTCATACTCTGACTTTGTTCTTCTTCATCATCATCATTATGATGAGTCATGTTGCAAACTCTCAGTCTCATCAGCTCTATAATGAAGAACATGCAGTTCTTATGAAGATAAAACAGTACCTTCGAAACCCACCATTTTTAAGCCACTGGACACAGCAATCATCAACTTCCAATAACAACCACTGTTCTTGGCCTGAAATAAACTGCACCACCAATGGCAATTCTGTCATTTCACTCACTCTCTCCAATTCCAACATCACACAAGCCATACCAACCTTCATTTGTGAACTCAAGAACCTCACTTTTATTGACTTCAGCTTCAACTTCATCCCTGGTGAGTTCCCAACATCACTATACAATTGTTCAAAGCTTCAATACCTTGATCTTTCAATGAACAATTTTGTTGGCAACATTCCTGATGATATGCACAGTTATTTATCTGAATTGAGGTACCTTAATCTTGGTTCTACCAATTTCACTGGTGATATTCCTTCTAGTATTGGAAGGTTAAAGGAACTGAGAGAGCTTAAGCTTCATTATTGTTTATTCAATGGAACCGTTCCTGCTGAGATTGGAAACTTGTCCAATCTTGAGTACTTGGATTTGTCTTACAACACCATGTTCCCAAGTTGGAAATTGCCATCAAACTTTACCAAATTGACCAAATTGAAACTCTTTCATGTGTATGCTACAAACTTGGTTGGTGAAATTCCAGAGAACATTGGAGAAATGGTGGATTTGGAGAATTTGGATATGTCACAGAATGGTTTAACTGGTGGAGTTCCCAGTGGCTTGTTCCTGCTGAAGAATCTGACCATATTGTACCTTTTCCAGAACAATCTCTCCGGAGAGATACCTAAAGTTGTTGAAGCATTGAATTTGGTTGATCTTGATCTTGCACAGAATAACCTCACAGGGAAAATTCCAGAAGTTCTTGGAAAGCTTAAGAACATTACTTGGTTGAACTTGTCACTTAATAAGTTGTCAGGGGAGATTCCAGAAGCCTTTGGTAGTCTTCCAGCTATGGTGGATTTTCGTATGTTCTCCAACAATTTGTCAGGTACTCTTCCATCCAAATTCGGCCGCTACTCGAGGCTTGAAACCTTTCTGGTTTCATCTAATATTCTTAGTGGAAATTTACCAGAGAATTTATGTTACAATGGCAGGTTACTTAATTTAACTGTGTATGACAATAATCTTAGTGGTGAGTTGCCAAAATCACTAGGAAATTGTAATAGCCTACTTGATCTGAAAATTTACAACAATAAGTTTTCTGGTAACATTCCTAGTGGTCTTTGGACATCTTTGAATTTGTCAAATTTCATGGTGAGCCATAACAATTTCACTGGTGAGCTTCCTGAGATGCTGTCCTCTAGCATTTTGCGGCTCGAGATAAGTTTCAATCAACTTTCTGGTAGAATTCCAGCTACTGTGTCTTCTTGGAGTAATGTGGTAGTGTTTGATGCAAGTAAGAACAACTTGAATGGAAGCATTCCACAAGAGCTAACTTCTCTTCCAAAGTTAACAACCCTATTGCTTGATCAGAACCAGCTCACTGGGCCGCTTCCTTCGGACATAATCCATTGGGAGAATCTAGTGACTCTGAATTTGAGACAGAACAAGCTCTCTGGACAAATACCAGATGCACTCGGCCGGCTGCCGGTGCTTAGCCAGCTTGACCTTTCAGAAAATCAATTCACTGGCCAAGTTCCTTCTCAGCTTCCAAGACTCACCAATCTCAATCTTTCTTCCAATCATTTGACAGGAAAGGTTCCATATGAATTTGAAAATTCTGCATTTGACACCAGCTTTTTGGACAATCCTGGCCTTTGTTCTGATACCCCGGAACTGAACCTTGCATTGTGTAATTCTACTCCACAAAGATCAGGCAAGGGTTCATCTTGGTCTGTTTCTTTGATTACAAGTCTTGTTGTAGCAGCCTTCTTAATGGCTTTGTTGGCAACACTCTTGATTATGAGGCTTTACAGAAAAAGAAAGCAAGAATTTGATAACTCATGGAAGCTAATTTCATTTCAAAGGCTGAATTTCACAGAATCAGACATTCTCTCCTCATTAACTGAGCAGAATATTATTGGCAGTGGTGGATATGGTGCAATTTATCGTTGCCCTGTCGATGATTTCGGCTATGTTGCTGTGAAAAAGATTTGGAATGACAGGAAGTTAGATCAGAAGCTCAAGAGCTCGTTTCGCGCTGAAGTTAATGCGCTGAGCAATATTCGCCATACTAACATTGTGAGGTTGTTGTGCTGCATTTCAAATGAGGAATCTATGCTCCTTGTTTACGAGTATATGGAAAATAGTAGCCTAGATAAGTGGCTGCACAAGAAGTATAATAAGGCCTCCAATTTCTCAAGTTCAGCAGCAGTGCATCATGTTTTTCTTGATTGGCCAAAGAGGTTGCAAATAGCAATAGGAGTTGCACAAGGTTTGAGCTACATGCACCATGATTGCTCACAACCTATTGTTCATAGAGATGTGAAAACAAGCAACATTCTCTTGGATGCTCAATTCAATGCAAAAGTTGCAGATTTTGGTCTGGCTAGGATGTTGCTCAAGCCTGGTCAATTGAACACCATGTCAACTGTGATTGGATCATTTGGCTACATTGCTCCTGGTGAGTGAAATCCCAATATTCTAGTTCAGAACACAAGAGAAATGTGTTGCTTGAAGAGCAAGTAATCATAATCTGCACTTCTAGTTTGTTATAACAAGTACATTGCTTGGTTAAATTCTATGTGCCTTATATTTTTGCACTGGCCTAAGTTTCTTAATGTATATATGTGTTTCTTTATGATTGAAATTGCAGAATATACTCAAACAAGAAGGATCACTGAAAAGATTGATGTGTTTAGCTTTGGTGTTGTTCTGTTGGAGCTGACAACTGGCAAAGAGGCGAATGATGGAGACCAACACTTGTCTCTGGCCGAGTGGGCGTGGCGCCACATTCAGATAGGAAGCAACATAGAAGAGCTTCTAGACAAAGATGTCATGGAACCAAGCTACTTGGATGAAATGTGCACAGTTTTCAAACTTGGGGTGATGTGTACTTCAACATTGGCTTCTACTAGGCCTTCCATGAAGGAGGTGCTGCAAATGTTGCAACTCTGCAGAGATCAATTTGATTATGGAGGAGACAGTAAGTTAGGCCATTATGATGTTGTTCCTCTTCTTAAGGATTCAAAAAGTGAAACAAGGTTGGATGTTGTTGATACTTTATAATAGAATTTTGATGATATACCTATACACACGATTGGATGTTTATGTAAAAATATAATTTAAATTGTTATAAGTATAATTTTAGAAGTGGACTTACAAGTATGTTAGTTTTAGTTACAATTCTAGTTCATACTTCATAAGATAATAGAATGTGAAATTTACCAAATTGTAATTTAGAATTAGCAACAAACTAAGACTCTAAGAGTGACATATTTGGAGGGTTGTTGATGAGGCTTGACTTGGTCTGAGGCCATGGTTTTTGAAAAATGAAAAGTGGATTTTATTGTTTGGTAAGTAAGTTTCAATGGTCAATATTGACTGCCGAAATTAATTATGAAATATAGTTGCAAACTTGGAACATAAAAGAAACAACAAAGCAGATAGATCAAACTTTTGTCCACACTCCACACCAGTTGACCAAGAATAAACAATGAATATGCTGGGACACATTTTTTCCTTCCCCACACTAACTGTCCAAAGTGCCCATCACTTCTTTTTAGCGTGTATCATGAATCATTATCATGCTTGGATTTATTTAATTAAGAGTAGACTGACAAATAAATTTTTAAAAATTTAATTTTAAAAAAATAATTATAGAAATTAATTTAAATAAATTTTTAAGAATTTATTTATTATTTTATTCTTTATTAATTTATGGCTTTTTTTGTTATATAAAGGAAAAAATGAGTTTAGCTGTTGCGCATCTTAATACTGTATATTAAGATTATTTATAAATTTATAAATTTTTATTTTAATAAACCTATAATAAATATATTGAAAATTAAACTTTATATATTTTTATAAAAAAATTTTACTTGACAACTATAACACGTGTCTGTTAAATCCCAAAAAAAAAATGATCAAAATACATTTCTGTACATAGTTTTTCATTCCGGCAATAGTTTGGAACTCTGGATAGATCCATTAATTTTTATTTTTCAAAAATACATCCTTATCTTTTTATTTTTTTATTTTTTTTTGGGACACAGATCCTCTGGAAAATACATACTTATCCTATATATATATTATTTTTCTTTTTGGATATTATACAGTTATTATTTTGACTTGGTCTAGACTCTAGAAATGTGTCAATTTGCCATTGTTCCTTCTCCTTGGATCCAATAGGCTTTTTAAATTTTTTTTGTACATCTAACTGGTTTTTATTTTTTATAATAATTAAGAAAGGGCTTTTCTCAATGACCCAAAACTATGAACAAAAAAAGGAAAAAAGTGGAACACTGGAAACTGTAAAGTGGAAAACAAATGCAGTGCGTGCAAAGCGCAAACAAATCACAATGGCCAGCAATGAAGCAGCAGAAGTAAAAGATGAAGAAGAAGAAAGAGAGGATGCAACAATGGCGAAGTTGGGTTCCTATGGTGGCGAAGTGAGGTTGGTGGTTGATGGAGAGGAATCAGCTGCAGAAGAGATCATGCTTTTATGGGGAATCCAACAACCAACTCTTTCCAAACCCAACTCCTTTGTTTCTCAGTCTTCATTGAAACTCTCCATCGACTCTTGTGGACACTCTCTCTCCATTCTTCAGTCTCCTTCTTCATTGGTACCCCTAATCATCTCTCTCGGTGTTCTTCCCTGTAATTTATTTTATTTGGTGATTCTAACTTGATGACCCTTTTGTATTTTTGGCTCAAATGTGATGACTCATTTGGTATGATGCTCTGTTAGTGATAATTGGCGGTTAAAATTTGAAGCTTGTGATGCTGATAATTTATTGTGGATTGTGATGTTCATTCATTGATAATTTAGTTGTAAGCTATGGTTCTGGCTTCACTCTTCATGCATAATCCCCGTTTCTATGCTATGATTATGATGTGATTTACAGATAGTTTGATTTACTAGCCAATCAATATTGAGATGTTATTATGTTACTGTGTACCAGGTTGGAATATCAGTTTTTAGATTGATCAAGAAATAAGATTAAATAGCATGAGTTTAATTTGTGGATTGCTTCATATTTCATGGTTTGGGATTCAGTGTGTATAAATTTGGAGCCTCGTTAAACAGCTTTTATCTTTTCAAGCTACTAATTTATTTAGTTAGTGAAATTGATGTACCATGAGTTGTTTATTGTTGAATTAAGCTCACAGTTATACCTATTTAAACTTTTGATTTTAAGGGCACCCCTGGAGTAACTGGATCAGTGATGTGGGACAGTGGAGTTGTATTGGGGAAGTTTCTAGAGCATTCTGTTGATTCCGGGATGCTTGTTCTACAGGGCAAGAAGATTGTTGAATTGGGATCTGGTTGTGGCTTGGTCGGGTAATTACGTTCTTACTATCAATTTGTTGGTGCCGAATTGATATAGTTTGTCACTTATTTTCATTTAAATTAGCTTGTAACCTGTTTGACGAAGATTTATGAACTACAAAAGTAGAACTATGATCTCTTGTGTTGACTCTTGTCTAGAAACCAGTGAAGTATCAATTTTTCAGATTGTTCTTACTCAGTTTATAATAATGCACTGTTCTTATTTTGTATTCCTTAGTTGCATTGCAGCTCTTTTGGGTGGTGAGGTCATTCTTACTGATCTTCCCGATAGGCTGAGGCTACTTAGAAAGAACATTGAAACCAACATGAAACAATTTTGTCTACGCGGATCTGTGACAGCAACTGAACTCATATGGGGAGATGATGCTGACCTAGAACTTGTTAAGCCCATGCCTGATTATGGTAATAAAGATTCAACTATTGGCACTAGAAAACTTGTAGGGATGTAGCAGTCAGTTTATGTTGCCGCCCAATCTCCATCGTTTCTCCTTCTTATAGTATCCCTTATTGTTCAACATCTGTTTTCTGTGTCTCATGCGATACTTAAAATTTTTGTTGGTTAAAATACTGTCATCGATCACTACTCACATTTATTTGCAAATATAACTGTTTTGTGGTATTATTATCATGTAATAATTTCTCTACAACTCATGCCTCCATGGTCTTATGAATATAGGCAATTGTTACCAAATTCATAATACAAATATAATTTTGCCTAATGCTAGGGATTTATGGCTTTTGACATGATTAAGAAAGATCCATTTTGGTATATTAGGGCACTGGAGAATATAAAGATAAAGAGTGCCATAAGATGTTTCAAGATTGAGTTAATATACCAATCGATTATCAACTCAATGCTTATTTGATTTCTTCTTTTCAGTGCTTGGATCCGATGTTGTTTACAGTGAGGGAGCCGTCGAGGATCTGCTAGAGACTCTAGGGCAGCTCTGCGGGCCTAATACAACTATCTTCTTGGCTGGCGAACTTCGAAATGGTGAAGGATTTGTTCCTTTTAACTTCATTTTTGGACCCTAATGTTCA
This sequence comes from Arachis hypogaea, assembly GCF_003086295.3. Lineage (NCBI taxonomy): Eukaryota > Viridiplantae > Streptophyta > Magnoliopsida > Fabales > Fabaceae > Arachis > Arachis hypogaea. Next base: position 90,061,891 of record NC_092040.1, read on the forward strand.
CAAGTATTATGAGTTCTGAGATCTTTTTTTCTTTTCTGGTTTCAGATGCCATTCTTGAGTACTTCCTAGAAGCTGCAATGAACAATTTCAGAATTGGTCGGGTCGATCAAAATCTGTGGCATCCTGATTATTGCAGCAACCGAGTTGTTCTTTATGTTCTTGTGAAGAAATGAAAGTTTCAGAATTAATGAAACTATGTTACTTTATAGTTTATACTCTACTAGAGTGTGACCCTCCTATGCTAGAATTCATTGTAAAAGATATTCTCCTTCCATATATTATTTTTTGATATCATGCTCATTTTGAGAAGCCTAACAATTTTGTTTTGACAGATAAAAGTGGACTATCATCTGTGAACCATTTTCAGTGAATTCATTCACAACCACTGTTAAGAAGACACAATATTGTAATGCTTCATGGAACAACTAAAACTCCAATTCTTGCTTGGCTATCATCAAAGGCTACTTAAATTCTAACATGTAACAAAGTAAAGTCCAGTGTTGATCAAAGAACTCCTAAAGCTAGATACATATTTACTTTCTAATTATCTATCAATAGAAATGCAAAATTAAAAGTTAGTCACAAAGAGAACATCTGTCAAAGTAGTTGAATTATGAGTAAATTTTATTCGACTATTTTAGTAAAGATTTTTTGGTACTTTTTTACATATTAAATGTATTAGAAAAAACAAAATTTTCCAACTTCATCATATCTCTTAACTAATGTCACTAGGACATTTATCTATCTATCTGTTTTATTTTATCTATATAAAAATTGATACACAAATTTTACCATAATTAAAAATTGACATCTCATCTATTATTATATTATCACATAAGTTTTTTTTTTTAAATATAATTTTTATAAATTTTTGAATTTAACTTTTTATTTATCTCTTCATTTAATAGCCTCCATTAACATTATCTTCTAATTGATATTAATATAAATTAAATCAATAACCTATATATTATTATTACATTATTTTCTAAGAAAAAATAATGCTATTATTTTTCAATAATTCTGCTTATTAAAATATTTTTTCATATATTTTATATAGGTCCAATAACCTATATATTATTTTTTAATAGATTTTTTAATTTTAAAATAAAATTATAAGTTGAAAAGTTAATTGATATTCAACCATGTTAAGAAGAATTGTGACAAAAATACTTGAATTTATTTTAATTTTTTATAATTTTATTTTCTTTAACTTATATAAATGATTGTAGAATTTTATTCGATGATAAAAAATATTTTTAATGAAGTAAAATTTGTATGAGTCAAACTTTGTTGTTTAAGTGTTAAATTGTTAAAATATTATTTTTGTATTTATTTGTTAATTTTTTTATTTAAATTTAACTCATTTGATAAAATCAAATAGAAAAAAATTGATTTTCTTTTTAATATTTTATAAAAAATTTTACTTAACCAAATATATATATATATATATATATATATATATATTGTCAGAATTAATTTTTATTTACTATATCATTGTATTAAATTATAGAATTTATTATGATATAATTTTTTCTTTTAAAAGTTATATAAATTATTTTAGAACTAATTATAAAACTAAACATTCTTCTATTATCATCTCAGTTATATAAAAGCTTACGTGCAAAAATTTTATAGTATTAAATTGGATCTAAATTAAATCCTAATAATAATAATAAAATAATAATATGTCCAGAGCTTACCAACCTTCTCTTTTGATCTGACCAGAGCTTACTTCTTCTTCTTCTTCTCCTTCTTCTTCATCTTCTTGTTCTTCAATCTGCAACATGTCATCATCATCACCAAACCCTCAAGTGATAACCTGCAAAGGTAAAATTCATCTACCATTCTTTTTTTTCTTTTTTTTTTTCCATATTAACATGAATATAATTAAGTGTTGATATGATAATGTTTGTGTTGGATACTATATTGTGGAACAGCTGCAGTGGCGTGGGGAGCAGGAGAGCCATTGGTGATGGAGGAAGTTCAAGTCAGCCCTCCAAATTCAATGGAGATTCGTATTAAAGTTGTCTCCACCTCTCTCTGTCGCAGCGACCTTGCAGCCTGGGAATCTCATGTATGTAACATTCACTTTTTTCATGAATCTAAGAAAAGCTTCTACATTTGGTTCAACATTAATGCAAGATTCTGGTTTTTGCAGGCTATATTTCCTCGCATATTTGGTCATGAAGCATCAGGGTAATCTATAACTAACTACCCTTTACGGATTGATGCATTGAAGTCAAAAATTGATTCTTGGATTTGGTTATTTTTCTTTGGATATCATAAAAATCTTTCCTTTTTTATGATGGTAGATATCTAACATTATGGATATAACTTTAGGAACTAATAAGTTAGTGCAAAAGGTGTTGCTTGCTAGGTAGATATTGAATTTCTAATAGTTTTGCTTTGCAGGATTGTTGAAAGTGTGGGGGAAGGTGTGACTGAATTCAAGGAGGGGGACCATGTGCTAACAGTCTTCATCGGAGAATGCAAGGCGTGCAGGCCGTGCACGTCCGGGAAAAGCAACATTTGTCAAGTTTTGGGATTGGAGAGAAAAGGTTTGATGCATAGTGATCAGAAGACCCGCTTCTCTGTCAAAGGGAAGCCTGTATATCATTATTGTGCTGTTTCAAGTTTCAGCGAGTATACGGTAGTCCATTCCGGATGTGCAGTGAAAGTTAGCCCACATGTACCTCTTGAGAAAGTGTGCCTTCTGAGCTGTGGAGTTGCTGCAGGTAAATGTTTCAATTGAATCTTTTGTTATAGGAAAGAAAGGGGTAATGGCTAGTATAGATAAAATTTTTCCTATTTCTTAAAAGTTGAGCTAATTGGAACTCATTAATGATCCAACACTTAGAACAAGATTTTTGGTAATGTTGAGGCATTATTCAATCATAAAAAGAGCAAAAGTAATTCCTGAATGATATATGCAAGCAACTTGCATATACTGCGAATATTTAAAGTCAGATGCGAAAGCTAGTAGAGTTGAGAGATTGAAAATGATAGAGTTGCAGGTTTAATAGCATTGAAGAAATTTTTAGCTTAAGTGGCATTGGATGAATTGGTAGGCCATAACAGAAATGTTGAACTTATTTTCCTTCTCTTTGTTCTACTAGTCAGGGCCATAATAACCAATAATGCAATCTCTCAGAGTAGAGTATCATAAATTCATAACTCTTAATTCCATTGATAAATTCTTGGTTTCTGATTGATTATGTCACTCATGGAAGGTCTAGGCGCAGCATGGAATGTTGCTAATGTGACAAAAGGATCAACTGTGGTGATATTTGGTCTCGGAACTGTTGGCCTTTCTGTAAGTGCAGGGAACAACTCTATCTGTCTTAACTTTTCAGTTCTCAATTGATTACTAATTATCATTTCCAAACTACAAGATAATTTATGAATTCTCCTTTAATTAGGTTGCACAAGGTGCAAAACTAAGGGGAGCATCTCGAATAATTGGCGTGGATAACAATCCACAGAAGTGTGAAAAAGGTGCCAAAATCAGTCCTGAAATCGATCTGAATATTGTTTTTTCACCTAGCACAATCCTTGGTTCATTATTTGTTATTGTGGTTGTTGTTGCCGCAGCAAAAGCTTTTGGATTTACAGAAGTTGTTGACCCGAGTTCCTACCAAGAACCTATTGCTCAGGTGGTTGTTTATCTCATCAGAAAATATCCAATTTAACCTTTCAGATATATATATATATATATATATATATATATATATATATATATATATATATGGTCATATATCATATCAAATAGCTGCTGCTAGGTTAAGACTTACATGTCTGTGAAACAAGTTTATTTGTAACAATCGTTTATATGTTGAAAATTTTCAGGTTATTAAGCGCATTACTGATGGCGGAGCAGATTTTTCTTTCGAATGTGTAGGCGACACTGACATGATAACCACTGCATTGCAGTCCTGTTGTGATGTAATACTCATTATAGCCAAAACTCTCCTTGTGAAATTTAAAGGCTTTTATTTAATAGATTTGAATTTCATTCTGCATTCCCCCCCCCCCCCCCCCCCTTTTTTCTCCTAGGGATGGGGTTTGACAGTAACACTTGGTGTGCCAAAGGTGAAGCCTGAGATGTCAGCTCACTATGGACTATTCTTAATGGGAAGAACACTCAAGGGATCTCTATTTGGAGGATGGAAACCTAAATCTGATCTTCCTTTATTAGTAGAGAAGTATGTGAACAAGGTAATAGCAAGAGTACCCTGATTATTTTGTTTGATCATTGCTTTGTCTATGTTTATTTTCATGTGGAACATGCAAGTCTTCACTTCAAGGCCTCACTCTCAACTTTTAAGTTCCAAACTCCAACCTACTTTAAATTTGATATTTCAGCAAGAAATATGTACTAATATGATGTTTAATATGCAGGAAATTCAAATTGATGACTACATAACACACAATTTGCCATTTGATGACATTAACAATGCTTTTGATCTCATGAAGGAAGGAAAGTGTCTGCGTTGTGTTATTCACATGCCAAGATAATTCCTGTGGATTTCTATTAGTATTTTCTTTCAAGGAAAACGGTCCAAAATCCAAATCATTGTAGAATGAACTAATATAACTATATAAGAGCTATTCTCTTTAATTTTTTTTTTCAAATTGAATTGCAATTCTTTAAAAAGTTAATTTCTAGAATACCCTTCGGAATATGAAATATTTTATCTTTCCTCCAAGTAATATAGAAACTTTATCTGGCGGTTATAAAAAGTTACATGTCAATCTTTTAGCATGACATAACTTGGCACTTAGCATTGGCACCAAAAGGATGTAAAATGGCAGCAACTCATTGCACAATAAAAATTAGGGAGACTGAACTATAACTATATGTATTTCAACCAAAAAGTATATATAGGTTGTTTCCTTTAAAAAGAACACTAACGGTATTTTCATAAGTCAGGGTCAGATAAGGAAGCTCAACATAGACCAGCAACATTACATTATTTTCATCCATTGTTGAACTGAACTCAGCTAAAGGTTGTAATAATGTAATCACAAAAAGATGAAACTACAAAAACACCCTTTTTGATATTTATGATAGATAATCAAAGATAGGATCCCCAGCGTAGAGGTGGAAGCACCTTGATTCCATGACCACCAACAGCTCCCCTGGTAGTTCCCAAGGGGCACGGTATGAGTTCATATCATCCCCCATTACTAAAAATCTATGCCAATACACTTAAAGAGGTTGCTTTTGCAAGTGCACTTTCCCCTTGTTGAATCCATTACCTAATCTTCAGTCAAATCTTCCCAACTTCTGAACTGACAGCACAGGATAAGTAATCTTAAACTAATTTTTCACATGACAACGCAGAGTTTGTTGTGAAGTCCAAAGCACACAACCCAGATACAAATATTTACAGTGAGAAAGGACCAAGATTGATACAAAAACACTGGACTATGTGAAAGGTCTATGCCACAGTTTTTCCAAGATCATCGGAACAATACAGTGGTTAATGTGCCCTTCACTGGACAAGTACAGTCTGCAAGCACCTTGAAGATCCAACTGCTGGTTACAACAGCAGACAGGAGACATTCCATTGAAGTCCCCCCAATAGACATCAAGCTTGAGAGATTGGAACTGAGGAAAGAAAGCATTGGTTGAATTTTTATCAGTGGTAATGAAAAATTCCTTTTCAGTTGGCATTATGCTCTGAATATTATCCTATAGTTGCAAAATTTCACGTTGTTCCAAGATTTAGACTTCTCTGAACAATAAATAGCTTTATTATTACCAAACTAATAATGATAAAAATAAATAGCTATATTACAGTTCTTTAAAAAATTAGTTGTGTTTTTAATTATTATTTATTTTTACATTTACAGATAAGCTATTCTTTCTGTGTAATACTCATTTAAGGAAAGTGTAAAACTATGTATAGATAGCGGTAAGCTAAAAATTTAGTTTACAAATTAAAGTGTAGTTATAGTTACTTGAGCTCAAGTATCTCTGTTTTTATTATCTCAATGCTTATGTATTTGTTATAAACATCTTGCAAGCAGATGCCAATTACCGAAGTCTCATCATTCTACATTGAACCAATTGAAATTGAAAAGTACCCTTCACCAGAAATTGGTTTCAAAAGAACAATTTGATAATGGAATGGAATAGATTTAGAAAAAGGATAATTTCATAAGTTTCTTTCCTCTTGCCCATTTAATGTGTCATTGACAAGATAACACTGTTACCTGGTTTTCTATGTGAGAATGAATGCCTCAAAACTTGTCAAGAATTCATGAAACTAGTCACCAGTTAAGGCCCTTGGTCTGTGCTCAATAGTATAAAGTGACATCCCTGTTTGTGAAACTGCTCTGACAAATGCCATATTTGCAGTTAAAGTGGGAGCATGCCAATGATCACCAGTGCCAAAGACAATTTTGTTTTTCAATGCCAGCTTCCTTGTGGTTGGGAGGCTCATCATGCGTTCTGAAGGTGTATCAGGAACAACCCTGTGGTGATCCTCCAGTTTGTTATTGCAAATATTATTTTAAGGATTATCAATTTAAAAAATAAAATAAAAAGATAATCAATAAAGAAACTTTCAAGAGTGAACTTCACAACAAATAAAAGGTTAGGAAAAAAGTCCCTTAAAAGTGCAACTGCATAAGTATGTTCAAACACGCCTAATAATTTCGTAAAACAGATGGTGAATCCATGATTAGAAAACTGATACATACTAAAAACAATAATTTTCCATTGCAATTTTTTTCTTTTCCATATATAGGTAAACTGGGTGAGATGAAGATACTATAGCTCATTAAACTGACCTGAGGCAATTTATTAGCTTCTCAGCTCTGAGTTTCTCATTGGGCCCTCCACACATCAATACCAACTCCTTAAATTCCGTATTAACACTCTCACAAATTATTCCTGTCTTCCCATATAAGATTTTACCAAATTGTACATGGATTGGACTTTCAAGTTCGGACATTACCTGGCAACAAAATTGGGCAATGATTTAGCCAATTCACTTGATGCCAATAAAAGCCAGAATAGTTTCTGAAGCTATATAAAATGCACGTTTTTTAACACCATGAACTATTCCACTGTATAACCTTTCTTTAGAGAACTACCCATTGGAAGAAAAAAATGAATAAAAAGTTAGCCAATACAATGAATTTAATGAAATATATAAAAGCACGGGATGATATATTTAGTTAAGCCAAAGAGGAATTAACAAAGGCCTTACAACATTTCAAGGCAGCAATATTGAAAATAACACAACTGGCAAATAAGGTAATTCAGGGGTACATCTAAACTCCCCCCAAAATATATAGGGATAGGATCTTAAAAGTAGGACACAGTTACCTGGGATTTAGATAATGCAGACAAAATGTCAACATGAAAATAATATCAAGGAACAAGTAACACTCCAATGCTAAAATAAAAATCAAAATATTACTGTAACTTCAAAACTAGACCATTGAAGCCTTCAGAATACAAAATTCTTGGAAGTTAAATGATTCTGTTTCATAACAAAATAAAGGTTGCTCATCACATATTTCATCAAGTTCACATTCTATAAGAAAAACAATAAAGCCATCTTACAAATAAGTGGAGTCAACTGCAAGGATCAAAATGAGCATAGACACAAGCATGCAAAAAGTAAGAACATGAAAATCCCATTGCCCCAATTACTTATATACATATACTGTCAACAATAATTAGATAACAAGAAGCATGTAGCAGAAATCTCAATAACTCACTTGGCCAAGCACAAAGTCATAGTTTCCCTTGAACCGCTGCCTCAGTTCAGATTCTGGAGTGGCCAACAGCTTCTTTGTACCACCATTACTAATCCCCGATACAAAAGCTATTAGAGCTGTTGTATCAAAATTTACTAGATTACCTTCACATGAAAGGTTTTCAGGTTCAGTCGATTCAGAATTTCTGTTGTTAAAGGAGTTTTGTTTCATTCCCATAACAATTGAACAGAATGTATCCCCTAAGTTTGTATCAGCATTCTCTTTTGAAGGTTCTGATCGAATTTCAGCTTCCTGTACTGAAAGTCCTAGTTTTTTGGCATTTTCTTCTAAAAGATGCACCTGAGTTTCAGCTTTTGCTACTGAAAGCTCAAGTTGAGAAGAGTCAGCACTAGAACCATGGCCATTACAACTTGTATTTGAACCAACTTCTTTGTCAACAGCAGGGTCGATTTCAAGGACACATGCATCTTTATATGATCTTGCAATAACATTTATCCAGTCACCTTCCGTTTCTTCCAATGCAACAGAACTGAAAACCGAAAACTGCAAGCCAATTTCAGATGCCGCAAAATTATCCCAAAGTTTCTTGCGAACATGGTTGTCAAGCCCATTGGCAAAGAAAAGAATAACCGAAGAAGGTCTTAAAGATAAGGTCGACCGGGCAGCAGCAAGGACTTGTTCAACGCGTAATTTTAATCCTTTACTTCTATGACATCTGTTCCAAGAAATGTACTTTGGATTTCTATCAGATACTATAATCCAAACTGGCTTCCTATTGAGGGTACACACTATATCAACATGAATGTCTTTCAGAGAGGAACAACAATGCTCATTACTTCTAGCTGAAGGTACGAGTGGGATCGATTTGCAAACTCGAGAAACTCCGGTTATAAAAGGCTGCTGAAGAATATATACAACTGCCTCAAGGTGCCCAACGTTGACACTGTTGTCACATACAAACACTCAGAAAAGTATGAAGCAATCAAGCATACAACAACAGATACTTACTCTCATGAAGACCACTTATACCAAAAAAATAAAAACATGATCCAAACACTTTTTAAGTTTTCAAAACCTCAATAATTCTTCACCCTATGTTCCCACATCCACACAAAGTAAACTGTTATGTACTAAAAAGAAGAAAAAAACAATTTCTTTTCTAATTAATTGTAGTATGAACATAACGTTGAGGATCCATGTGAATATTGACCAGTGAAAATCAAACCATGAATGAATCAAATATTACCTGAGGGGTGTGGAAGAGGGAAAGGGACGAGAGAGGAAAGAGAGCTCGGCACGTGCGGATTTGAGGAGTGTTCGCCTGCATGAATCGGTGATGTTGGTGGAGCCACGTGACAGCTGCTGAATGGCGCCGATGACGGAGCTGCACCTCTGCTTCGCCGCTTCCACTTGCGCAACCCTCCTCTGCTCCTCCATTTTGGTTTTTCGAGCTTCTTCGTCAATGGAGATAATACAGACTACTACAGAACCGCATTGTAAATAAAAGACTCAAATATAATTTAGAGTGTTAACGCATTTTGTACCTCAAAAGAATTTCGAGCCAGACTTTTATTTTTTAACTAAAATTAATTACTCGATTGGTTCTTTATAATTAGGAAAAATTATTGTAAAGGATCGTTAGGAAGATTTAATTATTAAAAAGGACCTTTGATATTGAAATTATTAAGAAGGGCCAAATCTTTTTATAATATTTAAGAAAAAGAACCAAATCTTTTTATAAAGAGACAAATATATTTTTAATTATTTTTTATTTATTTTTTATAATTTTTATATTAACAATTTTTTTCTAAAATTTTAGTAATTTTTATTATTTATTTATGTATTTTTTTACTTTTCTGATTTTTTAGCTTTATTTTTCTTGTTGGGTAAAGATCACAAAATTAAAAAAATAAATAAAAATTATTAAAATTTTAAGAAAAATAAAATTTATCAACATAGATTATAATTTTTAGAGACCCTGCATTTTATATTTTCTTTGGGGTATAGCATTTATGTTAATTTTTTTTAAGAGGTCTCCCCATATTCAATTAAGAGGTCGCAGATTCGAGTCTTCTGTCTTTGGAAAAAAAAAGCATTCATGTTAATTTAGCCATTGAATTATAATAATAAAACATGATATAAATTCAAAGGTAATTTATGTTAATAAATAGAGATTAAAATTATACAGATGTCCTACATAAAATTATTTGATTACACATTTGTTTTAAATATATCTATATAAATCAAATTAGATAAATTTAATTATTAATAAGATAAAATATCTAAATAAATCGAATTAGGTCATTTCAATTTATTAAAACAAGTGAAAAATTATATCTGCACTAAATTCTTTAATAAATCTAATCAATCCAATTTAATTTATTATTATAGAAAATACATGATAAATTGAATCAGTTCATAAACTCAATTTACTATAATACATAACACGAAATAAGTATTATTATGTAAGTATCTGAAGAATAATTATTAATTTAAAATTTTAGATGACCAATTTTAGAAAATAATATTTAGTAAAACTGTTATTAAAATTTTATTTTTTATTATTATTTTAGTAATTTTTATTATTTAAGGGAAAATTATAAAAAATAAATAAAAAATAATTAAAGATATATTTGTCTCTTTATAAAAAGATTTGGTTCTTCTTCTTAAATATTATAAGAAGATTTGGTCCTTTTTAATAATTTTAATATTAAATGTCCTTTTTAATAATTAAATCTTCTTAGCGATCCTTTACAATAATTTTCCCTTATAATTAACTCTGTCAGTCACTTAGGTCTTTTGCTCTGTTAATTTTAACAGAAGATAAAATAGTCCCTGACAACTCTAATAGAGGACAAAATAGTCTCTAACCTCCTCTGGTCAAAAAAGACATTGTTCTCTCCTAATTTCTATCATATCTCGCATAACACTAACAGTCTAATATTGTAACTTCAAGCTAGACAATGCACACTCTGCAACTTCAATGTTTATAAGAAGATAAATCCTCAACTTGTTCTCAACCAATTCACACTCAAGAAACTAATGACTATGTCTTTCAAGTACTTGTCGTCTTCGATAGATCCCTGAATCTAGATAGCAAATCTGATTTGTTAAGACTCGTCGTCGTCGTCGGATCTCCCTCTTCTTTTGTCCTATCATCTCCATCATCACATTGTCCACCACTCCAATCGCTTTCTTCAACTTCTTCGAACCAATGTTCAGTAATCGTTTCAGTTTCTATATGAGCGGCAACGACGACATGCTCGTTGTACTGATAGCTTGGATGCGAGATCGAAACTGTCTGCCAACTTGGACTCTGGAAAAGAAGGAATGAAGCACTCGGGGTCTATTTCAAATGAGAATTTGCATATGATGTGGAACAAAAATCTTCTCATGATGTCCTAATGTCCAACAATTTATATTTCTTGCCAGGAAGTGGAGAAAAACGTGCTCTTGAGGTAGTTTTGGAACTTGGTCTTGAGGATGTGGTGGACGTTGTCGGAATTAAAGGTGATATTGTTATTGAGGACGTGGAAGTGGATGCTTCTGGTGGGTGAAGTGCGGAGGAGGTGGGTGTACCAGTCACAGGAATTTAGGAAGTGTGTGGTCCATGACATGTTGAGGTAGGTGCGATACATGTGGCAGTTACACCATGGCTTGATCTTGGAGCTGAAGAGGAGGAATGAAAAGATGGAAAAGAAGACTGTAAAGGTGAAGAAGGAGAGTATGAATTAGGGAAGAACAGTGTCGTTTTCGAACAAAGGGGTAAGGGATTATTTTGTCCCTTATTAGAGTTGTCATAGATCATTTTGTCCCCTGTTAGAGTTATCAGGAATCATTTTGTCTTCCGTTAGAGTTGACGGAACCAAAGACCTAAGTGACTAACGGAATTAATTGTTAGGGAGCAATTGAGTAATTAATTTTAGTTGGGGACTAAAGTGTCTAGTTCGAAATTATTTGAGGACCAAAATAGTTAAATACTCTATAATTTAATTACGAGAAAATGAAAAATAAATCCTTTGAGTTTCTAATTTGAAAATAAATAAGTTTTTAAAACCCTTTTAACTCTTCAGAAAAAAACTGCCCTGCTGTTAGGGTTATTTTCTTGCTCTGCTAGGGTTTGCAAAAAAAATCCTAATTTTATAAGTTTTGTTCGTAGAGCGCCTAAAAATAACCATGGTAGCTTTGACTGTTAATCAGGATCACATCACGGCAAATTCGTGCATGATAATGAGGAGGATTATATTTTTCACTTTGAGGATGAAGATATTAAGAAAAGAATGGAAAAATGCATAAAGAGCTTGGTGGGCATACTCATGACAGATAATTCAGTGCTAGAACTCTTGAAGCGGCGCTATATGCTATATGGAGACAACCAGAGGGCTTTAAAGTGATGGACCATGGAAGAAATCTATTCCAATTTTTCTTTGAAAAGAAAATTGACCTAGTTCGAATAGAGAAAGGGGCACTTGTGGCTGTTTAAAAATTACATTTTAAACTTACGGAGGTGGTCAATAGAGATTGAGATTAATGGAAAAAGAATTTACTTTGGTTCTCATATAGGTGCAGATGTGGGGACTACTTGAACAATGCAAAACGGCACGTTTAAGGAGAAAGGTGGGAGAGGCGATGGAAAAGGTCATAGATGCTTATGTGTTCACTATGAGGGAGAAAGAAGAAACAATTCTCAAAATTCAAATACTGATGGACATAACTAAGCCTTTGAGAAAGATTTTACTTTTGAGAAAGGTTTTAAAAGTTGCAGGAAAAAATAACAAAGTCATAGAGATTCAGATTAAGTATGAAAGAATCGGGAACTTTTACCACTACTGTGGCTGTGTAGGGCGTGAAATTAGAGCTTGCAGCCAATATTTGGAGGACTCGGTGAAAGAAAGTCAACAGCAGGAATAGTGAAGACCTTGGCTACGAGCTGAACAACTTGGGAGGAGAATTGAAAACCAAAAAGAACATCCACATCCAAATTGAAGAACAAGGCTGGAGAAGGGAGAGCGAGATCGAACAAACCAACACCGGTGTGTATAATCAAAGGTTTTACCAATCTATCCATCCAGGATAATAATTCACAGGTGCGGGAGGAAGAAGATGAAGTATAGAGCAGAAAGAATGGTAATAGTACAGTGAAAAAAAATGGAGATACATTGGAGGATCAACATATTCTGGGAGACAAAGAGAAAGTGGATGAAAATAGAGCTGAACAAATACAAAAACGCTGTTTAGATTATGTATTTTCTATTGGAGTATGGCAAGAATCTGTAGGTAATAAGGGAGGTAGGAAGAAGAATATGAAATATTTAGCAAGGAGAAAATATTCTTTCAAATCAATTTCGAGGGTTAAGCGACAATCTGAAGACGTTGGTGAAAGATTACAAAATAAAAAACCATATTCGAAAAAATAACATTTGTCTGAAAAGTGAGAGGATGCCGCCCATAATTTGGCACCGCAAGAGACATAAAGCGCGACAGTTCCACAGCATCAAAGGGATTTTTAAATTTCATTCCCCTGAAATTTTGTTCTTATGCGAGACAAAGAACAATTCCTCGATTGTGGAGGATGTGCTGTGGAGAGTCGGATATAATTCTATGTTCTTAGTGCACCCAATTGGGTTGGTAGGTGGTTTGGAGGTAAACTACTTAAAACTTTTAATCATACAAATATTTGCTTAATTCCTAAAATTTCAAATGCTAGGAATATGAAGCAGATTAAACCTATAACTTAGTAGTGTGTTTTATAAAATTATATTCAAAATCTTAGTGTATAGGTTGCAGTTTGTTATGAATAGATTTATCAATGATACACAAAATACTTTTGTTAAAGGAAGACTAATTAGTGATGACGTATTAATTGCATATGAACTCATGCATTTTCTAAAGAACAAGAAATATGGGAGTCATGATTTCGCTTTGAAGATCTTTCATATGGTCTATGATGAGAAAGTTAGAATTTTGTAATAAATAGGTGGAATTGATTAAGGAGTGTGTGACGACAGTTTCTTATTTTGTTACTGTGAATGGTCAACCTCATCGTTTTTTTAAACCATGTAGAGGGGTAGTGCGGCAAGGCGACCCTTTCTCTCCCTACCTTTTTCTATTTTGTGTAGAAGGACTTTCCATCTGCTCCACAGAGGAGAACAGGGACAGAAATTTTTTGGATTGAGACTTAATCACCGATGTCCCAAAATCAATCACTTATTTTTTGCAGATGACTCAATACTGTTTAGTAAGGCTACAAAAGAGGATTGTCGGAGACTAATTCAGATTTTACAGAATTATGAGGAGATTAGTGATCAGAAGGTCATCTTGGATAAATCATCAGTGTTCTTTAGCAGAAATACACTAGTGCATACGCGAGATTTCCTAGCTAACATACTCCAAGTTCCTCATATTGGCAATCAAGACAAATATTTAGAACTCCCATCAGTCATCCAAAAGTGTAAAAAGGCAACATTTAATTGCATAAAGGATAAGGTTACACAAAAGTTTTAACACTGAAAAAGGCTTTACTTTTATCAAGTGGCAGGGAGGTGTTAATAAAAGTGTTGCAACTATTGTACCACTTTACACCTTAAACTGTTTCAAGCTACCAGAAATGCTGCTCGAAGAAATTCAGAGAGTAATTCTGCAATTCTAGTAGGGACAAAAGGAAAGCGAAAGGAGGATGCAGTGGATAAGTTGGAGAATTACCTGTGAGCCAAAAGAATAAGGAGAATTGAACTTCAAATATCTTAAAGCCTTCAACCTTGATATATTAGCTAAGCAAGCGTGGAGACTATTGACTAGACCTAATTCCCTAATTTCTAAGATTTATAAAAATAAATACTATAGATTTTCTAGTTTTTTACGGGATAAGACAGAAACCAACCTCTCATGGGGTTGGAAGAGCGTGTTGGAGGATCAAAAAATTCTGGAAAAAGACATTCTCTAGAGAATAGGACGAGGCAGCATGATAAGTATTACACAGGACTCATGAGTCAAAAAATTTACTGCCATAACACCTATAACTAATGCAAATACAGAATACACTCCAAAATAGTTTGCAGAACTAATGCTACCAAATAGACAATGGAATTAAACAAAAAATAAAAGAATATTTCAATGCAGCAAAAGCAGAGGTAATTATTAGCATAGAAATTGTAGAAGGAGAAGACTACATTACCTGGCTAAAGGAGAATAAAGGAAATTATTCAGTCTCATCTGGTTATAAAATTGCATTTCAAGTTTATCATCCTCCAGTGAAATTTTTTTTCTATCTAGTGCAAAAAAAAAACATCCATATAGTCAGGAATATGGAGTCTTAAAAGCCAACCTAAAGTAAAAAATTTCTTATGAAAGTTAATGCATAATGGATTACTAGTCAAATTAAAGCTCCACACTCGAATCCCCCAAGTTAACCCGATGCCCACAGTGTTACTCAGTAGAGGAATCGATTTCACATTGTTTGTGGATCTCTCCAGATTCAGCAGAAGCTTGGAGGCTATTGGGTATTTATCCCCCAGCAATTACTGATGAGTCTTGGCGATGGTAGAAAGAATTGCAAAATCAGAACAAAGGACAAAGACAATTGAAGGAGATAAAGAAACTTATAGCTAACTTAGCATGGCAGATTTGAAAATCCAAAAATGAGCAAATTTTTTAAAGTAAACAGAAGCTGCCGGTAGAAGTTGTTCACGCTGCTCGAAAGCTCATGAAAGAGTGCATGGCCCGTTGCCTCTCTATTTTTCTTTATTGAAGATGACCTTACCAATTTCTTTCATTACTTTAATTACATAGTTGTTTAATTGATTGGTGGAACTTTTTCATGTGGGCCATTATTATGTGTGATGTCCGATTTTGGACCAACCTTATTCCAAAAATAAAAGTAATTATCTTAGAAAAAAATAAATAAGTTTTTCACTAATTAAAATGAAAAACTCCTTGGAACAATTAAATTTTAGTATTTTTTGTTATTATTTAATCAGTATAAATATTAAATTATTTTTAATAAATAAAGTTTATTAATTTATATATATAAATTTTCAAAAATATAGATATAAATTATGTAAATTTATGTATGCAAAATTTTAAAAAATATAGATACAAATTATATATTTCATATATGTAAAACGTATGTAAATAACTAAATATAGGTATAAATTATTGTTGGTCAAGTACAGACTAAAAATAATAATATTTATTTAGTATTGTGCAATTAAAAATATAAAATATCTTTTATCTTTTAAAATATAAATATTTAAATTTCAAATAATTTATTTATTTTTATATATTTTAGACAAAAAAATTAATTATTTCATATTTTAAAAAATAAAAAATATTTTACATTTTTATTTACTCAGGCTAATTTATGTAGAGTTAAAAAAATCATGATCTATTTGTCTTTTTTTTTCTTTAATTATTATATCTCATATTAAATTTAATATATTTTATATAACAAATATGAATCAAATTAGTTAAATCTAATATATTTTATATAATATATTTTCATTGACGTCTTCCTTTGCTCTTGCTGTCAGAAAGAATTCGAGAGCATCATGCACTCTCTATTGAGTTGCGAGAAAAAAAAAAGTTTAATTATTCTGCATGTCTCTATAGTTTTATTAAATTTTTAATTAAATTTTTATATTTTTTAATTAGATCTTTATATATTAATTTTTTTTAATTTAGTCCTAGTTAACGTTAAATATCAAAAAAATGTTAGTAAATTGTGAAATTACTTATATACTTTTAGAGACCCAATTGAAAAAAAAAAGTATAGAGACCTAATTAAAAATTCGATGAAACTATAAATATTCAATTAAATATATTCCTATAATCCATATTCAATGATTCTAGAATATAAAAGATATTTCTATAATCCTTTTTATTTTGTTACTATCATTTTTTTTTTGCTTATTTATATACAAATTATACCAAAAATACCTTCTTTTTTTTTTTTTACTTTCAAATTGCCTTATCTTAAGAACATACAAAAAAAATGAATAAAATGAAACAAAAATAATAGTATAAAATTCAGTTTTCATCATTCAAATATTTATTATGATCATGTAACATTTTACATTTATGTGAATTCATGGAATATAATTTGTATCTTTATCATATCATGGTACACCATAAAAAATCACAAGGCTAAGTAACTTGTGTAATTGAAATTTGAAATCTAAAAACGAAAACTATAGAAAACCTAATTTCAGTGTTATACAAATAATCTAAAAACCAGTTCTTGTGTTACAGCCTCCCAAAACCAGCATAGGGATCAACAATAAAGAGCAGACTTGAGTTCTTCAGGTGTCCCACTAAGATAGTCTTTTCCACCAAAAGCTTCAATCAAAGCATAGTAGCCTGCTTTCAAAACAAAGAAAGTCGGAACATGATTATCTTTGTGAGGTCCATTCATCTCTTCGGAGATTCTCCGGTCACCACCATATACCCCTCCATTGTTGAAAACAATGACTACCATAGGTAACTGTTACTGAACTAAATGTATGGATTGAAAAAAAGATAACACATAAGGCAATACATATTTTGTCAAGTATCGACAAAAGATAAGACATATAAGGCAACAGTCCAGAATCTGGGATTTTAGGTTGGCGCATAGTAATTACACCAGCTTATGTAATCCTCTCTATCACATAACTACTAGCTATGGACAAAGAAACATAAAAGAGTTTATGGAAGATCCTAGTTCAAAACAATAGCAGTAAAAATTTTATGTATAGACTAAAATAAGAACCATTCCATTATATGATGATAAAAATATAACTAAAGATAAGGGCATCAATCCACGTAACACAATGGAAGGGCAATTAAATAGATAAACATAAGCATGGATTCAGCCGTATCTACCTTAACTTCAATGGCACTAAATTCGAATCCAAAATCCCCTTCAACTGCAACAACAAGTCAATGGGGACAAGCCACTGCAGCCGCAATGCAATAACCGAGGCCAACCCCTATGGTTCCCCAAGTCCCTGCATCCAACCTAGTCCTGTGCTCTGTCTGATCCAACACAGCCTTACCTACATCCATGGTATTTGCACCTTTGGACACCATTACTGGAGCCGGCTTTCGATTCCAAGAATTGCATTCTTATGATCCTCGTTGGCGTCAAGAAATTGAATGGCAGAACATCCTTAGCAATCTAAGCCTCCATTTTCACCGCATTATCCTTAGACTTCTTCCATATAGCTTCCACTCAAGGGTGGTTCCTGGCCAAACAAAAAGGACCATCTTTAATCTCTTTATTCATAGTCTCCACAACTGTTTTTGCATTACCAACCAAACCCAAATGGGATTTAGCTCAATTTTTTTCTCACTGATATATATATATATATATATATATATATATATATATATATATATATATATATTGTAAACCTTAAACCATTACATAAAAAAATTCAGAAATCAATCCAAAAAATATAACATTTACTTGCTATAAGTTCATAATCCGACCTTAATGAAATTAACAATGACATTTAGATCAGATTTAGCATCTTTTAGAGTTGGAGAAGATAAACAACAAGTCTCAGAACAATTCAAAAGTCACAAAATATCTTTCTTATTTTGTTGAGACATACAACAGTTTTATCCAAAATTACAATCTTAATCCACATCATTTAATTGTAATAATCCATATAAAATTAGTAATATCAATTTGCATACCGTAGAGGAATTTTAATATCTTCGTCATTTTGAGAGGAATCACCCACAGCAACAGAAGGATCAGGTTGATGAATCATAGTCGTGACAGGGGTAGCATCTACCCCAGAAACAACAATGGCATTACCAGCAGCAACTGGGGTAGCGGCAGCAGGGGCCGCAGCCTTATTCTAGGAATCCTAGATTTTTCTTTGGATCCTTGAGTGTCATTGTTAACACTCAAATTTCGACATTACCACAAAAGAGCAAAAATTAAAAATCCTAAACCCTTAACTCAGTTTTTTCACACTCAAATTTCACCATTTATCCACAAAACGGAATACATGAAGGGGAATTAGACACATTATGGTGAAATTTAAAGTCCTAAATTGAGATAAGACGCAAAATTGAAAAGGCTAATTAGGAGACTTTTTCACCTTGAGGTCGATATTGGAACGTGAAGTGAGAAAGGGTGCGAATTGGGAATCTTTGAGAATCTGCTTCTGATTATCCATTTTCGATTTCGTTCTTCTTTCTTTCTTGAATTCTTCAACTCAATGAATTCAGTTTAAGAGAAATTGAAGAGCTTCCTCCAAAGCTGTGGAGGTAACCAAGACTTCGATAGTGACGTCTGTGTTATGAAGTTGCCACTAATAGCACAGAGCAGTGCAGTACAGACCAAGGACAACGAACGACGACGGATGCTCATGCCGCTAAGGACGATGACAATGCAGATGGACGACGACACCAGTGAACAGAGGAGAAACGCTACTAACTTCAGAGGACAAGCGCTGGCTAGGGTTCTACAAAATGTCAATAGTAGTTTTGAAATTTTGAAAAATTGGAGGTAGGTTCAGTTTTCTTTTTTAACCCAATTATAAGAATATTCGATTTTTTAACAAAATATTTTTGTTATCTCAAACGATTTTGTCACGATAGGAATTAAATTGAAAAAAAAAATTAATGTCAAGAAATCCAATTGAAAAGAAAAAAAGTATAGGAATTTAATTGAAAATTCGGTGAAACTATAAGTACCTGCAGTCTGCAGAGTAATTAAACAAAAAAAAAAAAGAGATACAGCCACAAAGTTATTTACTGTCTATTAAGATGACTAGAATAATACATTGCATAATCTTCTTAAGAAGGAGATTCTTGCTCTGCTGGGTCCAATTTGAAAACAAAAAGCAGCATGAAAGTATCAGTTTCTACACAAACATCAAAACCTCAATTCAAATAAAGAACTAAGAGGTTATATTGATATATTCAAACAATTTTCTGCACAAATTCTTGAAAAGCATTCTCTCCTTTGTGCGTAGAGAGGCAACCTACAAGCAATTCCATGGTTGTAGCATCTGCTGCAAAACCTTTGTCTTTCATAATCTGAAAATATTTTATTGACTTCAGAACAGCATTTCGTTGTAGTAATCCTTGGATGAAGACGTTATATGTGCAGCTATCTGGCAAGCAGCCATGCTCTTCCATATTCTTCAGCAACTCTTCAGCATCAATCAGAAGTCCTTCCCCACATAGACCTTGGATCATTACTGTATAAGTATATACATCAGGTTTCAAGCCTTTTGCTGGCAGACAAGAGAAGAGTACTCGTGCATCATTTAGTTTTCCGGCATGGCAAATCCCACGGAGCACCACATTGTAAGTTTCAATATCAAGATCCAACTTATTCTTCTCCATTTCTCTAAATAATGATATTGCATCAGAAAACAAATGACATTTGAATAGGCCATCCAATATTATGGCACAGCTCGATAGATTAGGATATTGACCAAATTTGTGCATTGTAAAAAACAATTCTTTAGCAGCTAACGGTTTACCCACTTTGCAAAATCCATGGATAAGAGTATTCCAAGTCACAACATTCAGATTTAAACCTTTATTGACCATTTCATCCAAGAGATAAATAGCCTTATCAATGCTTTTGATCTTGCACCACCCATGGATTAATGAAGTATAAGTGCAGACGTCTGGTACGCATCCCTTGTGAACCATCAAATCAAATACTTTCATGGCCTCCTCCATTTGAATTTGGAAACAAAAACCAGCAATCATTGAGTTATAGGTGACAACATCAGGGTCCTTTCCCATTCTAACCATTTGACCAAGTATGGCTCTCGCACTTGAAATCTTTCCCTCTTTACAAAGAGCATCCACTAAAATATTAAAAGTATGCATATCCGGCATAATTCCCTTTTGTTTCCTCTCGCTCAGTAAAGACGCAGCCTCTTTCCATCTGCTGAAAGTACAGAGTCCTTGAATCAAGCAATTGTAAGTGATAGTATCGGGTTGAAGACCTTTTGTTGTCATTTCCGAGAATAGACTCAAAGCCTCGGATACCAGCCCATCCTTGCAAAGACTATCCACAATTGTGGTATAACCTCCAACATCAACACTTGGTTTGCAGTTTCTTGTTTCCGTCTTCCTTAGAATGGCAATGGCAGCAGGGGTGTTGCCCATCTTGCACAATCCATTTATAATTGCTCCAAAGGTGTGGGAGTCGGGTTGATATCCCAAGTTATCCATGTGGTCAAGAAACCAAATAGCATAATCCACATTGCCTTCAATACAAAGACCATTAACAATGGTGCTAAACGTGACCACATTGGGCTCCAAGCCGATTTTGAACATCGTCCCCACCACCGAGAAGGCAAAGGAAGTATGATTCAAACGGCACAGACAATTGACAACAATATTGAGTGTATGGGTATCAGATTTGAGACCTAAGGAGAACAAGTGTTTGATTAAGGAAATGACAGCTGTGTAATGCTTCATCTTAACAATAGAGCTAAACAATACGGTAAAGTCCTTCACAGATGGCAAAGGGTTCATGGAAACCATCTTGTGAAAGAGATGCAAAGCAGAGTCAAGGTTTTGGAGATTCCTAATAGAATATAGGAGATGGTGTCTGTCCTTGATGGCATCAATATCAGTGGTATAAGAGAGAGTAATGGGAATAAGGTAGGGTTTGGGATGAGAAAGAGTACCAAATTGAGATTGCTGCGGAAAGAAGCGCAGAGAAGCTCTTGTTGATGAACGCAACATCATTGATGAGTGAAGAACACCCTAGAGTCCCGCAAAAAGTCACATAGCAATAATCTAGGTTAGCACTAAAGCATGTAATAAATCTTCTCCCTTCTTTGTTGACTGAACCATCCGAATTCAATTTTCATGAAGGGATGAACCAAAGGATACCATCGGATAAACATTTCCTTAAAGGTCCCAACTTTTTTCTTACTCGAACAAATTCAGATTGGGCTAAATGGAAAGTAAAGAGTACTCATAAGCAGAGAGAAGAGTCCACGGCACCCCCCTTCAAGAGGGATTAGGAGGTCACAATGCTCTTCCACCTTTGCGTCGCAACCCAACCACGGTGTTGTAAATTGGATTCGATCGGCATATCCTTATTATCTATCTGAATTCGAATGAAAAGTTGCATATATAGATTTGATCTACATCGAATCAGATCCATCTGCACGTTAATAAAATCAGATTGCCAATTTTATGTAGATTTCCACAGGTTTATAAAATTAAATAAGTAAATAAATAAATATTGTGTAGATTCGATCCGTTAGATTTAATCTGCACACAAATATCATATCTACAAATTCGTAAAAATAAATAAATAACTATTTTTTATATTTTATTTAAATATTTTGAGAGTAAACATATTTAAAAAAAATCAGGTATGTAAACATATTTAAAAAAATGAAAAAAAAAAGAAGAATTTTATTGATATTTTTTTAATAAAAATAAGCTATTTAAAATATTTTTATGTTTTGCGTATATATTCAAGATTCGATTTGATCCGATCTATAAATCTGTGGATCCGACCAAGCTTCTTAAAAATTGTGAATATTAGATCCGATCCGATAATTTTAATACAAATCGATTTGAAATTTTAATCATATCCAATTCGCATTCACCCCTAATTAAATTCAACAGGAGGACATGAACCTAAAATATTATACTATTATTTAAACCTAGAATATTATAATTTAAATTAAATTAGTATCAATTATATAATTGTAGGAGCATAAATATTGTGAAATTATTACATAATTATATAATATATTTAATATCGATTATGTTATATGTATATTAAAATTAGTTATCAAAGTCAACTATTAGTATAAAATACATGTTAAAATATAAATACATATTGAAAATAAATGAAACCACTTATGGCAACAATAGCGTGTGACAAGTGTCTAACAATGTTCAAGTGAGTTTTATTGGAGAATGAATTTTTTTAATCGTTAAAAAAATTTGAGAGCGTAAAACGTGATCTCTAACATTTTATTACTTTCTCTTTCATATTTATTTTTGGTTCCACTTATAAAATTAATGGTGAGAGATCATACTTTACTCTCTCAATTGTTAAAAAAAATTGAGAGAATCCATTTCTATTTGATCGTGCTTTGTCCCCTGAAGCACCTGAAGGAATTAGTGATTAAGCATGACAAATGTGATTATAATGATGAACTTCAGTTTAGATAGTGTTTTTGGTTTTTGTAAGTCATATTCACAAAGTAATTATATTTTTATTTTGCATTAAAATGCGTACTAAGTATTCATATACTTTAGAGCCATTTTAGTTAATTTCATATACGAAACATAAACAAAATGAAAGAGCTAGTCCCTATTTAATTTTATTAAAAGAAACAAGAAATTCAATAATTGTTAATTAAGGACTAATGTAAGTAGGTTTATCGATTATGTTGCAGGCAGGGGTAAAAACAGATTAAGTCCGTCATATAGTTAATTAGCCTGGCCTGCAGTGTGCTATAGGCTCTTTATAAAGTATTAGGTTTGGCCTGTTATTCAGTCTGACTTGGTATGAAACCTGTTAAAAGTTCTGATAATTTTTTTTATAAAAATAAAATATTTTTTAAAAAATTATTTTTTAATAAAAATATTTATATGTAATATGTCATATTTAATATTTATAAAAATTTTTAATCTTTTAAAATATTTAAAATATATAAAAATATTTATAATAAAATATAATAAATTTAAAATATCTCATAATTTTATTAATAATAAAAAATTATTTATATATTTAATTATGTTTTAACAAGTCCAACCTAATCTGACAACCAATAAGATTAATTAGTGAGTTTGAACCTGATTTATTTAATTATGTTATAACAAGTTAGACCAGATCAGGCCAAATACAAGTTAGACTATAGACCCCTGATAGACTACCTGATCTTTTTCCACCTTAGTTATAGGAAATATCGTTGCTAATTAAAAAGCAAAACAAGAATAATGAGTTATCACCTAATCAATTTTTCCTCTTCATGATAAATGTATACTTTCTGTCTAAAAAAAGATTTTTTTAAATTATTTATTAATTAATTAATACAAAAATAGTTGCAATATAATTTATTTAGTTAAGTTATCTAGAGTTCAATGACAATATTAATAAATTATCTAGTTTTTGTCTTTAAAATGAGATTAAAAAAACTATTATCTTTTCTCACTTTTTTACTTCTAAATCTTTTGTCAAACTATCCACAAATTTTATTCATATATTATTTAAAAAGATATCATTTTTAAATTATGCAAACTACGGAATATGGAGATATATATATAGGAGCTTCACTGGAGGTAGGGATTTTATACTATTTTTTTATATGTCATATCTTAAATATTTTTTAAATATAAATGTTAGCATTGCATGTCATGTCATGATATAATGTTTCTTCATTTCATACACATTATGCATTATAATAATGATCTTATGTGCATTAAAGAATAAAGAACTAAGAAAATGATCCTTCAATAAAGGAAAGTAACCCCCGAAGATAAGATAATCGAAATGATCCTTTGATAAGAGAAAATAATCGAATCGAGATAATCCTTCGATAAGAGAAGGTGATCGGCAAACTTTTGAGATAAAAACCTTCGATAAGGAAAGAGAACTCTCAAGGACAAACTTTTGTCCCTTTCTTATAACATAAACTCCCTTTCTTGTGTATGTCTAAATAACCTTGATTGTAAATTGAATTGCGGGAATGATCATTCGGTAAGTAAAGTGGTCCCCAAAGACAAGATATCGATATGATCCTTCGATAAGGAAAGGTGATTGCCAAAACTTTTGGGATAAGAACTTTCAGTAGGAGAAGTGGACTCCCACCTCTTTATACTGGTTTGAGCTTAATACCTTCTATAAAAGTTACAAGAAAAAATAATGAAAAGTACAAAGAAAATTGTGATTATGATAGTTCTCCTTTTATCGTTTCTATTTGATTTATGATTATATTTATTATTCTTATTTTATTCAAAGATCCATCTTTTATCCAAAGATCATTTTTATTTGATTTATGATTATATTTATTATCTTTATTTTATTTAAAGATTCTTTCTATTTGATTTATTGTTGAGTTAAGAAATTAACTAAATTAATTAGTGATGACAAACATTATTTTTGGGCAAAATAAATAATTAGTGTTGATCAATCTTAATGGCATATTACTAATTATTTATTTCATGTTACAGGCCAAATTCCTTTAAGCAGCCCAAATGGTATAAAGACAATACAGCAAGGCTAATGGGTAAAGCCCAAACAAAAGCAAAGGATAGAAGCCAAAGAAATCAGATGGGCCAAACGGGTTACATGATCCAAGCCCGAATTGATTTTCAATTCCCACCATAATGCTCCAACCAAAGCAACGTTCCCCTCCTCTCAAATCAAGTCAAATCAAACCTTCAGAAAAGTAAGAAAGAGAAAGAGCTTCTTCACCAAACTAAACACCAAAGAAGCAAAAGAGAGAAAGGTAAAGCTTGACACACAGAAACTTAATCAGAAAAACCAAACCAAATCAAGCTTAGGTTAAAGGTAATCCATCTCATTTTGCTTGCATCAAATCTTCTTCTCTTCTTCCCAACTCTCTGCTATATCCGAAAATGACATTCAAGGGAAAGTGGTTCTCTGCCCTATTCTGTTTCACATCTACGGTCACAAGTGATACTTGGGGACCAAGTAGCTTTTCTATGGCTAAGATCAAGTTGACCATGAGAAGATTTCTATGGTTACTGCTTTGTGGCTTTCGGTCAAGATGAGGAAGTCAGAGGGAAAGTTTCTACTCTGAGGATTAAGAAGAAAAAGTGGATCTGTGGTTGGTGAAGCTCAAGGCTCAAGATGTTGACCTTGGAGGAAGAACCAAAGAACATGCAAGGAGATAAAAAGAAGCTTGTTGTTCATTCTGAAGCAAGGAGAAAAAAAACCAGAGTGTGAGAACAGTGTTCTATTAGGAAGTTCATCTACTTGGATAATGCTTTCTTTCAAAGAAGCATTCGGCCAATACTGAAGAACTCAAGATGAGGTTTGTGAATCTGGTTTTGCACATAGCAAAGAGGCTGCTGATGAAGTCAATCTCCTTCATATTTTACTGATTGTAATGTATTTTTCTAAGCTTATCTTTCTGTAATTTCTTGAGAGAAAAGGCAATGTGAGAAAGCTTGAGAAAAAGCCATGAGTGAAAAAAGGCTGAGAGATACACTTGAGAGAAAAGTCTAGAGTTGTTTTCTGATTTCTTTAGGTATGATTGTGTCTTGTATCTTGTACCTGTTTGGTATCCCTTTCTTAGTTGGGTTAGCACTAAGAGTAAATAGTTAGGTGTTAGCATAGCCAATGTCAAGTTAGGTTAGAACTTGAGTGTAAAATTGGTGTATGTAATACTGTTAACTATAGTGAAATTCTTCCATATTTGTGGAGGAGACTGGATGTAGGTTGCATAGCACAAAGCAACCGAACCAGGATATATGCTGGTGTAAGCTTTTTCTTCTCTGTCATGTTCGGTTTTCTGATATTCATGAGACAAAAATAAATTGTCTCATAAATTTCCGCTGCTGAGTTCAAACAGAATCAGATTTGTAACTTCTACTAAAAAAGGGTCAAAACAGCAACTTAAAAGGAAGGCATAGATTCAACCCCCCTTCTCTAAGCCTACTACAACCTTCAATTGGTATCAGAGCTAAGGTCTCAAGAATCAAGCTTAACCGCTTGGAGCAAAGATCCAATGGCGAACAACTTGGGCACAACCACAGTAGCCTACACCCTCACTGAAGGTCAGTCAAACAACTGACCACCTTTCTTCAACGGGAAGAACTATTCCTACTGGAAAGAAAGGATAAGGATCTTCATCCAATCCATTGACTACAACCTATGGAAGATCATTGTGAGCGGTCCAAAGATCCCAACAAAAACAAGTGCTGATGGAGTGGTGACTCCAAAAGAAGAAGCTGAATGGAATGAAGATGATAAGAAGAAGATAGAGCTGAACGCTAAAGCAATCAACCTTCTTCACTGTGCTATCAGCTTTGAAGAGTACCGGAAGGTGTCTAGATGCAAGACAGCCAAAGAAATCTGGGAAAAACTCCAGGTTACACATGAAGGCACCAAACAAGTCAAAGAAACGAGGATTGATATGCTGCGAAAAGAGTATGAGATGTTTAGCATGAAGGATGGAGAAAGCATTGATGAAGCATTTGAGAGATTCTCAATCATAATCAACAACCTTGATGCTATGGGTACAAACTATGCAGAACAAACCTTGGTGAGAAAACTCCTTAGAAGCCTCACAAAAGAGTGGGAAAACACTGCCACTGTCCTAACCGAGAGTAACAACATAAGTCCAATAACCTATGATGAGCTGAGAGGAAAACTCCTTGCCAATGAAGCCACACACACAAACACAGACTCAAAGAAAAAGGGAATAGCCCTTAAGTCACAAATAGAACCGAAAGAGAGTGAGTTAAGTGATGGTATTTCAGATGACGAGCTTTTGTTTTTTGCTAGGAGATTTAGAAGGATGTTGAAGAGCAAAGGCAAATACAAGGGCTCAAGTTCAAAGGAGCACAAGATAGACTTGAGCAAGGTGACATGTCATCATTGCAAGGAGGCTAGACACTTCAAGTCAAACTGTCCAAAGCTCAAAAAGGAGGACAAAGGAAAGAAGGAAAGGAAGAGAGTACTCATGGCAGCTTGGGAGGATCTTGAGAATGACTCAAATGAAGAAGAAGAATCTGAAGGAGATGACAAGGACTGTTTCATGGCTGGAAACAACAATCTCGATGAGATTTGCCTAGCATCCAAGAACAAAAAGGACATGTGGTACATGGATAGTGGATGTTCAAGGCACATGACTGGAAGGTCAACCTACTTCATCAAACTAAATAAGTATGACGGAGGTTTTGTGACCTTTGGAGATGATGGCAAAGGTAAAATCATTGCAGTTGAAAAAGTAGGTAATGAGCAATCTACTTTCATTGATGATGTGCTTCTAGTTTGTGGTTTAAAGCACAATCTTTTGAGTATTAGCCAACTATGTGATTTAGGATACTTAGTTGTTTTCAAAAGACTTGAATGCTGTGTTGTTAATGAAAAAACAAATGAAGTGATGTTTGTTGCCAAGCGTTTCAATAATATGTATGGACTTACTCTTGATGAACTAAAGGATCAAAATGTAGCTTGTCTTCACTCTAAAGAATCTGAAAAGTGGTTGTGGCACAAGAGATTGGGCCATGCAAGTATGTTTCAAATAAACAAACTTGTAAAGAAAGAGTTAGTAAGAGGTCTTCCTTTGATTAAGTTTGACAAAGACATCACTTGTGATGCTTGCCAAATGGGAAAACAAACTAAAAGTTCTTTTAAACCAAAGGAAGACATCTCTACTAAAAGATCACTTGAGTTGCTACACATTGATTTATTTGGTCCAACAAGAACTCAAAGCCTAGGTGGTAAATATTATGGTTTAGTAATTGTGGATGACTACACTAGGTTTGGCTGGGTTTTATTTCTTGCACACAAAAATGAAGCCTTTTCGGCCTTTGAACCTTTTTGCAAGAAAATTCAAAATGAAAAGGATTTGAAAATCTCTTCTATAAGAAGCGATCATGGAACTGAATTTGAAAATAATTTGTTTGAATCTTTTTGTGAGGAATTTGGAATATCTCACAACTTCTCTTGTCCAAGGACACCACAACAAAATGGTGTTGTGGAAAGAAGAAATAGAAGCATACAAGAGATGACAAGAGCTATGCTTTGTGAGAATAATGTTCCAAAATTCCTTTGGGCTGAAGCAGTTAACACGGCTTGCCACATTTTAAATAGAACAATCATAAGGAAATTTTTGAAGAAAACCCCTTATGAACTTTGGAAAGGCTACCCACCAAACTTAGATTACTTGCACATCTTTGGATGCAAATGTTTTGTACTAAATAACAAAGAAAATTTGGGAAAATTTGATCCAAAGGCTTATGAGTGCTTATTTGTAGGATATTCCACAACTAGTAAAGCATATAGGGTTTATCATCAAGATGCTAGAATTATTGAAGAGTCTATACATGTTACATTCTGTGATACTAACTTGGTGCAAAGCATTTTGGAAGATGGTGATGCAGGAAATCAGGCTCAAATTGAAGATGAAACTGCTCAGAATCATGAAAAAGAAAATTCTGGACAAGCTGAACCAGAAACTACAAATACTGAAAAATCAAGAGACAATTCCATTTTGTCTCATGAATCTGAAGGAAACTCTGCAGACAGCAGCTCACAGAATCCCTTGGTGACTGAATCCGCATCCAAGTCCACCAAACCTCGTGAATGGAGATTCTTGAAGAATTATCCTGAGGAATTTGTCATTGGGGACGTCTCTCATGGAGTGCAAACTAGGTCTTCCACTAGAAAGGCAAATGGAAGTTCAAACGTTGCCCTTCTTTCACAAATAGAGCCTCAAAACGTCAAGGAAGCACTTAATGATCCCTCTTGGGTTAAAGCTATGGAGGATGAGCTTCTTGAGTTTGAAAAGAACCAAGTGTGGACTTTGGTTCCAAGGCCAAGTGAAAAGAAAGTGACCGGCACCAAGTGGATATTTCGGAACAAGTTAGGAGAAGATGGTAGCATTGCAAGAAACAAGGCAAGACTAGTGGCACAAGGATATGACTAAGAAGAAGGAATAGACTTTGATGAATCCTTTGCCCCTGTTGCCCGAATGGAAGCCATAAGACTTCTCTTAGCCTATGCTGCATTTTGTGGTTTTAAACTATACCAAATGGATGTGAAATGTGCATTTTTAAATGGTGTGATAGATAGAGAGGTATATGTGGAGCAGCCCCCTGGTTTTGAAAATAAAGAGCATTCTAATCATGTTTTTAAATTGTCTAAAGCTCTCTATGGTTTAAGACAAGCTCCTAGAGCTTGGTATGAGAGACTTAGCTCTTTTCTTTTGAAAAATGGTTTTCAAAGAGGCACCACTGATACAAATCTATTTATCAAGAACTCTAATGATTCTTTTATTTTACTCCAAATATATGTTGATGACATTATTTTTGGATCAGCAAATGAATCCCTTTGTACTGATTTTGGAAAGCTCATGACAAGCGAATTTGACATGAGTATGATGGGTGAACTTAATTTTTTCCTTGGGCTGCAAATTAAACAAACTGAAAACGGTATTTTCATTCATCAAGAAAAGTATGCCAAGGAATTAGTTAAGAAATTTGGTATGGAAAATGCCAAACCTATGAGAACTCCCATGCACCCGAATTCTAAATTAGATAAGGGAGAAAATGAGAAAGATGTTGATGAGACTAGGTATAGAGGAATGATTGGTTCTCTTATGTACTTAACCTCCTCTAGACCAGATATTGTGCAAAGTGTTGGATTGTGTTCTAGGTTCCAATCCAAACCTAAGGAGTCACATCTTTCTGCGGTTAAAAGGATCATTAGATATATTCATGGCACATCCAATTTTGGTCTTTGGTATCCTAAGACTGATGAATTTTCTGTAGTTGGTTATTGTGATGCAGATTTTGCTGGTGACAGAATAGATAGAAGGAGCACTTCTGGTTTATGTTGCTTCCTGGGAAAGTCCTTAAATGTTTGGTCAAGTAAGAAGCAACCAACAGTGGCATTATCCACTGCAGAGGCTGAGTATATAGCTGCTTCTTCTTGTTGTTCTCAGCTTTTATGGTTAAAAACACAGCTTGCTGATTACAAATTAAATGCTGAAAATATTCCCTTAATGTGTGATAATATGAGTGCCATCAATATTTCTAAAAATCCAGTTTTGCACTCTAGGACTAAGCATATTGAAGTGAAATTTTACTCAATAAGAGAACATGTCCAAAAGGGGGATATTTGCATTCAATTTGTTAAATCAGAAGAGCAATTAGCAGATATTTTTACTAAACCATTAGCTGAGGATAGTTTCTGCATGCTTAGGACTTGTCTAGGAATTTTGAGTTATAATTCTTTATTTGAAAAGTGCTGATGTGTTTGCTGGAGAATTTTGTCTCATAAACAGGTATGAGACAATTCTGGGCAGATGATGAATGTTTCCTTCAAAACAGCGTGTTCTGGGCTTATTGCAAGTGAAAAATCAATCTGGGCCAACATCAATTCAGATCTGGGTAATCCTATATGTTTCATTAATTCAAACCACATATGGGCCCAATGTGAATGTTACATTCTTACTAGTGTGTTTAAGTTTTCATTAAAAGTTTTTTTTTGGCCGGAAAGTTTTTTTTGGCAACCTTAATTTTTGACTTTGGTCCAAAAGGAGTTTTAATTTAATGCTGATTGTCTTTCAAATTTTAAAAAATTAATTTTTGAAAATCAAATAAAATCCTCTCCTTTATGATGTCATGTCTTGTCAAGTCTTTTCAAATGGTGATGCAGTTGCATGGTTTTGGAAATTTGCTTTTGGGTACGGTTACCAACACTCCCTCTCTTCCCTCCATAACTTCTCCTCAACCCTTCGGTTTCTTTCCTCTCACACCACTATCTCTCTTTCATCAAAGGCATCATTTTAACCAAAATGAGGAAGAAAGTCATTGCAAAAAGGGCTCCTCGTGAGAAGATTTACAAACCACCCACAAAGCCTTCCACTCGCTCTCAAGACCGAACCTTTACCCCTTCTCCTTCTCTTCCTACCTCTCCTCCTCGCTGTGACCCCATGGCTCGAACCAAAAACACTCCAAGGTTCCCTGCCTCTGCCAAACCAACTCCACCACCAAAGGCGACGCCTTCCAAACCTGGCTCTTCAAAACCTGGCTCTTCAAAGCCACCCTCATCCAAAGGGAAGCGTCCGGCGACGGAGGAACCTGTTCCTGAGCCACAACTACCCAGGGCAAGGTCAGTTCCTGTGCGTTCACAGAGAGGTAACACTCGAGTCTCTCTCAAAAATGTTAAAGAACCAGAAATTGGACCATTTGATCACAAAGCCCATTTTATGACCTCTCATTCAAACTATAACCCCTATAGATTCAAATCTGCCATGAATAATGATTTTTATGAGGGAGTCATCCAGTATCGTACCCTATGCTCTTCATTTCTCGCTGATCTGCCATCTTTGAAAAGAAAAGGTTTTCCTTTTGTTGACAACTTAATTTTTCTGGACTGGAATCACCTTTTTGACATCAAAAAACCTGTTTATCCATTGTTGGTCTAAGAGTTTTATGCAAACATGACTTATCATGAAGGCACTGCTCATTCGTATGTCAAGGGCCGAGATATCATTTTAAACAATGAGACCATCAGTGAAGCTTTGAAGTATACTGATGTTGGGCCTTGTGCATACACGTCAGTTAAGTGGGATGAAGGAGTTGGTGTTTCATACAATGATGCCCTGGATAGTATTTGTGAACATGTTTCCTTAATAGATGACATTACACCCACACACAAAGCCCTAGGATATGAACGTGCTCAGTTGCACCGAATGGTCAACCACATTATACTTCCTCAAAGTGGTTCATATCAAAGGGTTTCATACACTGACACTCTTGTTTTATATGCCATTCTCACCAAAACTGAAATTTCATTTGCATATTTGATGGTTAGATACATGTTTGATTCTGTTAGAAGTGAAAAGGACAAAGCTCTTCCTTATGGCATGTTTTTAACTTGTATTTTTGAGTATTTTGGTGTTGACTTGACCAATGAGAAATATGAAAATAGACATTCATATCTAAAGGGAGGTGGTTCAGTGAAACAGAACAAAGGACCCACTAGATCTGAAAGAGTTGTCCTAGATGATGAAGATGATGATTTTGTCCCTGAGGATTCTCCTGCTCCTTCCACTGAGGGAACATCCATCTCCACTGGAAAGAAATCAACTCTGCTAAATGTGGTTAAGGATGTTGCTCAAGAATTTGTCTCCCAATCAAATCACTTTATTGCCATGAGCAAGGAGCAAAGGAAATTAGCTAGCAAGCATGAGAACTTTCTGAAGAAATCAAGGGATAGGGTGGCTGTGCTCATGACCTTCATTGATAACCTTCAAAATGATGACGACATTGCCACCGATGGTGAAGAGGAAGCTGCTTCGGAGGGAGATGGTTCTGATGCCTAAGATTTGTCTCATGAAGACTGCTGCTGCTGCTCTCGTTTTGTCTCATGAATTTTATTTATTCTGCATCTGTTGAACTTTTTAATTTTTGGATGACTGTAATAACTCTAAATACTGCTGCACTTTTGTTGGTTTAGTTAGAACTTTGAACTACGATCTAACCTTTTCTTGTAGGATTTGCATTGATGTTTTTTGTTGATCCTTTGAGTTGTCCACCCTTGATGACAAAAGGGGGAGTAATGATGGTATTTTTTGATGTTGATGCAGCTACTAGTAGTTCTTTCGAATTTTTGTCTAATTGCTGCACTAAAATTTGATTTCACATGATGAATCCTTTTGCTGCTAACATTTAATTAATGTTGGGCTGATTATGTGATGTTGCTCATTTGATATCTCTTAGACAAGATAAATGTGTATAGCTCTTTATTGTGCTTTCTTTAAGTACAATGCATAAACAGGAACAAAGAGGAAAGCATAAATCCAGGGGGAGCTAATCTTGAAAAGGAAAGGGGGAGCAACATAAAAGCAAATGACAAAAATCAAAGGGAGTTTCTATACCTTACTTCACTTCCTTTTGATTATTGCTTAAATCATGTTTGCCATCAAGGGGGAGATTGTTGAGTTAAGAAATTAACTAAATTAATTAGTGATGACAAACATTATTTTTGGGCAAAATAAATAATTAGTGTTGATCAATCTTAATGGCATATTACTAATTATTTATTTCATGTTACAGGCCAAATTCCTTTAAGCAGCCCAAATGGTATAAAGACAATACAGCAAGGCTAATGGGTAAAGCCCAAACAAAAGCAAAGGATAGAAGCCAAAGAAATCAGATGGGCCAAACGGGTTACATGATCCAAGCCCGAATTGATTTTCAATTCCCACCATAATGCTCCAACCAAAGCAACGTTCCCCTCCTCTCAAATCAAGTCAAATCAAACCTTCAGAAAAGTAAGAAAGAGAAAGAGCATCTTCACCAAACTAAACACCAAAGAAGCAAAAGAGAGAAAGGTAAAGCTTGACACACAGAAACTTAATCAGAAAAACCAAACCAAATCAAGCTTAGGTTAAAGGTAATCCATCTCATTTTGCTTGCATCAAATCTTCTTCTCTTCTTCCCAACTCTCTGCTATATCCGAAAATGACATTCAAGGGAAAGTGGTTCTCTGCCCTATTCTGTTTCACATCTACGGTCACAAGTGATACTTGGGGACCAAGTAGCTTTTCTATGGCTAAGATCAAGTTGACCATGAGAAGATTTCTATGGTTACTGCTTTGTGGCTTTCGGTCAAGATGAGGAAGTCAGAGGGAAAGTTTCTACTCTGAGGATTAAGAAGAAAAAGTGGATCTGTGGTTGGTGAAGCTCAAGGCTCAAGATGTTGACCTTGGAGGAAGAACCAAAGAACATGCAAGGAGATAAAAAGAAGCTTGTTGTTCATTCTGAAGCAAGGAGAAAAAAAAAACCAGAGTGTGAGAACAGTGTTCTGTTAGGAAGTTCATCTACTTGGATAATGCTTTCTTTCAAAGAAGCATTCGGCCAATACTGAAGAACTCAAGCTGAGGTTTGTGAATCTGGTTTTGCACATAGCAAAGAGGCTGCTGATGAAGTCAATCTCCTTCATATTTTACTGATTGTAATGTACTTTTCTAAGCTTATCTTTCTGTAATTTCTTGAGAGAAAAGGCAATGTGAGAAAGCTTGAGAAAAAGCCATGAGTGAAAAAAGGCTGAGAGATACACTTGAGAGAAAAGCCTAGAGTTGTTTTCTGATTTCTTTAGGTATGATTGTGTCTTGTATCTTGTACCTGTTTGGTATCCCTTTCTTAGTTGGGTTAGCACTAAGAGTAAATAGTTAGGTGTTAGCATAGCCAATGTCAAGTTAGGTTAGAACTTGAGTGTGAAATTGGTGTATGTAATACTGTTAACTATAGTGAAATTCTTCCATATTTGTGGAGGAGACTGGATGTAGGTTGCATAGCACAAAGCAACCGAACCAGGATATATGCTGGTGTAAGCTTTTTCTTCTCTGTCATGTTCGGTTTTCTGATATTCATGAGACAAAAATAAATTGTCTCATAAATTTTCGCTGCTGAGTTCAAACAGAATCAGATTTGTAACTTCTACTAAAAAAGGGTCAAAACAGCAACTTAAAAGGAAGGCATAGATTCAACCCCCCTTCTCTAAGCCTACTACAACCTTCATTTATCTATACTAATGTTACTATTCTTCTCTTATTTGTTTTGCCTTATTTTATGGCCTACGAAAACATTAAATCAAGGTTTATGAGTTTGCATTCTATATGTTTTAACGTTGTAGGCATGAGTCACATGTGTCATAACTTAAGTAAATGAGAAGTATCTAAAAGTCACACCACTTCGATTAACAAAATCTTTTGAAAATAATAATTGAACAACATTACATTATTATTATTTTTATTTTAAGACTTGGAGTGGCTGGAGATGGATATAATAACACCATATAGATAAACTATTGAGAAACTTTTGTTTATCACTCTTTTTTCTGTACTATCTTCAGGAACAACGCGGTGCAAAATAATACGCTACTTGATTGAGCTAAAAAGGCCAATACATTATAAGATGGCTAGGAGCGGGAGATCAAAGACATAGATACAGAACGTTAAACACTTATTCAAATTCATATTAAGGATGGAGGATGAGCGATTATTTTAACCATAATTATATAAACTAGAATGTGACCCGCACGATATGCGGGACGGTAAATTAATAATAGTATATAATAAATATTAAAAATTATTATGTTTTGTAGAATTAAATGAAATATGTATAAACTAAAAATAAATTTAAATGGTATTTTATTTAAAAGAAATGGTAGTACAAAGTATTTGGATGTTGGAATTGATTTTTGCATTTGGTTTAATTGATGGAATTGGTCTTCTTATGTGGCACTCGTCCTCCTTTTTTTTATTGGTTGTTGTTAGAGTTGTTGCTTTCTTCTTTCTGTCATAGGTTGTTGTGAAGGCATGTTCCTTATGAATTGGTGAGTTGTGTGCACTTTCTTTTGTGTTGTTTGCTCCCTCTTTACATGTATGGTCTTCTTCCGAAAATGTGTCTTGAATTTGTATCGTTTTTTTCTCCTCAACCTCTTGATAGGTATGTGATCTTCGTCTGATGATATTAGTGTTGGCGAAGTTGGTTCGTATAATCAATGAATAATATAAATTAGAAATAAAAATGATGTTTTAAATAAGTGATTTTTTTAGTATTACTTGTTTTATTTGTTGTAATGGGTGTTGTTGTTCAGTATTTTTAGTTGGAACAAATGTCTTGGTAACGGTGTATTGTTGAGAACCTTCTTTGAGATTAAACTCATTTAGTTTGACTTCAAAAATAAGTGTGAGGTTGCACAAGTTTTTCAATTGGGGTGGTACTTCAAGATCATTACTTTTTTGGATTGTGATTAGATTTGAAGTAATTGTGTCCAACAATTTTTTTGCTTCGCCATCAAATAATACAAAAGTTGCTGTAGTACTTTGATCTGAAACCTTTAATTGAATTCTGAACCTAAAATAAGTATTGGGTTAATAACTAATAATTTGCTAAATGAGATTATGAAAAGTATATAAAGTTACCTTATAGTTGGATATTGTGGTGTTTGATTACATGTGCCACAGATGTAGTTGTCTCCTTTTTTATATGCTTTCTTATGATACTTTTCACATTCAACATAGTTCCATCCAAATTTGTCATCAATTCCGTTTATAGTTGCTAAAATTGTAAAGATCTTTTTCTATTCCAATATTCCATTTATGTTATCATTAGGTATATTGTATTTGAGTAAGAATGAATGTATGATGCATGTTGTGAGATTTTTTTGTCATACCTGATAATCAGATTCCCATTGCATAGCCATTAGATCTTGAATAGTTATTCGATTTCTAATCATTCTACTCTGAAGATTTGTGTTGGCATTGTCTTGGCTTGGTATCTCTATTACTTCTTCATGTTGATCAGTCCTGTTGAGGAATTTTTTTATATTTATTAAATTGAATAATTAATTAAATGAATTAATTTTTGAGAGACTTATTAGTTATGAAATACCCATAAGTCAGCTGTGTGAAATCTTCAATTTCTGGATTGATATAGATTTTTGTACTTGAAGTTGTGCTAACCTAATAATCACCTAATATTATAATATAATAGGTTATATAAAATAAGATTGTGTTGTATTGTGTCAATTAATGTATTATATAAAATATAATTCTTTAAACTAAAAAAAACAATAAATTAAAATTTTTTGAAAAAGATCATACTTTTATATTCACTAACCAATGTTGATGTGAGTGCAACAATTTTTTGGCCTTTAATTTGTGTTGTAATTTCTTTATTTATCTGATTTGAGAGATTTTTTCACAATGTGACTTTCAACACGATATTCCTAAAATTAATAGTATTTTGTTAATAACTATATATCTAAATGAAAAATGAATTGGTTGTATATTTTTTTACTCTTTGAGTATCAATTCCATTCTTCGTATTTTTGTGGATTTTCCTTTAACATCTACATGTTCTTCTTCTCCTATTGCATGCAGTTTTTCAATGACATTTACAATAAAAAGAACAAAAATGTGTTGATTTTTTTTAATAAATTATTTTTAATAAGAATAATTGAAATAATATAAAATAAAATTACCTGTTAAAATTTGTCTTTGACCCACTCTGTCAGATAATGTCTCAAGTGATGTAAATTCAAAATAGTGTTAGAGAATGTTCAAAGCTGGATCTTTGATTTCTTTCACAATAGTTGTTATTAAAAAATTTGTTTTCATAGTACCTTTAATTGCTCTATACAAATCATTTGCATCTTCTATTTTCAAATTTTTGATAGTATAGACTTTTTCTTCTTCTAACAAATGTTTGAATTTGTTTATCATATTTTTCTTCACAATTACATGAAGAGGTGTTCCCTCCAGTGTAAGTAAATCATTATTAACAATTAGTTAAAAAAATGATTGCGTTTATTTTTTTAAATTATTAGAAAAGGAACAATGATTATCAAATTGAGAGAAGTTTAACTTTAATGATATTAAAATATAATTATATATAAAGTATTATAAAATAATATTAAAAGTATAAAAAACAAAAATAATTAAAGCATTTTTTTAAATTCAATTTAAAAACAGAATAAATTTGTTTATTTTGTACCTTTTCATCTAATATAATCATTTCTAAGAAAAGAGGCTCCTCTTTATTTTTGGATGTTAATGTTTTCCATAGACGAACCACGCAAACTTTGATAAACCAATTGTCTGTATGTTTGGTTATATTGTCCAATGAATGATGCTCCATTGAGTAAGTTTGAGATGTTGTATAGTTTGGAAAGAAATTTCTTATGGTAAATTTGATGTTATTTTAAAGAATACTGATTAGAAACTTATATAAGTAGTTCAAATAGTATATAATTTAAATATTTGTAACGTAAAATTTATTATGATTAATAATATTATTATGACATTTATTATATGGATATTTATTACATTTAATGATTGAGTTTATAAAAATTAATAAATTAATTATTGGTGTTATAAAGTTATTATATTGTTTATAACGGTAAGATATAATAAATATAAGAATATAGATTTAATATCTTTATAGGTTACAAACTTAATTTCAAAATTTATAATTTAAAAAGACT
Source organism: Arachis hypogaea (assembly GCF_003086295.3). Classification (NCBI taxonomy): domain Eukaryota; kingdom Viridiplantae; phylum Streptophyta; class Magnoliopsida; order Fabales; family Fabaceae; genus Arachis; species Arachis hypogaea. The sequence goes on from NC_092040.1 coordinate 90,100,325, forward strand.
TGGTTGAAGAATATTTGTATATTATATGAATTTAATCAAAAACTTCTAGATTTATATGGACTTAATAAAAAACTTTTAGGCTATTTGCAAATGTTTAAGTTTTAGGAAGTTTTAGAATATTTCACCTACATGAATGAAATACATCCTATGCTTGGTATGACTATATGATACTCTTTTTGTATTGTAGAGATCCAAAGTTGAGATCTATGTTCGCTAAAATAATGGCAGTAGTGAAGTAATATGCAATAATAATGATATAAATTTTTAATGATTTAATTTACATAAATTAATAAATTAATTATTAGTATAATAAATTTATTGTATTATTTATAACGGTAAGATATAATAAATATAGGAATATGATTTCAATGTCTTTATATGTTACAAATTTAATTTCAAAAATTTTAATTTAAAAAGACTTGATTAAAAAATATTTGTATATTATATGGACTTAATTGAAAATTTTTAAACTAATATTAATAAAAAATATTAGTCCTTAACGTTTCTCTTTGAACAATTAATATATACTAACGTACCGAAAATGGCGAAAAGTTTATTAGCAGTAATTCAAAATTAATATTCTAATTACTTAATTAAATGACTTCATAAAATTTTGCAGTTAGAATAGAAGCCAGTACATCTTCTTTCTGCCCATTTTTTCTTATCCCACTTTTAAAGCAATTTATTAATTAATAATAGTATTTTTATCTGTAATCATGAATAATACCAATTATTTCTAATAAAATACATAAATTAGCAAGTTGAATTAGATAATATCATATTATTAAATGTGATCGATCTTTGGTGGATCAAATTGAATGCCAATGTCTTAATGCTAAAGATGACCAAGCATTTCACCTAATATGATATTGTCACATTTAAATATATATTTCTTAGTGAAGTAATATGCAATAATAATGATATAAATTTATTTACTAACTAATAAATTATTATAAGCTTTAAAATGTAACTTTAACCTATTTAAATTGTTATATGTGATTAAGAATATTACATAAATTTTATAGACCAATTTTAAGTGGTTTAAATTATGATTTATAAATGATATGATTAAGAATTTTGTAAAAGAAAAAAAATAAAAAATTGTAGCATAATATATAAATAAATTTAGAAGTATACAAAACTAAGAGAAAAAAATATCCTTAAATTCAACCCATGGTTATGTGTGCAATGTCTAAAAAGAAGTATTGAGATTTAATTTTCGAACCAGTTAGAGCATTGTAGAAGTCGACCTTATTCCGAAGCATGTTATACCTGTAGATACAACCATTTTCACAAAAAATATGTATGAGAAATTTTAGAAGAAAGAAATATAAACATTACTCCAGACATAAAAAATTGATTACTTATGAAGAAATATATTATCGTAAGTTTTTTTAAAAGAGTTTGGTATGAAATTACTCATCGACTCACAATGTGTAAGAGATGACTTACTTTATAGAAGATATATTCTCATGAGTTTGTTGAAATGCCATTGATATGGAATCAAGTACTGCAAGCATAAACGACTGGTAAAGAATAAGTTTATGAATAAAAAAGATAAAAGATAGGTTAAGTATATCTACTTTTAATTTCTTATATAAAATTACCTTAATGTTGTAATTTTTAGGAAAATACTTGGCATGAATTTTTTTCGTTGGACGAATTTTCTTAGTTGGTCTGGTTTCTACAATTTATGCAATGCGGAGAGATGCCAAGAGGAAGAGGGTTTCGAGAAGTATGAGAAGAGTAAAATTTGATTCGAGGAAAACACAATGGCTCATACCGGAAGAGCATGGAGAAAATAGGATCTTGGTACGGAGAGGTGCCAAGAAGAATAGGGTTTCGAGAAGCATGAGAAGAGTAAGGAGTTTTCAGGCAAGAAGCATGAGAAAAGTAATGAACTCTTTGGTTTTCAGAGGTTTTTTTAGGGTAAATGTTAATTTGTGTTTTTGTTGTTTTTTATTCTATTTTTTAGTTTTTTTTAATTTAAAAATAGAAGTTGATTTGGCAAGATTTGAGTGGTTGAAATTTGGCAAGATTTGATTGGTTGTTTCTAAAATTTTGCCACGTAAGCAATATTGCTGACATGGTGTTAGTAGAATAAGAAGAATAACTTAGAAGTAATGTGGTGCATGCTTATGTATCTACTTTTATATATTAAGAATAGATTGAGAGAATTAGAATTCCCTAGGTGTCTTATTTAATTTTTGTTAAATAACTATAATTGTGGTTGTGATGTTTGTTTTTATTTATTATATAATTATTTGATATAGATAAAGTTTGTCATTATTTTTGCTTTTATAATTTAATACGTCTATTTTTCGTCTTAGTATTATTAGGTTCACTTATACTTTCTAATTAGTAATGATTTTTTTTTATGATCAAAGTTCTTACTATTTTCAAATGGCTTTTAAAAATAAAAATTAGTTATTCATTATATTTTTATAAAAATTTTATTTTAAAATTTTGTAAAATTTAAATATCAACTAGTAGTATAATTCAAATAACGTTTAAAATTGGTCTAAAAATATTAGGGTGTTACCTATTTTATTGTAATTCTAACTTTTCTATTAACATTTTGTATACAGTACATGAATTTAAGTGTCTTTGCTTAAAATGAATAGAAGTTTAAAGTGTATTTTCTTAAAATAGATAGGGATTTAAATATTTCTTTCAGATACTATCGATCTCTCGTTCTACCTCCATAAACAATTATTCCAAGCTGAATATTAATTTGTGCATTTCGTAATTCATTGTTAAGGTTGCTATTTTACGAACAAGATTTGAAGAACTTATATTAATTTGGGAGCAAGCAAAACACATTTTGCAAATTGTAGGGAGCTATCTATTCTAAATAAAAAAATATCTCTCAGTTCGGCACGAGACAAAATAAAAGTGTCTCTCAACTCAATACGAGACAAAAAACAAAAATATCTTTAAAAGTTTTTTGAAAATTCAAAGATTAATATTCAGCAAAAAAATGAGTTAAGATTCAACTCCCTTCTTTTAGCCATTGATTACCATCTAATTTAAAACTTAAACCAGTGAACTATACAAAAAAGTAATTCATATTGAATTACATTATTGATTTTATACAAAACTTTTGTGATGGTCTCATTTCTTGAAAACCAAAACGGGTCTATTGAAACGAAGATGTTTTGCATCTACCCAACCTGAATTGATGTGTTCTACCGTTCTAAATCCAATCTACAACAAAGTCAAATAAAATCAGGTGTCAAGAATATCAATGATAAAATTGCATAATAAATAAAACAAACAATGCTGGTTATTAATTAATTGAACAAATATCACATGTTTGTGCAGTTTTATCATCAAAGAAATAACAAAAAGAATATAAACCTTATTCAATAATATTTTCTGGAAATCTTTAGGACGAATTTCAATCTCACTATAATTCTTCTTAGCAACCTGCACAACAAAAAATATTTAACCAACTTGTATTTTAAGGACACAAATTTAAAGAGTACAATAATAAAAATATTTTAACTTTTTAATATATTTAATGCATTAAAAATATAAAAAAAATTATCTTTTCAATAACTTTTAGCAAAACATTCAGAAAAAAATATATGCTGAATGCTGATTGGTATTTGGGAGTAAATGCATAGAGTTAAAAGCATAATTAAAACATAGCAAGTTGATGATGCTTTGATTATTATAATAATCAATTAACTGCCAAGATTAAAAAGAATCTAGCTGAAATTGATTAAAGTGGTAGATAGATACGCACAAATATATAAATCCATTGAAAAATATAGGTTATGAAATTATTATAGGTGAATGATTCCAAAATGGCAAAACAATAATCCAAAATATATTAAAAAATGTTAAGAGTGAACTTAAATATATTGCTCTTTGCTCATATATGTTCAACAAAAAAGAATTTTTCTTCAATAATTTAATAATAGATTACTGTAATTTAACGATCAGATTCATATAATGTAAATCAAATTTTGTAGAAGGATATAAGCAACATAAGTATAAAGATATATAATTCCTAACTTATGATATATATTCTTTTATAATCAACGAGACTGAAACTCAGAAAATAAAACTACACAAAAATTGTTCTAGGAATTAGATAACTTCTAATATTAGCAAAAAATTGAAGAGAAATCATGTTAAGAAATAGAGAGAGGATATTATTACAGGTGATAAATAATGGTTCAATGAGTAAGACCTCCATGCCTGAGGTTCCAATAAAAGAACACCACCCTGATATGAAGAAGAAAGAATATATATTAACATGTTGTAAATTGTATAAAATACATTAGATTATATGAGTAAATGATACACATAAATTAAGGTAAAATACTTACTGGTCGAAGTACCTCCCAAATCTTGTTAAAAAATGTGATTAAGCCTTGGTCTCCAAAATTTAAATGTATCCATTGAGTTACACTAAAGCTGCATTGCACAAGGTTAATATATTTTATTTCATGCAATCCAAGCATTGGAGAAATTTAAAAGAAAAATCACTTTTATGCATCACTTTCTTCATGCTTAAGATCCTAAGTGACAAAAATAAAATAAAATAAGTTTAGAAGTGCTATATGAAATTAAAAACTCTGTTTTTCATTTGGTGTAACAAGAAAAAAGTGGAAAGAAAAAAAGGTTACCAAGTAACAGTATCATAAAGTTCTGGATGCTGGCTCTCCATAAAATTCTCTTGTTTGAATGTAACCACTTCAAGCAGATTTCTTTTCTCCAATGAAGAAGGTTCCGATGGCGTCACTTCCTTCTCCGGCGAAGCAGCAGCGCTTTGCGCCGAATCATCTGAATTATTCTCAGAGGATCCTCCCATTTGCATTAGCAAACAAGAATCTCTCAAATTTAAATTTGCTTGCTCAACAAGCTCTGGAAAATTGGCCAGAAGAACAATAAATCAACAAGGAACAAAACATTTACCTATTCTCACATCCCAATTCAGAGTTCAAAGCTTGATGAATAATAGCACACATGATTCTATAATGTGAATGAAATTGAACTTTAAGATATAAAAAGCATACATAACCCTAATAAGATCAAAGTTACTTGCTAAAGAAGGCACTATCCAAATTATCCAATAGAAACAAAAAATACTGAATAATGGAGAAAACAAATCAACAACTGATACCAGGATCAATGTCAATTGCAAGAATGCTCTGGCACCGGAACATTTTCGCTGCGAAAAAGAACAAAGAAACAACATTTAGAAATGAAAATTTACCATCATAACACAATTTTCAAACTTCAATTCAATGCATAACAGCAGAATCATTTTTTTCCCATTAAATTGCAGACCAAGAATACATAAATTTCTAACACTTCAAATAGTTCCTATGATATGATCACTTTAATAAGCTAAGGGAAGATTGAATCTTTGGAGGGTTAAAGAAAATACCAATGGAAATGGTTAATGTCCCATCGTTGCAACCAATATCAAGACACTCCTTGTCTTCAAACCATTCCTTCCTCAAGAGTTCCAAACGTGGATCTTCTTCAGGACCCTCTTCATTCTGGAATCATCAAAAACAAATGGGCATTGTAAAGTTTGAATCTTTTTCACCGAAACTAATGAAAAGAAGCAAGCAATAACAAAGAAAAAGAAGAAATTAGATGATAAATACTCGATGTTCATAGTATCTTCTGAAATTGCCATATTGCCTACGACTAAGGGGTGAGGGTGATTGATTCTTCTTCTGATTCTTTTCCTCTTCCTTTTCGCTTTCGCTTTCGATTTCGATATCAGCATTATTATCACTTTCACTTTCTGATGAATCCTGAAACGGAACCTGATGCAGGCCAATGTCTCCTTCTTTTGCTGCCATTGTTGCATGAACAAAGAGTTGCTTAAAGTGCAAGTAACACAGTTTGTTATTTAATTTGCTTCTTCTGAATATAAAAGATGTTCAGTTAGTTAATTAGTTATTGTGAACACTTAAAGTTTCATACCTGTTTCAACCATAATATCTAGCCATTTCTCAGCTTGTTCTGAGAGGAATATAAAATTCTATATATTATTTTCTTCATATCCATTTGAAGCATTTATTTATTCTTCACATTAATTGATGTTAATAATAATTAAGTAAAAATATTTACTGCGTTTGAATGGACTTATTTTGAATAAAAGGCCACTATAAAGAAGTAATTATTAATTTATTATTTATATCCAAAGACCCAAAAATAAATAGTATTTCCTTCCTTGCTTTATCCATTACAAGTCAACACAATTATACAGCACTTATCACTTGGTTTGAATGATCATTTATTATGCTTATAATACATAATTAAAGTACTATCAAATAGTAGTAAAAAATTTAGATGCACTATTATTTTATTTTATTTTTTTTGGAAAAAAAAAAGAGAGAAAAGAATGTGTCATTGTATCCTGAACAAGGTGTAGTCACGATTCAACTTTAGGCAAAGTTTCCAAAAATTTTATTTTTGCCTTATATTGTTCAAATAAATTTAGAAAAATATGTATTATTGATTGTTAATGCATAAAATATTTAACATTAGATTTAATACCTCCGTGATGTGGCAAAAAGTATAAGAATCAAATAAGAATACTCTCTTTTGTTAAAAAATAAAGTTACTTAAAATTATTTAGTAAAACGTTTTTTGGATGACAGGATTATTTAGTCCCATTGTAAAATCATTAAAATGCATTAGTAAATGCTACCTGATACACAAATATTGTTGCATATTTTGTATAAGGCAATGTTATTATATGTTTGACCCTTATTTTCTTTTCAAATAATATTGACTTAGAAATTATCCCCGGATTTATTTGGACTCTACGACAGTTTTAGTATAGGAAAATTATAAGCAAGAACACTCAACTAATTATGAATAAAAAAAATAAATGAAATTCATCATATTCTTTCTCCATTTGACTCACCTATGGTTATATACAAAATTTTCGATTTTTATATATTATTTTCGGTCTTATTACTCGTAAATATAATTAATAATCAAATACATCATAATTAAAATCTTCTAAATGAGTTTGATATTTTGCCTATTTGAATTATGTTATATGTACGAACCTATTAATTTCTTACATATGACCATATATAGAAAAGTGTTCTACATACTAATAATTAGAATAATAATTTAAGGGTCGCTCTAGTGTACAGACACAACTTCATACAAATATACAAATTTACTTTCTCCTTATATATAATGCTAATACGTATTGTTTTCAGTTTGCAGGATTGAGCATGTTGTCAAGAAGTTGTTGGCGCTCATGGGAGACTCGATTGAGCCGAGCTGGTGGCATAAAATCCAACAGAATTTGATTATGCTGGAATTCCGTTGATGAAAACTTGTTGAATTGGGCCTTGCTGAGCGAAAAAAAAAAATGGAGGAAAGACAGTCAACTTGGATCTTCCTTCCACCCTTCATTAATCTTCAAGAGCATGTATTTGAAAGTGCCATTTATATGTATGTATTGATTGTGAAAGATCCATGCTCCAAATGATTTAACAATGTGAAAAATACGAGTATTTTCTTTCCACAACGTGCCAAATTACGTTAATTTAATATTTAATTTAAAGAAAATTAGTTATTTTATCCGTAATAACAAATATAATTTTTAAAAAATTACGGCCTATTTTAGCAGAAAAAATTTATAAAATTAAACTACTTTTACAAAAAAAAAATTGTTGATTGACAGAAATCTTTGGCTAAAAAAACCGAGATATCTGTAGATAAAAAATTAAATAATAAGATTTTTAGTTATTATTTTATATGAAAAATTTAATTTTTTATTAATAATTAATTTTAACATTTGTTATCTAAAATTTAAACAATTTAACGTGTATACTTTTACATTTAATTAGGTGTTAACTGTTAAATCTGTTCCACAAATAAAAATAATTAATTTTTATACTTGCTATTTAAAAATAATATTTTTTCTCCCTGTGCATATAAAAGTATAATTAGATATTAGCATAAAAAATTATACTGATAGTTATAAAATTAACTTAAAATTAATTTTTTTAAAACAATTGAATCTTGATTCTAACTTTTAATTATAACATTAGTATTCTCTCCAAATTATATGTAATAAATATTTGAAAGAAGAGAAATGAAAATATAGATTAAAAAGATAGACAGTAAAAATTTAAAACTAAATAAAAAAACTATGTATATAATAACAATAATAATAATTTTTTATTTAAATTAAATTATTTTGTTAATTTTGTTTTCTGTAGAAGAGAAAGATAGAAAAAATAGAGCATGAGAGAAAAGAGAGAGAAAGATAAAGATGAAGAATGAGAGTAAGAGTTCGTTAATTTTGGAAGAAAAAATTTTATTTTAATTGTAAAAAATATCGGATGACATATTTTGATTTGTCAAATTACTAATATAAAATATAAATTATATATAGAGTAAAAATAATAGAGAGAAATAAAAAAATGGAGAGAGGTAGATGAGAGAATTTAGGAATGGAGTTTATTAAGTTTGAAAAAAAATATTTTCTCTCAATTTTAATAAGAGAGTGTCATGTGACACATTTGATTATTAAATTAGATAGTAATATGATACATAATATAGGTATATTTCAATTTCAATTTTAATTTTAATGCAATTAAAGAATGTCATGTTGTATTTTGATTGTCAAATTAGTAATTAGTCATTGATATTGATAATGATATATAAAATAGATAGAGTAGTTGAAGGAATGAGAGAAATAGAGAAAGGAAGAGGGAGGAGGGGATAACTCTTTAATTTTGGAGGGAAAGATTTGATTTCAATTGCAATGAGGGAGTGACATGTGGCACATCTTGGTTGTAAAATTAGTAAGGAGGGGAGAAAATTTTTTAATTTTGGAGAAAAATATTTAATTTCAATTACAATGAGAGAGTGATATATGACACATTTTGGTTGTAAAATTAGTAAGGAAGAGAGAAAAATTCCTTAATTTTAGAGGAAAAGATTTGATTCTAATTGCAATGAGAAAGTGACATGTGGCACATTTTAGTTGTAAAATTAGAGATCTATAATAGATATAATAGATTCCACTCTCTTACTCTAAAAAATATTAAAATGACATTTCTCTTCTTCTTTAAAAGAGAGAATAATATTTTGGAACATATTATTTCAAACGAGTAAACAATCAAACTAATATCAAAAAATTTACATTACTAACAAAATATAATTCTAAAATGTGTTAACAACAAATAAGTTTTGTAGAATTAGATATACGTTAAATATATATTCTAAAAGAAGACTTTGAATATCATATTTTGATGTAATTTTTTGTAAGTAATATCGAAAAAATAAGATCTTTTCATTCTTAAAAATTTATAATTTTATGTAAAGTAAATTTTAAAAAAAATTAATTGTGAATGATTAAATTTAAAAAAAAAATATTTTTAAAGATCAAATTTTGTTCTAAATATTTTTGTACATCTTTTAAATATTTATTCAAACATTAACAAAATAATTTAGATTAAATAGATATTTCATTTATTAAATAAAAAATTGTTTTTGTCACTTTTAATAAATATAATATTTATTACTATTTGTCACTTTTGGGTTTTCATGCAATTTATTTCTCTAACGTTAATTTTTATTCTAATATACACAATATAATACTTATAAACTACGTAGATACGAGAATCTAAAATATTTACTTCAGTACAATAACAAATTTGCTAAATATTTAATATGAAAAATATTATATATTTATAATGTTCTTTAGTAATAATTGAATAATAATTTGTTAAAAATACCTTATCGAAAGTTTATTGTACTGCCATAAATATTAATGAATACATCTATTTTAAATTTTAGTTTTATATTTTTTATTATTTTATATTTTTTATCCACCTAAGACTGATTTCGTCAATTCAACTAGTAATTTATCGGTTAAACTAAATAAGTAGTGAACCAATAAAGACGCCGGTTTAATTCTTTCAACTATGATTCAACCCAGTCTACTGGCCGGTTGTCGGATCACGGTTTAAAGCTAATAGACTACGGAATACGAATTCCAATTTACAGATTTGGATTCAAGTCACATCTCATGCAACATGGTTCAGGGTTTACGGTCTAACATATAGTGTTACAGTGTTCTTTCACCAAACGAGATAAACAAATCAACTGTGATTTACGATTTTAGATATGGTGTTTACGGAATCTGGTTCTTGAGCTCCCATACCATGGTTCACTGTTTTCGCAGTTAGGAGTTTCTCTGTTCGGCATGCGGGGTTCAACTTCTTAAATTAGTCTTGCCATGTATTGTACCAAAAAGGAATAAGCAAATCAACTTACTTTTTACAGTTCAGAATTCGTCTTCTAAAAATTTGTATACATCGTTTCGTCTCTCACGAGTATACAAATCGTGTTTCGTGGATTAGGGATACGAGTTCCATTCTTTAGGTTTTTCCTGTTTGGGGTTCGGAGCTCATGGTCCAAGTTTCTGGACTCAAGTTTAGGGTTGAGCGTTTACGCTCTCTTATTTGCGGTTTAATATTACAGTTTAATGTGACAATTTATTTTCACCACAACGAATTAACAACTCGTTTGCATTAATCATGAGTCTCATGTTCATTTTGTCTCATCCTTAATTCTTTCACACTTTCATAACTAAGTTCACTTTTCCTTTTGCCTTCGTTTAATTAACATTAATATTTAGAGGAAAAAAATTAAGTCACCGTAACACTGTACACTGAACTAAAGGTTTCATATTCAGTAATTATACCGCAAACCAGTGATGAATACTGAAAAATTTAAACAGCAGACAGCAAATAATACATAAAAATATTAAAATAATTTATATTCCTAAACCCTAAATCCTAAAATCTCAATCCTACCAATGATTACCTACACACTAATTCCCAAAATATAAATCCTACACTCAAGATCCTAAACTGTAAAGTATATTACCTTCAAAAAAGTTTTTCGTTACAATTTTTTGGCAACATAAACTTTGTGATACATCTATCATTAATACAATAGTGTCAAATCACATATCAAATCTTGCTTAAATCACATTTATTATATTAAGTTAATAATCTTTTTTTTCATCTTTATATATATATATATAATAATTAAATGCTATCTCATCATTTCTAAAATAATATGTAAGTTACTCTATCTGATGTGTCACATTCTAATTTGATGTTTAATTTAATACATTTGTTATGTATTTATGAAAATATTAATTTAAAAATGTTCTTATATTAACTAAATTCCAAACTAAAATATTGATGTGACAAATTAAAAATAGGAACACAAATTAGTGTTAGCGTGAAAATTTTCAATTTAAAAATTTTATTGTGTCAAGTAGATCTTTACATTTGAAAATTTATTCTATACCATTTGATTTCGAATTATATAAAAAAAAGGAAGAAATTGAAACTATTTATATCTTGTTTTTTAAAAATTAATGTAGCTAGTTTGCAATTATTTTTATGAAGGTCTGGATTTTTATTTAATTTGTTAAAAATCAGAGATTTTTATCGGTATGTATGAATTTATTAACGTACCGTAGTAAACACCATTTTTATATAACTAAAAAATTTAATATGAGAATTTATAAAATTAATGTTAGATTTTTTTTTTTAAAGAAGGATAAGGAAACTCGAACTCGCAATCTCTAGATGAGTATGAAAAAATTATGTCATTTGAACTATAACTCGTTAGCAAATTAATGTTAGGTTAATTATAGACAATTCATTATTTATGATATTATAAAGATGACTCGGTAAATATTTAGATTTTATTTTTATATTATTATAAAATAAATTCATCAATATGTACTGACATGACAAATTTATAGTTTACAAATTAATTAAGTATTATTAGCTCATTACAAAATTATTTTAATCTCTTATTTTATATATTATTAAGATATTAATAAGTATTAATATGTCTATTAATTATTTTTTTTTATGGTAGTGATTTTAGAGTCAGCTGGAGGCTATAACCAGTCATCCTCTTAGAGTGTAACACCTGGTGCAGTTGAGGGCTGTTTGACCCAGTTTAGGCCTGATTTGAATTTATAAGAAGAGGATTTCTACCTAATTTTAACATGGTAAACATTACATCGTTTATAACTTTATATGCATGTGCAGTCTATGGTAGCTATGGATGTGTTGTGGCTACAATGACTATAGCCTTTTTTTTCATTAGAAAACTACACGTGAATAGGAGAAAGTAAAAGTGTATCATTAAAAGTGTTGCTTAAAGAGAAAATGTTATTTTTAACTTGGCTCTGATACCAAATTTTTTAATTTTGAATAGTTTGTAAATTCTAAAGTATTGACCATTTCTACTACTTTGATGTATATTTATAATTTTGATTTATAACTTTTTAATCTTGTTTTAGTTTATAATATTCTTTTTTGCATGGATTACTGTATATAAAATCTTTTATCTGTTTGTCTTTTTCTTTAATATAATTTCTCAAATCCTCAATAACTTCTTTTATTTATGCACTTTCTCTTGTTTCTAAATATCTGTTTAATTTTTCAATTCATTCTCCATTTTTTCTTTCAGCAGTTTTAATTCTTTTAAGTCATAATATGATTTTTCAGGCATTTATAAATTTTTTAAGTTTAATTCCAACTTGTTTATATTTATTCTTATTTCTATCCTTTTTAGTATAAGATCATCAATTTCAATCTGAAAATTATTTAATTCCCTTTTGTACTCCTTTATTTTACTTTTTAATTTTCTCGTCCTATTTCTTTTTATTTTATTTTCTGGTTTTTCAATCTTTTTATGCTTCATTATTTAAAATTTCCGCAAACTCTATCATTGATTCATCACTATTTTCTAGAGATTCTATTAATTTTTCTAACTCTTCAACTTCTCTTTTTAACTTGTCATAGATTATTTTTAGGGCTTCAAATGCTCTTTGATTTATTTCAGAAAACTGTAAATAATTCAAACGATTTTCTCTTTCAAAGAGCTCTTATTTCTTGTCTTGATAAGTTACATATATTTCTTCTTTATTTATTGTCATAGTTTAGTGTTTAGGGTCTCGTTTAATTTTTCGACCTTTTTTGTTAGTTCTTTTATTTCAGAACTTTCTTCTTTAATTTTTAACTTAGATAAACTTAAAGGGCTATTAATTTTAGATTCTCTTATTTGAAAATTCGATGAAACTAATTTTCCTGATGGTTCTTTTAGTAATAGAACTGGGTTTTCAATAGCTTTATATTTTGGTATTTCTGTTTTTACAATTTTCTGAAATAATTCATCCACATAAATCCTTTCTCTGTTTTTAAATATTATACTATGATGGCTATTTGTTAAAGCGTAATTTATTGCATATGTAATTGAAAATGGTTCATCATCTTGTTCCATTAGATTCTTTCTGTGAAATTTATAAGCTAAACTTATAGATCTTCCAAGATTTTCAGTTGATAAAGGTATAGCGTATCCAAGATGGGCATTGAATTTAACATTTACATTTGCCAAGTTTTCATGAACAATTCCAATTATTTGATCTATTGGGTCATCATTTATTCTTTTGTCACAGATTACTAAGCTTATTGGTGAATTAATTCCTTTCATATATGTAGATTTGATTAAGACTTGTATAGTACTAATATGGATCCATCCAATTTTAGATCTTTTTTGTTGATCCTTAATTTTCTCAATCTGTTTACTCAAGTCTTCATCATTTATCAAAGCTATTTCAAGTTCTCCATTGGCAGATTTTATTTTTATAGGGGCTTCAAGTTGAATTTTTCCATAGTATATTATATTTTTTCTATTAAAAACTTCTTTTAAAAGATTTTGTTTATTAAAATTTTTATTTGATTTGAGATTTAATTCTGTTTTTAGAACAATCTGTTTTTCATTATCTAATAAAGCAGATAATCTATAATAATCAGATTCTTCCGTTAATTCTAAACTTTCTAAATAATTCATAACTAAGAGATTAGGATAAATGCGTACCTTTCTAGAGAAAAACTTTCTTTATTTAGAATATTTTATATAAGATGTTTTTATCTCCAGAGGGGAGATTGTAGATACTAACTCCAGAGGGGAGTTTAGAATTGGTTTTTCCTAAGGGAATTCTTCTTCAAACTATAGAATCGCCTCGGCAGCTTCCTCCTTGCTCTCCTAGCATATGAGTACTCTTAGCCTCCTGCTTTCTATTGTTTGATGATTTATACAATTGCCTAAGCAACCTATTTATAATGGTTGGGTCTGATGGACAATTCTCATCCTTACCCTTCTTATGACGTCATTGCTTATGTCATTATTTATTATCTTGTACCAGCTACATTGTTGGTACTCTATGACCTAAGCGCTTACGTCATTATGCAATAATGTTGAGAGATGCTTCAGATGTGTTGTCCTCCTCTTTCATTATGTGGCCTTCAGATGCGTTGTCTCCTTCCTTTATCATGTGGGTTGATTCCATTTCATTATTATTTTCTTCAGATATTTCTGAGACACACAGCTAGCACTTGTGGTCTTCTCTGTCTTTTATCAAATAGCAGAGATTCCTCTTTATCCCTTCGGGGAGCTTTTCTAAGAGTCCAGATAAGTTGTAGAATGCTGATTCAAATTCCACTAAGAGTCTCATCTCTCTTTCTTCAATTTCATTTCTTTTACTGGACACAAGCAGAGTATTTCTGCTTTTATAATTGATTCTTGTGTGAGATTTCCTTGTTATCTTTTGAGTTCTTTCGAAGACCCTTGCTAGTGTGCTGGCTAGTCTACCTTCATGACTGTAGATTGTTAAATCTTGAACTTGATCAATTGGTTGAAAGTTTCCTAGGAAGACGGACATGAATATTACTTGATGTGCTGGAACCAAGCATTCTTCTTCTTCATTAAAAATAGGTTGACTGTTTGTAAATTTTAGGGATATATCCCTTGGATTTACGTTGTCAATCATATGTTTAAATCTCTTTACTGCATCAACGAATCCTGCAGGAAACTCACTAATAATTTTCAAATCATTAAAAATTAAAATTGTATCAATTAATCCGTACTGGAAAAACTGATAGGTGTCAGATGGGGAAGCCTCTGGAAATATAACCAGCTTTGTTAGCTGTTCTTTGGCAATAGGATAATATTCCAAGATTGCCCTCTTTTCTTCAGTCCAATTCAGGATTATGTTAAGGGTTTCTCTGAGATTTGATCTACAAACCCTTTTCTTTTCCTTAATTTCAGCCCTTGTAGGAATGTTTCTTATTATCCCTGTTCTCTGGGTTTGAATTGGAGTTTTATCTGCTCTTTTTAGGGTTTGCTCTGGATGAAGAGCTTCATATTCTCTGAAGGATTCATTTGCTTCTTCCAGTGTTAAAAACCCTCCT
The DNA here is from genome assembly GCF_003086295.3 of Arachis hypogaea. Taxonomy (NCBI): domain Eukaryota; kingdom Viridiplantae; phylum Streptophyta; class Magnoliopsida; order Fabales; family Fabaceae; genus Arachis; species Arachis hypogaea. Next base: position 90,115,624 of record NC_092040.1, read on the forward strand.
TTATGAATTATCCTTGATTGCTGTGTAAATGGTGCTGCTTTTTCCCAGGCATCATATACTCCTTTCATGGGGCCATTATAAATTACATAATATTTTTTATCTTGGGTAGATTTTTTGATAATTTCAGCAATTGTTTTATTTTCTGGAATTTTTTTCTCACCTGATTTGTCCACCACGCTTAGCTGGCTGAACTCTAATGGTTTTGGTTGTTGTGTTGATTTCATTGCTTCGATGGCCTTCTTGAGGGATTGGATCTGTGTCCTTATTTACTGACAATGCTTGCATTTTTCGAGTTCTTGTTCGTATTTCTGAATTTCTTGATTTAATGCGTTGTAGACGAACTCCATTCTCTTGTTAATGTATCTGCAATAACATTTTTGTCACCCTTAATATATTCAATTTTTATTGGATATTATAACAAAAATAATTGCCATCTTACCAATCGTTCATGATTATAATCAACCTTTAAATTATATCGTATGAAACCTGTTAAATAACTTGAATCTGTCCTTAAGGTAAATTCTTTGGGTAGTAAATCAATTTTCCATTTCTTAAGAGATTTAATTGCTGCTAGAGTTTTCCTTTCATGAGTAGTATATCTCTGTTCTGTTGGAGTAAAAGTCCCTGAAATATACCTGCAAAGTAATTCCTTTGGGGGATATTTAGAATCTAGTGATTCTTTTTCTTGTTCCAAACTTTTTATAGCTTTCTTAACTTTTAGACATCCTGACCAGGTTATGTCTGAAGCATCTGTTTCTACTATTAAGTAGTCATTTTCTTCTGGAATATAAAGTTCTGGAAGTTTTTCACATAATTCTTTAATTCTTTGAATTTGTATACTATCTTTTTCATCCCATTTTCATACTTTTTTAGTACTTATTTTTGGAAATAAGTTTTTAGTGTATTCTGTTATATTCTTTAAAAATCCCTGATCAGAAATATAATTTATACACCCTAAAAATCTTTGTAATTGTTTTCTATCTTCTATTTTATTAGGAAATAAATTTACCTTTTCTAGAACATTTGGTTGAAGTTTTAGCTTTCCTTGAGTGGATAGAATTAATCCAAGGAACTCTATTTCTTGTTTTGCTATTCTTGCTTTCTTTTTACTAAGAACTAATCCTTTTTCCTTGCATCTTTCTAAAACTATTAATAATTTTTGAAGATGATCTTCTTTATCCTGTTTTGTAAAAATTAGTATATCATCAATGTATACTAAAACAAATTCATTTAACTCTTTTAGATTTTCTTCCATAAATCTTTGATAAATACCTGGGGCTTGCTTTAATCCGAATGGTAATACATTCCATTCATAAAGCAACACACTTGTTGATTCTTTTGTTGGGCAAGTAAAAGCAGTTAATTTCTTTGTTTCTTCGTCTAAACGAAGTTGCCAATATCCTGATTTTGCATCAAGAGATGAAAACCAAGTTGCTCCTTTGATTTTTTCTAAAATAGAATCTTTTCTTGGAAGTTTATGAGCATCACCAATAGTTGCTTCATTCATTTTCTTATAGTTTATTACCATTCTTCGTTTTCCCCTTTTAATTTCATTATTGTTTTCAACATAAAAAGCTGGAGCCGCATGAAGACTTTTACTTAATCTTATAATTCCTTTTTCCAAGAGATCTTTACATTCTAATGAGAACTCTTCTCTATCTCTCGCGGAATAAGGAATTTTATTTGGAACATTTATCTCTTTTGTGGGATCTTTTAATTTAATGCTTACTAATTCGTTATTTGTATTTTTAATATCTAAAGGATTTTCAGCACAAATTTCATCCAAGAGTTCTTCTATCTTTATTTCAAGATTATTTTTTGGAATATTTATCTGAAAGTATAGATTTAAATAACATGTTTCTAATATAGAAAATATTTTAAATTTTAAGATCTTATCTATAGTAGTAGTTGGTATTTTTATACGTTTTGATTTTTGATTTATTGAAGAATCGTGTGGAGCTTTTAAAACTATATATGTTAATTCTTGAATGAATGGATGATATAGCTTTAAAAAGTTATTTCCTATGATAAAATCCATTCCAGAATCTAACATATATATAGATGGAACAATGAACCTATAATTTTGAATAAAAATTTCAACCATCTCTGCTTTTTGGTCAATTTTATGTATTGATTTGTCAGCTATTCTAACTCTTAATGGTTTCTTTAATTTTTTCCAATCAAGTTTTATATTTGAACTAGCAAAGCATTGTGTTGCCCCAGAATCTATGAAAGCATTTATAAACTTTTCTGTTATTTTTATAGTAATAAATGTAGCATTATTACTCAGTCTCTGAGTCTGTTTCCGAGACATATTCAAAAATATAGTCTAAGTTATCATCAGATTCTTCTAGTGGTTCCATGAAACAAGACTTAGCAATTTCTATGGGTTTAGTAAGATCCTTTTTATCCTTCTTTTTCGGGCATTCATTTGCGTAGTGTCCTTCTTCTTGGCAATACCAACATTTACAATTTTCTTTTTTATTTGGGCAATAGTTATTTCTTTGTCTTTTGTTTTTATTGTTATTTTCTTTTCTAAAATATCTCTTTTTTCTCCAGTTTGGATAGTATTTTCTTTTTCTAAATTGATATTTTCTTTTTCTTTAAAAATTTTTATTAAGACCATATTTTTGAGGTATCTCCTCATTATCCTGACAGCAAATTCTGATTATATTTGCAAATCTTTTTTGAGTTGCTTCTTGCATACAACGTTCTTTTATTTCCTCTCTTATTGCAGAGGTTGCTCCACCAAAATTATTTTCAATTGTTCCTCTATTTATTTCTCTTATAAATCTTCCCATTATAAATTCATTAGCAGGATATGGAAGTTTTGTTATGTACATACTAAGATAATGATTTTTATCTTCTTCTTTTAATTTGTAATAATGTATTCTATATTCACATATATAAGACTCCACATTACATAAATCATATATCTGAATATTAGCTAAATAATTTTTTTGCTTCTTGATATTCTTTATTATAGACTTCTTGTCTATGATCTATAATATTTTTTCCAAAAAATTCTTTATATAGAATCATCATTATATATAATATCTTATTATAAGCTGTTGTTTTTGTTTCTAATTCTTCTATTATTTGGTTTTCTATTGATGTCATATAATCTCTTATAGTTCCTTTAGTATGAAACCCTATGTAATTCCAAATGTCCCTTCCAGACAATTCACCAAGTTTTGGATTAGTAAAGGCTTCTAATAGGAAGGAATTCAACCAATTTTCGAAAATTTCTTTTTCGTTCTTTTTGCAGTCTAAATCGAGCATTCTTTCTCCTTCCATTTCCTGAATTTTAGGAACGTATTTTGATGGTATTTTTGTATATTTTGAATCTTTATTTATAAACCCTTTTTTAAAAGCATAATTATCAAAACCTGTTTCCCATTTAAAATGAGATTGATTATCCTTAGATGTTCCAGAATTGAAGATCAACAACCGCGAAGTGCATAGTTTTTACAGTTTTTGGCTGGAAAAATACAATAAATTAATTCTGAATGTGAGTAAAGAGTTAATAAAAAACAAAGATAAGATGACTGGTGTACTTCTAAAAAATGAATGGAATCATGTGGAGTTGACATATTCTAAGGTCAATCATGGGCCTGTCATTCAAACTGGATTCCATTTATTTGAAAGAAGTAGTAGCATGGAGGATATTCAATTCACTGATCCACTGAAAGAAGAGCAGAGAGTGGTGGAAAGGGAACATTCTCAGAGACAATTTATGCAGCAGAAACAAATGTTGGCTTTAGTCGATCCGTATATGGGACAATGCAAAGTTTTGCTTTCATTGCTTCCGCCTCCAGAATTCGACAATAAAAAGAATTACTCAAACTCAATGCCTTCAGAGCAGTTAAGATGCTCCACTCTTGTCCCACTCCCAGGTAAATATTACATTTCTTTCTCATGTGCTTTCAGTATTACTTTTAGTTTTACTGTGTACTTCGCTCGTTTCATGAGATGCATAATTGATTTTGTCAAGGAAAATATAGATAACTACCAGTTTTTTATGTATATATAAAGATAATCTTTGATATTATATAGATATCTGCCAGTCTTAAAATTTTAATAAATTTACAATATATATTTTTATGTGATTAAACTTTTATTATTTCACAAAATATTTTTTTATTCATATTTATAATTATGTATTTAAAATTATTTTATAATATTTATTAATAGTTGCCATCATTTATTTGAGTCCGCCAATCATTAATCTCAACCTTGTCTTGTCTCCTGCCTTTTGGATTTTACCTAGTATCCCAGGATTGTCTAGCAAAGGCTCCAGGAGAATCATCTCAAGCCCCTTTTGATGAGACTCAAAGTATGCAGTCCCCTAGTCCCACATCATCAAGTGGAAAACTTAGTGGACAAGAAATATACGTGAAAACCTGTTCCACTGGATTGCCAACAACATTTGACAAGTCTTACATAAATCAAGTTCCTCCAATTCAAGATGATACAGAAATGGAAGCATTTTATTCTTCTCTTGATGTTAGGAGTCATGTTCTTTCATGTTCCCAAGATCATTTGTCCACTAATGCTCTAAGCGAAGAGACCAGGGAAGCAATAAAAATAGTAAAATACTTCATCTCTGGCGATGCTTCGGTTCTGTTGCATCAACAACAGTACAGTGCAGTGAGAACTAGCTTAGAGTACCTTTCCAATTTGTCTGCAGATGATGGCCTATCAGGACAAGTGCTAACTTTGATATCAGAAGCTTCATGGTTCTTGACCCATTGGAGTAAGGATTTCGTGGAAGCAAGCATGAAATTTGAGTACACGACATCCGAGCTGCAGAAAGCTGATGCATTGGAAGCAGGTCTAGAAGCTAACAAGAATCAGTTCAAAGAAGCTGTAGCCATGGAAAATGAAAAAGGTAAAATGGGACAAGAAGAGCATATCAAAATTGTTGAAGCTAACTTATCTGCTTATGAATCAGAAAAGAATATGGCCCTGAAGAGGAAGAGAGATATCTTTGAAGAAGGGAGGACACTTAAAGCTCAACTAGACAAGTGGAGGGGTGAAAAAGTGCCACGTTTGAGGCACGAGCAGGGTCTAGCAAAGGCTATTCAAGCAAAAATCTCAGCTGAATGGTCAAAACTTGGAGAAAAATTTAAGACCATTGTTTTGGACTGAGATGTCTGTGTAAGAATTCAAGAGTAGTTTATGGTACATTTTCTGTTACTGGATGTTGCATTGCATCGGTGAAAATTCTGTTGTTATGTGTAAGTGTAATGCCAAAACCTGCTGCGAAGGAGCAGAATACCATGCAAGTATGCAACATTTCATCATGATATTGATCATAGATTCTTTTATCAAAGTGAAGCTTGCTATTGCTAAGTTGCTTTTTCCAAATTATACTATATTCTTCTTGTTGTTTATGAACAGAATAGAAACTGCCAAATTCCAGCACAACGTGCTGACACTAAGGCGCATAGTTAATAGTGATCCCGATACGTCGCACAAAAAATATTCAACATATACCTAGGTATCTGACCAAGATTTTTTTTTTTTAAGGGAAAAATTATACCTATGTATATGTAAAAAAGAATACAGTTAATTAAATCGACTCATTAGATAGGTAGAGTGTAAAGAACAGCGAGGTGTTACTGTTATCATTCATGGCTGATTGGACCTACGATGTGTTCTTGAGTTTCAGAGGCAAAGATATTCGGCAACGGTTCATTGGCCATCTCTATAAAGCTCTTTGCCGGAGGGGATTCCACACCTTCATTGATGACGTGGAGATCGAGCGAGGAGAGGATATCACACGCTCACTTCTCACTGCAGTTGAAAACTCCATGATTGCAATTCCGGTGTTCTCGGAAAACTATGCAACTTCAAGTTTCTGCTTGGACGAACTGGTTAACATCATGGAGTGTGCCAAGACGAAGGGGCAGATTGTTTTGCCGGTGTTCTATGACGTGGATCCTTCCGATGTGCGAAATCTGAGGGGGAGTTTTGGTGAAGCAATGGAAAAACATGAGGAGAGGATGAAGCTCAAGGAAGATAAAGAGAGGTTGGAGAAATGGAAGATGGCTTTTATGCAAGCTGCTAATCTTTCTGGATTTCATTTTAAACTTGGGTACCTTGCTATATTTCTATGCAATACTCCAGATTTTGTTCATCTCTTTAATAACGATCAATAAACATGCATCATTTATGAATATTTAAAATGAGTAAGGCTGTGTTAGACCAAACAAAGCAGAATTGTGTCACATTTCAATGTATAACGTTTTTTTCATCCAACTAATCAACTCTACCTAATGATATAAAAAAGTTTAATTATTTTGTTGGTCTTTATAGTTTTAACAAATTTATAATTAGATTCATATATATATTTTTTAATTGAGTTTTTATACTGTTTTTAATTTTGTAATTAAGTCTTTAAAAAATATTAGAGTTAACGAAATATTTTTTCATAAATTAAAGATACTCATAATTAGGTCTTTCATCATATTTTTTTGGAAAGAGTATTCCGATAATTTTAATATTTTTTACTCGAAAAGGATTTAATTATAAAATTAAAAGGAGTATAGAAGCTCAATTGAAAGAAAAAAAAAGTATAAAAATTTAATTATAAATTTAATTAAATTATAGAAAGTAATAGAATAATTAAAAAATAAAAAACTTTATTCAAAACTGTTTTTAAATTTCTTATTTTTTGCCTTTCGTTCTGGTAAATTTTTATTTTATGACGTCGGAGTTTAACGATTATGTTGGTATTTACTAACAATAAAATCTAAAATAAAATATCTTAGATTCCAAAAATGAAAAGATACTAAAATTAAAACTTACTTAAAAGTAAGCTTAAATAGCAAAAGACATGCATAGAATCTATTTATCAAACCATGGCATAACATGAAAAGATTTGAATTGTGATGCATGTGTTGGTTAACCTTAGCATGTTGACTGCACAGGGCCGAATCTGAATGCGAGTTTACTGAGAAGATTGTGAAAACAGTCTCCAAATGGATTCATCACACTTGTTTATATGTTTCAGATCAAGTAGTTGGACTAGAATCTCAGATTCCAGAACTGAACTTACTTTTGGATGTTGAATCCAGTGACAGAGTTCACATGGTAGGGATTCATGGCATTGGCGGAATAGGTAAAACAACTCTTGCTCGCGCCGTCTACAATTCCATTGCTGACTCATTTGAAGGTGTATGTTTTCTTGGTAATGTAAGAGAAAATTCAATAACACATGGCTTAGTGTATCTCCAACAAATGCTGCTTTCAAAGTTAGTTGGTGATGAAAGAGATATTAAGTTAGGTGATGTCAGTGAAGGAAAGAAGGTGATAGAGCGTAGGCTCAATCGAAAGAAGGTTCTGTTGATTGTAGATGATGTTGATAGATTGGAGCAGTTAAAAGCAGTTGCAGGGGACTCTGTTTGGTTTGGTTCTGGTAGTAGAATCATTGTAACAACTCGAAACAAAGGCTTGTTAACGAGTCATGGAATTGTAAGAACATATGAAGTGGAGAAGTTAAATGATAAAGAAGCACTTGATTTACTTAGATGGAATGTTTTCAAAACAAGAGAGGTTGATCCAAGTTACTCATACATTTTGAACAGAACGGTTGCTTTTGCTTCTGGCTTGCCACTTGCATTGGAAGTAATAGGGGCTAATTTGTTTGGTAAGAGTAAAGATGAGTGGGAATCTGCTTTGGATCAGTATAAAAGAAGTCCTAAGAGGGAGATTCAAGAGATTCTTAAAGTGAGTTTTGATGGATTGGAGGAGGAAGAGAAGAAGATCTTTCTTGACTTTGCTTGTTTCTTTAATGGATATAGATCCAAGTATGTTGAGGAGATACTGCGTGCTCATCACGGCTTTTGCCCCAAGAACAGCATGCGAGTTTTGATTGATAAGTCTTTGGTGAAGATTGAAGATGATAGAGTGATGTTACATGATTTGATTCAAGATATGGGTAGAGAAATTGTTCGACAAGAATCAGAAGACCCTCGAGGGCGTAGCAGAATTTGGAACTTTGAGGATGCAAAACGTGTTTTGGAACAAGACAAGGTAAGTTGGATTCTCTTTTACAATGCTCAAATTTGGTTCATGAAAGATTATGTATGACTTAAATTGACTTATGTGTGATCTTTGAACAATCATTTTGAGTATTAACTCTTATTTTTCCTTTAATCCTTTAAATGATATGTTAAGGTCATTATCTATCTAAAGTTGTTTGCTGCTTTTATGGGCTAGCAGGGTAGCCATAAAATTGAAATTATCAAGCTAGCATTCCCCAAAGCTGATGAAAAACTTAATTGGGATGGTGTAGCATTCATAAAGATGAATAATCTCAGAACAATTGATATTAATAAAGGTGACTTTTCAGACAGTCCCAAACATCTTCCAAATAGTTTGAAAGTGCTTAAATGGCGAGGATATCCTTCACAAATTTTCCCATTTGATTTTTATCCAAAGGAAATAGCCATATTGTGGTTACCAGATAGTTCCATATCATCACTCATTAGTTTCTTTCAGAAGCAAAAGGCAAGTACAATACAAGAAGTCTATTTTTTTTATAATCATGAACATTAATTTATCCATTTTAAGCCTATTTATTTGATTTATATTACTTTTTCTTTGGCAGAAGTTCATGAATTTGAGAGTTTTGAATTTCAGAAATTGCCAGCACCTAGAACAAATACCTGATTTATCTGTTGCCCCACATTTGGAAGAATTGTCTTTCTGTTGGTGTAAGAACTTAACTGAAGTTCATAAATCAGTTGGCTTGCTAAATAAACTTAGAATGTTGGATGCAAAGGGTTGTTGCAAGCTTAGGAGTTTTCCAGACCTTATGTTGCCTGCTCTCGAGCAACTCCGCCTTTCGTCTTGTTCAAGTCTTGAGAGTTTTCCAGAAATATTAGGGAAGATGGAAAGTTTAACAAAACTTGAGTTAGAATGCACTCCAATAAAAGAATTCCCACCTTCAATTCGTTATATTACTAGGCTTGAAAGATTAGAATTGTGGCACTCTAAGATTGTTCTGTTGCCAAGTGGCATTTTTCTGATGAAAGAGCTTAAGTGCTTGAGAATTCGAAACTGTGATGGTTTGCTGTTACATTCACAAGAGAAAGTTGAGGAGCAAATAAGCTCGGTTGTGTTTTCCAATCAGCAACACTTTGATTTCAGAAACTGCAATGTATCAAATGAGTTTCTTCAAAGGAGTGTTCCTTGGTTTGTCAATGTGAAAGAGCTGAATCTATCATCCAACAGTTTCACAATTCTTCCTGCATGCATTGAAGGATGTACCTTCTTGAAGGTACTTATTTTGGATTATTGTGGGAATCTTCGAGAAGTCGGAGGGATTCCACCAAACATTGAAAAATTCTCTGCAAGAAGATGCATATCCTTAAAAAGTTTGGACCTCACTCTCCTATCATTCACCAAAGATTGTTACTTTCTGAAGGAACTCATTTTGGATGGTTGTGAGAATCTTGAGGAAATAAGGGGCATTCCACCTAGCATAGAAGTTTTGCATGCACCAAGCTCTACATTGTTGACTTCCTCTTCTAGGAGCATGTTTTCTAACCAGGTTACTCTAAACCCCAAATTCTAAAAACTTTATAAAATATTTAGACTTGATATAAGCACACATTTGTTGCCCCATCACAAATGATTTCTTGTGTTGTTTTGTTTTGATTGACATTTTCATTAGGTTAAGAGTTGTTAATGGTGGTGGTGGTGGTTTGTGATATAGGTAATAATGTCATTTTAGGAAAAGAATCCTCTAAATCAAGGAATTTAGTAATGAGAGAAAGTGAGTTTAGTTATTAATTTTGTAATTAACATCATGTGTGAGTCTTACTATCTTGATTTAAGGGCATTAGAATGTCACTTTTTCTGTCAAGTACTTAGTTATCAAACAAGTTAAAAAATTCTTGACCTTGCCGAATTCTTATGAGAAGCAGGATTTACATGAGGATGTAAATGACAAGGAATCATGGCTGCCAATGCCAGGAACAAAAGTTCAGGAGTGGTTCAACTATTCTCGCCACGGATCATCAATTTCTTTCTGGTTTAGAAACAAGTTTCCAGCCATATCACTCTTTGTGATTAATGAACTGAAAAAGACTTCATTTGAACCCAAGTTGACCATCAATGGTCATGAAATGCATCTTTTTTCCTTATTCTCTCTGCAAAAAGATCACATACTGATTCTAACTCTGGGTCCAAAACAAACTGAATTCAAAGATGAGGTAAACAATGTGATTTCTAAAGATGAATGGAATCATGTGGAGTTGTCTTCTGATCATGCAGTGCATGGAGTAGGTGGTGGAACTATATATGAGAGCATGATGCAAATTGGACTCCATGTATTCAAGCAATTTAGTAACATGGAAGATATAAGATTCACTGATCCGTTCTTGTTGGAAGAAGTTCATAGCTTGGAGGGTATTGGATATTCTCCTACACAATTTGTGCAAAGGCATCAAAATTTGACTTCATTGGAAAGAAGTGTGGAGCAAGAAATAGTATCTCATTCATTGCTTCCATCTCCATCATTCAGTGACAATTTGAATTGGGAGTCAAACACAATTGTTACAGAGCACAAAACTAACACAATTAGTGTCCAAGGTAAATATATGTGTGGCATTTCTTAATAATTAATGTGGCGAAAAACTACACATGATATAGTCTTATGAAATTTGTACTTGAGAACATTCATTTTCATAAATAAAAACTAGGACAAGATTGGCACCCATGCAAACAAAATTATTTAGTTCTTGATCAACATATAAATTATTATTGTTTCATTAGCTATCTAAGTTGAATAAAAAGAAACAATTTAATTCCATTAACTTATCAATTAGAAGAAAATCAGTCTCGAAACACAAAATTTGAGTCCCTTTAGTATTTTTAAAAAGTGGAGACAAAGGGAATTGAAATTGCTGGGATTAGAAACTGAAACTTTAACATTTCTTTCCAAAATACTCTCACGTAACATTTTAAATTTCAAATCTACCATTCAACCTTCATATTTATCTTAAACCAAAAACATAATATTTAGACATAACTCAGTCTAGTATATTTTATACCAAACATAATCTAAAGACTTAATTTAGTCTCTGTCTCTTGGTCTCAGTCTCCCTTCTAAGAGCAGCCAAGAAAATTCGGGTTTTTCATTTCGAGAAAGCATCTCCTAGAAAGCAAATGGAACTATTTTTGAAAGAGATTAATCTCTTTTCTTGATTCTTGGCGTTTCTGTTTTTGAAAAGCCTAACATCATATTTTTTTATCAACTTCAATTGCTCTGTTTAACACTACATTGACTATAATACCCTATTCTATGCATTGACTAATCATTTCACACTCTCTTTTGTTTTGGATTTACTCTAGCATATGAGGATAATCTAGCAAATGCTGTAGGAGAGTCATATCAAACACCATCCATAGCTAACACAGAAAACGTTCATGACCCAATTCCCACCACTCCATCAAGTAGTGATAAAGATAGTGGACAGAAAATGTACACACAAACTTGTAGCACCACTTTGCTAATAAAATTTGATGAGCCTTTGATAAATCAAGCTCCTCTAACTCAAGATGATAATGATGTGGAGATGGAAGCATTTTATGCTACTCTTGATGCTGAGACACATGATGTTCTTTCCCCGAATTCCAATGATGATCCAGCAACCACCACTGCTCCAAGTAAAGAAGCCAAGGAAGCATTGAAGACAGTACAAGACTTCATCACAAAGAATGATGCTTCAGTGTTGTTGGATGAAGAAAACTACAATGTCATGAAGAACAGTTTGCATTACCTATCCAATTTGTCTTCAAAAGATGGCATATCAGGAGAAGTTGAAACCTTGGTATCAGAAGCTTCATGGTTGTTCAATTGTTGCAGTGTGGAATACATTGAATCATGTAGGAATATTGAGTCCACAGCATCAGAGCTACAAAGGGTTGATGAATTAGAAGCAGGATTGGAAGGAAACAAGAACAAGCACAGGGAGTTGAGGCAAAAGTTAGATTGGATGGAGAAAAGAAAGAAGGAGCTGGAAGAGGAAATGAATGCCATCAAAGCTAAGTTATGTGATTGTGAATCAGAAAAGAAGATTGTTGTTCAGAAAAAGAAAGATGTATTTGAAGAAGCAAAGACACTCAAAGCTCAAAGAGATGAGTGGAGGAAAAAGGTGCCACAATTGCGGCATCAACAGAGTATAGCAAAGAGTAATCATGCAAAATTCACAGGTGAATGGTCGAAACTAGGAGAAAAATTTAACACCATTGTTATAGACCACTTAGAAGTAGTAAAGCCTTGATTAGAGCATCTATTATGCGGACTGTGATATACATATACATTAGAGTTAATAATTTTCAATTGAAATTAATGTTGCACAGTTAGTAGTTATTCTACAATAAATTTATCCAGATGATAAGTTTTGGCAAAATATCATTACAAAACCATCTCTATGTAAAATTGTATTATTTTACATGGAAGCAATATCCCTAAAAAATCTCTTATATTATCAGTTGTTTGAACATATGAGATTTCACAAATTGGATCAAGCTAAATAGAAACATAGAAGCATATAAAAAGGCAAATAGATAAAAGTATGCAAAACAATTAAGCCAACTGCCATTATCATGTATAACAGATAAAAAGGCAAATCAATAAACATATAATCATACAATTGTAATAAAAACTATCAACTATACTCACAAAAAAACATCATGTTCTTATATTGTTTACTTTTTAATTACCTCATAGTATGAAGCTTCTGTCATGAGTGGTCACCACTTTGTTAACAAAACTTTATCTACAATCTTGCCAATTTTCATCTAAATATCATCCTATCCACCATTGTCAGGAGCAGGACTCTCCACACAAATTAAGAGGGAAACACGTAATAAAAGTAAAAAAAAAATTATATAAAATTTACAGAAACATTAACAATAGATTTAATTTAATTTGTTAAATTTAAAGATGGAGGCATAATCTATTAATTTAAATAGATCAAGTTATGCAGGCACATTTTGAGAATCTCACTAACTTACTTATAATCTGGTGAAGAAGTAGATCGACGCAAATCCCATAACCAACCCGTCAAATTCATCAGTATGATCTATAAATCTGCAATATCTCTGCATCAGATAAACTATGTTAGTGAAAACCAACATGTGTAAAACTAAATCTATTCAACAGAAATCCAATTTGAAAAATCAAAAACAAAAATAATATAATTTGGTGATCTATGAAAAAGAGATACACCTGTTATTATTAGAAATAGAACGCTCTTATAATTGGAGACTCTCAAATCAGATCTCATAAGTACCTTTATATTTCAGATGGCTGTTCATGGGGTAAGCTACAAATCTCCTGTAGAATTATGGCGGATGGCATGGTAAAAAAATTGCAGAAATTGCATCATCAGCTGCACCGTTATTAGCACCGTCAACACCATCAACGGTAATCCTTTCCTTGACAAGGTCAACAACTCCAAGAAGGAGAAGACCACTGGTGACAAGAAAGTGATCTATTTCTCTTGATTTTTCTTAATGCGTGTAATTAGTGAGGAGAACTTCTTATCTAAATCCACTAAGACTCAAGAACTATAGTTCCTGATCTGATCCAGCTTTCTAACTCTTGAGCATCCCAAGTTTCCAACTCTCCTAACTGTTTAATATTCTAACCTATTAAAAGTTGCATCTTTTTCTTGATTGGTGAAAAGTTAGGTGCCAATTTAAATTTGAATGGTAGTAATAGTAAATGTGTGTATATCTGTATATACAAGTGGGAGTGAAAGAGAGAAAGATACATTTTTTTATTATTATTAAAATGTTTTATTCATGACAATGAGTTTGGAAATAATTTTTAAGCGGGAGTTATGATCTTCTCTAATTCAATTAGTATATATAGTATTATAATAAATTTAAATATTTAGTTCACCAATTATTAAAAAGTTATAATATAGTTATCAAACAAAAAAAATAAATTAAAAAAATTAAAATATATTTTTATTTTTAAAATATGTAAATTTTTTTAAAAAGATTTTATTTTATTTTAATTTATTTTTATCTCAACAATTTTTAATTTACATTAAATATATTCTTAACTACTATTTTTTTATTAAATTTTGAACTAATTTAACAAAAAGTTAACAAAAATAATTCTTAACACAAGTTAATCAAATATGGTAGTCATATATTATTATTGGATAGATCATAATTTTTTTAAAAATTTTAATTGTCAAGTCTATACTTTTAAGATAAAATTAAAATAAATTAAAATTTTAAATATTTGATTAACTTTTAAAAAATTTTAAAAATAAAAAATACATTTTACTCTTATTAAAATATATCAACTTAAAAATTATTTTTTTTAGTTGACGTAACAAAAAGCTTATAATTCTTTTGAATAATTATTTCTTATTAAATATTAAAATTATTTCAAATACAAAAATCTACTGTCCTTTAATTTTTTTTCAAATGATACATGTGCAATAACGTTAACTAATATTTTCAAATTGTTAATTATTTTATTAAGGGCAATTTACGCTTATAAATTGTTTGAGCCCCAATATTACGCAAATACATTGTTTCAGTTTTATATACGCAAATGCATTGTTTCACTATTTTATGTAAACCGCTACTGGCAGTAGCGGTTTACAGGTGTGCATAAACCGCTACAACTAGCCGCAGTTTATGTGTGTGAGTGTGTGAGTGTAAATCGCTGCTGGCAGCAGCGGTTTACGTGTGTGTTTGTGTGTGTGAGTGTAAACCGCTATAGGCTATAGCGGTTTACGTGTAGTGTGCTGCCTATATAGTCAAATTATACAAAATTAAATAAAAATTAACTAAGTTCCATACAAAACTAAGTTCCATACAAAAGAACATGTATTAATAGAAATAATTAAAAATTTTATATGAATAATGAGTACTAAAAATTTCGATACAAAAATATAACAATATGCATTAGAGAATATAAAAAAAAAATTCTAAAAAAACATATTACTATGAACAAACAAAATAAATGTAAAATTGATTAAAAAAATCAAAACTTATAAAAACTGATAATTATTCTTGATTTTTTTATTACAAATAAAATCGAATGGCAAAATTAGCAAAAAAATAATATTTATATCTCCCTATTTTTATGTACTCGTGTATCTTTTTATTTTGTATATGTTTGATTAAAAATATTATTTATATACTAAAATAAATTATTAAAATTAATTATTATATATTTATATATAAATATATATTATTTAATTATTTTTAATATATATTTTATATTTATATTTTAACTTATTTTTATAATTGTGGATTTTAATATAGGCTTATGTATTGTACTCGGTGTAACATCTTTTTAATTAGACTTTTTTTTGTTAAATATCAGAATTTTTTGTTTGTCTGTTTTTTTTTTCTTTAAAGACAAACATGACTTCTATGTTTTAACTCTTGTTCACTGGAAATAACTAAGTGTAGTTTTTACGCTCTTTTCAATTATTAAAATGAAAAATAATTTAAAAAAATATTATTTATACATGTTCTTAAACTGGGTGAAATTTTGAATGCTTATATGAAGACAAATGGCAAGCTAATGCTAACAATGTTAAGGACATAAATTTAGGTAAACTTAAATAGTAAAACACAACTCAAAGCAGATTTAGTCAGTAAACATGTAAACTTTAAAATTTGATACCTTTATTTCTTTCTTATACCGAGAAAAATAGGCGACTACCCATTTTGTTTTTGTTTTTGTTTTGATTTTCTGGAAGTTTTGTTTGTGCTGAAAAAGTTTGCAACTTATGTGATTGTGATTTAGAGTTTAAGTGTATAATGATATCAATAAAAATGAGAATTTTGGTTTGGTTGTGAAGAGACTATGTGACTGGATTTCACAAGCTCAATAAGAAGAAGAGAACGGTGACACAAAAGCAGTTCTAAGGAGGAAACATATGGGGCTACGCATTTGATTACTAACCATGCAGTTCTAAGAACTCTAGCAGACAGAGGTATTCTATCATTTCATTTTTGGGTTTTGATTAAATTTTGTTACTCATTTTGCTATCCTCTTCAATACTCTTGATTTTTTCAATTTATTTGAGTTTGATGCCTGTAATCAGCAGCCCTTATTCTATAACATATAGAGAAGAAAGAATAAACATTTGTGTGTTATATCCATTTTATTTTAACTAATTGGATCCAACACTAAAAGTAGGAAAGTAAGAATAAGAACATCACAAACTACTTACAAAATAGAGAAATATACTTCAATTATATACAATTACATCTCAAAATGAAAGGAAAATAGCTTCGCTTCATCTTTTAAATGAATTAGCTTTGGTTATCTTGATCTTATATATCACTAACTCTTGCTGCATTATTTCATATTGTCTGGGTTAAAAAAATCATAATCAAAGCATGGTTCAAGTGATCAATAACATGGCATCATGTTATTATTAAAGCTTTTCTAGACTGAACTTGATCTAATATGACATAGTGGATAGCATTGTTTTAATTCTACTTATTTTGTTTGTTAACAATTTTAATTATGTTTATAATAGCTTGCTATAATTTGAAAATTCAACAGACATATAATATAACTAATTTAGTTGTTATTATGATAACAGAATAGTGATATGTGGTAGTAGTATGCAGTGAGAGTGGTTCCCATTTCCCACAGCAAATGTGATAATAGATAAAATGATAGAATAGTTTTGGCAAAAGAGCAGCACCAAACCATGTTTGATCATATAGCAGTGGCAAAGGTGGTAGTGTCTCTGAATGTTTATATTAATGGTGAAAGTAGTATAATTTGTAGTAAGGTCAGAATGGTAGAGATAATTGAAGTGCTGTTTTGAGAAAATAATTTGCTAATTTGCTTCTGAGCAAATTTGTTGTTTTGAGCAAATAAACAACTTGAAGGTTCTAAAGGGTCCTTATTTAGATTATTGCATTGCTTCTATTGTTTTCTAAATTTTCTTTTTTGAGTCTTCTCATCATTGTTGATTTAAAATAAGGAAATTTTTTTTTTCATGAATTGATATGTGCGTATGTATGGAAAAAAAGAAAAGAAAAGGGGCACTGATCATCATATAAATAATGTCAGTCTACTATCGTTTTGACCTCCTGAAAAGATTTAATTTTTGACAAAATATTTTTAAAAGAAAGAAATTATATTTTGGCTATCTAAAAATGATCTCAGTTTGATAAAAAGCACCAAACATGGCCTTTTTTGTTTTATAATTTATTTGTAGAGTTTAATTCCTTTGCTTTTGCAGTGTAAAGATTTTTGCTATTATTATTTTGTAGTGCTTAATTCCTCTGCTTTTACAGCATTTAAGAGTTTTTTTTCCCAAAAGAAGTTGTGGAATTTATGGTACATACAACAATCTAACACAATACTAAAATAAATAGACAAGTTTTGAAAACCAATAAAGATATTTGTCAGATGAAACTATGCACTTTGATATTTTCACATTGTGAAGATAATTTTAACAAGATGGGCTGATTTTATAATAAGATCTACATTCAGAGAATAAGTCTAATGAAAAAAAGTATTTTTTTTTAAGTCGAAAATAATGTATGCTACTCTTGACAAGTATCTATTTTATTGTTCTCAACAAAATGGATTCAGAATAATGAATATATAGGTAATTTTTTATTCTTACTGATATTTGAATTTGGTGGTTTATGGAAGAACATAAAAGTTAAGATCTATCTAATTGATTTCACCACCAAGGATTCACCCTCAACTTAAAGCTAAGATCAAAGGTGTACTTGTCCTGCACTTTATTGACAAGACTATTTTATGTTGTATTATCTGGCAAGGGTTTACACTACTAACACAATTTTAAAGGTGACTTTTCTATCTTTATTCTTTAATTATATCTCTGGTTCTTTTTTAAATCTGTCTTTATTAGGATTTAACTGGGAAAGAAGGAAGAAGAAACGGGTAGAACAGTACTTTGAAAAATAACTAAAAATCTATAATAATACTGATTAATTATTAGTCACACTTTGAACTTAGAAGAGATGCATTTTCCAAATAATTGATCGATTGGATAGTTGTATTAAATAAGAAGTTTCTTAGTCACCAAAAAAAAAAAAGAAGTTTCTTTTATTCATAGGTTGGTCCATGTGATAGTGTCAATCACACTGCAAATTTGAAAAGGCTACACACAAAGACAAATGTCATGGCAAAGCTAAATGAATTTGATAGTTCAATCGAATAGATAAACATTAAAAGCATTCTTGGGTCTCAATTTCAATTAGATATACTTTTCATGCTTTGAGTACAATGTGAAGTAGACAAGTTAAAGCATGTTTATATTTTCTTTTCCTAACTGTTGAACTGTTATTAACAAAAATGCACAAGATTACATAACCCATTTTTCATATTAGAAGACGTACGTGGCATCACGTTGATCCTTGGACTTAAATCAATTCCATTAATCTGTTAATCCCTTTAAGTACTAATTGTATTTCTTGATTATCTTTAGATGAAAATATAATTGGAGATGAACTATACTCAAATCATCCTTTTTCTTTGTGCCGCCCTTGCTTTATACGTGTTCTAATGACAGCTGCTTTATATAGTATATATATCTAGCGATAGTTGTGTATATAGGGTGTATAAATTTTCAAACTAAACCCACTAGAACTTGATTTCATAAAACACTGATATTCTCTAGCTAATTGAAATGGCATATGGTGATAATAGTTTCTTTTAATGTGGATTAGGAATTTGAATTTTAACAACTATATATAAGCTTACCAATACAATAATGATAAATAAACACTTCAGGTTTATTCCAATGCACCGGATGGGAATGAACCATTGGCTTTGGACATGGAAAGAATGGGGAAGGGTCAGGTATGGATTAATGGAGAGAGCATAGGAAGATACTGGATGACTTATGGAAATGGTGGGTGCAATTCTTATGGATATCCTGAGTTGATTCCACTTTGCTAAAAAGTGCCAACTCATGGGAAGCAATGTTTTTTTTATTATTATTTTATCCCCAATACTCTTTAACCTTTGATATTTTTACGTTATTCTTATTATTTATTAAGTAAGTTTTTTATTTTTGTTTTGTCCTTTCCAACTTCTCTCCAAACAGATTAATACAAGCATTATTTTTTTGCTTGAGAATGTACAAAACAATAAAGCAGTATCTTTTATGTTGCTCTTAACACCCTTCTTTATTAGTGTGCTGTTAGCTTTCAAAAGTATCTGGATTTTGTTGTTGCATTACGTTGTTTGTCTATATCAATGAAGAGTAACTGAGGAATAATTATGTTAATTATTTCTGTTAAAACTTTCTCTGAGTAAATTTGATTTTTGTTAAAACTGAGAACAGGTGTATTAGTTTTCATTCCTAGGTGGATGAAGATGTTGTTGCATTGTGTTGTTTGTTTAACAATGAATTATGAGTAATTAATGAATTATGGTTTTCTTTGGAACTGCAATACTTTCCAAAGACTAAGAAGTATGTTCCTTTGTTTACTGTAGCCTGTAGGTGATGATTTGGAGAGTTGGCAAGAGGAATGGGTTGCGGTAGCAGATTCATGCCAGATTGACTGCAGCCGCAAAAAGGGTCAAGACTTAGAAGGTTTCATTTATTGTTGATATTTCTCTTTTTAACTGTTATCAATGCTTAAAGTATGTCTTCAGATAGTAATGTTTAGAGCATAAGTACTCAAATTCAATTTGGAATACTTTATGTGGCATTAAAAAAACATTTGTATATGTCTTTTTAACATTAGTTATATTTGTTGTTTGAAAAGATGTGAGATTTGGAGCAAATGGTGATGGAATTGGAAATGAAATAAAAATGGATCAAAGATTGAGACATAGATTTCATGTTCAATTGCCAATGATCCTTGAATCAAGGGTTAAGGATGCACTTGGATTTAAAGATATATCAAAGTTTAAGATTAAAATATTTCTGTGTTTGTCATTTTTTATCATGAACAAATATCTAATCTATAGTTGTTTGTAAGACCAGTTTTTTACTGTTTTTTTCCAACATTTTTTATCTGAAATATTTCTTTCTCTTTGCTGCAAACTGCTACATCTTGATGTAAATGGATTTTTGTGAGTTTTGTGTTGAAATAATGTAAGTATGATATTGTGATCCTTCTCTATTGTTGATTTTTGGCCAATGCTTGATTTAGATTTGTTTTTACATTGTGCTCTCTCTTTTTTTTCCTATTTATTTGTTTTATTTTCTCTCAAAATCATCCCAAATAAAAAGGCAAACTATTTTGTGTAAGTTTCTGCAATTGAAAAGTTTCACTGCTAAAAATTTATGTTTTATTTTCACTCTTACCTTTTTATGTCAGTTCAGTACATCATCTAAACCTATGTTAAAAAGTAATAATTTATTAGCTAATATATATATATGCTTTGTGTTAGTCTCAATTGGTTTATTCCTTTTTTTTAATATTTTCTTGAATTTTTTAAAAGGCTATGCATTCAGCCATTCGGTGCTTATTATTTGAAAAAGTTCTTTTACTTTGTTTGAATTTGATAGATTTCAGGTAATTCTGTTCAGGAACATTATTCGAAAACTTCTTACCTACTGAATGTCCTATATACATTAATGTTGTTAAAGGACAATACATGGAAGAAATTGAATAATAGCGAGAATTAAAATATTTAAAAAAAGCTTCATAGAATCTTAAATAAATCTCATCCCTCAATTGTGTACACTTGAATTCTCTGTAATCGGTTGAACTAAGTAAATGAGTTCTAATTAATTCACTATACTAGACACTCTTTGAGACATTGGACAGATATTGTGTATAAGAGATATTGTATGATGAAATATACGTTGTTTAAAAAATTAGGTAAACAATTTTATATTAGTTATATAGTAATGTAACTATCATGGTGAAAACTTATGTGCAAACTGCAAAAAATTCAATAATATATATTAAGCATTTGCTTATGTGGTTACAATAACAATTATTTGTATTAAGTATTTTATATTTTTTATGTATAACAGTAATATAGTGTTATAAATTTTATTTAAATACACATACATAATAGATTTTTTATATATAAGTGGAATTCACTAATATAAAATAATAGCGGACTTTAAAAAAATATTATTTGTGCTATCAAAAGTAAAGGATGAAATAGTATTCTATCATATACAATGAGTTTTTATGCATAAAATATTTTTTTAAGTAAAAATAATAAATATTAGTATCAATCAATATGTACTATTCTATTGTATAAATGAATTTTAAATCAATACCTACTAACTAATTTTGATATTGGATTAACATTTGGCCCGCGCTACGCGCGGGTTTTACACTAGTAACAATTAAAAGCCATATAATGATTATCCAAGAATCAAATTGGTAAAAATCACAGATAGTAGAAATGATATATTTACTGATGATCTATAAGTAGTCACTCAGAAAATTAATATAAAAAATATATTATTTTTATTGACATGATATTACGATCTACTTATAAAACTATTTGATCGTGAGTAAATGAGTCTGGTTAGGAATCAATGGACTATTTGTACAATGTGTATTCTTGATCTTTTGGATTTAAAACTCTAATACCACGTCATGATACCACTCATCCCAAAAATTTTACCTTATAAAAAGAGGTAACTTATATTTTTAATACTCTATAAACCTCCATTAAGCGTCCAAATATTCCATTTAATACACTCGCTAAGGCCCTACAAAGTGCAAACTTGAATCCTACATCTATCAGATTATTCTCCGCGAGATCAGGAAAATAGATACTACGTCATTTCTTATTAGTTAATCTTTGGAGAGAGAAGGAATCATGGGTGAGTGGACGTACGATGTGTTCCTAAGTTTCAGAGGCAAAGATATTCGGCAACGTTTTATCGGCCATCTTTATGAAGCTCTCCGTGGAAGAGGAATACACACCTTTCTTGACGATGAGGAGCTCGAGAGAGGAGAAGACTTCACACGCTCGCTTCTCACGGCGGTTCATGAATCAAGGATGCTATCCCTGTCTTCTCTGCCAACTATGCAACTTCGTCTTTCTGCTTGGATGAACTTGTCAGCATCATGGACTGTGCTGAGGCAAAGGATCAGATTGTTTTGCCGCTGTTTTACGAGGTTGACCCCTTTCATGTGCGGCGTTTGAGAGGGAGCTATGGAGAAGCATTGACTAAGCACGAGGAGAGGTTCAGGAGCGGCGAAGGAAGTTCCATGGTGAAAAACATGGAGAAATTGGAGAAATGGAAGATGGCTCTTGAGCAAGCTGCAAACATCTCCGGTTATCATTTCAAAATTGGGTACCACCTTTCTTTTTTTTTTTTTCAGTTGCTTAATGATTTAATCTTACATAGGAAAGAAATTCATTTAGGGTTTTATTTTGGATTCACTTTTCTTTAAAGAGAACAGTAGTTTTATAAAATTTGGTAGGTAACCACCTTGATGCACCGGCAGAGTCAGATTCATGCATTCAAATAAAAATTACTTATTTTTGCTTATATGACAATGCACAATTGAATGTCCGTGTTTCATGTGCATGAAAATTAGACTCTTTCTTCAAAAGCTAATGGGAAGGCACTCTTATTTTAGTTGTAATGTTTAGTACATGCTGTTGCGTAATCAAGTTTAGTTGTTTGGATGATCATTCAACTAATGCAGTGGATATAATACTACGATAAACACATATCCTAACAGGTTGAATATGATGCACGCAATTTTATTTCATATTTCACACTAGTTAAGTCCGTTATTGATTCCACAGGGATGAATCTGAACGTATGTTTATTAAGAAAGTTGTTGCAGCAGTCTCCAAATGGACTCACCGTGGTTCTTTACATATCACCGATCACTTGGTTGGGCTGGAGCTTCATGTTCGAGATGTGATGAAACTTTTGAAAGTTGGATTTGATGATGAGGTCTGCATTGTAGGGATCTATGGAATTGGTGGAATAGGTAAAACAACTCTTGCGCGTGCCATTTATAATTCGATTGCTGGCTCATTTGAAGATACATGTTTTCTTGGTAATGTTAGAGAAAGTTCTGCTGCATATGGCTTGGTATATCTCCAAAAGATACTACTTCATAAGTTAACTGGAGACACTACTATTGAGTTAGGAGATGTCAATGAAGGAATTTCAGTGATAATGCGTAGGCTTCGTCAAAAGAAGGTTCTCTTGATTGTTGATGATGCTGACAATGTGAAGCAGTTAAGAGCCATTGTTGGAGATTCTAAGTGGTATGGCTCCGGCAGCAGAATCATTGTTACAACTCGAAACAAAGGCTTGCTAGCAAGTCATGGTGTTGAAAGAACATATGAAGTAGGGAAATTAAATGAGAAAGAATCTCGTGATTTGCTTATATGGAATGCTTTTAGAACCAATGAAGTTGATCCAAGTTATGTAGACATTTTGAATCGCATAGTTACTTATGCTTCTGGCCTGCCATTGGCTTTGGAAGTAATAGGTTCCAACTTATTTGGTAAAAGTAATGAGGAATGGGAATCAGCATTACAGCAGTATAAAAGAATACCGAACAAAGAGATTCAACAAATACTTAAAGTAAGTTTTGATGATTTGGAGGAGGATGAGAAGAATTGTTTTCTTGACATTGCTTGTTTTCTAAATGGAAACAAGGTGGAATATGCCAAAATTATACTTCAAGCTCTCCATGGTGTTTGCCCAAAGAGTAGCATAAGAGTGTTGGTTGATAAATCTCTGGTAAAGATTGATGATGATATAGTAACATTACATGATTTGATACAGGACATGGGTAAAGAAATTGTGCGACAAGAATCACCGGAAGAGCCTAAAAGGCGTAGCAGGTTGTGGTTGTTCGAGGATATTAAGCATGTTCTAGAGGAAAATAAGGTGAGAAAAATTGGTATTGAGAGTTGGAACTTTTACTTTTTGGTTGTTTCTTTATTTATTTTGATAATTAAGTCTCTCACAACAAGGTTGTTCAATCATTTATGTTTACACAAGCCATTTATTCCTCTGTTTCCAATCTTTTATTGCCTTGACATTTGATTTCTATTTTCATTATGGTATGTAAACATAATCGTATGTGTATGTTAACTTCGTAAAATACATACATGCATTGCGACTAACTCATGCTTTGTGTGTTAGCAGGGAAGTAACAAAATTAAAATCATAGACCTGGTGTTACCCAATTCTCGTGAAAAAATAAAGTGGGATGGTGAAGCATTTGCGAAGATGAATAATCTCAAAATCCTTTTTATTCATCAACATTGTTGTTTAGAAGGTCCAAAAAAACTTCCAAACAGTTTAAGAGTTTTGAAATGGCGATACTATCCGTCACGATCTTTGCCATCTGATTTTTGTCCGAAGAAACTTGTCATGCTGGATTTATCGTACAGTCTCTTAAATTTGATCCAGTTACAAAAGGTTTGTATAATCATTTCTCTTTTCATATGTTGAATATTATAACCCATTTTGAACACCATCTGAATTTTCGTTCTGCAGAAGTTCATGAATCTACAATTTCTGAAAATTGACGGCTGTGAATTAAAGCATGTACCTGATGTATCTTTTGCCCCAAATTTAGAAGAATTATCATTTCGTCAATGTCATAAGTTAATTGATGTTCATGAATCAGTTGGATTATTGGAGAAACTTAAAGTATTGGATGCTGACGGTTGTTCTCGTCTTAAGCGTTTTCCTAGTTTGATGCTCCCCACTCTTGAAGAATTCTATCTTTCGAATTGTTCAAGTCTTGAGACTTTTCCTGAAATATTAGGAAAGATGGAAAACTTAACAACGCTAGAATTGATCAACACCCGAATAGCGGAGTTTCCATCTTCAATCCGATATATTACTCGGCTTCAAGGACTGGTAGTGCGGTTTTCTGGAATTTTTAAGTTGCCAAGTAGCATATTTGTGTTAACAAAACTTAAATATTTGAGTATTCAGAATTGTGATGGATTGCTACTATGTGAACATGAAGGGGAAGAGCAAATCAGCTCAATGGCGATTTCAAACCAGCTACACCTTGATTTTAGCAAGTGCAATGTGTCGGATGAATTCCTTCAAATAGGTGTCCCGTGGTTGTCCAATGTGAAAAAGTTAGATCTATCAATCAACAAGTTTGAAGTTCTTCCTGCATCCCTCGAGGAATGTTTCTTTTTGAAGGAACTTATTTTGGATGGTTGCTGGAATCTTAAAGAAATTAGAGGGATGCCGCCAAACATAGAAGAATTATCATTTCGTAAATGCAAGAGTTTAATTGAAGTTCATGAATCAGTTGGATTATTGGGCAAACTTAGAGTATTGGATGCTCATGGTTGTTGTAGTCTTAAGCATTTTCCAGCCCTTATGCTGCCCTCTCTTGAAGAACTCTATCTTTCAAATTGTTCAAGTCTTCAGACTTTTCCTCAAATATTAGGGAAGATGGAAAACTTAACAAAGCTAGAGTTGATCAACACTCAAATAGCAAAATTTCCATCTTCAATTCAGTATATTACTCTGCTTCAAGAACTGGTATTGCGGTTTTCTGGAATTTTTGAGTTGCCAAGTAGCATTTTGGTGTTGCCAGAACTTAAATATTTGAGTATTCAGAATTGTGATGGGTTGCTACTATGTGAACATGAAGGGGAAGAGCAAACCAGCTCAATGGCAATTTCAAACCAGCTACACCTTGATTTTAGCAGGTGCAATGTGTCGGATGAATTCCTTCAAATAGGTGTCCCGCGGTTTTCCAGTGTGAAAAAGTTAGACCTATCAATCAACAGTTTCAAGGTTCTTCCTGCCTCCATCAAGGAATGTTTCTTTTTGAAGGAACTTATTTTGGATGGTTGCTGGAATCTTAAAGAAATTAGAGGGATTCCGCCAAACATAGAAAAAATTTCTGCAAGTCGCTGCAGATCCTTGAGAGATTTGGACCTCACACTTGTTCCTGCATGCACCAAAGAATGTCATTTTTTGGAGGAACTCATTTTGGATGGTTGCAAGAATCTTAAGGAAATTAGAGGAATTCCACCAAATATACAAATTTTGCATGTACCAACCTGCACATCCTTGACATCCTCTTGCAGAAGCATGTTACTGAATCAGGTTCCTTTCTAGTTGTTACATATATTGATATTATGCATATAGTGTTTCTAAGGTTATTTTTTATGGACTAACTTGATTGGCATTTGGCAGGGACTCAAACATTCTTGCATGGGTTCGTCAATTTCGTTTTGGTTTCGGAACAAATTCCCTGCCATATATCTGTGTGTCATTGCTGAACAGAGTTGTGCACCATTTTTCCTCAAAATGATCATCAATGGTCATGATGTGCCTCAGTTTTCCATGTTTTTTCTTGAAAAAGATATGTTAATTATGGCTCTAAGTCAAAAGCTGATAAAGATCAATGATGAGGTGCATAATCTTCTGTTACAAAATGAATGGAATCATGTGGAGTTGTTTAATGATCCTGTTATGCAGAGCCTAGGGGGTGTTGAGCCTGATCACAGCTTGCGACTTGGATTTAATGTATTCAAACAAAGTGATGTCATGGAAGATATTCAATTCACCAATCCTCTGCTGAAGAAAGAAGAGGATAAAGTGTCTCTTCCATTATATCCGCATCTTTCGTTGAATGATGATGTGATTCAAATAAATGGCACCACTATTGTCCAAGGTGAGCTTTTAGCCTTTTACTATTGCTGACTGACTTGGTGCCATCTGCATTTTTCAACTCTACCCAAGTGGGAGGAAACAGTAAACATTATCTTGACTAGACTGTTCAATTGATGCATAATTAAGTTCATTACTCCCTCTGTTTCTTTTTTTCCCCCCTAATCTTGTTGAATAATGTAATACATAGATTTGCTTAGTCAAATGCGTTAAGGCTAGGAATCTAATGCAGTGAGAAATTTAAGATTATGTCGGTTTTTGAGTTAATAAGAAATTGTAAAAAAATAGGAAGTAAAAATATTCTCTTTACAAATATTTTATTCAGCTGGCATGTTACTATTTTGTATATTAGCTAACTATTTTTCCTTCATAGTTTGAACAATTTTGCAAAATTTATTATACCAAGGAGATATAAAATTGCATCAAGAAATAAGAAAAAAAGATTGGGGTTTGGTAGTATGCTAAGCTAACTCATGAACCATTCCTGTCTTGATCATCAAGTATACATAAATAAACAAGAGAATTCAGAGATCTTACATAATCACTAGTGATTTCTATGAATAAATAGGTAAATAGGTTGATCTAAGTTTATATATTAAAAAAACAATAGTGCATTTTATATCAACCATTTTTCTTTGTGGCCCCAAAACTGATTGCACACTGTCTTGTGAGTCGTTGAAACTCTCCTTTACTCTGGTTCTGATCTAGCATCCAAGGATCATCCGGCAAAGGCACAAGATGTAGAAATTATTGGTGGTTCAGAAAACGGACAAGAAAGTCCTCTCATTCAAGATGATGATGACAACGATGATGATGCAGAAATGGAGGCTTTTTACGCTTCCCTTAATGCGACCAATGGTCTTTCACATTCGCATGATAAATTTACAATCAATGCTCCAAATGAAGAGGTTAGGGAAGCATTGAAAACAGTACAAGACTTCATCACCAATAATGATGCTTCAGTGCTGCTGCATGATGAACACTACAATGTGATTAACAATAGTTTGCATTACCTCTCCGGTTTGTCTTCAAAAGATGGCATATCAGGAGAAGTGGAAACATTGATATTGGAAGCTTCATGGTTGTTCAATCATTGTAGTAGGGAATACATTGAATCATGTATGAAAATTAAGTCCACGGCATCAAAGCTACAAAGGGTTGATGAATTAGAATCAGCATTGGAATCCAACAAGCACCGATTCAGGGAAAATCTTGCTTTGGAAAATGAGTTGCGCCAAAAGTTAGATTGGATGGAGAAAAGAAAAAAGGAGATGGAAGAGGAAATCAATGCCATCAAAGCTAAGTTATGTGATTGTGAATCAGAAAAGAAGGTGGTTGTTCAAAAAAAGAGGGAGGTTTTTCAAGAAGGAAAGACACTTAAAGCTCAACTAGAAGAGTGGGGAGAAAAAGTGCCACAACTGCGGCATCAAGAGAGTGTGGCAAAGAGTAATCATGCAAAATTCACAGGTGAATGGTCAAAACTAGGAGCAAAATTTAAGACCATTGTTATAGACTGAGAAATCTAGATTTGTGTACTTGAACTGCATGGATTGAAATAATCCTATTTGAATACTATAGTCTATAGGGCCCTTAAATGTAGACACTTCTACAAGCTAAAAATTTGAACATTGATTTACTACCATGCCTAAAGAATTGAAATTTTTATTTCTATTAAGATTTGTGATGAGGTTTTAAATTATCTAACCAACTAGACTTGATTTGAGATCAATAAGAGAATTAGATTTGATAAATCTGTGTGTAGATTTATTCAAATGGGGAGTTACTCTGTTTAATGAGGGTGATGGTGTTGCTAATTAGATCCATGGCTGGTGCAAGATTAAAAGGATTAATAAGGTTATTTATCTCTTGGATGGAATAATCAATAAAAGACTAAATGTGAATGCTGTTACTTGGAAAGCTCTTACTGGTGGATTTTGCAGAGTGAGGAAACCGTTAGCTGCTAGAGAATTGTTTATTACAATCCATAAATTTGATCAACATCCTGATCTACAGAGCTGCGCGATTATATTGGATGGCCAATTCAAATGTCATTGTCTTCTGATGCAATATCATTATTTAGAGAAATGGAGAAGAATAATTTGGATCTTAATATTGTAATTTATAGTTTGGTGATCGATGGGATGTGCCATCTGGAAAACTAAATGATGCACGAGAACTCTTGTCTGCCAGCAAAAGGCTTGAAACCTAATGTATATACTAAACAATAATGATCCAAGGTCTATGTATGAAAGGACTTCTGATTGGTGCTGAAGAGTTGCTGATGAATATGGAAGAGGATGGCTGCACATATAATGACTTTGTCCAAAGAGTACTGCGACGAAATGATGTTCTGAAGTCAATAAAATACCTTCAGATTATGAAAGACAAAGGTTTTGCAGCAGATGCTACCACTGTGAAATTGCTTGTAGATTACTTCTCTGTCCACAAAGGAGAGAATGCTTTTCAAGAATTTATGCAGAAAATTCTTTGAATATGTCAATTTAATCACTTAGTTCATTATAGAATTGAGGATTTGATGTTTTAGCTGTTGTGTGACATGTATTCTATATTACTTTGTTTGTTTAATTTTGAGGCTTTAGACTGGGATATGTTTGGCCACAGCAGAGCAAGAATCTCCTTCTTGAGAAGTTTATCCATTGTGTTACTCTTGTCATCTAGTACGTTTTAAGCTTCATTCATGTGGATTTTTACGTATCTAAGCTAAAACTTATGATATAAAAATATTTGTATATAATACATCATTTACTTATATATTTTTAAAATTAGACTAAATATGGGAACTCTTGTCAAGAAACTTATCATTTTATATTCAACTGCACAACAGCACAAGTCAATTTTACACACATGGAAAATGATGTGACTTGCTTTACTATGAAATGGAAATAGCAATCTTATTCTTTTGGTATTGGGAAACTATTCTTTCTTCACAAGCAGTGGGGAAATTTTACATTGAACTCCATTGGAAGCTCTACTTGCATGGCATCTCTTCTGATGGTGTAGATGGAGGAAATCAATTTATAAAGGGAGATAAAAAAAGGCCCAAAAGGGTAAACCAAAACAAGGTTCAATTAAAAACCATTTTCTTTTTGTATTAACAAGAACTGAAGAAAACAACACCCTTTTCAGTTTCTGAGCTTGAACTTGATTGGCTTCTTTCAAGGTTTTGTTTTGATGTTTATGACACCCTTGAAATGGTTGGCATCAGTTTGTTCCAATTTTTATGTTCTCAGTTTTCCAAGAGGGGTCAAGTGCAGGAAGTTGATATTCATCTGGTTTCAAGGCCAATGCGAAATCCGGCAATGTTGGTGCTGTCTCCATGATCCTGTAATGATAAAAAAATAACAATGACAAGATGTGATTTTATTAGTCATTGTAGTACTTTACAGTGACCAAGAATAATACATAACTACATGATTCCGGAAAGTTACTCATGCACCATGCAAATTTACCTTTCATGAGAGTACAGATCACGGTTGATTCGCACCTTGCTCGAAGTATCCTTAGGAATTTTCTCAGACAGATATTTCATGGTCCCCCAAAGTGGTGGATTTCTGCACCATGACCTTGAGTTAGATGGGCAATAAACAAGTATACCAAACGACATAACTTCGAGCCTTCAAGATTGCAAGCTTCTTGTGTACACATATTACACAAAAGTATCTTCATTGAAATTTTCAACAGGCAATGGAAGATGAGACAAAAAATTTAAAAAATTCATCATGCCAAGTTCTATAACGAGGTGGTGAAATCATTTAAATCTAAGAAGTGAAACCAAACACTGAGGTTTCAGATAAAGTCAACATCAAAAGGATTCACAAATGCAAGGATTTTCAGATAAATAACAGCACAACATTGTGAGAAAGGGAAGATGATGGTGACCTTGACAATGGAGGTGCTGCGTTGAATGCCTCATTCAGCTTCTTACTTTCCTTGAAATATTCATCTGCAGCTTGCAAAGCAGCTACCGCCATCCCATGAGATTTCTCTGTATTTCCCTCATCAAGAATCAAACCGTGATAATAATATGCTGCAGCCTGGTAAACCATTTCAACAAGGTAATCACTTATGTTAACTTGATAGAGATTTCTAATCATTACTATACAGCAACTCATGATTTATAAATAAACAAATATCAAGATGCAAAGAATCCCCTACCTTTGCTTCTACATATTTCCATTTCACAAAGAGAATATGCTTTTCGCCCCAATCATTTGCCAATGGAAGGTTCATAATGTTATCTTGAGCCTGAAAACACCAGTGAAATATAAAAATAACCAAAGCTTAGCGAACCGGTGCATGTTAACAAACTAATGCAAACAAAAGCATAATCAACAGGGTACAGACTCGGTAAAGGACTAATTCTTCATTATCATACCTGCTGCCAACATTTCACCATTTCGCATGCAAGTCTACGCTTCACAGCTAGAGTGGCCTTGGTACTATCAATTGCCATTCCAAGTTGGATATCCACTCCCTAAACAAGGGAAGAAATAAACAATTATACCAAAGCAGAGAGGATTTTCAGTTGAATGTTTCAAAGCTAAGAGTGGATCATAAATACACCATAGCAGAGAGAAGACACCTCATTTAGTAGGTCCATATGAAATTATAATTTGATACCTGGCCTAATGCCTGTAGAGAGAGTGCTCGAAGCGTTCCTTCTGCTAAGTCTACTGGTAAATTCCTCCTATAATCAGAACACATGTAATAAACATCAAATAATATAGAAAACTATATAGGTCATATACAGGGAAAGAAAATGCTTCATTCCAGTTATTGCATAAATCACATATATATGTACTAACCTGAGTTCGGCCGGCAACTGGGGAAGAACATGTTTGACAGCACAATCCAGATATCCAGCAGCCTTTAAGAAGATATCAACAGAAGCTCGTCTGCTTTCTGTTACAAGTAACAACTATTTTACTTTCGCAATCGACACAATATATACTAAAGATCAGTGCAACTGCGAAGACAGAAAATTCTTATAAATAAAGTATTACAGTATATACAACAATGATCTCAAGAGCAAAGAGTCTAATTTGAGGTCTAAACAAATCTATTACAATCGATTTTGGCTGTTTCGTACAATGGATTTGTGTTAAAATTCCAAATTACTTACCTTCAGATACCTTAAGCTGATAACCATCAGTGGATGATCTTGGAAGCAGTAAAAAATTAGCCTGTGATAGTAATAGCATTGCCATCAAATGTAAAACTGACAACACTTCATACCAACCATTAGACATGGCTGTTTCCTGTGAAAGCGTCAATCACGCCACACCATAAAGAATGGAAGTGGTGGGAACAAACTGATCAGCACTTTTTAAGTGTAGAAAATAATTTTCAAATCAAATCCAGAAACACAATATACATCAGGAGAGAAAGGAAAAAAAATGGTTGGAGTTACCTCAGCATCATCCTCTTGATTCACCCAAACAAATTGTACTTTATATTGTAAATGGCTTCCTTCACCATAAAGCAAATATTAGAATATTTATCTTACAGAAAGGCAAAAGCACATAATTACATAATAAAGAACAAATATAAGACTTACCATCGTTGACTAACCCCAAAAGAACCGGCAAATAATCTTCTAGAGCCTGCAGAAGATCAAGCAGTGTCGAACCACCTGCAGATGATCATGCGTTGCCATACCAATGCATCAGTAAATTTAATCTACCTTCTTTTATCATTAAATAAAATAAGTTCATCTTTGTTTAAGAAACTGACCATGTTGAGTAGCACTTTTTCTTTTTGTTCTTGTAATTGTAGGGCCTTCTTGGCCAGCCATTACAACTATACGTGTTCTAAGAGCCGAAAGGCGCTCTACTATTTTCTTTGACAAGTGATCTCCAAGTGACTGAGCAAAATCAACAGGTTTAGGAATTCGTAGACCGGGGACATAGACCGAAACTTCTCCAATACTCCCTGGTTTCCTTCTGTTTCCACCAGAGTCCTTTGGAGTCGACACCAGGCACCCCATGTCTGGAGCCTTGCTATACCTTCGAAATGCTTATGTGTATTATATACAATAAATAAACCACCCCTCAAGAATCCTGTTTCAATAAGACAGTGAGTTTCGATTGTCTCCAACATCAAGCAGAGCAAACTTAACAATATAGTGCTGGGAATAATGGTCCCACAGTATATTGGTTTGATTCAAAGATTCTTCATTTCCGGGAACAAACTTTCAAGGAAGCTGAGAGATTAACACTAGAAAAACCATCAACTTGACTAATTAAATGCCAAGTTGCCAAAACAACCAAAAAAAGAGGTAGTAGGTTACACTCACGAGCAGCATTACATTCAACTTGTAACTGAACTCTTCTACAATATTTTAAACTTGACAAATATTTTATTTGGAGCCATTAATTTTATACTTTTTTCGACAGCTTTCAGCAGTATTAATGGTTCTCACTACTATATCCACTTCCCAACAAGCTACAAAATCTTCATGATCATAATCCTTAATTAAAAACAAGAACCAAAGACTTATGTAACTAACAAACCTTGTCCTTTGCCCTTGCTGTTGACTGGTCAAGTCAAAATTTCTGGTATTCTCTGCATTAAAAAAAAAAAATCACATTTAGAGAGATCTTAATTAAGAAATAAATAGAGAAAAATAAATAAAGTAATAATATCACAAGAACAGCATGAGATATGACAAGTGTTTGTCCATGTCAACTAGGAACTGTGACAACAAGAGAAAAAGGCTTCAAAAGATTACACCAACACCATACTTTCAATTTCATGGTAATGAACACCCGTGCACCCCATTTACTCTTAACAACATATCACATCATCAATAGAAGAAGGTAAGGAAATGAAAATGGTTCAGACTTAAGCACAGTGAAGAATTCATCAAGGTAAAGTAGCTTCATCTATAAGTTTCTAACTTGCATACTTGAACAAGTAAACGGCTAAAAAATTCACAGAAAGTTCAAAAATTGTGAGTAAAGGATTTCCAAAGATACCCAAAACAAGCAAACATTGCAGAAACGCAAAGGAATACTGGATAACACTCAAAATCTAAAGAAAACCAGAATTGAACAATAACTCAATTTTAAAAGCTCAAACTTTTAGAAAAAAAAATGAGAAAAATGCTCCTGAGTTGGTGGAAAAACCACAAAAATCTTCAATTTTTTTTATTATCCATATAGCTTTGATTGAAAAGGCAAAACTCCTTTTTCTCATAATTCACTCCAATGCTAAAGCTTGAACTTGGTTGAGCTGATCTTTTTTTTTTCAAAAAAAAAACACTTTTCCATTAGAACAATTTCCAGACCTGCAATAATTTCATTCCCTTTGAATTTCTCACTTCAAAAAAAAAAAAATATTAGAATCACAAGCTAATGTCATACCATGAACATTAAAGTGAGGTCTGATTCAGCAACCAGAGCAAGTAGATGGAGAAAGCACAAAACTTTAGTATCATACAATTCAATTCAATCCAAAATCAAAAGAAAGCATAGATCTTGAGAGCTTCCCAGAAACACAACCTCCCCAAAAAATGGAGATCCAAGAAGCAAAAATCAAAAGGAATGTGGGTTCTTAGCTGTTCCTTCAACGAGAAACACTCAGAGAGATAGAGACAGAGAGACACAGTCTTGTGTGGAAACAAAGATAGAAACAACAAATATTCTAATAAATTGGACAACATAAACAAACATATAGGCTATGTCCTATTTATATAATATTGGATTATTGGTCGTTTGATATTATAATCTTATAATATATGGTGACGATATAGTAAGGTTTACTTTTAGTAATAATCTTATTGTATTTTTCAATAAAAAGGAACAAAAATTTAATAATAAAAAAATTTTAAAAATCACATATTTTTATGTAAATTTCTTTTAAAAATATTATATTTTCTATTTAATTCTACCATTTCCCAATAAAATTTTTCAAAAATAAATAGGTTTAAGTATTTTTAGTAGTATTTTTGGTGTCCATATTTGTATTAGTATAAATAATTAATTATAGATCATTTGTATTTTAGTTTTACAAAAATTTTGTTTTGGTTTTAGCTTTTCCCCTTTTATTGTCTTAGTTAATTTTCATCCTCGTTATCATAAACATAAAGCTTTTAAATGATTGTTATTAATATGAATATAAAAAATAATATATATCCTATAAGCTATATTTAATTATAATTGTGTTTGTGTTTAATTATTTGGACGTCATTAAGTTGATTAAAAAAATTTAATAAAAAAAAGTTTTTTTTTTATTTTTTAACGTATTTAGTAAATTTTTAATAGTAAAAATAAAAATATTAAAAAATAAAAAATATATTTTTTAAAAAAACTATAATTTACATATTTTAAAGAAAAATTTAAAAAATATATTTTATTATTATATTCAGACATAATTGATAAATAAAAAAATTTTTCTGTATGAAATATCTAAATATACAAATATTTTTTTAAAAAAATAATTCGAAAAATATATTTTTTTGGAAGCCCATTAAAATAAAAAATCCCTTTATATTATAAATGGGTGTTTTTTACTATTTAGTATTTAGTGTTTCTATTATGCAAAAGCAAAAGCATATTTAGTATTAAATAATATTAAATCTTATGATATATTTGACTGTTATTAATATAGATATAAACAATAATAAAAATATTAAAACACAAGGTTTTAATATATCTAAAATGTAGTGTCAAAATCATGATTAGAACATTATATTTCTCTTATTTGTTACTTAAGTATTTGAGTGCCAAGTGACCACACTACCATTATTACTGCCGCAAATGGGATTGCTTGCCGTCTAATGAGGTTGTTTTCACAAGGATTAGAAATTTAAAATAAACTGCCCAAGTCAACTTACAAGTGGGTGAAGATAATTAATATTCAAACTTTCACCAAAATATGATGATGATGATATATTAATGCTCAATCTGAAGAAAATTTCGTTAGCAAGTGGAGGCTAAAGTTAACTCATCCACCCGAAAATGATAAAAATAAGTAGACCGAAAAAGCAAATAAAAAATTATATGAAATGGTACTTTTTACTATCTAGTGTTTTTAATATGCAAAAGAATATATATCATCCTATATCAAATGTGCTTTTGCCTCTGAACGAACTCATTCTTGGCAAGTAGTTACTATTCTAGATGTCGATTTAATCTAATTAGGTATATACATATAGTGTTACACACATATATTCTATTGAGAGGAGATGGTTGTTCATTCATTTTTTTTTATATTAGATGAATAACTTAATTAGATATTTTTTATGTAAAAATATTAGATAAAAACTGTTAAATAAGTGTTTTCTATTTTAAAAAAAAAATTGGAAACATTTTCCAATTAAAATCTATACTTTTTTCAAATAATGTGATTTATAATTAGTTAGTTTTTTTTAAAGCTCATGTATGAAATTACGGTGGTTTGAAACTATCGCATTTTTTAAAAATCCTATATCCGTATATTTTTTAAATTTACTGACTAAAATAGTGACATTTCTGCAATCGTCGTAAAATCAATAATCTAATTTGCGATGGTTGTGCTAGCGATTCGTAAAAACTGTCACAAAATCAAATATCAATGCCCTAAATTGTAACAGTTGTAGAACTGTTGATATGTTGTTTTGCGGTGGTTTAAAATCATCGCAATTTCTTAACAAAGCTACCGTTATTTTTCGATTTCCTTGTAGTGATATATATGATGATTTTCTTGTGAAAATATTTTTATATAGGTAATCACTTTGATTTCAACATTTTTATTTTTTTTCTTGAGTGGAGCGTTGAGATCCCAAACAACTCTTGAGCCACAAAACAAACAACGGGGTTTAAAGCACTTGAAATTTCTTCTTTGTAAGTATTAGTAAATATTTATGAATGTGGACAATTCATACATAATGTGTCTTCATCACCACTAATAGTGAGTGTTTTGGCAAATAAAACATGTGACATGCAACTTTCATAAGCACAAGTGGTTCATTCATTCTTGTTCCTTCTCCCACTTTGCCACTAATTTAGCACCAGCTTGCAACTTTTTACCAGTTTTTAAATAACAATAAGTCAATATATAACTACGTACTCTATCTAGCTAGCTTCCCTTATACCTGCATGCTTCATTTCCTGGGTACAACACACTTAGCTTCTTCCCATCAAATTTAGATTAAATAACAACAATAATAATAATAATAAATTATTAATATCGTATATATTTAAATTAGTATATATATATATAGTATTTATCAGTATTAATAATTGTCATATGTTAAACCAATGTACGTGTAAGAGGGACAGATAGAGATCTAGTGGAATGGTGACTTATAAAAAATAATATCACACGTAAACCGTCAATCTTAATTTTAGTGGGACAAACTTTTAGTATCATATATTAATTAATTCTAAGGAAAATGACATGAAAAAAATAAATAAATAAATAAACCATGCATGTATGATATAAACATACAAGAAGTAATTAATGGAGAAGTTAGTGGTATTCAGGAAAATTCCATTAGCTGTCGTTAGCACTCAAAAGTGTATGATGCATACTGTTCGATGCCAATACATACCCTCTCATCTGATCTTAGCTTAAAATTAAAAATCTTCATGCTTAGTTTCCTTCCTCATCATGCCAGCTTGCAACTTAAGCCAACCACATTTATGGAGTCCCAAAATTACGTGTCAAATAACAATAATAATAAAGGCAAGAAGAAGAAAAATACTGTATATGATGCATGCATGTCTATTATCTCGCAAAGGTTTTAGGTTTAAGCTGAGAGAGAAAAAAAAATTTAAAGAATCAGATATTTTTAGTAAAAAAATAAAAGATTGACCAATATTAATTTAAATATAAGATAAATATAAAAAAATTATGAAAAAGTATAAAGAACCATTTTTAATCAGTCAACTTTAAACAACTACAATTAAGAATAATTAATTAGTATAAAATATAATTTAAAAATATTTATTGGTTTATTATATTATTGGCAAAATCTTTATTGATTATCTAACGTAATTGAAATATATATATATATATATATATATATATATATATATATATATATATATATATATATATATATATTGTTCTTGCTTGATTGATCTTTCCGTGGTATAATTCGTCCAAATTTTAGTTGAGTTAGTTCCATTTCATTGGGATGGACAAAATATACTTTGATTAATAAAAAACACAGTGTAAATACTTACCAAAAAAAAAACACTTTAATATTTAAGTCAAATTCTAATAATTTTTCAAGTGAAACTCAAGTAGAATTTTTAACATGCCCCTTATTTGGATTAAGCTGTCTCATTTTATAATCGGCCTAAAGTATGATTATAGCCTTTGGCCAGTTTCAACAATTAGTTGCAGATATAATTCTTTCACAAATAATGTATTAAAGTGTTATTAAGATTAAAGTTATATTTTTTTTATATGTTAATAATATTTTTTTAATAATATTTTTTAAAGTGCTATAATCATCATTATAATCGGTGATAAATTCAAACAATTTTAGTAATGGAGACAAAAATAATAATATATTTATATATCTAAAATTTAAAATATATTAATCAATTTTTTAATATGTTGCATAATATTTTATTATAATACTAGTAATATCTTGTTAAATATTTTATATCCATAAAAAGTTATTTTTATTGATTATTTTTTATATAATAAAAATTATACCTTAATATTTAAAAAAATTCTATAAAGAGTCTAACATATTAAATGGACCAATTTCGATTTTTCAATATAATTGTGTGAGAGGAAAATAAAATATTATGTAAAATATAAAAATTAAAGAATCAAACAAATCACAATTCTTTTATATATAGTTATAGACAATGTCTTTTTTTTTTATTAAATCATTATTCAAATATTTTTTGTTATTTAATTATAGAGTTGGCATTATAATATTTATGTTATAACTTTTTTTACGGAATTAAGTAATCTTTTTTAGCCAATAATGGCCAATTTTTAAAAATTATTTTGTTTATCTTAAAATCTAAACCTAAAATTATTAATTTTTAATTCTAAATTCTAAATCATAAGCCTAAACACTAAATAGGGTTAATATTAACTAATTAAAAATTATTTTTTATATTTTTTCTAAA
The DNA here is from genome assembly GCF_003086295.3 of Arachis hypogaea. Lineage (NCBI taxonomy): Eukaryota > Viridiplantae > Streptophyta > Magnoliopsida > Fabales > Fabaceae > Arachis > Arachis hypogaea. The sequence continues at coordinate 90,154,343 of NC_092040.1, forward strand.
TCTATATAATATAATAATCTTTATTATTATTGTAATGAAGACATTACAAATACATATATATTTATTATTTGTTTTTTAAAAATTCAACGAGGGCAATTGGCAATTGCCCCACCCTTATATAACTGATTATAATAATTACTGTAGTATAGATATATTTGAGATTTGTGTTATTAGTTGATATACATATATATAAAACTTCATCAAATTAAATCTTATAACGTTATGCACTTAATTAATTACTTTTGTTGGAACTTATAAATTATGAAAGAGATTGTTATTTTAATAAGTACATTTTTATTTTATATTTAAATGTGTATCTTTTATTTTTACGAAATATCAAACTATTTATTACGACTTGTCCTTATCATTATTGTTGTTGTTATCGTATGTCTTTCGTTTCCATTTTTATTTTGAATTCAGTGAATTATCTCAGGTCAACCGACTGTAGTTGAATAATATATGAATTTATTTATTATATAAAACATAAAAAAACTAATTATTGAACAATTCCCTGAAATCTGGTATACATAAGGATCTTTGTTTTACTGCCATGTGGCAAGGAAATGTCATATCAAACTAGAAAAATATGTACACTAATTTATTTCCAATGAATAATTCGAAACACCCACGACACGTCGTGAAGTCTTACATAAGAGATTAATAAACGAGAATAATATACATGTAATGAACATATATATATAATAATATATTACCGTTTAAATTTTAAAGTTTACTATAATATACGTGAAGAGATGATGATATACTATGATATTTTTCGTTCAATAAATTATGTAAAATATAATAATAATATCTATCTTTTTATTATAAGATATGCATTATAATTAATCAATGGAAGCAAGGATGTGCTAGTATCAAAGATCGATCCATGTAATAGGTGTCAAATGAAATATCCTTGCTTAAATGAAGGTGTATGTGATTGAAGTTGATATTGATGATATTGATATGGATATTATTCTTAATAAAACGACGAGAATATATATAAACCAAAAGGAAAATATAATATATATTATGTATGTATGTATAATTTTGCAACATAATAATTTGTTCATCTTCATAACGTTCATTCATAGTAATAGTGTTTGGCCACACATACTCCTCCCAATCTTCCAAATCATTTTTATAGGTCGGCTCTTGGGTGTTCCACGTGTGAGGTACAACTATAATATGGTTGGAAAGGTGGGGCCACAAGGATCAAGCTACTGGTCAAGAAGGGTGACACGTGGTGTTAATAATCATAATGTGTTAGGTTGGTCAACTGTATGACCCATTTCGCTCCTATAGTCCTATACATACATGTGCATGGATATTTTTCTTCACAAATTGTAAATACTAATTTATTAATAATTAATTGAACTGAAATTATAATATCATCGTTGGTTGGAATCAAAATATCTGCGAGATTAAAGTCATAATTTATATCGAATAAACAAATTGTTTTACTGATTAACAATTAAAATATCAAATAAGCCAGTCATGCATTTAAATATTTAATACAACTCACATAAATTTTTAAATGAGATAATTATCTTTGTCTATAGATTAATCCGTCAGGGAATGAATATGAGTGTTGTTGTATACCCAAAACGAAATTCAAACTCTCAATACTTACTAAACCAACCAAATTGAATTTTTCAATCATTTCTTTATTTTTATTAACATTGCCCTTTGAGTTCATCTGATCTGAAATCTGCCTTATGGTTTTGTGCCAAGTGGACGAATGAAGCCTATTTAATCCAAGACTCTTCAACATCCCTATTTTGGATCCAAATCCAATGGTCGAGGGAAAAAAATAAAAATGTTCAATAATATTTATAGTGTTTAGACTAAAAACAAAAACAAAATTTCATCGTTTGGTATTTAAAAATCACTGTACATGTATATTAAAATAAACTACTAAAATCAGTTACCATTATTTTTTGTAATATTTTTGTCAATCATTTCTAAGTCAATTTTTTCCTATTTTATCCTGCTAATTTTATTCTCAAAAACCCAATTCTTTTAACATCCATGACCAATTCCTTCGACCTCTATGGCTCCTTCCTAAAATGAATATTTACATCTGTGTATATATCTTTATTTTAGTAATAATAATTTTAGGTCTCTATCAAATATTAACTAAGGTCGAAAGTGAGTTGAGTTGGACTAAACTTAAATTCGACTAAAAAATTTGAGTATGGCTCATGGATTAAGTTTACGAACTTGTTTGAGCTCACGAGCTGACTTAAATAATAATAACATAATCTATAATTCTATATCAATAAATTATAATTTATATATTTTAAAAAATATTTAAAAAGATCAATTTTATATATTATTTATCTATCAATAAATTATAAAATTTTTATTTATTTCCTACATCAAAATTATATATAAAAAATAAATATAAAATTTTAAATAATTAAGATCATTAATATATATAATTATGTTTACTATTTTATATGTATATATATATATATAATATTAAAAATATAGATTAAATGCATATATATATATATATATATATATATATATATATAATTGAGTCAGCTCACGAGTTTGACTTATCGAACTATTAACAAATCGAAATCAAGCTGACTTGACTCACTTTCAGCCCTAACATCAACGAAGAAGACTAATTTTTTTTTTTATTACAAGAGTGGGCTCAAGACCCAATAATACGGGAAAAAACCATGTTATTGGTTCCTGAAATAAAAGGCTGAAACCCTCAAGACCAAAAAATAAGAGCTGAAACGAAGAAAAGTTTGAACTTCCAAGTGCCCCTCAACGGTCAAATCCCAAAACGGAAAACTGCAAAAAAGCGCCAACAGGCTGAACAAAACGAGGGCAATCGCGTCTTTTCACGAAAGCACCAATCCACAACGAAAGCGAAAACACACACTAGCCACTACACGATTTTTGAAGTTCGTACATTTTCCCTCCTTTCCGAGTCACAACTCGCTACCGAGTCAACTCAGAAACCCAGCTAGGGTTTTTTTCCCCTTTCCAAATCGAATCCTGCGACCCTCTCAGCTCAGGTAAAATTTCTTTTACAGAGCACAGTTTTGTTCCAGTGCCACGACAATGCTTAGCTGAATTTGTGCGTTGATTCCTTTTTTTTTTCCCGCTTCTATTTCATGCCATGCAGTTTTTCCTACTGCACCATCGTCTTTAGTGTTGTTGGAGAATGGAACAAAAATCGTGCGAGGAATCTGCGAGAAGCGTTTCGGACTTGAAGTGTGCGAAGAATCTCAACGAATCCGATGAATCAATTGCATGCCCTACACCAAATAAGACGAATGAGCCCTTACCTTCCAAATCCAAAGAGCAACAAACTCAGCTCCCAGAAAAGTGTGCACCCTAAATAATTATATTATCTTTTTAAAGATTGTTTTGGCAAAAGTTTCAATTTCCATCAAATTTTAATCAAATTGTGATTTCATATTACTTTTAAATTTTTGTTTCAGATACAGAGCCGTAGCTGATTTGTTTGGCCATATGAGCTGCTCACTTAGATTGCTGCATCTGCGTAAAAAGTCTCCAACTTTTCAAAATATTTGTGCCCAAGTTGAAATTCTGGCGCAGAGGTGTGTTGTTTTGTTTTCTTAGATGTTTCCTGATTTAGTTTAGTGATAACATTAGATCCCCAAAGTTGTCCATGAATAAAGTAGCTTCCAACACGTTATATAGACAACTAGGATGACTGTTACAGTCGTACTTTTGATTTTTATGGACTCTGCTGGAGTTATTCAGTTTGTAGTGAGACTAATGTTAATGCTTTGGCAATTGGGTGCAATCTTTTTTCAGGGATTACTCTTCTGACAACTTTGGTTTTATGGTTAAGTAAAAGAAGTTACTGTTCTGTATTTTATTTCCAGGAAATTCTCATATGCCCATCTTGCACAAATGAAGTATATACTTCCTGAGGGCATACATATAGATAAGGTCCTTGTTCATGATAAGAAGAGCTTGTGTATGAAGTCAGACATGAAGATCACCTTGGTATTTGATTTTTTGGAAGAGGAATCTAATGAATCTGCTGATATGGCTCTTCGACAATATTTTAGTTCTAGGCTTATTAATTTCTCCAATATGCATCCCGAGGTAACTTTTTTAATTTTAAGTTATCATGTTAGTTATGTTTTTGCTTTGTAGTTTACACAATACAATCATATGAAATTGTTATAGACCGTTAGCTGTCACGAGGATAATTGTTCAATGCACTGCGTTATTACAAGAGTATGACAAGGTAATTACTAGTGGGTCTTCTGGGTACTTCTTCTATTGTGTTATGTGTCTGACTATGTCCACAAGAGTCAATTAGCGGTAATATATTGTGTTGTGGTGTTTGGATTACCTGCAAAGAATTCTGTGCTGTGTATTGTCATTTCATCAAGCAGGTATACACACTGTATAATAACATGTTTTCTTATGTTAAAAGTTGGGTTGATGATAATGACAGTATCCACTTGTGTTTTTTTTTCTGTTTAGCTTACCTCTTCATTAGTGTATTCTTGGGCCAGGCTCAGTTATTTGCATGTTTCGCTCAAGAATTTTGAAATTGTGATGGAGGTATTTATCCCCGTTTCTCTTTTTGTTTTATTGTGGATAAGGCTGCTGATATTCCAGAGGCTGTTCTGCCAGAGCCCTTTGGCCAAAGACCATGTGGCGTGATTGATGTAGATTTGCCTGTAAATTCTTCCAGAGCTTTTTCGTCAACTTCCAATCAAATTGAATTGTTGCCTGGGAAGTTCCATCTATGTCCATCCTTTAGCCGACACTTTTCTCAAAAGAATGTTGCTAGCCAAACCGAAAAGCTCCAGTGTTTTTCAACAACTAAAGCTTCCTTGTCATCCTGTGCATCTGATTGCCAGGATAACCAAGAAAGCAAATATGCACCACCATCTGATTGTGCAACTAATATGAAAACTGGAGGACAGGGGAAGGAATCTCTCTCTCACTTTCAACCTAATATTGCTAATACACCAGTGCATACTGTCTGTCCTCCACATGATGTTTGTGATAGTAGTTTTGAGAGCCCTGATATCAAAATTTCCTCTTCCTCAAATAGTTTGATGACGGAGACACCTGCACAATCAGCACCTGGGAGATTGATTCCCATTTCTGATGCCAAGCTTCATAACATGGATACCCGAAAGTCAGCATCATGTCGCAAACCAGCAAAAAGAGTGCTCGACTTTCCACTCATGGAAGGAAATGATGGTTTTGACATCAAAGTAGACAACTTAGAACCTACCGGAGGTTCACACAAATACGATAGCATCCTCGAATCTAGTATTGCATGTGCTGAGGATTGGAATGTACTGCCCCAGCAGGTATGCCATCTCAACCGTCTCTGTCCTATTTGTAACATCATAAAAAATGTTTAATCTTATCGTTTTAGTTTGAGTAAAGTATCGTTTTTGTCCCTAACGTTTGGGGTAAGTCCTATTTGTATCCCTAACGTTTAAATCGTTCTATTTGAATCCCTAACGTTTATAAAAGTGATTCAATGTTATCCTACTATCAATTATATTAACAAATCAGATTATATTTTTCAATTATTCTCACTTGGATGTATTCATTCTCAATTAGGTGTCACTTGGATGTGTTCGGTTTTAATATTATACCCACTATTTGTGTTTAGATTCAATTATGTCCCTAGAAAAGTGAATTATGTAAATGTTGTAGGAATTAGTTTCAACTTTTGATGAGCTATTTTTCGGAGTAGATCATCGATTCTATCCCAAACATTTGTATTTTAACTTCAAGAAGAGATTTTTAAAACTCAAACTAAAGCGTTCATGATGTGTAATTGACAGCAGGATAACATTGAATCACTTTTACAAACGTTAGGGATACAAATAGGACGATTTAAACGTTAGGGATACAAATAGGATTTACCCCAAACGTTGGGGACAAAAACGATACTTTACTCTTTTAGTTTATATAAGGTTACCGGTAGAACAAGACATCCTTGTCTTTCTACGTTTACAACAAAGGGTTTTGCCAATACCTTCTTCCCCCCCCCCTCCCCGCCCCCACCTCTCCCTCTCTCTCTACTGGTGGTCAAATCTGCTATGTTTTCATGCTTCACAAGCGGTATGGTTGTGCTGTGCATTTTTTTGTGACAGGTGTTGCAAGAGATCTTGAAGTTTTAACTTGTGTTAAGGCTTGTTGATAATTACCATATCCTTTGTATATACATTATCCCTTCTTTTAATTGACTGCATGCTGTTAGCTTTGAGAATCCATGGTATTAATTTTACGGGGCACACTTGATGTGCATGATATGCTATGATTTGATCATGATTGGTGGCCTTCCTTCCTTGAAGATTTCTTTTGACAAGACATGAATAAACTTTAACTTATTTTATATGAATCTGCATTGAAAAATAATTTTTTCTCTTGTGCGTGTGATTTCTTTTCTGTAACCTGATTTCTTGATTCAGGTAGAAGAGAGGTCTGGTCACTCTCGTGAGGATACCAACCAAATTCAAGGTGGTTTAGATACAAGGGATCAAAAATCATCTTCGTTGCTTGATCTGGTCAATGTGATTCACTCTATATTTCATTCTGTCAGAGGAGCTTCAATCACGAAAGAGGAGTTTTTGCAAAAGATACTTATGAACAGTTTGGATGTTGTTGAGATTAGTATGTTCCAGTGCCATTTATTATCATGTACCAGAAAATCTTTATTGATTACTTGCTAAGGAATGATCACTGACATCTGTGCAGGTGAAGTTGAAGAACAAATCAATTTTCTTGAAAAGTTGGTGCCAGACTGGATCTGCAGGAAGTTGCTTCCTAGTGGAGATGATATCTACAGGTAAGTCTCTTCCTGTTTACTGTTGATTATAGCTCTATAATTAGAGAGTCAGTATCATTTTCTTTTGTTAACTATGAAAATATGAAGAGCTGCATAGGAAAAATATAAATGGTACTAAGTTAGAGATTGAAAACAAATCTTGAGCCTTTCACTTAATGGCTCAAATATGGTTGAGTTTTTAAGATATAGTAGAATCACTTATTTCTTAATTTTGTTTCTGATAATTTTAGTTTATATTGAGCCCCTGGGTTTAATGAACATTTGCAGCATGAAGAAAGTGTCAGATTTGGACTCAGTTCGATCTAGGCTTCTTGCCAACGTGACTCGGAGCTGAATAAAGGGTATTGTTGGATTGGCCCGGGTGATAAGCAGTGATTGGAAAAACTTGCTTTGTTGTTTTGTAAATGTTTCTTGATAGTTGCGTTGCCTAATATGATAATTAGAGGTTGGATTTGTACCAAGTCGTTGGTTTCTGGCAAAGTCCCATCTCAGTTTTCTATTTTTTAGTTGCGGGGTTGGGGAGAACAAAGTGGTTATGAAAAGGATGAGAAGTTCTGAGCATGCTTATAGGGAGGCTCAGAATTCGAAGACAAGACTTGAAGATGACTGGCTACATTGAAAGGAGCCTTTGCTGCCAAGCCTTAATTTGTTAGTTTTTTTTTAAAAAAAACCAAAGATAGGGTGACTTGAACCCGTGACTTCATAGATGAGTATGGAGAGACTATGCCATTTGAGTTATAACTAATTAGCCTTAGTTTGTTTGTTTGGTTTGCACTATTAACATAAACTAAATCATAAGCATTGCTAGAAATTTTAATATTATATTTTTTACTCTAGTCCGTACTTAGAATGAAATTATGAGGGAATGAATGTAATTGGAATGGTGATGACTATGTGGAGATGTAATGTAACTGAGAGGGAAGAAGAATTTATCATGAGGGAGAATTAGGCTGGGGAATTAAGAGAAATTCATTGGGTGGTTCATTCAGACTAAGATTAAGACCCACGTGATGTCTGATAAACTAAATTAATTATATTATATATTATAAATTTAAATTTAAAATACTAGTAAATTTACTAAATTTTGTGCTCATTATCTCACTCTTGTGCTTTTTTTGTTGTTAATCATTGTGCAGATCTTGTTAAAATTGGGTTAAACTTGATAATCTTTTCGAGTTTGATGTATAATAGGTTGATTTCAAGTTTTGAGATTTTCTTCTAACAATGATGCTGACAATTGGAATAACTTAACAATTGGACTATTCATTTTAGAGAGGAAAAACATCTACATAATTTTCATATTTCATTGATGAGCATTTGAGCTGTTTATATTTGAAGCTTGTAAAACAGATGGAATGCTTTCTATAAAAATCACGAGTAAATTTAATGTTCTTCTCAGTTAGTTTTGCTTTGATTTCATTGAATACATGCATGCACCTCAATCTTTAATATGTTTTAAACCATAGTATTAAAATGTTTTGAAATTTCTATTTGAAACTTGGGAGCAGCTCAAAATTAGGAGTGGAGTAGCTTGCAGCATTGAAAACCATCAGCACAATGAACTGGTGATAGAGGCTGTCATAATAATAAGTAACATGCCACTATGCCAGTAGACAACATGTTCTGTAATTTTATATTATAGCAATACACATTCTATAATTTTATTATGTTAATGATTTTTTGATTGTTTTTTTATTGTGTTAATGAGAGTTGTTTTATAATTTATTTATTATTTTATTTTAAAATGGTTTTTTTCGGTTGAATTACGGTTGGACCAATTGGACCAATGAATTAGTGAGTAAAACGATTCGATGACCGGTCCAATTTTCAGAACCTTGTGTAATATACATGTTTGTTCTAATTGGGTCTCTATACTAATTTTAATTTTGTAATTAGGTCTTGCAAGTATAAAAAATGTTAGAGTTAACGAAATATTTTATCCGCAAATTGAAGATACTCACAATTAAGAGTTTAATTAGATCTTTGATCACATATTTTTTGGAAAGAATATTTTGTTAATTTTAATATTTTTTACATGAAAATGATTTAATTACAAAATTAAAAGTAGTATATAGACCTAATTAAAAAAAAAAGTTTAGAGAACATTTTCATGTTGAGAGAACTTAATGCTTTGGACTTGTGGGAATGTGAGTGCTTGCTAACACCATATCAAGGTGATGATGATATAGAGCAAGTGAGCTTAGTGCTGTCTTCAAAAGCAACAAGTCTTGATTTCAGTACTTGCAATATAGCTGATGAGTTCCTTCAAATATTTCTTCCACGGTTTCCCAATGTGCAAGTTTTAAACTTGTCATATTGTAATTTCACAATTCTCCCTGAATGCATCGGCGAATGCCGCTTTTTGGAGATTCTTTATCTGAATGAATGCAAGAATCTACAAGAAATAAGAGGGATTCCACCCAAGGGTTATATTATTTGTAATGCAGGATTGTTGTGGCAATCCACTGCATGATTCCTTGTGACTAGTTGTGGAGAAGATTATATAACTAATCAACAACCATGAAATATGTAACTGCTCTTGAAACAATATCTCTCATTCCTAAGACATCAAGCACAACCTTCAAAGTTTTAACTTGTTCTTCACTATTCCCCCACCTCATCTTGACTCTTATATCATGTTGTAGAACTTTCTATTAAATGATTAAATAATGACTGAAGTTATAACTATATCTTTACTTAAAACAAGAAAATCCATATATTTCCTTAGTTCATATACTGTTAATTGAGTGTTTGTATAATGCCACTACAGAATTATGCTTGCCTCGAAAGGAGGGCCTAGGTGTTGTTTTCTTCCTCAAAAATCTCACTCTTTCTCTTACGAGAAACAGACACATTATCTGAATTTTCTGCTATTGAATTTTCTATGTTTTCTATTACTGAAACTTTCATATTTTCCAATTTTTTTTTTAATTTTAAAAGCACAATTTCTTATAGCAAACTCCTAAAGACATACAGAAATTAATTAACATTTTCAAATTTTGGATTCAGATAATATCAATAACAAGTTGGATTAGACCCTCCAACCTAATACAAATTAACATTTTCAATAAGTTTGTTATTTTTAATAAATATTAAACGACAAAATATAATGCACAAGCACAACAATATTAAATATTTATACCTCACAGTCAAAGAAAAGTAGGTACATCCTTTCCATAAAAAATATAACTTTTTCTCACTTCAATCTCATTGTTTATGCCAAGGAAAAGTAATAAATTACACAAATATACATCTTTCCATAAGAAATGTATTTATTTTGTTTATTTAAAAATTAAGAAAAAATCTGTATTTTACTTGTATTTTAATAGGGGTGTCCATGGATCGGATCGTATCTGCATATCCGTGGTAAATATCCGCATCCGATCCGAAAATTGCGGATACGATCCGCATCCTTTGCGGATCGGATCGCGGATATCTGCTCTACATCCGCAGATCCGCACAATAATAATTAAAAAATAAATAAATATATATGTTTGGTATTATATTTACTTGTTTGTATGTTTTAGTTAGTAATTATTATTCATATATTGTATTTTTTTATTTTGTTATTTAGAAAGAGTTTGATTAAAAATATTTTAAAAATAAATAAGTTTAAAAGTATGAAAAAAAATATTTTTATTGAATTTTTTTACATAGAAATATGATTAAAAAGAAAAGGTTTAATCATGCGGATATATCCGATATCCGATATCCGATCCGATCTGTACATTTACGGATCGGATCGGATCGGATCCGGCACTAAAAAGTGCGGATATCACATCCGATCCGATCCGATGGAAATTGTGCGGATCGGATCGAATTTTCGGCCATATCCGATCCGATCCGCAAACATCCCTATATTTTAATAATCAAATAAACACAGAAAGGTGAAAACTCAGGTGCAGTCGACTTCACATAAAGTTAATAGTTGAGAGCTGTTAGATGAAAATTAGTCAAGTCAGTCAAATCATTTAACGGCTCTCCGTTATCAACATCACGTGAAATTGACTGCACGTGAATTTCTATCATACAGAAATATTTGATAAAAAAAAATTAGCCAACAATTAATGAATGCTAAATAAGACAAGTTGTGATTGTATTTTTTGTCTCTCTAGCATTAGCGCCAATGCCTCTTGTTTTGTGTTCTGAGGGTGCCACCACTATGTCTTCCCAGCACACTGGCACGCAACACCGGCACCAATGAGCGTAAAAATAAAAATAATTTTGTTTTGACTTTTGATAGAGACCATTTACTCCATATTTAATAGTATTGGGTGGCTTAATTTATGGTTCATTGACTTGGCCTTAATTTCCTGTTCCTGGATAGCAATGCTAAACTCAACTGTAACAATTATAAATGGTGGTGATTGGATTTATATATTGACTTATTTCAATCTGCATTGCATTATCTCTTTTTTCTCAACTGTATCAGATCTGTTCTTGGGATTATGCAAGCTTCTCCTTCCTCTTCCTTCAGCTATATTTGGAAATACGATGTGTTCCTCAGTTTCAGAGGAATTGATACTCGCCATGGTTTTATTGGCAATCTCTACAAAGCTCTTCATGACAAGGGAATCCGAACATTCATTGATGACGAGGAGCTCGAGAGAGGGGATGAAATTACACCTTCCCTTGTCAAGGCAATTGAAGAGTCTAGGATTGCAGTTCCTGTGTTATCTAAGAACTATGCTGCTTCTTCTTTTTGCTTAGAAGAACTTGTCACTATTATGAAATATGTTAAGGGAAAGGGCAGATTGGTTTTTCCGGTTTTTTTATGATGTTGATCCTTCTGATGTGAGACACTGCAATAATAGTTATGGGGAAGCACTAGCTAGGCTTGAAAAGAGATTCAAGGATAACAAGGAGAAAGTGCATAAATGGAGAGAATCTCTGCATCAAGTGGCTAACTTGTCTGGTGAAGGTTTCAAACTTTATGAGTATGTTTTTACAATTCCAGTGTCTCATAATCGTTTCTTTAACTTTTGTTATCAGAATCGTTTCTGCCGATATTTTTGTACATCTTTGTTATTTGTTTATTTTTCTTGTGAAAAGTTAATTTTAAGTGAGTCAAATGTAAATAAAAGGAGAAAATAAGATCATACGAGCTATAATTCAAATAACATATTCTCTCCATTCTCAGCTAGAAGTTTTGAGTTCAAGTCTCACAATCATACTAGAGATAAGGGATGGGAAGTACACAACTCCTATCAGCGGATATAACTCTAGGTGAGTATGGAGAGATTATGTCATTTGAACTATACCACACACTCTTAATATATATAAAATATGAATGTACATAAAATTATATATACATATGATGAGTGAGTAAAAATTTGAACCTAAATTTCTTTCTTTTATACAAATCAGACTAAAATTTAGGTATTATGTGAAAAGTTAAATTAATTATATTAGATAGTATAAATTTAAAAGTGTTATATTGTTTAGGGATTAGTTAGGTAATATATAAATTAATATTAAATTTAAAGACTCGTTTGTAAAAAATAATTGTAATTTATATATAATTTAATGTAATTATTCAAAAAAAAAGAAAAATATACAAATAAAATCTTGTAGAGTTGATATCTTTTCTATTGTAATTCACGAACGTACTCTTAATATAACCAAGAAAACATGCTAAGATTTTAATCCTTGTAACAAGTTGGTTTCGATTAAGGGGATTACTTTTGGGGGGGGGGGGGGGGTGGGAGAATTCTCAGTTTAACATGATATATTTCCTTGGACAGGAAAAAATATGAATATGTTTTTATTGAGAAGATCACTGGACAAATCTGGAGTAGGATTAGTCGTGTTCCTTTATATGTTGCGGATTATCCTATTGGGCTAGAATCTCGAGTGCAAAAAGTGGTCATGCTTCTAAGTGATGGATCTAATGGTGGAAACCAAATGGTGGGGATCTATGGAGTTGGTGGAATAGGTAAAACAACACTTGCTCGAGCAGTTTATAATCTGATTGCAGACCAATTTGAAGGATTATGTTTTCTTGAACATGTGAGAGAAAATTCAATCAAATATGGATTAGCATATCTCCAAGAGATACTTCTTTCTAAAGTACTTGGAAAAAAGGATATTAAGCTAGCAAGTGTTGGTGAAGGAACTTCAACAATAAGGCAAAGGTTCTCAAGAAAGAAGATTCTTTTGGTTCTTGATGATGTTGACAAACTCGAGCAATTGCGAATGATTGCCGGAGGACTTGATTGGTTTGGTTATGGTAGCAGAGTCATCATAACAACTAGGAACAAACATTTGCTAGCAGCACATGGGGTAGAGAGGACCTATGAGGTAGATGACCTAAATATGGAAGAATCACTCGAGTTGCTCAATTGGAATGCTTTTAGAAATGAAAAGGTTGATCCAAGTTATAAGAATGTTTTGAATAAAGTTGTGTCTTATGCTTCTGGTCTTCCACTAGCTTTGATTATAATAGGTTCCAACTTATTTGGCAGAACTATTGAGGAATGGATGTCTACATTATGTGAGTACAAAAAGGTTCCTAATAAAGATATCCAAAGGATACTCAAAATAAGCTTTGATGCTTTGGAAGAATATCAACAAAAGTTTTTTCTTGACATTGCTTGTTGCTTCAAAGGATATGAGAGGGAAAAGATTGAAACCATACTCCATGCTCATCATGATGTCAACCCGAAATCTAGTATTAGTGTGTTGCTTGAAAAATCTCTCATAAAGATTAACGAGTATGGTTTTGTGACATTACATGACTTGATTCAAGACATGGGCAGAGAAATTGTTCGTCAAGAATCACCCGAAAAGCCTGGGGAGCGCAGCCGGTTATGGTTTTCTGTAGATATAATGCAAGTTTTACAAGAGAACACGGTGAGTATAACTTGTAACTATGGGTGGTTTCCTCCATCATGAACCTTTTATCTTGCTCAATCTCCCTTGAACATATTTTATCACAACAGTTATTTGTTCCTTTGTTACCAATTTCCATTCTGTTATTAACTATATCTAATTAAACTAGTTTCTTTTGTCGTTTGTACTAGGTTAGGACATCTTTTATTTCAATGTTCTAACATTATATGCATGCATTGTATTTGACTTTTGCTTTTTGTTTTCAAAGGGAACTAGTGAAATTAACATGATAAATCTGGAAGTTCCCATATATGAAGTATTAGAATGGGATGGAACAGCCTTCAAGAAGATGAAAAATCTCAAAACACTTATCATTCAAAATGGTAAGTTTTCTAAAGGTCCCAAACATCTTCCAAATAGCTTAAGAGTTTTGGAATGGCAGGGATATCCTTTAGATTCTTTACCATCCGATTTTCGTCCAAAGAAGTTAGCCATACTCAACTTACCCAATAGTTGCTTTACATCATTCCAGCTTCTCAAGATACTGAAGGTAAAATATATTAACAGGTTTTTATCTTTCTCTATGTTTGTAGTTTCATTTTGAGAAAATTTTTCTTCTTCTTTATTTTGCAGACTTATGTTAATATGAGAGTCTTGAATTTCAGTGGAAATAGACAGACAACACAGATACCTGATGCATCCGGTGCCCCAAATTTAGAAGAATTATGCTTTGCAGATTGTGAGAATTTAATTAAAATTGACAAATCTGTTGGACTTTTGAGTAAACTCAAAATATTCGATGTTCAAGGTTGCCAAAAGCTAAGGAGGTTACCTTCGCTTGCATTGCCCTCTCTTGAAAAACTTTATCTCTCAGGTTGTTCAAGTCTCGTGAGTTTTCCAGAAATACAAGGAAAAATGAAGAAGTTAAGACAACTCTCTTTGATTGACACTTGTATAAAGGAGTTGCCTTATTCTATTTATAATCTTTCTGGGCTTCAACTATTAGAACTGCGTCACTCCGGAATTATTCTATTGCCAAGCAGCATTTTCATGTTGAGAGAACTTAATGCTTTGGACTTGTGGGAATGTGAGTGCTTGCTAGCATATGAAGGTGATGATATAGAGCAAGTGAGCTTAGTGCTGTCTTCAAATGCAACAAGTCTTGATTTCAGTACTTGCAATATATCTGATGAATTCCTTCAAATATTTCTTCCTCAGTTTCCCAATGTGCAAGTTTTAAACTTGTCATATTGTAATTTCACAATTCTCCCGGAATGCATCAGCGAATGCCGCTTTTTGGAGATTCTTTATCTGAATGAATGCAAGAATCTACAAGAAATTAGAGGGATTCCACCCAACATAGAAATATTGTATGCAATGCACAACACATCCATGAGTTACTCCAGCAGAATGACATTGTTGAATAAGGTATTTTAGGTTGACTTTGATTTGATACCTACATCTACATGTTTATCAACTAACTCAAGAACTATTTATGGCTGCAAGGAGTTCCATGAGGATGGTGGAGACAAGGCATTTATTTTGCCAGGAACAGAGGTTCCAGATTGGTTTGAACTTCAGAGTGATGGACAACCAATATCTTTCTGGTTTCGTAATAAGTTCCCTGCCTTATCTCTCTGTGTTCTTTTTAACCAAAGGCTTACTAATCATAGAGAACTTCGGATTGGAGTGAGATTGATCATCAAAGGCAACAACAATTTTGAAGAACTTTTTAATGAAACTTTGAATATAGTATCACATCTTCATCATGTATATATCTGTAGTATGAAGCAAGTAACCTTTGCAGCTGATGTGGATGAAATGCTTTTGAAAAATGGATGGAACAAAGCAGTAATATCTCTTTACCATTACAACATATTTGTGCCTCGAGAATTGGAGGATTTGGGGAGCATGCAAATTGGAGTTCATGTAATTGAAAAAAGAAGTAACATGCAAGATATCCGATTCTCCGATCCTGACACTCATATCCAGTATAGTCCAATTCTTCTTAATTCCAGATGGTTATCTCAGGGTAAATATCATTTACTGAATCAAGAAACCTCAACAGTCACTGTCCAAGGTAACATAGTTTTCTTTCTGGCAAGCATTACTAATTTTTACTTGTGTATGTTTTGCTTCTCTGCATATATCTTGTATATTCTTCTCCCTTCTTTCATCGGCTAAGTCTATAATCTTTTTTCACTTTCAGGTTTGCAAGAACAAAAAAATTTAACTCGGATCGATCATAAGAAGTTG
Source organism: Arachis hypogaea (assembly GCF_003086295.3). Classification (NCBI taxonomy): domain Eukaryota; kingdom Viridiplantae; phylum Streptophyta; class Magnoliopsida; order Fabales; family Fabaceae; genus Arachis; species Arachis hypogaea. The sequence goes on from NC_092040.1 coordinate 90,170,256, forward strand.
AAAGGTCATAAAAAAGTGAACAAAGCAAAAAGGGAAGGAACAATGCTCAACATCAATTCCATGCAGGATATTGTTATTCTTACAAGTGTGAGTTGTGAAGTTTGACATGTGTTAAATTTAAAAAATTCACAGATAACCAAATCATGCTAAAAAATTCACATGAGAGAATTTGTACTCAAGACAATTACATGTTTGTATAATATCTATGATATGCATGGATTATGAATTTTAAGGCAGGTAATTTTGTATGCAATGGAATAGGAGGCCTCAAATGACAAGAACATGACACCAAAATCATGGAGTTACATGTCATGCGAACCGTGGGATCCAAGACACGAATCGCTTCCACTGGATTCATTGGATCCAATGCTATGGGAATCATGGGGTCCAGTGACACAGCCACAGGGATCATGGAATCCATCAGTGGCACGAGAATCATGGAATTCAATTGATTGTGAAGGGACAGATACAACAAACCAACTAGTTTCAAGTAAAGAAATAACCATGAGTGATAGTGACTCTGAAATGACGAGATTGAGTCATAGAACTGCCAAGTGGAAACTGTGGTTATGTGGTTTATTTTCTTCATCCATGTCTTCTTCCTCCTCTTCTCTGAGGGAAAGGCTCCTATAATCAAGGCTTAGAAGGTAAGTTGGCTCTTTCTATTTATATTGTTCAATGATTGAAATTTAATGGCCAGGTTTGCTAAATTTCTAAACACATACATATATATAGTTCTATTTCTTATGAGGCCATATATAATGGCTGGTAAAAGTTTTCCTCAGCTGCTAAGCTGAAGTTTCTGATAAAAAGAAAAAGAAAATGAATGAATACTTGTAAGTTACAATATTTGCAAGCTTTTATCTGATTGGTGATTTATCTTTTGTCGAAGAAAGTAATGACAATTTTATTATTATCATTTTCAGGTCATCGTCCTCTTGGTGATATCAGAGTATGGAAACTTCCTTGGTTCAATGCGACATGAGACCTAAATCTTGCCATTTTATTTTTAAATAAACTCAGATTGATTATGACAGTACTTTCTGTCTTCCATGTAATGTATTTAGGTTTGATCTGTATATAAAATGTATATTTAAATTTATACATTATTTTGAGGTAGTAAGTAATTTTGTCCTATTTCTTCATTTTGAGGTAATAAGTATCTTAGACTCTAACTAAAAGGTTATGACTATGAGTTCAAGTCTTGGAAATAGTAAAATATATCTTTTATCTTTTATGAATTATATTGATGAAAGGTATTTTAAGAAAAAATGATGTACACCAAATCCCTCTACATCACTAATAGGTATATGCTTAAAAAAGGCTAAATAGAAAGGGCAAGTAAACCAATATATCCGATCAGTGCCTAATAAAAAATGTGAAGTAAAGCAAGTTGTAAAAATAAGACTTCCTTTTTTGGTTTTTGTGTAACATGAAAAAGATAAAAAGAATAGTCAAGATGGGAGTGCTTGAAGTTAGTATTTTATTAGAGCAACCCTATCTTCCTACCTACTTACTATGGCAAAAGAATAAGGACATGATGACAGAGGAGTCATCAGTAATTTACTTTGTTGCCCTTTTGTTTGTATTATATTCCCTCACAGTTTTCTTCTTCCTTTTACTTTTTGGCAATACTTACTTACTTGGTAATAATGTTAGTTTTGATGTTGGCATAAATACTACCCTTTTAGCCATTATGTTCTAATGCTAACTGAGGTCCTTGTTTTTGGTCTGAGACTTTCAGTATCATCATGTCAACACTACCACTCACCTCTTCTTATTCCTCTTCCTTTTGTTATGCATTCACCTATGATGTGTTTATCAGCTTTAGAGGCAGTGATACTCGCTATGGTTTCACTAACAATCTCTACAATGCTCTCGATAGAAAAGGAATCCGCACCTTCTTTGATGATGAGGAGCTTCGGAAAGGAGAGGAAATCACAGAATCACTTGTCAAGGCAATTGAAGAATCTAGAATTGCCATTGTAGTGTTCTCCAAGAACTATGCATCTTCTTCCTTTTGTTTAGATGAACTTGTCAAGATCATGGAGTGTGTTAAGGGGAACGGACGGTTGGTTTTTCCGGTCTTCTATGATGTTGATCCTTGTGACGTGCGACACCAAAAAGGAAGCTATGCAGTTGCGTTGACTAAGCATGAGGAGAGGTTCAAGGATGACATGAAGAAATTGCAGAAATGGAGGACAGCTCTGCATGAAGCAGCCAACCTGTCTGGCAATGATTTCAAGCTTCAGTATGGTTTTTACTATCTGATATTTTGATTTACGAAAACATTTTATATCAAAACCTTTAGAGGAAAGAGTTCCTTTGTATATGCTGCATTTAGCATCACTTTGTTGTGACATTTATTATTGGACAGAAGGGAATATGAACATGCTTTCATCGAGAAGATTGTGAAGGAGATCTCAAACAGGATCGGTCGTACTCCTTTGCATGTTGCTGATTACCCTATTGGACTGGAATCTCGAGTACAGGAAGTAAACAAGCTTCTGAATGGTGGATCCAATAGTGGAGCCCTTATGGTAGGGATATATGGAGTTGGTGGAATAGGTAAAACCACACTTGCTAAAGAAGTTTATAACTTGACTGCTGACCCATTTCATGGTTTATGTTTTCTTGAAAATGTGAGGGAAAATTCAAATAAAAATGGTTTAGCATATCTCCAAGAGTTATTTCTTTCAAAAACACTTGGAGAGAAAGATATAAAGCTAGCAAGTGTAAGTGAAGGAATCTCATTAATAAAGCAAAGGTTGAAGAGCAAGAAGGTTCTCCTGGTTCTTGATGATGTTGAGAAACTTGAGCAATTGCAGGCAATTGCTGGAAGGCCCGATTGGTTTGGTCCTGGCAGCATAATCATTATAACAACTCGGGACAAACATTTGTTGGCAAGTCATATGGTGGAGAGAACATACCAAGTGAAGAAATTTGATGAGAAAGAAGCACTTGAGTTGCTTAGGTGGAATGCTTTCAAATATGAAAATGTTGATCCAAGTTATATGCACATGTTAAGTAAAGTAGTGTCCTATGCTTCTGGCCTTCCATTGGCTCTGGTGGTAATAGGGTCAAATTTGTATGGAAGAAGTGTAGAAGAATGGATATCTGCATTACATGAGTATAAAAGAATTCCTAATAAAGATATCCAAAAGAAACTTAAAGTAAGTTTTGATGCTTTGGAGGAATATCATCAGAAACTTTTTCTTGACATTGCTTGTTGCTTCAAAGGATATAGTTTTGATGATCTTGAAAATGTACTCCATGCCTTTTATGATGTTAGCCCGATACTTGGTATTCGAGTGTTGGCTGAAAGATCTCTAATAAATATTGATAAGGATGGCCATGTGACACAGCATGACTTGATTCAAGATATGGGCAGAGAAATTGTTCGGCAAGAATCACCAAAAAATCCTGGTAAACGTAGTCGGTCATGGCTTCCTGAAGATATAATACGAGTTCTACAAGAGAATATTGTAAGTAAATTTATGAGGGTGATTTGTTTTCTCTTCATTAATATTATAATCTTGATTATCTGATCTATTTCAAATTTGATCCCCATAATAATAATTTATTTATTTGTGCTTGTTTCTTTAATACAAAACATTCTTAATTTAGGAGTATTGACATCCTAATATTACATGTATGGTGGTATTATAAGTTTATTTGAGGCTTGTTGTTTTCAAAGGGAACCAATGAAATTGAACTCATAATTCTGCAAGCTCCCACATCTGAATTAATAGAATGGGATGGAGAGGCTTTCAAGAAGATGGAAAACCTCAAAACACTTATTATTCTAAGTGGCAATTTTTCCAGAAGTCCTAATTATCTTCCAAATAGTTTAAGACTGTTGGAATGGCGGGAATATCCTTCATATTCTTTACCGGTTGATTTTCATCCAAAGAAGCTTGCCATACTCAAGTTGCCCAAAAATTGCTTAACACTGCTCCGGCTAGTTAAAGTATTAAAGGCAAGCACAACAAGCTTTTTTTTTTTTTATTGTTAGTAAATTCATTTTAATATATGTGTGTTGAATTTTGCAGGAGTTTGTGGAGATGAGTGTTTTGGATTTTAGTTGGAATGATTGGATAAAACATATCCCTGATGTTTCAGGTGCCCCAAATTTAAAAGAATTAAACTTTGCATGTTGTGGAAATTTGATTAACGTTGATAAGTCAGTTGGATATTTGAGTAAACTTAGATCATTGGATTTTCAAGGTTGTATAAAGCTTAGGAATCTTCCTTCCCTTATGTTACCATCTCTTAGAAAACTCACTCTTGTGAATTGTTCAAGTCTTGTGAGTTTTCCTGAAATATTAGGAAAAATGGAAAAGATTACATATCTTGATCTGTATTCAACTTCTATAAGAGAATTGCCATATTCCATTTGTAACCTTACTCGGCTTCAAGAATTCGATCTGCGTGATGGTGGAACTGTTCTATTGCCAAGTAGCATTTTCATGTTTGGAGAACTTCTTGAGTTGAAATTTCATGGATATAAGAGTTTGCTATTATCTAATGAAGGTGGTGTGGAGCAAATGCCCTCAGTGTCAGCATCATCAACCACAAAACGCATTGATTTGTCTTCATGCAATATGTCAGATACATTCCTCCAAATATTTATCTCTCAATTTTCCAATGTGCAAGAGTTGAACTTGTCAGAAAGTCATTTCACAATTCTCCCAGAATGTATCAAAGATTGTCACCTTTTGAGAATTCTTTATCTGACTAGCTGTAAGAATCTTCAAGAGATTAGAGGGATTCCACCCAACATAGAAATCTTGAATGCAACTGACAATACATCCTTGAATTGTTCAAGTAGAGAAGCATTATCAGATAAGGTATCTTTTTGTTTCACCGATAATTAATATGGTGATTCTGGTAATATGATCTATGTGTTGTTGCTAAATTAACTAACTCATGAACTATTTATGACCAACAGAAATTGCATGAGGAGGGTAGAAAGAGGAGATTCATTTTGCCAGGAACAAGGATACCAAGTTGGTTTGAGCATCAGAGGAGTGGAGAATCAGTTTCTTTCTGGTTCCGTAATAAGTTCCCTGCCATATCACTTTGTTTTCTTTTCACGGAAGCACTTGAATTTGATGATCAGTGTTCTCTTTTCCCTCATCTAAAATTGGTCACCCATGATAGTGACAATGGTGGGTGCATATTTAGTGATCAAAATCAAAGTTGCCCGCGTGCTACTCGCAGCCATATGAGGATTTATGATTTAGAAGATGATGAGGGTCAACAGTTTCAACAAAATGAATGGAATCAAGCGGTGGTCTCTCTTTCAGTTGAGGATAAGTCTGGTGAGAGGGAACTGAGGCCAGAGGAGTGGGGCAGCATAGAAATTGGGGTGCATATAATCAAAGAAAGAAGTAGCATGGATGATATCCAATTCACTCTTCCACTTTTGGACAAAGATCATCATAAAGCACTGCACATGAAAGATTCTCACAAGCACCATATGCAGCAACAACAAACAAGTTTGCCTTTATTGCAACCGGTTGATAATCTGAATTGGGACCCTCGTTCCTACATCGTTCGCAGACGTAAATACTAAATACTCTCAGCAATCACCTCAATTTTTCTGACTAATTTCCTTGGATACTTGTTTCTTAAGAAGCTTTTTTAGTTTTTAATTTTTTTTCTGTTACAACCACAGTTTACATTAGACCCAATAGATCAAAGCTCACGTTATGGTCTCCTGTCACCGATGTTTCTTTATGTATCACTCAGACCCAAGACCACATGCCATGTGAGTCAATATATTTCTCTCTAGATATGTCTTAATTTGCTGCGTTGTTATATGTTCTTTGAGTTAATTTTGTTTAACAGAACATGTGCAAAACAAAATACTGAAAATGACATTTCCAGATTTTATGTATATGCTTACCTTTTTGCTCTTTGAAGCTTCAAAAAAGGCTCCAGGTGAATCTTCTCGTACCTCGTGTCGTGGGGATACTCTAAATATTCATGGCTCAAGTCCCCTGTCATTAAGTGGCAAGGCTAGTGAAGAAGATGTACCTTCAATATCCAGTTGTACTGCTTCATCAACATCAACTGACAAATATTTGGGCGATGAAAATGTAATAAGTGATGATGATGATGTAGAAATGAATGCCTTTTATGCTTCACTAGATGTTTCTGGCATCCCTATGCTTCCTTGTTCCCGTGATAAGTTGGTCACCACCACTGTTTCGAAAGATAAAGAGGCCAGAGAAGCATTGAGATCAGTACAACACGTCATCTCGCATGATGCTTCAGTTTTGCTGCATCCTGAATTGTGCAGTATCTTGAAAGCCAACCTAGATCACCTCTGCAAGTTATCTGCAGATCATGGCAGAATATCAAGAGAAGCTAGCAAAGTGATATCGGAAGCTTCACGGGTTTTGACTCATTGGAGTAGGGACTACAGTGAAGCAAGTGTGAAAATTGATTCTATAATGTCCCATTTGCAGAAAGCTGATGAACTGGAAATGAGTCTGGAAAGTAACAAGAAAAGGTTCTTGGAAGTTGGGCAACTCAATGTCGATAAAGCTATGTCTGTTTCTCAAATCGAAGCTGGCATGTTTCGTAAGAGAAAGAGAGAGATTTTTGAGGAAGGAAAGACAGTCAAAACTCAGTTGGACGAGTTAAAGAAGAATTTACCACAATGGGAACATGAGCATACTTTGGCAAAGAAAACTCAGGCAACAATCATAGCTGAATGGTCAAGACTGCGAGAGAATTTTCAAAATATTGAGAAAGACTGGAATTTTTAAGAACTCCACTAGAGTTCTCATCATAAATGATGAATCTAAACGATTGTAGAATTGTGCATTTCTCATTTATTGGTTTGCTAACATTTGAAGGTGGCCAAGTGCTTATGGTTATATGTTTTAGTTGTTAATAGCATAATAATCCTGCTCCTGCATAATGAATTACATAAGTGTGTGTGTGAACAAATCTAGAACAATAGCAATATGCTTATATTATTCATAATCCAGGATTATTGCAATCCACTGAATTAGTCTTGTGACTAGCTGTGGATAAGGCTACAATTAATCAACAACAAAAAATATATTAGTCTCTACCTCACCATGAGTCTTATATCATGTTTTGAAGGAGAGTCAAACAGTTGTGATGATAGAGAATAACATATTTTTTCATATAAAATTTTCTTCAGATCTCATTCCAAGGTGTCAGATTGATGGATGCTAGACAGTTAATATAATAAGTCGCTCTTACAGTTTCATCAAGTCAAGATCGACAGTAGAGTAAATATATTAAACTGATGAAGTACCAGTCCCTTACCTAATAAGTTTGAATACGATGCATTAATTTGTAATATAAAAAACCCTAACCATTGACTTCGAAATGTGAATAGATCCTAGTTTCACGTGATTCCAGGCTGAGCAAAATATTTTATGTAATCTTATATCCTATAACATCAAATAATTAAAGGAGACTTGTAAGCATATATCCATGGTTATTTTGCTTACAAATTTCTCTTAGTCTTTGAAGTTGTAAAAATGAGCATGGAAGATCGTCGTTTATCACTTGCATTGTCCTCAGACTACGGATGGGACTACGAGGTGTTCCTCAGCTTCCGAGGTCTAGACACCGGCAAGCACTTCGCCGGAAATCTCTATTACGCTCTCAAACAGAGGGGAATCCGGACGTTCTATGCTGACAGAGAGCTTGAGGGAGGAGAGGAGCTCGAGCCAACGCTCCTGAAGAGAATTCAAGATTCGAAAACCGCCATCCCTGTGTTTTCTCCAGGTTATGCTGATTCTGCATTCTGCTTGCTTGAACTTGCAGCCATCATGGATAACAGCAAGGCGAAGGGACGGTTGGTTTTTCCGGTGTTCTACGGTGTAAGTGCTTCTGATGTTCGACGTCAGACTGGGACTTATGAAGAGGCAATGGCTAAGCATCAACGTAGGAATGACCACCACGTCGTGCAGAAATGGAGAGAAGCTCTTCAGCAAGCAGCTAACTTGTCCGGCAGCAGTTTCAAATTTCAGTAACCACCTCATCCATATTCTTAATATTTTTTTTTTCTTTGTAAAATGAGTTGTTTTATTAAAAGTTTATATCCTTAAACCTTTCTTGTTGCTACTTTCTATCTCTTATATATTTATATCAATGAGTCAAATTTATACTTTAGATTTTAGGATTTAAGGTTTAATATTCAGAAGTTTGGAGTTTAGAGTTTAGAGTTAGGGTTTATAATTCAGAATTTAGGATTTAAGATTTATGTTTTAGAGTTCAATGAGCATTGCATTCCTTATTTTTTCAGGAATGCATTAGCATTGAAATTTCAAATTAAATGTCTATTGTTTTGTAAAATTATGCAACGAAAATGTAAGTAAAGATTGTACAGTTCAAGGATTGAAGTAATGAAAATAACATTCTATAAGAAGTTATCAAAAGTTTGTCAACTTTTACTCGGATAGTAGCGTTAATTTTGTGATTGGATAGGAACGAATATGAATTTGAGTTCATTGAAAAGATCATTGAAGTGGTCTCCAAAAATGTCAATCGCACTCTTCTCTGCGTTGCAAAGCATCCAGTTGGATTGGAGTCTCCGGTGCAAGAAGTATGCAAGCTTTTGGATGTAAGACCGGGATGCAATAAGAACCAAGTCTGCATGGTAGGAATTCATGGAATTGGGGGAATAGGTAAATCAACTCTCGCTAAAGCAGTTTTTAATTATATAGCTGACCAATTTGACAGTTCATGCTTTCTTGAAAACGTGAGAGAAAATTCAAGTAAGCATGGATTGGAACATCTACAAGCGAAGCTTCTTTTTGACATTGTTGGAGAAAAGAATATTAGTTTGATAGGCCCCAGTGAAGGTGTTCCTCCAATAAAGCACAGGCTTCGCCAAAAGAAGGTTCTTTTGATTCTTGATGACGTTGACGAAGAAAAGCAGTTGAAAGAACTTGCTGGAGGGCTAGATTGGTTTGGTTCTGGTAGCAGAGTCATAATTACAACTCAAGACCAACAAGTACTAAGACTTCATGCGATTAAAACAAAATATGAGTTAAATGGGTTAAAATTTGAAGATGCTCGTAAATTGTTTGAATTGAAACTGAAGAAGAAAGCTGATCCACATTTTGATGATGTTATAAATCGTGCAGTGACTTATTGTGCAAAGCATCCATTGGCTTTGGAATTAATAAGTTCTGATTTGGGTAGTATAAATGCAGATGAATGGGAATCTGCATTAGGCCATTATGAAAGAAATCTTGGCAAAGAAATCTATGATAAACTTAAAAGAAGCTTTGATCGTTTGGAGAAAGAAGTGCAAAGTGTGTTTCTTGACATTGCTTGTTGCTTTAAAGGACTCAGTAGGACAGAGGTCAACAATATGCTTCGTGCACATCATGGTTTCTGCCCAATATATGCTATTCGACTTTTGGAGGAGAAATCTCTCATAATGATTGAAGACAATGAGGTGAGATTACATGACAAGATACATGAAATGGGTAGGAAAATTGAACAAGAAGGAAAGCATGGACACCGCTATCTCTTGTCGTCCTATGAAGCTATAGTTCAATTTTTTAAACACAAGGTATGTAAGATCTATGTAACTGAATTGATTTCTCATCTTGGCTCTTGCTAGATTTCTTTACTTGACTTGAATGATATATGTTGACAGGGCATTCATGATAAAATTGAAATGATAATTCTAGACCTTTCCAGCTCAGAAGAACAAGTGGTGGAATGGGATGGAGAAGGCTTCAAAGATATGGAAAGTCTCAAAACTCTTATAAATCGAAATGTCTATTTTTCGCAAGATCCCAATCACCTTCCCAATAGTTTGAGAGTATTTGAATGGCCAGGATATTCTTCACATTCTTTACCAGCTAATTTTTGTCCAAAGGAACTTATCCTGTTCAAGTTACCCAGTAATCGCTTAATGTCACTCAATTTTCTCAAGGCAAGTTCTAAAACTATGTCCTATTGAATGACTCATTCTATTAACTAACATTCATGTGATTCCTTTTAATTGACTTTTCCAGGAGTTTGTGAACATGAGAGTTTTGAATTTTGATGATGCTGAATGTGTAAAAGCTATACCTAGTCTATCTTCTACCCCAAATCTGGAAGAACTATCATTCTCAAACTGTGAGAGTTTGACTGAAATTGATGAATCGGTTGGAAATCTGAGGAAGCTTAAGATATTAAATGCCTTTGGTTGCAGCAAGCTTAGGAGCTTCCCACCCCTTAAGTTACCATCTATTGAAGAACTCAACTTCACCAGCTGCTCAAATCTTGAGAATTTTCCAAAAATCTTAGAAAAGATGGAGAATTTAACAAAGCTTGAGTTAGATTGCACTGCCATAAAAGCTATACCTGATCTATTTTCTGCAGAGAATTTAGTAGAATTATCATTTTCATACTGTGTGAATTTGATTGAAATTGATGAGTCAGTTGGGTTTTTGATTAAACTTAGATTACTTAATGCCTTTGGTTGTTGTAAGCTCAGAAGCTTTCCATCCCTTTTGTTGCCATCTCTTGAAGAACTTGATCTCTCATGGTGTTCAAGCCTTGAGAATTTTCCAGAGATATTAGACAAGATGGAAAAGATAACACGGCTAAGATTGCAGTATACTCCCATAAAAGAATTGCCAAATTCCATCCAAAATCTTACTCGGCTTCGAGACTTGGAAATGCTTGAATGTGGAATGCTTCAGTTACCGAGCAACATTACCTTATTGCCAGAACTGAGACACATCGTGTTTTGTCGAACACCTAACCAAGATGAAGGTGAAGAAAAATTGAGTTGGATGGAGTCTTCAAACAGCACACTACATGCATCTCAGTGTACTATATCGCATGGAATATTTCCAAACTTATTTGGTTGGTTTTCTATGTATATGGAAGAATTAGACTTGTTCCGTGTTAATTTCAGATTCCTTCCTGATTGCATCATGGAGTGTCTTCTTTTGAAGGAATTGAATTTGGATCAGTGTCATAATCTTCAAAGTATTAGATGGCTTCCACCCAACTTGGAAACACTTTCCGTGACATGTTGTAGATGTTTAAAAGATTTAGACCTCACAATTCTTCCTGGAAGTACCAAAGAATACTACAATTTCAGGAGACTCATTGTAGATAATTGTGAAAATCTTCAGATAATAAAAGGAATTCCACCAGAAGGTTTATCTGCAACAAATTGCTTGAGCCTGCCTTCCTCATATATAAGCATGCTATTGAATGAGGTTTGTGTCTCTTCAGTAATTGATACCTCTCCATACTCATATGTAGTTATCTTTACGCCAAGTTGACGGTTGAAAATGGTTAGATCACAATTTAATTAAATTTATTAAATCATTTAACAATATTCAGCTATCAACTTCACTTGAAGACAAATGCATGTGAGTCTCCACTAATATCGTATTGAAAAATGATATTTTTTCAGATTTTTAATATTTATTGTGTTAAAAAAGTGTTTAAACTTCTAAATTTTAAATCCTAGTAAAATATTTGAAAGAATAAATACGTGATTAAAAATGAAATATCATTTATTTGTATTATATTTAGTTACATTACATTACATTTATTTAGGTGCTATATATACTATCTGTATTTTGTGTTTATAATATATATTAAGTTTAATTAATCCAAAAATTTGTGCAACCTTATCAAATTTGTAAATAGATTCATATACTTAATTACAAAAGTTATTTCTTACTTTTAAGAAAATATATTTTTTTATTATTTTTATCGTATTTTAAAATATTTTTAGAAAAATTTTATTAACGAATTTGAATCATATTTGATTTAATAGTTCTTGGTACCATAATCTTATAACTTTAATTGATACACTAATAAAACTATGGCCAGCAGGAATTACGCGAGGTGGGTAGAAACATATGGCGTTTTGTGCCAGGGTCAGGGAATTGCATTCCAGAGTGGTTCCATCCCTGTAATAATGGAAATTCATCAGTCTCTTTCTGGTTTCGAAATAAGTTTACTGCCATTTCACTTTGTGTTTTCCTTGGAGCATTGGGTAAACACCAAATAGCATTCTATTTTTGCCCCAAATTGGAGATCAATGGCAATACAGTAAATAAGTGGCTTCTAGAGAACAAGAAGTATTGGTTTGTGCAAGAGGCAGAAGCTGATCATATATTCATTCTCCATGAAAAACAAATGAAATATGAAAACAGTGTGAATGAAGCACTTGTGAGAAATAAAGAATGGAATCATGCCAAGATTTTTGTTGATGTCTATTCTCCAAGGGGGTGGACAGAAATTGACATGCAAATTGGAATTCATGTATTCAAAGAAAAAAATAGCATGAAGGATGTCCAATTCACCAATCCTTATAATAATGTTACTGGGGAATCTAATTCAGTGGATTCAACACAGCAAAGTGGAACTAGCATAGTGCAAGGTAAATGCATTTGTGGTATTCTTATTATTCTTTCTTTAATACGTGTGCTTTTATATTTTTACAATATCATTGTTTTTAATACACTTTCAAAATAAAATATTTTATATTGTTAACAACATTAACATTAAGGTATAGCTTTAAGCTATTTATTATTATATTAGATAATATGCAGTTAAATATTTGCATAAATTACAATTTCATTATTAGACAATTTTTAGTATCTTAGTATTTTTTTATTTATTCATTATAATTAATAAAAAGATGATAATATCGTTATATCACTCTTATTTTGATAATATTTCTTTTATAAATTTATACAGAATACAATAAAAAAAATCAGACAAGGAGTGATATTATTATTTTCTTAATTAATATCTTAGTATTTTGAAGTGGCTTATATTTTTCGACTACATAGTTGTCTCATCACCAACATTTTCTACAATGAACTAGTCATTTTAAAATATGCTTCTTTCATTATATCTTGTTTAGTTGTTTTCATTTTTTAATGTATTCATAAACTAATATATATCTAAAAGAAGTAAAGAACACAATATTTGTATCCACAATTTTCTAATAATTTGCACTGTCTGAACTATATATTCGTTGCTAGACATGCGGATATTTGTTATTTTAAAAGTTTAGTATCTAAATAACTTAATAGTATATTCCTCCTCCATTTTATCTGTCCTAGTAATTTTGTGCTAATTTTGTTCCTTCAGTGAATTTGAAGCGCATTTCTCATAATTATTCCCGAACATTCTAATGGAGCTTTGAACTTTGAAGAGGTGCGAAACCTTGGATTAGATTTTCGACAGGACACAGGAGTATAGGGATTTTCAACTGGATGAATTTGAGGGAAAAAGTGGCCAATGGGAATGTGATCAATCTTTTACAAAGAAAAACAATAAAAAAACCATTGCCGAATGCTCATGAGTCATGATCACTACTGCAAGAAAATTTTAGTAGATGGTGAAAAACAGGAATTTATAAGAGCCTTCATATTTATATATATTGTTAAACATGCATTATGTATTAAACATTTACTTTTTATTATTCCCTGAAGCAGAACCTTCATATTTTTAACTTATTCTTCACTATATAAGCGAAACTATGAATTGATTTACAATATTTTCACCAGTATTTGTTTCCCTCGGTTTTCTCTTCTAGATTTTGGATAGAATAATTATAATAACAGGTTAAATTATTTAGTAGCTTACACACCGTATCATCATTAAAGGAAATAAAAAAGAAAAAAAAGTTATTTATTAGTATCTAATGGTGACTTATACTTCGCATTGTTAGTTTGTCAGTTTGGAAAACTACAATTAATTAATCCAAATCAATATATGACAACTTGTCACCAATATCAATGTTAACAGTGGGTTCTCATTTCGTTGACTTCTATATGTTCCATTATAATGCCAAGTGCCAACAATTTATGTAACCAAAGTCAACTGGAAAAATCAGTTAATATAGCTAGCTTGATGGTTCTTATGGCACTTCATATGGTTTCATCTAAAACTCTTTCACATTCTTTTGTGATAGCATAATAATAAGCATGTATAGGAATTGCTAAGAATAGCTTTAGGAGCTATCTATGGCAAATCAAGATTCTTCTTCCACTTCTTGCTTAAACCATGGTTGGACATATGATGTCTTTGTGAGCTTCCACGGGAAAGACACGCGTCGCAACTTCACCGGCTACCTTACCGATGCCTTGGACAGAAAGGGAATCCACATTTTCAGAGATGACATAAGGCTGAAGAAAGGAGAAGGGATTCCATATGCACTAGTCAAAGCAATTGAAGAGTCTAGAATTGCTGTGGTTGTTTTCTCAGAAAACTATGCATCCTCAAGTTGGTGTCTTGACGAGTTGGTTGAGATCATGGGGTGCATGAAAAAGAAGGGACAGTTGGTGATTCCCATTTTCTACTTTGTTGATGCTTCTGTGGTAAGGCATCAAAGGGAGAGTTTTGGAAGGTCAATGGAAAAGCATGAAGAAAGGCATGGCAAAAAGACAGTAAGTAAGTGGAGGATTGCATTGAAAGAAGCAGCCAATTTGTCAGGATGGAGTTTCAAAAATGGGTATATACATTTCTTGCTTTATAAGCTTTTCTTTCAAGTTTATTTTAATGGTCATTTTGATATTAGTTTTGGTAAATTAGATTAATTTTTGCTCCAGTTGTGTGTTGCAAACCTGAATCATCATTTTCCAGTAGTGTGTCTGATTGATTATATATTAAATTCAAGTCATTGTAAGATTTAAATTTTTTCTTTACCAAGTTTGAGAATTATCTTCACTTTGTTGGCTTCATATTATAGTGCACCAAAATAAGGGAATAAGCCAATAATCATGTTGTTTGAAAGTTGACTCCTAGCTTATCATCATGAGCTCTAGCCAGTAATCCTTACACCCAACTTGAAGTTAATTTCAAGTTAAAATGTAGTAATAGTATCTTTTGTTAGAGAATATTGTATACTTAAAGTGCTATACGTGATTAAAGAAATATCATTTGTCCATATGATCAATAAGAACAAAATGTTTAATTAAAGTAGATAGCACAAATTTATTAGAGTAATTCTTGTTGTTACAACATTCTGATGATAACAAAATATTGGTTATCTTGTATTATGAAGGAAAATAAAACTTTTTATTTTATGATAATTACATTACACTCTAATTATCAGGTTAGGCTATTTATATTATATATACTCTTTGGATACAGTTCTTTCTCATACTCTATATTAATGCAAGATACTTATGCATCTGTCTTTTAAGAATGCCTATACTGTACACTTATATGTTCTCATTTTAAGTCATAATATTTTATTTTTGGATAGTCTTAATATAATTTTTTAATTTGGCCCCTCTAAAGTGTGTAGGGTTGCAAAATGAAAAAGTACTAAAAATTAATCACTTGTAAATAATTGATAACTTTCATTGAGCATAAGTGCATCTCATTAAATACTAAGAATGATTAGTTTTCTCTAACTTTCTCACTTTGCAAACCTGAGCAACCCAATGAATTCAATTTAAAGGAGATGGATTTTTATCATTATTGTCACAGGTATGAGTATAAGTTTATTCAAGAGATTACTGAGAAAATATCAAGCATACTAAACATTACCTCCTTACACATTGCTGATCACCCAGTTGGATTAAACTATAGAGTGTCAAAAGTGGTGAGGCTCCTAGCACCAAATTCTAATGATATCAAAATGGTTGGAATCTATGGCATTGGTGGAATTGGCAAAACAACCATTGCTAGAGCTGTGTACAACTCAATTTCTAGCAGGTTTGAAGGGTCAAGCTTTCTTGCTGATGTAAGAGAAAATACAATGAAACATGGTTTGGTCCAACTACAAGAGACTCTCCTCCATAATTTTCTTGGAGAAAACATCAATTTGGGTGATGTGAACAGAGGAATTCCCATAATAAAGAGAAGGCTTTGCACCAAGAAGGTTCTTCTGATTCTTGATGACGTCGACAACCTGCGACAACTGAGATCATTGGCTGGCAGCCATGATTGGTTTGGTTCCGGAAGTAGGATCATCATAACAACAAGGGACAAACATTTACTAACTGCTCATGGGGTTGAAAATGGAAACATATATGAAGTGAAACAGTTGAATGATCATGAATCTCTTGAGCTATTTAGTTTAAATGCTTTTAGAAGAAAGCAGCCAAAGGAAAATTATGTCAACATTGCGAACCGCATGGTTCAATATGCCAAAGGCCTTCCACTGGCTTTGAATGTGATTGGTTCTGATCTGTTTGGCAAAACAATTGAAGAATGGGAAAGTGCATTGAAGAAATATGAAAGAATTCCAAGCAGAGAGATCTTAGATGTGCTCAGAGTAAGCTATGATAATTTGGATGATAATGAGAAGGAAATTTTCCTTGACATTGCATGTTTCTTCAAAGGAAACTTTAGACAGGATGTGGAAAAGACACTAGTGGCCTCACGTTTCTTTCCAGAATATGGCATTGGAGTACTTATTGACAAATCTCTAGTAACTATTAGTGATGCCAACACAATTAAGATGCATGATCTTATACAAGACCTTGGAAGAGACATTGCTAGAAAGGATTCGCCATTCGATCCGGGGAAACGTAGAAGACTATGGCACTGTGATGATGTTCTTGAGGTCCTGACAAAAAACACAGTAAGTGCATAGCTTTATTTACTTTCAAAGCAATACTTTCTTTTCTTTTTCTAGAAATACTTACTAGATAGCATATGTGATATTTCATTAATGGTGCTTGTAATTACAAAGGGAACTGATGCAATTGAAGGCATAATGCTGGACATGACCAACCTGAAACAAAAAGTTCCATTAAATTCCAACACCTTTGAGAATATGAAAAGACTTAGGATTCTCATAGTTCGGAATGCACAAGTTTCTGGAGCCCCCAATCATCTGCCAAATAATTTGAGATTGCTTGATTGGGATGAATATCCTTTACCTTCTTTGCCAGCTGATTTTCATCCAGAGACACTTGTTGTACTCAACTTGCCTCATAGTATTCTCACAATGGATGAGCCATTCAAGGCATGTTCATGATCATTCTTATTTCTATCCTTTATGTCATATACATATATTCTGTGAACTAACTATTTCTTCCTATTTACTACATCCGGTTCATAATAACTGTTGTTTTTAGCCTTTTTGGTACATTCACAAATCAATGTATTTAGATGTAAATCATGTTTGGATATATTGGTTTATGAATGTTAAGAAAGGTTAAGACAATAGCTATTGTGAACCGGGGAGAGTATCATGCAGAAATTTGACCATTTGACATATATGAACTTCAGTGGTTGTGACTCTCTAACTACATTACCTGATGTGTCTGGAACACCAAATTTAACAAGAATTCTTGCTAATGATTGTCCAAACTTGGTTGAGATTCATGATTCTGTTGGACATCTCAGCAAACTAGTCACACTGAGCACCGAACGATGTCCCAAACTCGAGGGATTTCCAAGTGGCCTGAGGTCAAAATCTCTTGAATACCTTAACCTTAGGGAATGTTCTAGCATTCAGAGTTTCCCAAATGTTTTGGAAAAAGTGGGAAATATGAAAAATATTGATATAGGAGGGACTGCCATAAAAGAGTTTCCAAACTCAGTTGAAAACTTCAGTAGTATTGAAGAGTTAATTTTGAGATCCTGCAAAAGTTTTGAGGTTCTACCTAGCAATCCTACCATGTTTCAAAATATTGAAGAGCTGAATGTGGAAGAATGTCCTCAACTTCCAAAACTCTTGTGGAAGTTATTAAAGGACAGAATTGATTCGCTCCCAAAGTTAAGTAGACTAACTCTCAAAAGTTGTGATCTATCAGATGAGGATCTTGAGTTAATTCTCAGTTGTTTTCTCCAATTGAAATGGTTGATCCTATCAAATAATAGCTTCACAACAATTCCTGATTGTATTGAAGATCTTTCAAGCCTCTTGCTGCTACATGTTGATAACTGCAATCAGCTTAGAGATATTTCAGTGCTTCCACCAGACTTACAATACATAAATGCAAGGAATTGCATGTCATTGACTTCGCGGTCATCAGATGTAATATTGAGTCAGGTTCATATTTCTCCTTTGTCCTTTCTCTTTCTTGAACTTCATCATTGGCATGTTTGTTTTAGCTGCTAAGAATGATCAATTTTGTTAACCTATAACAGGCATTTCATGAAGTTGAGTACTTAGACATTGTTGTGCTCAGGAGACAAATTCCAAAATGGTTTGACCATTGCTGCAAAGGAGGGTCTGCAGATTTCTGGGTTCGTAGAAAGTTCCCCAACATTGCTCTATTTTTTCTGTTAGGAGGCCAAGACGAACAGAGAACCGATCATATGTGCGAATTCCACTTGTTCATCAATGACCTCCTAGTATTACAAGGAGAAAGAGAATGGCCAGTGGATCATGTATGGTTGTTTGATCTGCAAATTCACCTCACTGAAAGCGAACGGCACAACATCAGGGAACAAATAAAGTCCGGCTGGAATCATGTGAAGATTTCATGTTCAGTCATGAATGAGCCAAAAGATGTAATTGTTAAAGGCTGTGGAATCCATCTTTACAAAGAAAGAATGAACATCCATGATGTCTCCTTTATTAGTCCTGATCTACATGGCTCAAATAGTGCCTATGATAACATAAATGA
The DNA here is from genome assembly GCF_003086295.3 of Arachis hypogaea. NCBI lineage: Eukaryota > Viridiplantae > Streptophyta > Magnoliopsida > Fabales > Fabaceae > Arachis > Arachis hypogaea. The sequence continues at coordinate 90,188,831 of NC_092040.1, forward strand.
TGATTTGGATTTTTATGATGAAACAAGCCAAGATGTTGTTTTCCCTACAGTATTAGCTAAATTCTTCCCCAAGAATATAGCTGAGCTCTTGGGAAATCTTCATTCCGGAAAAAGAACAGGTGATGATTTGTCTGACTATGATGAGGAGTTGGAACTAGACAGTGAGACTGACAACCAGTCCATGGAAGTTGAAGAGGAGCAATATTCAGCTTCGATCAATCTTCAAATCCCAGAAATATGCAAAATCTCAAATCATGAGAAAGAAACAGGTATGGTAAATAAGATCCATACAACGTTGAAAAATATCATGATATTGGAGTAAGTATTGTTACTAATCTAATTGCATTTTCTTTGTTGATCTTGTAGATGCCAATTCCCACAAAATACTTATGGATCCTTCAAGAGGAACACAAGAAGCCTTTGTTAGTATCAATGAGGAAGAGCTAAAGCATCATAAGAAAGGAAAATTTAACAAGGATGGAATTGGCCCAGTAAGCCTAAAATAATTAAAATACAGTTTTCTTAGTTCTGCTATATGGGAAAATTCTTTTATTCTTACTATTATTCTTTTCATGATTTCAGGAGTCAAGTATGACTGCATCAAGAAGAATAAACAATGGAACACAAGTGGGAGATAAAATCAATTCTGGAAAAGAAATCAACGGTTCATCAAATCCTCATGTTTCTGAAAATATTGGTCTCCACAAGAGCAAACAAAAATCAATTATCCTAGTTGAAGCGAATGCAGAAGCTATTGATATAAATGAAAACCAAGTAGATATTTATCATACTCATACTCATTTTCCAGCAAGAATCGATAATGGTCAACAATCAGTGCCTAATGCAGAAGCATACACAAGTATTGTTGAATCTTCTGTTAATGAGGACAACATGGAAACATTTTATGCCTCCCTTGAAGCAGAGACAGATTCTGAGTCTTATCCCCATGGAAACCAAGCCAACATTGTATCTGTCATAACAAGACCTAGCGAAGAAACAAAGAAAGAATTGCAGTTTCTGCGAGACTTGGTCACGAAAAAGTTCTCTCTTTTGTTACACCCTGGGCGTTCTGGATTGTTGAAAGATAAGCTAAAGTATCTCCTCACTTTGCCTCCAGAAGAAGGAGTTTCTCTGAGAACAAATTTATTGCTATCACAGCTTTCAACAAGTTTTGCTCAATGGAGTGTGGATTACAACATTGCGAGTGTGAAACTTGAATCAGCAGACAAAGAACTATTGAGAGCTGAGAAAGTGAGAGAGGAACTTAAAGGGAACAAGGAAGAATACAAGGGAGTTAAGATGGTGGAAGATACTCTGCGGGATCAGTTGGAATCTTTGGAGGAAAAGAAGAGGGAGCTTGAAGTGCAAATCAATGCCATAAAAACTGAGATTGCGGATTTATCAGCAGAGAGTAACATAGCTGCTAAGAGAAAGAGAGAAGTATTTGAGATTGCAAAGATTCTGAGAAGTGAAAGGGATGGTTTGAGGAACCAAGTGCCAAGGTTGAAAGCTGAGAAAGAATGGGCAAAGGTAACACAGGTTAATATTGAAGCAGAGTGGTCATTGCTTGCAGAACAAGTCATTGGAATCACTACTTTTGAAGAATGAAGAGTGGGTGTAATAAGAGATTTATAATATACCAGTCTTATGTGTAAACATAACAACTAGAATGGCACTAGGAAATATATTCTAGCATGTTTGATTTTATTTTTTTCCATTTCAAATATTAATTTAATTTCTATATGCATAGAATTTTATATAGGTATTCAATAGTAAATTATGATATCATTAAAAGTTATTAGTTTTCAAATTTACACAAAAAACATTAGTAAATACATGAATTTAATTGAATAATTATGTAAAAAAAAAGATTTACATTCGTAGAATACCAAAATTAAACTCTCTTAAAATATTTAAGTAAATACTTGATGGTTTTAGTGGCTAAGAGAAGGGGGTTGAATCTTAGCCCCCTTTTTACTCAGTAATGCTTGCTGGTCTTTGAAATGACTTCAGTAGACTTTTTTATTTTTGTCTCGTCCCTAGCCACGAGATTTTTATTTTTGTCTCGTCATTTGGCACGAGATATCTTTTAGTTTAAGCTCCTGTGCAGTAGAGCAGAAATGGAGTGGAGAAGAGAGAAAATTACACTCAGATATATCCTGGTTCAGCTGCTAAGTGCAGTGCAGCCTACATCCAGTCTCCATCACAACTGTGATGGAATTTCACTATAATCTTCTTGATTACAGACTGTAAAGTGCTAACCCAACTTACAAGGGGATTTCCACAGAATCATGATACACAACACAGATGTACAAAGGAACTCTAAGGACATCTATGGCTTTTTCTTTTAATTTTGCACTCTGCCTTTTTTCGCTCTATGGCTTTTTCATACAAACCTCACTGTTTTTATTTTTTCATGAGACTTAAGACATGACAAAATTAAACAGAAAAATACAAAACAGAATACATTGAAGGAGAAGAGAAATCTGTTAGCCTAGGTAGCTCTGACACTTCTGTGCCTTGCACTCTCACTACTTACTCCTTGCTCCAAACCGTGGCTGTTCTCTCTTTTTATAGAAGAGGCAAGCCTCCACATTTGAAGCCAAAAACCAAGCCAACTTCTTCTCCAAGAACAAAATCGGTTCGGCCAGAGAGAGAGAAGAGATAACCCATGCAAAACCCAACATGCAATTACCTCTAGTCCTTCCTTGGTCATCACTCTTCATCAATCTGAGCGCTTCATCCTTGGCTTGCTCTCCAAGATGAATTTCTGGCCCTTGATGCTTCATGATGATGATAGCTTCATCTGCTCCACTTTTGCTTCCTCCCTCACGTAGCCACCCTAGCTACCTTCTGTGATGAGTGAACACAAAAGTAGAGACAAGCCATCTCTCCAAGGATTTTCTCCTTGCTGGCCGAATTTCCTTCAACTATTTTTGGTATGGAGAAGCCAATATTTCATCACCATATCTTACCATAAGTGATAAAAATCTCAGCCACTATATTTTTTATGTTTTCTTGCCATCAGTTCGATGGTCTTGATGCATGTAGCTCCTTCTTTTTTTGGTAGCTCAACTTAGCTTCCATAATTTCCTCTGTGATATAACCGAAGAGAAGAAAGAGATGAGAGAGAAGATAGAGCTAGAAGAAAAGCAATTAAATGAATCAAATTAATTGAAATGAGATTGCTTTTACTTTCCTTGCAGTTTAGCGTGCAGCATTGATGTCCTCAATCAAATCAATGACACTTTCTCTCTCATAGTTCCTATGCATTTATTAACTTCACTTTAATAAAATTTGAATTCCATCACATGGTGAAGTGTGAGATCCGTTGAAGGCATAAAGCAATAACAACATTTACTTTCTTGGTTAATTATTTTCGGATCATTCATTGGTTGTATAGCAAAAATTATTAACTTGGGCTTGTAGCAACAATAGTTCAATTTTGGCCCAAGTAATGTAACCATTAATTCAGCCATATGGATCAAAGAATTTTTGTATCAATGCTGAATGTTAACTTTAATTTGGGCCTATGATAATGTTTGGATTCTGACCCAAATAATCACAAATTGCTTCAGCCACATAATATAGGAAACATTAAACAAGGCTGAATGGTTTTAAGCATACTGGGCTTGCAGTAATTCTGCTTTTCTGTTCGGCCCAATAAGCAAACCTGCATCATAAAATTATTAATTAACATATGTTAAATGAAAATCAATTTAATAATTTTGTAATTAATTATTTCAATAATATTTGTTCATCATCAAAATAAATTTGAGTTTTTCAAACTCATCAATCTCCCCCTTAATGACAAACATTATTAAAATTGAAATGGAAAGAAATTAAATATTAGAGTATAGAGTACTCCCTTTGAATATTTGAATTTCTCCCCCTTTCTAATTGTCACATGGCTCCCCCTTAATATATACCATTTTTACCAAGGGAAGTTTCAACCTGTAACAATTTTTATCAAGTCTAAGGCAACAATGTTATCCAACATATTTAATGTAAGATGTTGAATGACTTGATTTATGAGTAGAATTAGATGATAATCAAAACTCATTTGTTATCAATAATTTGATTTTCTGGTCAAACACACAACATATTTAACCAAAAAATCTTTGAAAATAAAATGCTGTTTAAAAATATTTTCCAATCAAATCAGAGCATCATACTTATGGTAAGAAAATATTTTTAATCATGACATGATCACAACAATTTTCAATATTTATTTTCATACCTAATGCTTAAAGGAACTGCCAATAAAGTATTCAGCCAGCATGTTTACCAAGATGAGTCAGAAGTGTGTTCCCAATCCAAAACTTATTCATCAAGATAATCCAAACATGCACATTAACAACCAGCAGCCATATGGAAAAAATAAATGTATCATAATTATAATCAACCAAGCATTTTACCAAGATAGACATCAAGCAACAACATCAATCACAGCATAAATCAAATGCATTATCAGTATGCATTATCAAGCATCAACAAGGGTGATCATAAACTCTCAAAAAGAATTTCATCTCCTATTTTTCAGTTTCAATTTTCACCACTATCTCTCCCTCTTTTGGCATCAAGGGCACCTGCAAAAAGAATTTGACATAGCAAGCCAAATAGCCAGAATATTTCTCAAAAGTATCCATAGAGTGTCACAGAGTTATAGGACTAACAGTATCCGCACAAACAAAACAGAATATCAAATTGAGCCTAAAACATGCCAATATCAATAATGAAAGAAAGAATAGTCATCAGTCATCTGAAAGGTTGTACTCCGAGCCAGAGTCTTCTTTCTTGTCCTCTCTCCACATCTCATCTTCAAAGCTTTGAATCATCAAGCCCACCCTTTCTTGACATTTCTGCCAAGCTCTTTCATTTTCATATGCTAACTTTCGTGTGGCCTTGTGTGATTGAAACATTAGCTTGGACATATTAAGAAATTCATTAAGAACTTCCCTGATGGATTCGGTCACTTTAGATGGTTTGGTAGGGCGACTCTCAAGGTCACTGAGTGACGGCTCAGAGGGCATTGAGCGCTTGCTTTTCTTACCAGAAGCTCCTCCTCCTTTGATCTATGAAACCTTGTTCTCAACAGCCTCATTAGTCAAATCAATTTTAAAATACTCAAAGATACTAGTGAGGAACATTCCATAAGGAAGATTAGCCTTTTTAGTACTTTTAACCGATTCCCACATGTGACGAATCATAAGATAAGCAAAGGAAATTGGAGAAGAGGTAACAAGGGTAAAGAGAATAATGGAGTCAGAAACCGTTACTCTATGGTGAGAACCATTTGTGGTGTCTGGATGTGAGTGATGATCCTGTGTAGCAGTGAGTTCTCAGGGCCGAAAGCTTTATGAGTGGGAATTGACCCATCTAAACCAGACAAGTTTGCACAAATGTGATGCAGAACAGTTTGATGAGTGACTCCAATCTGGTCATCCCATTTGTCAGTCACGTATACTTTTGACCCTTCATCCGTGTACCCTAGAGCAGCGCTTATGGTTTGAGAATTGAGAGTCATGTAAACACGTTTTACATAGGAATGGATTGAGCCATCTATTAGGTGCATGTTCGCATAGAATTCCCGGACCAGCCCCGGGTAAACCATTTTCTTAATGTGGAGCAGGGGAGTCCACTTCAAGGCATAGAACAGAGAAGTGAAATTGATCCCTTTACCAGCCAGAGAGTCAAGATTCACCAAATATGATGGGCAAATATGACGTTTTTCTAATACCTCTTTGTGGAATTCGTAGAAGGCACAAGAATAGAACCGAGAGGGATCATAGTGCGAGTGAGATTTATGGAATTTGTTCTTGAAATCCAATGATTCCAAGTTTGCAGGTTCTTTGGTGTCGTGCAACATGAAACCTTTTGTCTTCTGAGAGCTTTTTCCAGATGCATGTGGAGTGGACTTCTTTGGTGGTGATGGAGGTAGTGATGTATGAGATTCCTCTTCCTCTTCTTCAACGCTTGGTTGTTTGTTCTTTCTTGTTTTTCTTCTCCCTGAAGTTTTCTGGGCGATGACTTTCCGGCGCATTGTCTCAGTTTATTTGGAGGGAGGTGTATGAGTAGAAGAGGACGTGGAGTAGAGGTGTATATGGGTGTGAGTTTGGGGTGATGAGAATGGTGGACTTTTTGGCAGAGTGGTTCGGCTACTTCTTCTTAGAGCCATTTTCTTTTTCATGGTATGAAGAAAATGAATGGAGATTGAAGTTGAAGAGAAGGCCGAAGGGTGAGGTGAGTGGAAGGAGGTTAGAGAGGCAATAAATGTGGAGTGGAGAGAGAATTAAGGGAATTAAATGTCCATTAAGAGGCGGTTAATACCCAAGGAGTTTCTCTTTTATTTGAAATAAACTGACAAAGGTGGTTTCCTAGAATCAAGGGATTAGATGGAGGGAAAGATTTGATTTGACACCATCCTCTTCCAATAAGATTTGATGAGACAACAAAGAGATTGTGACTTTCAAAAAATGAGGAACTAACAAAACTGTCATGGTGGGGTCAAAGAGATTTGGTAGGGCCGACAAAAAATTAAATTCTGCGCAACCTCACCTTGATCACAACCCTTCCAACACTCTTATTTTTATCTCGTCCATTCCTACGAGACAAAACTTAGCAGAATCAGAATTTCAAAAGTTATCAATATAACTTAAATCAATCATTCCCAAACTTTTTCTCAATGTGCAGAATCTGTCTCACAGAGGGGTTTTGTAAAAATATCAGCAAGTTGGTCTTCAGATTTTACAAATTGAATATCAATAGTACCCTTTTGCACATGTTCTCTAATGAAATGATACTTAATTTCAATGTGCTTGGTTTTTGAGTGCAAAATAGGATTTTTTGAGATATTAATAGCACTCATATTATCACAAAATAAGGGTATACTATTGATCTTTAATTTGTAATCTTCCAACTGTGTTTTTAACGAAATTAATTGTGAACAACATGCAGATGTGAATATATATTCAGCTTCAGCTGTGGATAGAGCCACTGTGGCTTATTTTTTGCTTGACCACATGTTGAGTGAGCTTCCAAGGAAGCAACACATGCCGGATGTACTTCGTCTATCCACTCTATCTCTCGCATAATCTGTATCACAAAACCCTACTGCACAAAAATCATCAGATTTTGGATACCACAAGCCATAATCACTAGTTCCCTTAATGTATCTAATGATGCGTTTAACGGCTGAAAGATGAGATTCTTTCGGGTGAGATTGAAATCTTGAACATACACCCAAACTTTGAACAATATCCGGTCTAGAGGAGGTTAGATACATGAGTGAACCAATCATTCCTCTATACCTTGTTTCATCCACATCTTTCCCATTATCATCCTTTTCAAATTTTGTGTTAGGATGCATTGGTGTTCCCATTGATTTGGAACTTTCTAGGCCAAATTTTTTGATAAGTTCTTTTGCATACTTTCCTTGATGAATAAAAGTACCACTAGGAGTTTGTTTAATTTGGAGGCCAAGAAAGAAAGTAAGCTCTCCCATTAAACTCATCTCAAACTCACTAGTCATGAGTTTTCCAAACTCTTCACACAAGGTCTCATTGGCCGATCCAAACACTATGTCATCCACATAAACTTGAACTAGGAGAATATCATCATTAGATGCTTTAATAAATAAAGTAGTATCCGTGGTGCCCTTCGAAATTGATTTTCCAACAAGAAGGCACTAAACCTTTCATACCAAGCTCTTGGAGCATGTCTAAGACCATAAAAAGCCTTAGAGAGTTTCAAAACATGATTTGGAAAGTCCTTATATTCAAAATCGAGGGGTTGTGCCACAAACACTTCTCTATCAATAAAGCCATTAAGGAAAGCACATTTTACATCCATTTGAAATATTTTAAAACCCTTATGGGCAGCATAGGCAAGAAGCAACCTAATTGCTTCCATTCTAGCTACCGGAGCAAAAGATTGGGCCACTAATCTAGCTTTGTTATGAACAACTTGTCTATCCTCACCAAGTTTATTTTAAAAACCCACTTAGTACCCGTTACCTTCTTACCATCCGGATAAGGTACTAATGTCCAAACCTCATTCTTGTCGAATTGAGCAAGCTCTTCTTGCATGGCTTTGACCCATGATAGATCTTCAAGAGCTTGTCTCACATTGTTGGGCTCCATTTGTGACAAGAAGGCAAGATTGCTTGGTTCGAACTGCCTTTTGGTTGAGGATCTTGTTGTTACACCTTGAGAGGGATCACCAATAATAAAATCGTGAGGATAACCCCTCATGGACTTCCATTCTCTAGGCTTCCGAAGTGGTGTTGAACTTTGATGAGCTTCTGTGGGTCTCACTATTTCAGTTTCTCGTGCTGGCTCAGGAGATAAAATGAAAATATCTCCTCCAATCTGACAAGACAAAACTGGACTGGCAGATTCTTCATTTTGGGCAGACTTAGAATTTTCTTTGCTTGTTCCAGCTTCTTCACAATCTGAATCATTATCTATCACAGCACTGGAAATTAAATTAGAATCACAAAAAGTAACATGTATAGATTCCTCTATGGTTCTATGATCTTTGAGATAAATTCTATAGGCTTTACTAGTAGTGGAATATCCAACAAACATGCCTTCATATAATTTTGGATCAAATTTGCCAAGATTTTCTTTGTTATTAAGCACAAAACACTTGCATCCAAAAACATGGAAATACTTAAGATTTGGAGGGATTCATTTCTATAGCTCATAAGGAGTTTTCTTTAACCTTTAAGGTCCTATTCAAAATATAACATGCTGTATTTACAGCTTCAGCCTATAGAAACTTTGGAACCTCATTCTCATATAACATAGCCCTAGTCATCTCTTGAAGGCTTCTATTCCTTCTTTCAACAACCCCATTTTGTTGGGGTGTTCTAGGGCATGAAAAATTATAAGTAATTCCAAAGTCATCACAGAATTTTTCAAAGTCTTAGTTTTCAAATTCCTTTCCTTGATCACTTCTTAAATGAACCACTTTTAAATCTTTTTCATTTTGAATTTTCTTGCAAAGAGTTGAGAAAACATGAAAAGCATCATTTTTATGAGCAAGAAAAAGTACCCAACCAAATCTAGAGTAATCATCTACCACTACCAAACCATAATGTTTACCTCCTAGACTTTGAGTTCTTGTTGGACCAAAAAGATCAATGTGTAACATCTTTAATGGCCTTTTGGTTGAAATTCTATCTTTTGGTTTAAAAGAGGATTTAACTTGTTTGCCTAATTGACAAGCATCACAAGTAAGATCCTTATCAAATTTGATTTTAGGAATTCCTCTAACCAGATTTTTCTTTACTAGCTTAGAAATTTGGGACATGCTAGCATGACCCAACTTTCTATGCCATAGCCATTTTTCAGATTCAAGAGAAATAAAACATGTTACATTTTGTTCTTTCAAGTCCTCAAGAGTTAATCCATACACATTGTTGCATCTTTTAGCTTCAAAAAGAATATCCCCAGTTTTTTCACAAACAACCAAACAAACAAATTTTCTAAAAACAACTTCAAAACCTAAATCACACAATTGGATTACACTAAGTAAGTTATGTTTCAAACCATTTACAAGAAGAACATCATTTATACAAGATGAGAAGCTTTTACCAACTTTATCAACGGCTACTATTTTTTCTTTACCATCATCACCGAAAGTGACAAGTCCTCCATCATACTCATCAAGCTTTATGAAGAAGGTTGTCTTTCCGGTCATGTGCCTAGAACATCCGCTGTCCATGTACCACATATTTTCCTTTCGTTTGGATGCTAGGCATACCTACAAAACAAGCTCAAGTGACCTTAGGTATCCAAATTTTCTTGGATCTTTTCACATTAAACCATCTCCTATGACCCAAACCATTGTAATAAAAAACAATTTTGTAAAATTTGTCACCAATCATTCTTTCACCAAAAAACATTGAATGGGAAAATGTCCATTTCGGTTGCATAGTCTACAAAACCTTGGAGTTGTTGATTTGTTAAAGTAGGTGGGATCTTGGAACCTTGTGTCATTAGAAGATGAAGCTCTATTTTCAAAAGAAGGTTTCTCAGCAGATTTGTAAAATCCCAAACCAGCTTTATCAAAGAGTGATTTTTGACTAGCCAATATTTGATTTAAATTTTCAGAACTTTGAGTAAACTTGGCTAAGTCATTTTCAAGATTTTTAATCTTTTTCAGCAACTCTTCATTCTCCTTAAAATAATTTACATATGCAACAACAGAATGGTTACTTTCACAACTTCTAAGTTGGGATTTTAACTGCTTATTTTCTTCAACAAGATCACAAGCAGTTTCGGCCTCCCTTAGCTTTTTCTTGAGAAAATTATTTTCAGTTTTAAGAATGATAATTTGTTGTTCAAGATCTTGGTTATCAAGGAGAAAACATCTTATTTTTCCAGAAATGTGGTCTATCATAAGATGAAAATCTTCAGTGTTAGGGTTGTGAAAGACTACCTGATCTATGTGATCTGCCATGAGACAAGGTTGTGACTTGGTTTCTGATTCTTCATCATCGTCTGAGTCATTTTTCAAGTCTTCCCATGAAGCCATCAGTCCCTTCTTCTTTCCTCTTTTTGGCTTCTCCTTCTTCTTCAGCTTGGGACAATCAGATTTGAAATGCCCCATTTCCTTGTAGTTGTAACAAGTTACATTGCTTAGGTCTTTCTTCATTTTTCTTGAGCTACTACCTTTGCCTTTCCCTTTGAACTTCACCATTTTTCTGAATTTTTTGGTAAATAACACAAACTCATTTTCAGAGGAATTATCACTGGATTCATCATCCAGGGGGTTAGTTACAGAAGAAAAAGCAATTCATTTCTTTTTTGAATCTTTTTTCAAATAAGTGTTTTCAAAAGCAAGTAAGTTTCCTCTCAAATCATCACATGTCATGGAATCTAGGTTACTACTCTCGGAAATAATTAAAGCTTTTGTTTCCCACTCTTTAGTGAGACATCTCAACACTCTTCTCATAAGCACAGAATCAGAATGTGTTATTCCCATAGCATCTAAGCCAACAATGATGGTGTTGAACCGTTCGAACAGTTCATCAATGGATTCTCCTTTCTTCATTGCAAACATTTCATACTCTCTATTTAACATGTCTATCTGAGTCTTCTTCACAATGGTGGTTCCTTCATGAGTGATTTGCAGTTTATCCCAGATTTCCTTTGCCGTTGTGCATCATGATACCCGTCGGTATTCCTCAAAGCTGATAGCACAATTGAGCAGATTTACAGCCTTGGCATTTAGCTCTACCTTCTTTCTATCTTTCTCGGTCCAGCTTGCTTCTGGTTTAAGAGTGACTACTCCTTCAGCACTTGTGTTAGTTGGGAATTGAGGACCCTCCATGATAATCTTCCATAGTCTGTAGTCTACTGCTTGCACAAATATCTTCATTCTCTCCTTCCAATAGGTGTAGTTTTTCCCATTGAAAAGAGGCGGTTTGTTGCTTGACTATCCTTCTGTAAGGTTGTAAGACACAAGATTTGAGCCACTGCTTTCTGCCATATAGATCTTTTCTCCAAGTTGCAAAGCTTGATCTCTTTGAGACCAAGCTCTGATACCAATTGATGGTTTTAGTGGCTAAGAGAAGGGGGGTTGAATCTTAGCCCCCTTTTTACTCAGTAATGCTTTCTGGTCTTTGAAATGACTTCAGGAGACTTTTGATTTTTGTCTCGTCCCTAGCCACGAGACTTTTATTTTTGTCTCGTCACTTGGCACGAGATATTTTTCAGTTTAAGCTCCTGTGCAGTAGAACAGAAATGGAGTAGAAAAGATAGAAAATTACACCCAGATATTTCCTAGTTCAGCTGCTAAGTGCAGTGCAGCCTACATCCAGTCTCCATTACAACTGTGATGGAATTTTACTATAATGTTCTTGATTACAGACTGTAAAGGGCTAACCCAACTTACAAGGAGATTCCCACAAAATCATGATACACAACACAGATGTACAAAAGAACTCTAAGGACATCTATGGCTTTTTCTTTTAATTTTGCACTTTCTGCCTTTTTTCGCTCTATGGCTTTTTCATATAAACCTCACTGTTTGCCTTTTTCTATGAGACTCAAGACATGACAAAATTAAACAGAAAAATACAAAACAGAATACATTAAAGGAGAAGAAAAATCTGTTAGCTTAGGTAGCTCTGAGACTTTTGTACCTTGCACTCTCACTACTTACTCCTTGCTCCAAACTGTGGCTGTTCTCTCTTTTTATAGAAGAGGAAATCCTCCACATTTGAAGCTAAAAATCAAGCCAACTTCTTCTTCTCCAAGAACAAAACCGGTTCGACCAGAGAGAGAGAGAGAGAAGAGATAACCCATGCAAAACCCAACATGCAATTACCTCTAGTCCTTCCTTGGTCATCACTCTTCATCAATCCGAGCACTTCATCCTTGGCTTGCTCTCCAAGATGAATTTCTGGCCCTTAATGCTTCATGATGATGATAGCTTCATCTGCTCCACTTTTGCTTCCTCCCTCACGTAGCCACCCTAGCTACCTTCTATGATGAGTGAACACAAAAGCAGAGATAAGCCATCCCTCCAAGAATCTTCTCCTTGCTGGCTGAATTTTTTTCAACTATTTTTGGTATGGAGAAGCCAAGATTTCATCACCATATCTTATCATAAGTGATAAGAATCTCAGCCACTATATTTTTTATGTTTTCTTGCCATCAGTTTGATGGTCTCGATGCATATAGCTCCTTCTTTCTTTTGGTAGCTCAACTTAGCTTCCATAATTTCTTCTGCGATATGACCAAAGAGAAGAAAGAGATGAGAGAGAAGATAGAGCTAGAAGAAAAGCAATTAAATGAATCAAATTAATTGAAATGAGATTGCTTTTACTTCCCTTGCAGTTTAGCGTGCAACATTGATGTCCTCAATCAAATCAATGACACTTTCTCTCTCATAGTTCTCATGCATTTATTAACTTCACTTTAATGAAATTTGAATTCCATCACATGGTGAAGTGTGAGATCCGTTGAAGGCATAAAGCAATAACAACGTTTGCTTTCCTGGTTAATTGTTTTCGGATCATGCATTGGTTGTATAACAAAAATTATTAACTTGGGCTTGTAGCAATAATAGTTCAATTTTCGCCCAAGTAATGTAACCATTAATTCAGCCATATGGATCAAAGGATTTTTGTATCAATGCTAAATGTTAAATTTAATTTGGGCCTATGATAATGTTTGGATTCTGACTCAAATAATCACAAATTGCTTCAGCCACATAATATAGGAAACATTAAACAAGGCTGAATGGTTTTAAGCATATTGGGCTTGTAATAATTCTGCTTTTTTGTTCGGCCCAATAAGAAAACCTGCATCACAAAATTATTAATTAACATATGTTAAATAAAAATTAATTTAATAATTTTATAATTAATTATTTTAATAATATTTGTTCATCATCAAAATAAATTTGAGTTTTCCAAACTCATCGATACTAAATACTGTGTTGATTATTTTATACTAACTATATTTGGTAGTATAATTTAGCTTTACTTCTCTTACTAAGCTTTAGGGTTGAAATTTAAAGATTAAAAATTTAAGTAATGTATATGTATGAAATTTTACAACAAAATAGTAACAATTATGGGAAATTATGGTATTCAAAAGTTTATATTGTTAGACAAAATAATATCTAAAGATAAGAACAATAAATAAATTTCAAATAATTTAAATATGTGATAAAAATGATAAAAAATTGTTTTCATAAGAGTCAAATCACATTTGCATTTAACAAATGTTTGGTATATTTGATTCGAATTTTTGTAAAAGTGTTCAGATAACTATTTGAAAGGTATATCAAAATAATAAAAAAAATAATTTCTAGACTTTTTATTTTTTTAAAAAAGTTTGGGCCATTCATTAAAAGAAATTCATTTGGAATAAAATTATCAAAATTTAAAAGATAAAAATATTTTTTTATTTTTAATAATATTTATAAAAAATTATATCAAAATTTAATTTTTAAAATATTTTTTAAATATATATAAAATATCTGATTATTTTTGTTAGCAATTTAAATTTTTTATTATTATTTTAAGAGAAATATCTTTATGAATCAAATTTAACTAAGTTAAACAATAAGGTTTGGGTGATTGAGCAAGTGAAAGTGATAAAAATAATTTTTGTTGAAATTAGAACAATTTAATTTGACTTGATTGATAAAAAAACTTGTATGTATTACCTACCAAAAATGGTGGATTCTATGGTGTAGAAAGAAAATTGTTTCTACATGTGTAGAAGGATAGGTGTCAATGCATTAGTAGTTTATGTTGATGGCTTTTGGATGGGGAAGAATTAATTAGAGTACACAAGTATTGATTCATTGGACCCACAAAAAAAAAGAGTGTGTGACATTATATATGTGTCATAAAGACAACTTATTAGGTTTTTTTATTTTAATAAATTGAATAAATATTTTATTTATTAAAATAAATAATTTAAAAAATTATTACCATGTAGACGAGATATATGTATTTATAAATATAAAAATATATTTTATAAAAATAATAAAAATATTAATAATTTAAACTAGATCAAACTCTTAAAAATAGAACATTCAATTAATATGGAAGGTGGACGATCTTAACCGTACTACGTCCATCTACCGGCGTTTTTTATTAGAATTTACACTAAATCAATTCAAATAATAATAAGGCGGGATTCGAATCCCCAACACTTGCTTAAGCAAATTAGTGAGCTAACTACTAGACCAAGTTCATTAATTAGTTAGTTAAAACCGCCTATTTCTTCTATTATTTTGAAACTGCTCATCTTTTCTATTATTTGAAACTGCTTATCTTTCTTATTATTTGAAATATTCTATTTTTAAGAGTTTGATTTAATTTAAATTATTAATATTTTTTATTATTTTCAAAAATTATATTTTTATATTTACAAATACATATATCTCATTTACAGTGAGGAGATATATGAAAATTGAAAAAATACACATATCTCAATACGGATAAAATTATCTCGTTTACAGTATAAACAAGATAAGAGATGCTTATGTATTTTCCTAATAATTTTTAAAATTATTTATTTCAAAAAATAAAATATTTATTTAATTTATTAAAATAAAAAATTCCCACATATTATTTGATTTATTGTTAATAAATATGTATATCACTAATCAAATTAGAATTAAGTCCATTAGATGAAAAAAATTTTGAAAAAAAAATATTTTTTTAATATTAACCAAAATATTTTTCATAGAATTTAAAAAAGAAAAAGATTTGGAGACTAATTTACTTTCACTCTTAAAATTATTACTATTAAAAACGAAAAAATGTATAATTTAAGTAATAGGTAATTACTATTCATTTACTGTGGTTAACAAATTTAATTTGTTTTTATAATTATATGTCCTAAATATATTACTAATTATTTTTATATTTTTAATATTTTACATGTTTTAATTTATAAATTGAATTGATAATTTACTATTATTAAAGGTATCCCATTTTTTAGAAGAAAATATTTAACTTTGAACAAAAGACTAAATTAGAACAATATAAAATATTTTAGACAAAAATAAAATATTAATAATTTAATTTATATAAAATGTTTTAGACAAAAATAAAATATTAATATAATTTTTGAAAATAATAAAAAATATTAATAATTTAAATTAAATCAAACTCTTAAAAATATAATATTTCAAATAATAAGAAAGATGAGCAGTTTCAAAATAATAGAAGAAATAGGTGGTTTTAACTAATTAATTAATGAACTTGGTCTAGTGATTAGCTCACTAATTTGCTTAAGCAAGTGTTGGGGATTCGAATCCCCCCTATTATTATTTGAATTGATTTAGTGTAAATTCTAATAAAAAACCCCGGTGGATGGACGTAGTACGGTTAAGATCGTCCACCTTCCATATTAATTGAAATGTTCTATTTTTAAGAGTTTGGTCTAATTTAAATTATTAATATTTTTATTATTTTTATAAAATATATTTTTATATTTATAAATACATATATCTCGTCTACATGGTAATAATTTTTTAAATTATTTATTTTAATAAATAAAATATTTATTTAATTTATTAAAATAAAAAAACCTAATAAATTGTCTTTATGACACACATATAATGTCACATACTCTCTTTTTTTGTGGGTCCAATAAATCAACAATTGTGTACTCGAATTAATTCTTCCCCATCTAAGAGCCATCAACATAAACTACTAATGCATTGACACCTATCCTTCTACACATGTAAAAATAATTTTCTTTCTACACCATAGAATCCACCACCAAAAATAGTAGCTAATTGTTTAAGAAAACAAAATGACCTGAAAAAACATAACTCCATGCAGATAGTTGGAGGTAATAAGCGAATCATGGAGCAGAACGTATAAAATCACCATGTTGTGCTTGGTACTTTTAACAAAACTCCTGCTGATCTTTTGAATATAAAAATACAGCATGGAGACTTGGAAAACACCACGAAGTTGAGACTGAGGACTGATGATGAGCGTGAAGTAGCTGAGAAACTGTAAAACCATCTCATTGACTCATTCTTTCTACGGTAAGCTGTCATCCAGGTAAGTTGGACCAAGAAATTCCAAGAAGCAGCATTATCATTAATTAATGATTTGTAAAGTTTTTTTTATTGCGGCATCATGATTAAATTTGACCGTCATGCTAGAGAAATAAAAAAAACAATTAAAACTTATCTTATTTAGCATTAAACAAGTTTCGACATTTTTGGTGTGTACAATGGCTATTGAGTTATGAAATGAACATCTCCTATACTATTTAGAATAATCATCCGAGTACAAGGCATAATAAACATCTTCTCGAAAAATTAAATACCATGTCATGATACCACTCATCCCAAAAGCTTCAGCTGATGAGAACATGTAACACTAATAATTATATCTCTAATATTCCATAAACCTCCATTGTACACATTGTATACATATTTCATTGGCTCCTCATACTTTCCCAATATTTTTTTATTACCAAGCATTTCCAAATTTTGACGGACGAGGTGAGGGATTGACCCCATGGTTAATCGGAAATGTGAAAGTAGTTTCCATAAATACTTGTTTAACTCTGTTATTAAATCATTTCTCTTGTAATGATCGACCATGGTCTTCTTTTTTAAATACTTGTATGATCGACCATGGTCCTCACACTAACAGCTAGCTAGCTTCCATGGCTACTCCGCAAGCTTTCCCCTCTTCTTCTTTTCCTTCCTTCAGGGACAGGGAGTGGGAATTCGATGTGTTCCTCAGCTTCAGAGGCCCTGAAACTCGCTACGGTTTCACTGGTTATCTCCACAAAGCATTTTGTGAGAAGGGAATCCGTACCTTCATGGATCTTGAGGATCTTATCAGTGGCAATAAAATCCAACAAACATTTGCTAGAGCAATTGAAAGCTCCAGGATTGCCATTATTGTGTTCTCGGAGCATTATGCTGACACCGATTTCTTGTTGAGGGAACTTGTCAAGCTCTTGGAGTGCTCTCAACGCTGTGGCCAATTTATTTTGCCGATTTTCTATTTGATGGATCCCGGCGACGTGCGGCATCAGAGAGGCAGTTATGAGAAAGCAATGGCGGTGCACGAGGAGCGGTTCAAGGATAAAGCGCCAATTTGGAGAGCCGCTCTGCGTGAAGCAGCCAACTTATCCGGCTTGCATTACAAAGGGTATGAGTCAATTTAGGTGAAAACTCAGGGCAGTCAACTTCACGCGAAGGTAATAGTTGAGAGCTGTTAAATGATTTGAATGATTTGACTAAATTTTTATCACACGGCTTTCAATTATCAACTTTACGTGAAGTTTCAATTATCTAACAGGCCTTTTGCGCATTGGCATGATTGAAGACGAGGCTTTCTTATATTGTGCAGGGATGAATTTGAATACGAATTTATTGAGAGGATCGCTAAACAGGTGTTGGCGATCATTAAAGAGGACAGCGTACCTGTTGTTGCTGATTATCCAGTCAGAGCAGAGTCTCATGTGAAAGCGTTGTCATCGTTTTCTTTCCCAAGGCAATACCAATACCATGTGTTTCTCAGCTTCAGAGGCTGTGATACTCGCTATTGTTTCACTGGCAGTCTCTTCAAAGCTCTCCGCGACAACAAAATCCACACCTTCATGGATGATGTAGGCCTTCACAGAGGGAATGATATATCAAGAACACTAATTGAGGCAATTAAAGGCTCCAGGATTGCCATCATTGTGTTCTCTCAGAACTATGCTGATTCTACTTACTGCTTAGATGAACTTGTCAAGATCTTAGAGTGCCAAGAGTCTGATGGCCAGTTCGTTTTGCCCGTTTTCTATGATGTATATCATAGCGACGTGCGACGACAGACGGGTAGTTTTGGGGCAGCAATGGCTAAACATGAGGAGAAGTTCAAGGATGACCTGTCGAAAGTCGAAAAATGGAAGCGGGCTTTGCATCGAGCAGCTAATTTTACTGGCTTTGTTTTCGATGGGTACCTTTCCATGTCTTGTTTCACTTTTATTTTATCAGTCCAAGAATAAAATTTCACTGTTGTCTTGTATATTGAGCAGGAAAAAATATGAACACGAGTTAATTGGGAAGATTGTTGAAGTGGTGTCAAGGGAGATTAAACGAGTTGCTTTACACGTTGCTGACTATCCAATTGGACTAGAGTCTCAAGTTTCAGAAGTAAAATCGCTTATATTCTCTGATGGCTATGATGGAGTCCACATGGTAGGGATTCATGGAAATGGTGGATCAGGGAAAACAACAATAGCTCATGCAATTTATAATTTGATTGCTAACGGTTTTGAAAGTATATGTTTTCTTGAAAATGTGAGAGAAAATTCATATCAGCATGGTTTAGTGTATCTTCAAAATATGCTTCTTTCTAATGTATTCGAAAGGAAGAATCTCAAAGCAACAAGTTTTTTACAAGGAATTTCAACAATAAAGCACTGGCTCCAACAAAAGAAGATCCTTTTGATTCTAGATGATGTTGACAAACCAGAGCAATTACAAGCTCTTGCTGGAAAACCTGATTGGTTTGGCCGAGGAACAAGGGTCATCGTTACGACAAGGGACAAATATATACTAGAGAGCCATGGGATTGAAAGAATCTATGAGATGGAGAACTCAAATTCGGTAAATACCCTTGAATTGCTCAGTATGATGTTTAAACTGACCATGTTAATCAAAGTAACTTGATTATGTTAAATTGTAAAGTAACTTGTGCTTGTGGGACTTCCATTGATTTTGGAATTTGTGTTGTTTGGTTGAAGTATATAAGAGTGGAAATTTTCATTGGATCATTATAAAGGATCCACAATATAGAAATTTAAAAGATACTTAGAATTTGAACTTTTTAGCAAACAAGACATTTGAAATTGTTAATCTTTTATCTTATCATCCCATTTTCTCTTCTCTTCTCAGGAATCAAATATCTCTGCATCAGATGGAAAAGACAACGGAGATCAACTGGGTGAAAAAAATCATTTTCCAAGATCAAGTCAATGATCCCTTAAAGCCTCTAGGTTCTGAAGATATTAGTCTTTGAAGGAGCAAACAAGCTTCTGTTATTCAAGCTGAATCATATACAGAAATCATAGGTTTCAATGAAAATCCAGCCTTTGTCATACTAGTTTTCCAGAAAGAATAGATAGTGGTAAACAAGAAGTCCCAAGAGCCTAATAGATAAAAAGAAGTGTTTGACAGTTGAAAGGGATGATTTGAGGAACCGAGCGCTAAGGTAATACCGAAGCATAGTGGTAATGACTTGGAGAACAATTCTTTGGAGAGTCTTAGCAATTTTCAGGTTCATTTTCACCAAAATAGAGTGGTTACCAAAGAGTTTTACCAGTACTGTAATATAATTATACTGTAGTGTATTTAACTATTTATAGAAGCATATCATGTACTATACAAGTTTTTTAGTGACACTGGTGTATTTTTCATTTTTTTTTGTAAAAATAACCATTTATACCTATAAACTTTACGAATGCTGACAAAAATACCCATTAAAGAAGGAAACTAACGTTGTATCCATTAAAGATGGATTCCGTATGACAAAAGTATCAAAATCCTAAATTTATATTGACTTTTTAATAAAATTTTAGAATTACCCCACTATTATCTTCAACATCAACTCCCAACCATTTCTTCTTTCCCACTCAAACTTTTACATCCTTCCATTACCACAACTTTAACCACCTTCTTTTTTCTCTGCTACTCCACCACCAATACCATGACGGCATTTCCATCTTCATGAACCATCTCCAAGAAACTTTATCACCGATACAACCTCTTCCCCTTTCTCTCCCCCTCTTTCCCAAACCCTGCGTCATTTTGAGAGAATTTGAACAATGAATACACTCAATTAGTTCAATTTGGGTATAGATAAAAACAAATAAATTATTAGTTACAGGAAATTTGTTCAACTTCATTAAGTATATAATAAATTTGTAATTTGTAATATTGTAAATATAGGACCTTTCTCCATGGAGTTCATGAACTTGAAGTGGACCTAGGAGGAGTTGAATCGCACTACAGGAAGGGACCTTGTGCGTTAGATCTCGGTTCAGTCTCGCTTCCGGAGCTTCTCCATCTTGTGGCAGCATTAGACGGGATCTTTGCCGGAGAGGCATTGCAGCATCTCTATGCAACGGTGCCGCCGGAGCTTGAATCCGGTGGCTCTAAACTCTAAACTTGCCACTGTGCTAAGGTATAGTTGATCTATGCATGGGCTTGAGGCAGCGCTAGGGCCGCCGCAGAATTTGGGTGGCTGCAGTTGAAGGTGGTACCGTTGCGTGGGAACAGATGGATTGCCTGGTTACCTTGTTGTCGTCTTTGTCATCGGCAACAGTGGTGGTTAGTGGAGTTGTAGAAAATAGAGGGTGGTTAAGATAGTGGCAATAGAGTTATTTGAGATTTGGGAAAGAAGAAAGAGGAGTTGAAGATAAGGATGGGATAATTCTAAAATTTTATTAATAAAAAATCAACATAAATTTACGATTAGATACTTTTGTCGTACGGATACAATGTTAATTTCCTTTTTTAATGGATATTTTAGTCGGTATTCATAAAATTTATGAGTACAAATGATTATTTTTCCATTCTATTTTCATTGGACAATGAACTGTTTGTTCTCAGAGACATGGATACAAAAGGAGCAAAACGTACACTTTCTTAAATTTGGAAATTTATGATGAAACAAGCCAAAATGTTTTCAACACTATGTAATTGGGAAAAGTTTGGTAACCAAAACCAAAATCTGCCAAAATTTTTTATTTTAACTTTATTTAATTAGATGAACAAATTTTAATTATTATGCTTTCACGCGCCTACTGCTTTTAATTATTGCAATATTTATTGTATATAAAAACATTAATTGTATATATTAAATAGTATATTATAAATACATATCTTATCAATTTACATTCTTATTAAATGAATATACATAATTTATATTTATAGTTTTTAATTTATATTATAATAACAAAAGTACATTTTTTATTTATTATGTAACATTTATATATTTATACACATAATTTTTATAATTAATACATTTTTACAATTAATATTATGCAATTCTAAACTATATTTTAGGGCAAAACACATAAGTAAACCATAGCTAGGTCAATATTACATGAATCATCCAAATCAAAAATTGGTTCATCAATCAACCAAAGGAGATTTTTATATAATTCGAACCAATTTGGTTCGAACTCAATCTCCATGTAATTCGAACCAATTAGGTTCGAATTACACCCTGTAAAGGTTTGCCAAATAATTCGAACTAATTAGATTCGAACTTCTACATATAATTCGAACCAATTAGGTTCGAATTAGTGTGAAGAATTAGCCAGCAAGTAATTCGAACTAAGATGGTTCGAATTACTAAGAATTCGTTCCACACAGCAATTTAAGTTACAAACATAGTTTCTGCATCATGGTTTAATAAAACTCGCAGAGTTATTTATTCCGGTGTGCATTAGACATACATTTCGTTTAAAACTGCGGAGAAAGAACATATTCATTAACTAAATTCCCATTCAAAGTACATCACACTGACGTTAACAAATTCTATCAGTCAGCAACTACAAGTAAGAAAACCGATAATAGTGGAATCTAAACGCGAAATTGAAACAACAAAAGTACCAAATCCACCAAAACACCTAATCATGCCCCCGTGTGTGCTCTGCTCCTCCGAGCTGTGGGCAACTCCGGCGTGTATGGCCCGGCTGCCGACAAAGCCCACACCTCTTTGGCCGGTTCGGATCTGCCTCGTCCATATTGGTCTGTATCCTAGTGGACCTCGGCCGACCCTCTCTCGCACGCCTCTTATTGGGGTCAGGGATGACAGTCGGCCCGTCATATGGTGGCCAGAAACCCTCCGGAATGGGAGGTGTGAAACCCATCCGATACACACTGAAGACCGAACTAAGACGATACACGTGGTGGACGTAAGGCTCCCATGTAAGCCGTGAGTAGGCCAGCATGCCAGTGCGTGGGGACACGGGAAATGAAGATCCTGGAAGTATCCACAGTCACATGTCTGAGATGCAAGCGAGACTCTGTAGCTACCTAGTGTGAAAGAACCAGTCGGAGTTGTCTCTGCAACGGTGAACTCAGAGTTATCTCTGTCGTACACAGTAACGGTGAAGCACCTAGCCGTCTTCAAGTTGGCCTCTATACACTTCACCAAGTGCTGACTAAATTGTTGTCCGGTTCCCATCTGCGCCTCAGCCTCACTCCCTTTGCGAACAAATAATTCGGCCAACCTTTCCTTTGTTGCCTTCACTAGCGAGCACACAGGTAGGTTTCGTACACCCTTGATGATCGAGTTCACACACTCAGATATATTCGTCGTCATGTGTCCAAATTGGTTCGAATTACTTGCTGGCTAATTCTTCACACTAATTCGAACCTAATTGGTTCGACTTATATGTAGAAGTTCGAACCTAATTGGTTCGAATTATTTGGCAAACCTTTACAAGGTGTAATTCGAACCTAATTGGTTCGAATTACATGGAGATTGAGTTCGAACCAAATTGGTTCGAATTATATAGAAATCTCTTTTGGTTGATTGATGAACTAATTTTTAATTTGGCTGATTCATGTAATATTGACCTAGCTATGGTTTACTTATGTGTTTTGCCATATATTTTGTTATATATTTTAAATTATTTCATATATGCACTAATAAATTATGATTCAAAATGTTTTAATTTTTTTTAAGATATTATGCATTTAAATTAACGTATAATTTTTTAAATCATTGATAATTTAAAAATTTGTTTCATATTTTTCAAAGTGAAATGATTTATTTTGATTTAGATATATTTTCAAATTTTACTATAATTAGATTTGAAAAAAGAATATTAAATACTTAAATTAATTTATTCAATTAGCAAATTTATTTATAACATCTATAAGTTAATTCATACACATAACATTCATAGTTAGATAAGCTACACATAACATCCATAATTTCATATTAATAACATCCAAAATTTCATATTAATAACATTCATAATTTCATATATATTACTAAATTTTAAACTGCGTGTCTTATATATTATATATTTCAAATTATTTTATATGTACACCAAAGAGTCATAATTTTAATATTTTTTATTTACTATTTATACGTATTCTTATTTATTGATTTTAATATGACGAGTTAATAATTATTTTTAAAATTTTATTTATTAATTTTTGTTTATATTTTATTTTTATTTTTTAATTTATAATAGTCTATAAGTAAAATATGAGTTGTATAACAGGAATTGTTAAATTCTCTAATTTAATATCTATATTTTTATGCATATAATATTTATATTTTATATACACATTATATCTATAATCAATAAATTGGTGCTAATTTATTATTATTTATTATTTTATTTTGCAGGTCATAAACTAATAATTTTGGATGTTTATAATTTTCAATAAATAGAAACCGATCAAATTTAAGATGTTTTTATTTTTTATTTTTAAATGTGTTGATATGATTTGAGATTTTTTAAAAATTAAAAATATAAGAATTTGAGATTTTTATTTGGGAGAAAAAAATTATAGAATTATAAATGCATCTAGTAATAATGAGAGAAAAATTTTTAGAATTTGATTCACATTAAATTTAGAATTAACTTTTAATATAATTAAATGAGAACAGATAATTAATTATAGAAAGAAATTAATTGTGTCAATTAAATTAGGAGAGTACTTTACACTTTCTTATAAACACAAATGTTATTAATCATATATTTTTATTTATTATCTATAATATTTTGCCTACATAGCATTACTCTAATTAACTAGGGAGAACTGTGCACAGTGATTAATAAATATATAAAATAATTATAAATATAAATAGAAAAATATTTTTTAAATAATAAAAATTTAATCACATAAAAATATACATTGTAATAAATCTATGAAAATTTTAAAACTTGTAATTATTTATATAAATATTTTTACTAAAAATATTATATATACATAAAAAATTAAAAAATCAACCACTATATATTTTCGTATAAATACTTATGTTATTTCATTCTCAATATTTATTTTATATTTTGATAGGTATTTTATGCGAGTAACTATTTTTTTGCATGCCCATAGCATAATTATATCTTTATTAATTTCTATTCCAAAAATTAAAGTTTCATATATCTATATTATCAATTATTTTAATAAGTACAAATAAATTATATTTTTATTGAATAAAATTAAAACAAAAATATTAAAATAAAATAAAATAACATTGAAGAACTACTTGAATTAGTTCAAACGTTAGCTTTTTAGCTAGCAATTACTACTTCTAATAATTTTTAAATATGAATTAATTTTTTAAATATCTTTGCTAGTAATTTTAATTTTCATTTTCGTATTTTAAGCATTTATAACATGCAATGATTTACATTGTTGATTTATAATTCATTTTTTCTATCACCACTCCCCTATGAGATTCTAATATTCTTTAACATTTGTTATCATTATTATGACTTTAAATATTAGCTCTAATGTGTATATATTCATATAAGTTATATTTTCATAATTATAGAAAATAATTTTAGAATTAATTATTTGGTTATTTACTAACTTATTTGTTAACATAATGTTATGTTAAATATTTTAACAAAGAAAATTCCATTTTTGTGTTGAAATTAAGTAAGTTTGTCATTTGAAAAATTAAATTACAATTTAAATATTATCTTATATTTAAACTTTAAATGTAAACTTAGTATTGAATTTGGATCAAATTGTCATATGAATTATTATTAGATTGATAATGTACTTATTGATTTGTTTGACAACTATTAACATGATTATAGTTTGTATATCAAAATATTTTAAAAGGTTTTATGACAGAAACTGTAGCTAGCAGTAGTAAATATTAGACTTGGTACACTTTGTCGATATATTATATAATTGTGATTGGAAATCAACGATAAGAGAAGGGAGGTTTAATCTTAGTCCCCCTTTGTTGAGTATTAATTACTGCTTTTTCAAAAAAACTTTTGGAGATATTTCCGCTTTCAAAAAAACTTTTGGAGATATTTCCGCTTTTGTCTCATAACAAATCAAGAGACATTTTCTTTTTGTCTCGTAACTGGTCAGGAGATATTTTTCATTTTTGTCTCATTCGCAACAGAAATAGAATAGAGTAGAAGAGAAAGAGAGAATCACACCCAGAAGTATTCTAATTCAGTTGCTAAGTGCAATGTAGCCTATATCCAGTTTCCATCATAACTGTGACGTAATTTCACTATAATCATCAGATTACATACACCAATTCTTCTTTAGGAACTACCCATTCCTATCTGGGACAAATCCAGATTTTATCCCCAAATCTGAACTTGACTTGGACACCTACCAAGCTTTCAACTGCAAAGTGCTAACCCAACTTGCAAGGGAATCTCCATAGGATCATGAAACACAACAAACAGATGTACAAAGAAACTCTTAGACATCTATGGCTTTTTCTTTAATTTTGCTCTCTCTGCCTTTTTCCTCTCAGTGGCTTTTTCTTACAAACCTCACTCTGTTCGCCTTTTACCATGAGACTCAGACAGATAAAACTAAAGAAAAGAAAACAAAATGAAACTCATTGAAGGAGAACTCTGTTAGCTTATGGTAGCTATGGTAGCGTTTGGTTACTAAGACATAGACACTGAGACATAGACACAGTGGTACACGGTGACACATGTCTGCTGTTTGGTTTGGTGAGACACAGATTTTCGAAGGACACGGGAGGACACGGATGGACACGGAGACACTAAATTTGTGTACCTCCAATTTGGTGAGACACTGAGACAGAACTTGTGAGACACTAATTTTTTACTCTTTTACCCTTATTGAGTTTTTAAAATTTGTCTTCTTATCTTCCCAAATCTTTTTTTTTCTCTTTCTCTTTTAGATTCTACAACTAAATTTACTTTTCTATTTTTTTCAAAAAAAATTTGTACATTTAATTTTTTTGTTTATTTAAATTTTGATTAATCTGAACTTTAATTTTCTATTTTTTTTCAAGAACAATTATATATTTAATATTTAAATGATAATTTAAGATGGTATTAGAAGAAATAAAAAATTATTAGAAGAAATAAAAATTTAATGGTGATGGCATGCATTGTTTGGGATAATAGGTGTATTGTAATAGTGGTAAAACTTGTGGTTGAATGAAGGGTAATTCAGTCTTTTTCAAATATATGTGTCTTATTTTTTATTTTTGCCAAACACAATACATAGACACAAATATTTTATGTCCATGTCTTTAATGTCTGTGTCTCTGTGTCTATGTCTCATCAAATACATCAACCAAACGGAGCCTATGAGAACTATGTGCCTTCTCTTCTTGTCTCAACCCTTGGCTGTTCACCCTTATTATAGAAGGGGAAGCTTCCAAGGTTAAAACCGGTTCAACCAAGCCACCAACATCTTCTCCAACCCAGAGACAGCAGCGGTTCGGACAGAGAAGAAGAGAGAGGAAAAACCAAAGCAAAACCAACATGCAAGTACCTCTCTCAACCCTTCTCATCAAGTTCCTTCACTATGAACCCTTGATCTTGACTTTAGCTCCAAGAAAGAATTCTGACCCTTGATGAACCTCTGATCCTTGACAGTTCCTTCCTTTCCATATTTGCTTCTTCTTCTTCGTAGCTCCAGTACCTACCTTCTCTGTTGGATTAACAAAAATGGAAATAAGCTTTACCCACTGAGATCTTCTTCTCTGACCGAGATGGATCTTTCCTATTCTTGGTATGAAGAACTTGAAGTTTCTTCTTGAAATCTTACCTTTAATGGCAAAGATCTTAGCCACACCATGCTTCGGATCTTTCTTTTTCACTAACCATCATCAACCTAGCCTTTTTATTCTTCATAGCTTCATTGTTTATTATTTTGATAGCTTGCTCTTGATTCTTTTCTCTGATTGAGGTGACAAACGAAAACAAGAGAGAGAAGAGACAAGGCATTTTGTAATAGCCAGAAAAAAATAAGTAGATAAGCTGGTGGGACCCACTCCTAGATTTTTACCTTTTTCTTTTTCTAACCCTAGCCACATACTCTCTCACTCACCTCCCACCGTTGCACACACCCTCACTCGCCTCACTCTCTTCCCCACAGCACACACACCCAAACTTGACGGAAAAAGAAAGAAAGAAAAGGAAAAGAGAAGAGGGAGACCGCAAGAAGAGAAGGGAAGAGGAAAGAGGGAGCTGTCCACACCGAGTCACCACGCGAGGAGAGAGAGAGCCGCGCCTCATCACCGCCAGCCTGGTGCCCGCCGTTCATCTCGCGTTGCAACACCATCAAGGGCCAGAATCGAGAGAGATGCGTCCGAGAGAGGGGACGAGCGGGAGAGAGGAGACGCGGAAGAAGGACTGCCGCCGTTCTGCCTTGCCGCCGACAAATTGCAACAACCGCCGTGCCTTGTCTCTGTCGTTGCTGAGCTTCAACCGCCACCATGCTAAGTCACCATCGCCATTGTTGAGAGAGAAGAGAGAGCTTGAAGAGAGAGAAACAAGATGTGCAAGAGGAGCCGCCGTGAATAGAGGGTTGTTCTGTCACCGCTCTTGCATTGCCGTTTGGGGTGAACCTTGGTTGCTACTGGAGCTGAACCGTTCCTGTCACTAATACAAACTATCGCCAGCTCCACCTTGTCGCTACCCTAATCCAAATCCTACGCTCATTCATTCCCTTTTACTTCAATCCTCCTCACCTTGTATTTTGGCACTCCGGGTTCGGTATCTTCGGTCCCTTGGGACCAAGTTGTGATTAGGCTTTACATTTATAATTATTTGGCTTTACATCTATAATTATTTTGATATATGCCGCTTGAATTTATGACTATACTTACAAGTTATTAACCAAGGATTTGAATTTGATTTTAATAATGGATTTATTAAAACTAAATATTTATTTTTGTGAAATTCAAATTTTTAATCTGCATATGAGACTGTATATATTTTTTATGAAGTTTTGCATTAGTTTAAATTTTTTTATCTTACTTGAATATCTGTTTTTGAGACCATATGTATTTTTGATGAAGTTTGTATTATTTTTGAATATTCGATTTTATTTGAATATGTGTTTTTGGAACATTGAAATATTGTTGATACTCACTTATATATACTCTGAATTTTTAAAGTATATTCGACATTCATATGATTGAAAGGGATTTTTGATGAGAAAGTATTATTTGATTTGATTCGATACCTTATATATTTGAAAGATCAAAGGATTGGTTGTATTTGAAATTATATGTTTTGAATTGGTTTGGGAAGCTCGTATTAGAAAACCGTAGTTAACGGCGATTATGACGTTAACTTAGATGCATCTAACTCAGACCTCAGCTAGCAGGGGTGTTGCTAGCCTAACGTGTAGGCCACGCGTTAGATCTGCTATTCTGTTAGGACACACGAAAGGAAAGGGCTACCCATAGAGGTGGAGCCGTCCAAGTGTAGACTTTTGATTTGATTTCTGCATGAGAACTCCCTTATTGATTCACTTATTATTATCAACTATTATTTCCTAGTTAAAATTATTTTGATATAATGTTTATATGGTCTCATGTCGATTATAGATGTATTGTCTAGTCACTGAGTTGCAAAACTCACCCCTTTTTTTCTAAAAATATTTTTGAGGAACAATTACTTGTCTATATGAGGCTTTCTATTCAAGATGTAACGATCTGCAATGAGTACTTATTTGTTGACGAGTTCTTAGATGTATATATGCTCCATATGACACAGGCAGGGTCAAACTATTCTTAATTATTTTAATTTTTGTTAAAATGTATAACTATTTATTTTAGAACTTGTAAAATATTTGTAACTTTCGTATTCAATTTATATTTGAGTATATTAGGCTTGCTATAGGATTATTCTGCCACTTCTTGCCACTCTTTTCCTCTTCTTTGTACTCAATCTTGAGTTATCATTTGGCAGCTTTTCTTGAACTTGCTTTTTCAATGATTTCAGTTTTGGTTCCGGTTTGCGACTCTTTTATCTTTTAGCTAGTTCTGCTCTTCCTCATTTTTGTGAATATTTGCTTTAATCTTCTCTATGATTCTTGGTTTCAAGATTTCATTCCTGATCTAGAAGGTTCGATAAGTTCTTGCTGTGAATTACTATTTGATTCCTTTGTAAAACTGTATTCGGATTTGTGGATTGTGAATTTACTTAGCTGTTGAATTGAGATGCTTTCTTTTGGATTTTGATAAACGAGGAGTTGTTCTTCTTTTGTGGATGATCTTTGAAGCTTACATAATTTTAAACCACTCGTGATTCTTTCTTTCAAAATAATAACTGAATTGTTATTCGATTACTCAAGGAGAAGAACTACGCAATGAACCTTTGAACGGAGTGTTATTCTTATTTCTTTTTTTGGATTGGAATTGTGATTTTCTTTGTTTTGGTGTGGAGAAATTTTTTGGATGATCTGTTAGCTGAATTGAAGATCTTTTTTTATTTGAAAGTTTGGTTGAGTTCTTTTAAATTGATGATTTGTTCTATTATGTTACTGTGTTGTTGAACATGGCATTTTTTCCCACTGAATGCTTGCTTTTTGTCGGTGATTAAATGATGAATTTTGCTGTTGCCTAGGTCTGAAGAAACCGAGAACTCCTTACCCTTGCTTTTCCCCTGAAACTTCTATTCTTCAAATGTTATTATCATTATTATGTAGAGGGATTTAGCTTAAGTTTTGCTTGGTTCGTAATGCATTTGGGAGGTTGAGATTTGTAGATCGAAGATATTGAAAATAATTTTCTATTATTTTGGACTTGGACGACTAGATATATAATTCCTTAAAACAGAACAAATTCTCTACTTTTACCCATTTTTAGATTCAATTATAAATTATGTGAATCAAAATGTAGTTCTATTCTATGCAGCATGTAACCTAGTTGTTGAGCACGATGCATACAGTGGTATATGGATTGAATCTAGTTTCCTACAATAGTTTTTCCAAACTCTTCTTTCCTTTTTGGTCATTCCAACCTACTGTGCTAGCAACATTCGAATTAAAAGGTGTTGGTTTCCCGTGTGGTGTTGTCCGATCATGGGTGTTGAGTGCATCCTAGTGATATGCTTTTGCACTTGCCTGGTTCATTTGTTTAATTTTTGTATTTTTTTAATTTTAAATTTGCTACTTGTGTTGTTTCCTTCGTTACTCTCTTGTGGTTGGAAATTAGTTTTTCTTTTTCTTTTTCTTGGGAACCAATTGAAGGGTATGGGATTACACCAAGACTGTTTTCAAGATTCCGAAGTTGATATGTCCTTGTTATATTATTCTCTCTCTTTCTACCCCTTAGATATTATAAAAAAAAAACTTGATTATATCACTTTTGTTATGACCTCCAATGCTTTTCATTGGTTGCAACAATTTAAAATTTTTTTTATCAGAAGATATGATTTAAAAAAAAGAAAGAAGCTCTACAAAAATAGTACAGGCTAATGATTTAAATTAAACTTGCCTTCTCTATTGAATTTTTCTGCCATATTTATTTTCTAGCATTAATGGTTAGTGCAAAGTTCAATTTAAACCTGTTTTCTTGCAGCGCTATGTTCGTTGAGTTGGTTGAGTAACATTGTCCATGTAATCGAGTTAGATACTTAGATGTGAAATTGGTGACTTTTACCTGGAGTTTGAATGCCCTAGATCTTTTCTTTTGTCTCTTCTGTTTTCTTTCCATGTATTTAATATGAACATGTCAATTCCTGTTCCTTTGTAGTGTTGTCTTCCAATCGATACTTTTGACTACCATACTCATATATGGTGACTTCTAACTTCGGTACAGCAGTTTGTGTGTTGTTTTTAATGATTTTGACTGTTAGCTTTGAGAATGGTGATAGGCCCAACGTGTTGTTCTTCCATCCTAGTTGTTGACACACTTTCGAGATAGGAGAGTAAACGTTTAATGAGCAATTATTGGTCGTCGTTTACCATAAATGCTGAATGTATCATATATACTAAATTTTGCTTTTTATCGCTTTTTATTTTTGACCGAGCACATAGAAGTTATTGGATTGATCACATGGATGGTATAGTTGTTTATGCTTCCAGCTATCTCTGACCAAAATCACGCGGTGCATCGGTTGTGGGGGGTTATCAATGATAAGAGGATTTGATTTTAGTTTTAACTTTTTTGGTGGTGTTTTCTCTTTGGATGAGGTATTGGAATTAAATCCCGAACATGTTTTTGTGCAGTTAAACGACCGAGTGTATTGGAGATTTAACTTTGGGGGTTTAGGAGCAAGATTTTGTCCACACACACACCTTGTGTTTTTGTTTGATCTAGTCTTACGTCAGTTTGACAAGCTGTTTCTTTCACTTATCTTCGACTTTCTGTATACGTGTTTTCCATAATTGGTCACACTAACCATAATTGGAGAATTTTGCTTGAACATTGTGAGGGGTTTGAATTATGTTAAAATTGTTATTGATGAGTTTGGAAAACTCTAAATTAATATTTGTGATGACTAAACATTATTAATATAATTGCAAAATTAATTTTGGATTAAATGTTGATTAAAATAATTTTGCAATGCAGGTTTATATTGGGCCTAAAATTAAATGATATGATGCAAGTCCAAGTGTGAATTTTACCTAGCATTAATTCAAAGATTATAATAAACAAAGTGAAGCTGAATTATTAATAGGCCAAAATTTATGTTAATTAGCCCAAACTAAGTTTGATGGAAAGATCCATTAACTTGGTCCAAATTGAGAAATAGAGAGAAAGAGCTCCATGCATGTTTCCACGGAAATCAAATTCACTTTTGAATGGATTTCAAATTTTATTCTATTATACTTAATGCAGACTTTGGAAAATGGAAAGAGAAAGTG
This sequence comes from Arachis hypogaea, assembly GCF_003086295.3. Lineage (NCBI taxonomy): Eukaryota > Viridiplantae > Streptophyta > Magnoliopsida > Fabales > Fabaceae > Arachis > Arachis hypogaea. The sequence goes on from NC_092040.1 coordinate 90,221,156, forward strand.
GAGAAATGATGTGATAACCTTAAGTGCACTACACGCTTCTAGGCTTGGGTTTCGAATCAAATTAATTTATCTCACTCTCTTTCCTATCTTCACTAAAGAGCAATTTTCTCTCTCTAATCTCTCCTTCTTCCTTCGGTCATATCACAGAAAATTATGAAAGCTAAGTTAAGCTACCAAAAGGAAGAAGAAGCTACATGCAACAAGACCATCAAGCTGATGGCAAGAAAACATAAAAAAGAAAAGTATGCTGTGGCTGAGATTCTTATCACTTATGGTAAGATATGGTGATGAGATCTTGGCTTCTCCATACCAAAAATGGTATAAGGAGATTCGGCCAGCAAGGTGAAGATCCTTGGAGAATGGCTTGTCTCTGATTCTGCTCAACCACCATCGGAAGTAGCTAGGGTGGCTACGTGATGGAAGAGGTAGAGATTGAAGCAGATGAACTATCATCATCATGAAGCATCAAGGGCCAGAAATTCATCTTGGAGAGCAAGCCAAGGATGGAGCACTCGGATTGATAAAGTCTGATGACCAAGGAAGAACTAGAGGTATTTGCATGTTGGGTTTTGCATGAGTTACCTCTTTTCTCTCTCTGGCCGAACCGGTTATGTATGAAGGAAAAGAAGTTAAGCTTGGGTTTTGGTTTTAACTGTGGAGGCTTCCCTCTTCTATAAAAAGGGTGAACAGCCACAGTTTGATTCAAGGAGTTAGAAGTAAGCAGTGAAAGTGCAAGGAACAGAAGTTTCATAGCTACCTAAGCGTACAGATTTTCTTCTCCTTCAATGTATTCTGTTTTGTATTTTTCTGTTTAATTTTGTCATGTCTTGAGTCTCATGGAAAAAGGCAAATAGTGAAGTTTGTATGAAAAAGCCATAGAGCAGAAAAAGGCAGAGAGTGTAAAATTAAAAGAAAAAGCCATAGATGTCCTTAGAGTTCCTTTGTACATCTATGTTGTGTTTTATAATTCTGTGGAAATCTCCTTGTAAGTTGGGTTAGGACTTTACAGCCGCCCAATTGTGGACTTTTGATTTGATTTCTGTATGAGAACTCCCTTATTGATTTATTTATTATTACCAACTATTATTTCCTAATTAAAATTATTTTGATATAATATTTATATGATCTCAAGTCGATTATAGATATATTGTCTAGTCACTGAGTTAAAAAACTCACCCCTTTTTTTTAAAACATTTTTCAGGAACAATTACTTGTCTATGTGAGGCTTTCTATTCAAGATGTAACGATCTGCAATGAGTACTTATTTGTTGACGAGTTCTTAAATGTATATATGCTCCATATGACACAGGCAGGGTCCAACTATTCTTAATTATTTTAATTTTTGTTAAAATGTATAACTGTTTATTTTAGAACTTGTAAAATATTTGTAACTTTTGTATTCAATTTATATTTGAGTATATTAGACTTGCTATAGGAATATTTTCGTGAGCGCCGGTCATGACTCATTTTGGGCTGTGACACATTTAATGTGAAATTAAATTAAATTGAAATGTGAGTTTCGGTTACCTATGAGAGCATTTAATCAAATTAGAATTTGAGTTCCAGAAACTAATGCATGCATTCAATTTAATTCAAATTTGAATTCCACCATAAAAAAGGAGTTGGTAACAGAACCACTTCTCTTTCCATTCTTTCTTTCTTTAATTTCGAACCAAAGGCTTTGTTGGTCTACTGATAGGCAAAATTGTGATTCACTCTTTTCATAACTTGAACAATTCTTAGCAATGGCTCCAAAAACTTGGTGCACACTACTATGGTTCACTCACATTCTTCACAACTTCGCACAATTAACCAGCAAGTGCACTGGGTCGTCCAAGTAATAAACCTTACGTGAGTAAGGGTCGATCCCACGGAGATTGTTGGTATGAAGCAAGCTATGGTCATCTTGTAAATCTCAGTTAGGCGGATAATAAATGGTTATAGAGGTTTTCAAAAATAATAATAAATAAACAGAAAATAAAGATAGAATTACTTATGTAAATCATTGGTAGAAATTTCAGATAAGTGTATGGAGATGCTGTGTTCCTTCTGAATCTCTGTTTTCCTAGTGCTTTCATCCAATCTTTCTTACTCCTTTCCATGGCAAGCTGTATGTAGGGCATCACCATTGTCAATGACTACATCCCATCCTCTCAGTGAAAATGGTCCAAATGCTCTGTCACAGCACGACTAATTATCTGTCGATTCTCGATCATGTTGAAGGGCAGCGAATATCTTAGAATAAGAATAAGCATGAATTGAATAGAAAATAGTAGTAATTGCATTAAAACTCGGGGTACAGCAAAGCTCCACACCCTTAATCTATGGTGTGTAGAAACTCCACCGTTGAAAATACATAAGTGATGGTCCAGGCATAGCCGAGAGGCCAGCCCCCCTTGAAGGTCTAAATCGGATACACTGATTAAAGATCAATCAAAAGACATCTAATACAATAGTAAAATATCCTATTTATACTAGACTAGTTACTAGGGTTTACAGAAATAAGTCTAAGTGCAGAAATCCACTTCCGGGGCCCACTTTGGTGTGTGCTTGGGATGAGCTTGAGCTTTACACGTGCAGAGGCTTCTCTTGGAGTTAAACGCCAAGTTGTAACGTCTGTTTGGCGTTTAACTCTGGTTTGTGACGTGTTTCTGGTGTTTTACTCCAGAATACAGTATGGAACTGGCGTTGAATGCCAGTTTGCATCGTCTAAGCTCAAACAAAATATGAACCATTATATATTGCTAGAAAGCCCTGGATATCTACTTTCCAACTCAGTTGAGAGCGCACCATTTGGAGTTCCGTAGCTCCAGAAAATTCATTTCGAGTGCAGGGATGTCAGAATCCAATAGCATCAGCAATCCTTTGTCAGCCTGAATCAAATTTTTGCTCAGGTCCCTCAATTTCAGCCAGAAAATACCTGAAATCACAGAAAAATATACAAACTCATAATAAAGTCCAGAAATATGAATTTTTCATAAAAACTAATGAAAACATCCCTAAAAGTAGCTAGATCCTACTAAAAACTACCTAAAAACAATGACAAAAAGTGTATAAATTATCCACTTATCATCTACCAAAAGGTTTGTTTTGGACTATGTATATATTTTCTGGCCCAAATAGCTTTGATATACTTTTAAATATTTCAGCCACTTAGTATGAAACATTTTTGGATAGAAGCTGATTATTTTCATCACATTGGGCTTATGTGACTTTAGCCCAATAATCAAAACCTGCACATTAGCAAAATTATCATCCAAACAATTGAAATTAAAAATTGAAATAACAATTTTCTAATTAATATTAATAATGTTTGATCATTATTATAATTCAATTTTTCCAAACTCAACAAATTGTATTTTCAGGGTCATATGAAATGAAAATGGAAAAGTATATGGAACCAAGAGGTTTCAGCCAAAAAACTAAACAAAACCATATTAATTTATATTATTAATTAATTAATTTTAAATTTTTTAAATTTAAAATTGATTAGGTAAACCTAATTAAAACCTATAAAAACCTTCCTCTTCTCTCTCACATTAACCTACTCACCTCCAACAATCACACACACAGACCTGTCTCTCTCGCTGTCAGGCCCTCTCCGCCTCCCCACTGTAACCGTGCTACGCAACACATCGATGGATCTCACTTCTAGGTCTGTGGCTTTTAGGTAAGGGGTGAGAGTGGGAACGTTGTTCATGGATATGTTCAAGCATTCTATTTCAAACCACTTACCCGCATAGCATGCGTGATCATTCATTCCAAACGGGTAAGGGATCTCAAATTCTCCACACATAGAATCACACTTCGGTGAGATTGTGATTTATGTAGATTCCGAAGTATGTACGAAACATAAAAATGTTAGTATGATGTCAAACGCAAGTTGAAGAAACATTGCATGTGTTGTAGCAAAAGAATGCGTCCTGCAAACTACACACTTGATCTTAGCCAAAAGGAGTCCTTGAACAATTACAGAAATATAAAAAAAATATTTATTTAATATAAAAAAATATTCTAACACTTAACAAAAGAAATATCCAGTTATATTTTAGTAAACATAATTAAATATCTATAAAATTAAAAAAAATATGAAATTCTTAAAGAAATAGAGACATTCACATTTGTAATACAAAAAAATTTGAAAAATATATAAAAGAACATCCATTTAGTATGAAAAAGAAACATTCTGATACTTAGCAGAAGAAACATCCATATATATTAACTCGTAAAGATTTTGGATTCACCCAGAGCTATTTGGCTGGTTTTTGGCTAATACCCTTTTGGTTCCCTAGCATTGTTGAAAATTGGTATTTGTTCGTTTCATGTCCACAAAAATAGTGGAATATGTCTGTTTCAGAATTCACAAAAAAAAAACCTAAGTGTGATTTCTGTCTATTATTTTGACTTTTTTGTATTAGATAATCTTCTGCTCATATTTTTTATAAAATAAAAATGTTTGAATGTTTGATATCTATAATTAATTATCAATATGTTTGAGTATATATCTATCACTATTATTAAAGTGAACTTATTTTAACTAAAAGTTTATTATTTATACAATTGTCTCTTGTGGAATTATAAATGCTCTTATTATCACTGAGTTGTAAAATTTACTCTATTGTTTTTCATTTTTTTCAGTTCTGTTCTAGTTTTGCTCGAGTTTGTGAGCCTTTTATTATTTAAAGACTTGATATTTTGTGTAAATAGCCTGAAAGTTTTTTAGACTTGTTAAACTGATTCATATAACCCAAATTTAGTGACTTGAAGTATGTTGCTTTATAAATATTTTAGTAAATAGAACTAATAAATCAGGCTTTGCTATAAATATTAAAGTATAATTTTCTATAAATATACTGAGTATATATTAAATATGATGTCTAGATATATGATATTATTAAAAATTCTATTTGTTTCTGTTTCTGTAAAATCAATTTTTAAAACTTCCTAAAAAAGATTTTTTTTTTAAGTTCCAGTCATAGTCGAATTGGATAGTGACAATTTGAGTCCAAGTAATTTAAATGTCTTCTTGGCTAATATTTCTAACACTTTTTACCTTTTACGGAAAAAAATAAATAATATGATGACTTTTTTATTTATGTTTACTACTATATATGTTATTTATTCAATTTTAATATTTTATTTTATTTTTATCATATATTATATCATGCATCAATTATACTAAACATTATTATCTCTAACATAAAAGGTCAAATAATTTACAAGAAAATTATATGTCTGGCGGGCCATTCTATAATAAACTATAAAGGATAAAAAACTGACTTCTATATAGTTGATTTTTCATTGTGCAAAATTAAGTTTAGAGAGTCACACTATTGAAATATCATACGTATTTTATAACGAAGATATAATTGTGATTTATCAGTTTTTTTGGTGAACAACCAAAAGAAAAAACAAAAGAGTAGAAAAAAAAAAGAGATCAGGTTTTTAATAACAAGAGAAGACAAACTACTTCTGACGGTTGGTGCTAAAAGTAAACTTCATCAGTTCTGATACCTCCAGATCTTATCTTTGTCAACCGATCTGCCACGACATTAGCTTTTCTTGGGATAAGCTCAAAACGAATATTCCATCCCTTTTTAACTTCAACTCAAAAATTAGTTGTATCACTCATTTTTCAAGATGCCAAAGTGAAACTTGCCAACCAGTCACTAGCTCAAAAGCTGCTGCGCAATCTGTCTCACAGACAACAAACTTAAGACCGGCCTCCCAAGCCCAAGCCAAACCTTTCCAAAGCCAAAGCCAATTGATATTCCTATCCCAATTCAACTTATTCTGAATTAACCATAAATATCCTTGTTTAGCAGGGTAAAGAGTGTGCTTCTAACTCCAATCCAAATCATGACCAGAAGCCAAAATATGTACTAAACTAAGAATATCTTCCCTTAAGTCCCTAGGAATAAAAGAGTAAATCCTCTCCAAATGCCAAACTCCATTACGGTAAACATCTTCAATGGTCAAAGCAGCCTCACAGATATCAAGAAATTCAACCCTCGTTTCTACTGGCCCAGAGTGCAACTAAGAGTCAAACCAGAAATTCTTAGAAAGAGCTCCTACTTCCCAAACAAACCCTTCCTTTAATATGGAAGCTGTGTGCACAATAGACTTCCATATATATGATGAAGAACCCATTGCTTTAACTGCAAATAGGTTTCTATTCTGGAGGTATTTCTGAAGCATAATCTTAACCCACAGTTTCTCTTGATTCATCAAAATTTGCCAAACTAGCTTTCCTAATAAAGAAAAATTGACCAACCGCGACTCCCGCAAAGCACGACCTCCAAACTTTTTTGGAGTCGTCAAAACTCTCTAAGATGCTAAATGAAGACCACGGTGATTATGACTATCAGACCAAATAAAACTTCTAGTAAACTTATCAATGTTAGAGCACACACCTGATGGAAGAAAGCTTACTTGCATCCTATAAATAGGTATAGAAGATAAAACTAATTTAACAAGGCAAATCTAACCAGCTTTAATAAGGAATCGACCTTTCCAAGATTCTAGCCTATTAGTAAGCTTATCAACCACATCATTAAAATCAGCTTTAGTAACTCTGCCATGCTTAAGGGGGACACCAAGGTATTTTTTCAGAGAATTAGCAAAGCGGATAGAAGAAATACCAGCGAAGAGATCCTTGCGTTGTCTAGAAATATTCATAGAACAGATAGCACGAGATTTGTCAAAATTCACCTTCATACCAAATGCTTTGCAAAAGGTGGCCATAGTGTCTAAAACATGAAGCACTTGAGATTTTTTCGCTTTGCAAAAAAGGATAAGATCGTCTGCAAAAAGGAGATGGGAGATTACAGGACCTCCCCTAGACACAGTCAGTAGTTTTCATCTACCAACCTCCACTTGCCTAGCAATGAGGCAACTTAACCTCTCCATACAAATAACAAATAAGGAGACATAGGATCTCCTTACCTCAAACCCCTCTTTGGCTGAAGACCATCCAACCGGTTACCATTCCACATTAGAGAAAGGGAGGAAGACTTGACACATTTCATAATAAGAGAAACAATAGTACCTGGAAAGCCAAATATTAGAAGAGATTGCTCCAAAAACTCCTAGCTCACCCTGTCAAAAGCCTTTTCTAGGTCAATTTTAAAAGCAAGAACACCTTTCTTTGATTTGGTTTTCTTCATAAAATGGAGAACCTCCTGGGTTACAATGATATTATCTGGGGCACCCTTTCCAGAAATAAACCCTCCCTGCAGAGGGCCAATGATATTTTGTAGAAAAGGTCGTAACCTCTCCACAACCACCTTAGTTATAATCTTGTAGATGATATTACTAAGGCTGATAGGACGAAACTCTTTCATGCGAGACGGGTTATCAACTTTAGGAATCAGCACCACCAAAGTGTCAAACAGAGCACTATCCACATCAAACCCAGTGAAAGCCTTCTTAACAAGTTTCCATACCTCTGTACCGACCACTTTCCAATATTCCTTGAAGAAAAAAGCCTGAAAACCATCGGCACCTGGGGCTTTAAAGAGTTCATGCCCATAACCACCTTCCTAACCTCTTCTTTAGAAACATCTTTTGTGAGACTTCAATAGCCTCACGAGATAAAGAAGGTAATTCATGATCCCTCAGCATATCAAGGTCTACCTGTTCCACATTGCAAAAACGATCTCTATAAAATCCAATTGCACAGTCTTTGAGTTCTTGCGGATCAGTACTCCATCTTCTATCCTCCAAAAACAACCCCTGGATCTTGTTACGCTTCCTCCGCATAATGGTTTACATATGAAAGAACTTAGTATTCCTATCTCCAAATCTGACCCAGTGCTCTTGGGATTTTTGATACCAAAACAACTCCTCTTGCATAAGCAGATTACTATATTTAGCCTGTAACTCCCTTTCTTCCTGTATAAGGGATAAAGTATCAACTCTCTCCATTCTCTGTTGGATACTAGTCACACGCCTCTCCAATTCTCTCTTTCTTTTAAAAATATTTCCAAAGACATCTCGGTTAAAGGCTAAAGCATCATCTCTGACCTGAGAAAGGCAACAAATAGGATTGGATCTACCCTTGTCCCAAGCACCCCTGACCACTGACGAAAAACTTGGGTGATAAGACCAAGCTACTTGAAAACGAAAAGGTTTTACCCCGACTCTTCTATCATTACCTTGACATCGTACCATAATGGGACAATGGTCAGAATGCATCCTCGCCAAATTCTCCACATAGCTTTCCAAAAAACGAAAACATCAAGCATCAGTAGCCACAGCCCTATCCAGCCTCTTCACGATGAACCGATTACCCTGCATATGTCTGAACCAAGTGTACAAAGATCCATGAGCTCCCAAATCAATCAAACCACACTCATCTAAAAGAGCTCCAAACCGCTCTGCCCTTCGAGAGACAAAGTTCCCACCTTTAACCTCAGATGAAAGAAGGATCTCATTAAAATCCCCAATAGCTAATAAAGGACCTGAATAATTTCTAAAAAAATCTGTCAAAACCCTCCAAACTTCTTCCCTTATGCTAGGAATGGGACTTGCATAAATCGCTGCATAGACCCAAGAGAAACCGTCATTCAAAAACTCAATACACACCACTTGCAAACTCACTGCCACGACATTGCAAGATACTCCGGGCCATGCAGAGAGCACCCAAATACCTCCACTATGCCCCTGAGCTTCTTCAATATGAATAGAAGTATAACCTAATCTGTTCCAAAAGACAACCACCTTTTGGAAAGCACAATGAATCTCTAAAATGATTAAAATGTATGGATGAAAATTCTTTACCAATTATTTCAGATGCACCCGAGCTAGCTTATTTCTAGCTCCTCTCACATTCCAAGCTATAATGTTTGCACAATTTATATTAATATTACTTGGAGTGAGACCCACACCTCAGATTATTTGAGGGTAGTAAGTGGGGTCTCCACTGTAACCACACTGTTCCCATTCTCAACTGGGGAATTCTGAAGAGAATTAGGCCTTAATCTCTTTAAATTGCTTCTGAATGGCATTTTAGAAGTTTCCGTGCCTTGCGAATAAGCCCCTGCCCGTTCTGAACTAGGTCCTTGCTTGCCACCCGTCACACCTTGAGCAGAGGTAGAACCTGGTGAAGCTAATTTAAAGTTCCTCACTTGTTTTAACACTTGATTTCCCTTACTTATGTGTAAAGATGATTCAACCCCACTTATGCCTTTCATAGCAGGTTCTCCTTTAGCAACATAATTAGAAGATTTATTCATATAAGCTTTTTTAGACTTATTCTGGTCATGCCTACCCAAAAAGACCTTTTTGCCCTTTGTCTTTCTTTCCACCTTGGTCCACGTTGTATCCCCTGCATGTGCCATTCCATTACTTGCACTTCCTTATCCTTATTCTTCTCTATCCCAATTGTAGCACTACCAAAAACAAAAGGCTTCTCAATATTAGAAGAAAATGGCACCTGATCCATCTTCTCATGATCTTGTTCGTTGTCTTCATTCACCCCTGTTTCATCAATGTTCGTCGAAATTGAACTAATCAATTTACAGTCCACACCAACATGCCCATAACAACCACACGTATTGCAGACCAACTCAAGGCTTTCATATTCAACATCTAAAACCCTCCCATCCACCTCAACACTACGAGTAATAGGAATGCCTAAATCAATCTCCACACAAGTCCTCGCATACTTCCCTCTTGCTGCCATCTTAGTTGCTACATCGACTTTCACGGGCTTTCCCACCGCAGCAGCAATCCTCAACATAGCCTTCTCATGGTAGTAACGAATCTCTAAGCCGTAAAAGCATACCCATACAATGGTGGATCCAAAAATCTCCTCCTCTGAATAGAATTCAGGTGATCATGGTTTTACAACAAGATAGAACCCAGATATCATCCAAGGACCACCAAGTAATACCCTCTCCCGATCTTCGAAAGCATCAAACTTCACCAGAAAATAACCATTTTCTACGTCCAGAACTTGAAACCCACCCTTCAATCTCCACACCATACCCAGCTTATGCACCATCGCCGTGTAACTCATATGCTTGCCTAATACTTTGACGACGATCGCTTCCTTATATGGTACAGATAACGCCGCCAGCCCTTTTTCTGAGAAGATGACCCGAGGAGGATGCGAATCCCCGTGGTTCCCTTTTATCACCTTGGTTAGCCTCTCTCCATCTAAATCCTCATTCCAAAGCATAGGAGACGGAGACTTTTGTCCAGTCACCATGTCGCGGAAGGAAACTTTTTGAAAGCTATGTTCTTTTTTAGAAACCCTAGTACCCTCCTCCTTCTCACCAGAGACAACCCCTCGACGCTCTTCCCCTTAGTTCTACCACTGACATTACCGGTTACCTCACTGTATGTCACCCTCTTCGTAAATCTTCCGCTCACTCCGTCACTCATACCTAAACCCTAGCAGAAAGAGTACTTTAATTAAATCAGTTTAAAAATAGTTAATTATTTTTTAGTGTGACAAATTTCATTTAACTTTTTAACAAACACAATAAGGAAGGCAACAAAAATTATTCTTGTAGTGATAACTAACAATGCACGCATTTTTTATTCTAGTGACTTATGAAATAATAGCATTACCAGGAGGAACTTGAAGTTAAAGACTTGTGTTTGTGTGCTAAGTTGGCATGTTTGGAGGAAAAGAAAGGAGAATTTGAACAGCAAATTCGTGCAGTAAAAGATGAGATTTCAGATTTCATTTTACAGTTAGAGAGATAGTTGCTAAGAGAAAAAGAGTTGACGACAGATCACTTATATTTAAAGTCAAGTTAAATTGTTACAATTTAAAAGAAGGATCTCAAAAGATGGCGACTAATCAGAACTACCTTTAAAATAAAAGAAATAGGTATGGATATTAAATTCTCAGTTACAAATAAACACTCTTATTTAACATTTATATATTTCTAACACTTACTAAGCATTTCTATTATACTGATTGATCATGATCATGATCTTCTTATTTAAGTACTTATACGGTTTTCAATCAAGATGCAAACAGCAGCGTCATACTAACAGCTAGCTGGCATGGCTACTCAGCAAGCTTCCAACTCTTGTTCTTTTCCTTCCTTAACGGAGAGGGACAGGGAGTGGGAATTCGATGTGTTCATCAACTTCAGAGGCCCTGAAACCCGCTACGGTTTCACTGGCTATCTCCACAAAGCTTTTTGTGAAAAGGGAATCCGCACCTTCATGGATGCTGAGAATCTTATTAGTGGGAATAAGATCCTGGAAACATTTGATCGGGCAATTGAAAGCTCTAGGATTGGCATCATTGTGTTCTCGGCGCATTATGCTGACACCGATTTCTTGTTGAGGGAACTTGTGAAGCTATTGGAGTGCTCTCGACGTAAAGGCCAGTTTATTTTGCCGATTTTCTATTACATGGATCCCGGAGACGTGCGGCATCAGAGAGGTAGCTATGAGAAAGCAATGGCGGTGCATGAGGAGCGGTTCAAGGATGAAGTGCCAATATGGAGAGCCGCTCTGCGAGACGCAGCCAACTTATGCGGCTTACATTTCAAAGGGTATGTATCAATTTGATACTTGCCTTAACTTACTCCTCATGTTAACATCATTATCGAACACATTGTGCAGGGATGAATTTGAATACGAATTTATTGAGAGGACTAGTAAACAGGTGTTGGCAATTCTTAAAGAGGACACGCTACCTGTTGTTGCTGATTATCCAGTCAGAGCAGAGTCCCAGGTGAAATCGTTTTCAAACCCAAGGCAATACCAACACCATGTGTTCCTCAACTTCAGAGGATGTGATACTCGCTATCGTTTCACTGGCAGTCTTTACAAAGCTCTCCAGGACAAGAAAATCCACACCTTCATGGATGATGTAGGTCTGCACAGAGGGAATGATATATCAAGAACACTTATTCAGGCAATTAAAGGCTCCAGGATTGCCATCATTGTGTTCTCCGAGAACTATGCTGATTCTTCTTACTGCTTAGATGAACTTGTCAAGATCTTGGAGTGCCATGAGTCTGATGGTCAGTTCGTATTGCCAGTTTTCTATGATATTTATCACGATCACGTGCGATATCACACAGGAAGTTATGGGAAAGCGATGGCTAAACATGAGGAGAAGTTCAAGGACGACTTATCCAAAGTCGAAAAATGGAAACAGGCTTTGTTTCAAGCAGCTAATTTTACTGGCTTTGTTTTCGAGGGGTACCTTATCATATTTTGTTTACTGTTCTTTTATTTTTTAAATAAAATTCCAAATAGGTATGACTTAGTACATATAATTGTCTTGTCTTATATATTGAGCAGGAAACAATATGAACACGAGTTTATTGGAAAGATCGTTGAAGTGGTGTCAAGGGAGATTAAACGTGTTGCTTTGCCTGTTGCTGACTATCTGACTGGACTAGAGTCTCAAGTTTCAGTAGTAAAGTCGCTTCTATTTTCTGATGGCTATGATGGAGTCCAAGTGGTAGGGATTCATGGAAATGCTGGATCAGGCAAAACAAAAGTAGCTCATGCAATTTATCATTTGATTTCTAACGGTTTTGAAAGTATATGTTTTCTTGAAAATGTGAGAGAAAATTCATATAAGCATGGTTTAGTGTATCTTCAAAATATGCTTCTTTCTAATGTATTCGAAAGGAAGAATCTCAAAGCAACAAGTTTTGAACAAGGAATTTCAACAATAAAGCACTGGCTCCAACAAAAGAAGTTCCTTTTGATTCTAGATGATGTTGACAAACCAGAGCAATTACAAGCTCTTGCTGGAAAACCTGATTGGTTTGGCCTTGGAACAAGAGTCATTGTTACAACACGGGACAAATGTTTACTAGAGAGCCATGGGATTAAAAGAATATATGAGATGGAGAATTCAAATTCGGTAAATATTCTGAATTACTTAGTATGATGTTCAAACTGTCCAACTTGCTTGGTAGAAGTATATGAAAGTGGCAATCTTCCTTGGATCAATATAAAAGGATCCACAATGATGGAATTTAAAAGATACTTAGAACTTTAACCCCTTTTTTTCCTGCAAATTAGACATTTGAAACTTTTAATCTTTTAACTTACCATCTCATTTTCTCCTCTCAGGAGTCAAATATCAATGCATCCCCTGGAAAGGACAACAGAGAACAACTGGGTGAAAAAAGCACTTCCGGTGATCAAGTCAATGGTTCGCTAGAGCCTCTAGTTTCTGAAGATATTAGTCTTGAAAGGAGCAAACAGGCTTCTCTTATTCAAGCGGAATCAAATACAGAAGTCATAGGATGTAATGAAAATCAAGCAGACATTTGTCATACTCATTTCCCAGAAAGAATTGATAATGGTAAAAAAGAAGTGCCAAATGGAAACAAGGAAGTCGATATGGCTGAGAAGTGTTTCTCCGCTCAGTTAGAATCTTTGGAGGAAAAGAAAAGAGAACTTGAAGAGGAAATTCGCGCAATAAAAGCTGAGATTGCAGGTTTTCAGCGCAGAGACACAGTTGCTAAAGAGAAAAAGAGAAGTGTTTGACAGTGGAAAAATCCTGACAGTTGAAGGGGCTAATTTGAGGAACCATGTGCCAAGGTAATATTGAAGCATAGTGGTAATGTCTTAGAGAACAGGTCATTGGAGAGCGTAGCAATATTCAGGTTCATGTTAACCAAAATAGGGTGGTTATTAAAGTGTATTTACAGAAGCATATCCTGTATGATATATATGATTGTTGAGTTTCAGTGACACTAGTGTATTTTTCATTTCTTATTCACTGGACTGAACTTTTTTTTTCTCAATTGCACTGATACACAACAAGAGAAAACATACACTATCTTGTTCATCATGATGAAACAAGCCAAGTTGTGTTTTTCCCTACACTATTTCCTAGATATTTTACCAATATAGTTGTGCTCTTGGAAAATCTTCATAATTTGCATGACTATGATGAGGAGATAAAACTAGAAAGTTAAACTAACAACCAGTACATGGAAGAGGAACAAAGTCACTAATAAGAACATCTGATTCTCCACATTTTTCTGCTGTCATTTTCAGTCATCAACAACTACCATATGACAGTCATATACCTTCTTTTAGTAGAGAGTTAATTATATGTTTTTCTTTGTTTTTTCAAGAGCTGCCTAGAAGTTACATAACTGATGATTAATTCATTTAATTGAAGCACCCGCAAGGGTACGGTTGACCGAGAAACCATTGGCCCACACGGTTAACAGGAAATTAAAAGCTATTTTTTTTTCCCTGAGAATCAAACTTTAGACCTTTTAAAGATACATCTGAGAAGTTTAGAGGACGCCACATGTATATAATTATATTGGTTGACCAGACTTGTATGCGCGTGATCAGTGTTTGAACTCTTGTCTAAGCTTCCTTCTAAGCTCTCATGGGTCTGCAACCATCCCACTCTTCTTCTTCCTCTTCCTGGCATTGGGAATACGATGTGTTCCTCAACTTCAGAGGCCCTGACACTCGCTACGGTTTCACAGGCTATCTCTACAAAGCTCTCTGTGACAAGGGAATTCATGCCTTCATGGATTTTGACGATATTCACAGAGGGAATGAAATCTCCGCATCACTTATGAAGGCAATTGAAGCGTCCAGGATTGCGATTCTTGTGTTCTCTAAGAACTATGCTGAATCTTCTTATTGCCTAAACGAACTAGTGAAGATCATGGAGTGCTCTCAGCGTCATGGCCAGTTTGTTTTGCCAGTGTTTTACGGCGTCGATCCTAGCGTCGTGCGGCATCAGAAAGGTATTTATGAGGAGGCACTGGCTAAGACTGGAAGGACGTTTGAGCATGCCATGGACAGAGTGCAAAGATGGAGGACTGCCATGGCTGACGCAGCTAACTTGTCTGGCTTGCATTTTAAAGGGTACCTCCTTACAGTTTTCTTTTACCTTTGTCTTTATTATAATGTGAAATTAAATGTTTCAAAGTTTAAATATTTAATTGTGATTAAATTAAATAATAATAAATTAGTTATTTGTTATTTTATTTAATCTTTTAAAATAATATCACCAATCGATTATTTACTTTTAACTATTTTCTTGCAATTTTTTATTTAAATCAAATTGATCAAATAATTGAATTTCGATTAATTCAATTCAGTTTTCGGTGTACATATTAAGTTTTGGTTTACATGGACTTAAAGATATCGTTTTTTTGTCAGTTCTTAAAGATACTTTGAACAATACAAATTAACTAGATGACAAGTACGTGTTGAGGTAAAGGCCCAATAAAAAAAAAAAAATAGTTTTTTACCATGGAAATTATTGGAATTATTCCACCATGGTTTCAATATGTTAAAAAAGCTCTTTTTTTTTTAATATCCTCCTCTATTACTATAGAAGTTGATAAGTCCAATATTTTTATGGTTTGGGATATTCTTGAGTTTAATTTATTTTATTTTAGATAAAGTCTTATATATTTACCATAAAAGTTAATAAGAACTTATTTACTTTTACTTTAAAGTCTTATTAGTTTTTGATGCATGATTATTTTTAAATTGTTTAACATGTGTATTTAATTATAGGAAGTCACTTAGATAAATGCTGAAAATGTCTTTTTATAAAGATGCTTTTTAATAATTAAAATTTAACACATATAATCAATCAAATCGTGTTATTTTTGTCAAAATTAGGCTAGACAAATTGATTTGACCAAAAAATGGTGAATCAAATCTTAAGCTGGTCTAAATTAATATTATTTTTTATAGAAAATGACTATAATATCCTATTATAGAAAATGACTAAAATACTCCTATTATAGATATTAATTTTGAGAATCCTAAATTTTAGTCCTTTATTTTTCTATCGTAGGATTAGGATTTAGAATTTTTAAAATTAATATATATATATATATATATATATATATATATATATATATGAGAGTATTTTAATCATTCTCTATAATAAGGGTATTGTAGTCATTTTTTATAAAAAAATATTAATTTAGACCAGTTCAAGATTTGATTCACTATTTTTTTGGTTAAATTAATTTATCTAACCTAATTTTGACAAAAATAACATGATTTAATCGATTATATGTGTTAAATTTTAATTATTAAAAAATATTTTTACAAAAAGACGTTTTAAGCGTCTTTATCTAAATGGCTCCCTTAATTATATATTATTATGTCGATAAAAATAACTATTTTATACTTGTGCTGTGCATAAATAGTTATTTAAAGAAAATAAATTCAAGTAGATGATTATAAAAAAATCATATAATATATGTACTAAATTTGAACTCTAATTGTGCTTACTTAAATTATGAAAACTTTTTTTTTTTAAGTTAGAAATAGGATTTGAATTAAAGACTTTTAGATGAAGAAAAGACTATGTCATATAAAGTATAACTTGTTGGTACTTAAATTATAAAAACTTAATAAAAAAATATATTATGAGAACCATGTGAGAATGAAAAAAGTTTAGGAGACAGTATTTTTATTAAAGTTTAGTTAGCACTTAATCAGCAAAAAAAAAAGCAAGTAATTTCATATCATTATGATGGTTTTAGTGGTTAAGAGAAGGGATGGTTGAATCTTAGCCCCCTTTTTTGCTTGATTACATTTTCTGGTCTTTGAGGAGACTTTTCTGTTTTTGTCTCGTCCCTAGCCACGAGACTTTTTATTTTTGTCTCGTCACTTGGCACGAGATATTTTTGGTTTTATCTCCTAAGCAGTAGAAACAGAAATGGAGTAGTAGGAAAAGAAGATTACACCCAGATATATCTTGGTTCAGCTACTAAGTGCAATGCAGCCTACATCCAGTCTCCATCACAACTATGATGGAATTTCACTATAATCAACCTGATTACAAACTGTAAAGTGCTAACCCAACTTACAAGGGGATTCTCACAGAATCATGAAACACAACATAGATGAACAAAGGAACTCTAAGACATCTATGGCTTTTTCTTTAATTTTGCACTCTCTGCCTTTTTCCGCTCTATGACTTTTTCATACAAACCTCACTGTTTGCCTTTTTCCATGAGACTCAAGACATGACAAAATTAAACAGAAAAATTACAAAACAGAATACATTGAAGGAGAAGAAAATCTGTAAGCTTAGGTAGCTATGAGACTTCTGTGCCTTGTACTCTCACACTTTCTCCTTGAATCAAACCGTGACTGTTCACCCCTTTTATAGAGAGGAGAAGCCTTCACAGTTGAAACAAAAACCAAGCTTAACTTCTTTTCCTTCACACAAAATCGATTCGGCCAAAGAGAGAGAGGAGGTAACCCATGCAAAACCCAATATGCAAATACCTCTAGTTCTTCTTTGGTCATTACTCTTCATCAATCCGAGCACTCCATCCTTGGCTTGCTCTCCAAGATGGATTTCTGGCCCTTGATGCTTCATGATGATGATGGCTTCATCTGCTCCAATCTCTGCCTCTTCCATCACTTCGCCACTCTAACTACTTCCTGTGGTGGTTGAGCAGAATCAGAGACAAGTCATGCCTCCAAAGATCTCTTCCTTGCTGGCCGAATCTCCTACTTTCTTTTTGGGTATGAGAAGCTCGAGATTACCTCACCAAATCTTACCACTTTTGGTGAAAATCTCAGCCACAACATACTTTTATTTTGTTATGTTTTCTTGCCATCATCATGATGGTCTTGAGACGTGCTCCATCTTCTTTTCCCTGAGTAGGTGTAGCTTCCACGGCATCCCTTGTTTTCTGGTTAATGACCGAAGAGAAGAAAGAGATGAGAGAGAAGAAACAATCTTGAAAAAAAAGCAATTTAATGAAATAAACAAAAATTAATTGAGAAGAGGTTGCTTTTACTTCCCTTAGGTGGAGTAGCGTGAAGCATAATGATTTCCATCAAATCAAAGTCAAATTCTCTCTCATGTTTCCAATGCTAGCAAATTGAATTTGAAATCCATCCAAAGAGTGAGATGGAATCCGTTGGAAGCATTTGAAACTTTATTTTCTTTGCTTCATGGTTTCGGACCATGCATGAGAACAATTTTTTGGGCTTATATCAATAATAGATAAAACTGGCCCAATGAATAAAAATGATTTCAGCCATGAGCAAATGATAATATTTGCTTTTCTGATGAATTTTTGGATCAAGTATTGGATTACTAAACATGGAACATAATTGGATTTTGGAGCAATGAAATTCATTCTGGCCCAATAAATATCACAACAATTCAGCTACACTAATCATATGTTTTTTGCATTAAACCAAAGCTGAATGTAATTGAGCTTGCACCAGAATTTTGTTTTCGACCCAATAATAAACTGCATCACAAAATTATTAATTAATATGTGTTAAATGAAAATCAAATTAATCATTTTATAATTAATATAATTAATAATGTTTAGTCATTACAAATATTAATTTAGAATTTTCCAAACTCATCACATTAAAATCATCAATAATAATTATTTGATAATTATAAATCACAAAATTTGCTCTCTCTTAACACTCATTCAGTCATTCGTGGGAATGTAAGTGAAAATATAGGACCTCCATATTAATTTAATATTTTATTGAAAAAAATTAAACAGCAAATACATCCAAATCAACACTAAAAGTTGAATTGAATAAGAAACGTAGACGTTGTTTTTGCAGTAGTTAAAGCATAAAGCTCTTTTACACTATGCAGGGATGGATACGGATATGAGTTTGTTGAGAAAATTGTTGAACAAGTGTCAAGGCTGATTAAACGTGTTGATGATTATCCAATTGAACTGGAGTCCCAAGAACAAGCTTCCTACTCGTCTTTGGCTCCTTCCTTGAGCAATGGATGGAAATACGATGTGTTCCTCAGCTTCAGAGGCACTGATACTCGATTTGGTTTCACTGGCAATCTCTACAATGTTCTTTGTGGCAAGGGAATCCACACCTTCATGGATGATGAGTCTCTTCATAGAGGGAATGAAATCTCAAGAACACTTGACAAGGCAATTGAAGGGTCCAAGATTGCTATACTTGTGTTCTCGAAGAACTATGCTTATTCTTCTTATTGCTTAGATGAACTTGTTAAGATCATGAAGTGCTCTCAATCTAATTCCCAGTGTGTTTTGCCGGTTTTTTATAACGTGGATCCTCCTCACGTTCGACATCAGCGTGGTAGTTATGAGGAAGCACTGGCTAAGCATGAGGAGAGGTTCAAGAATGATGTAGACAGACTGCGAGATTGGAGGGCTGCTCTGCATCAGGCAGCTAACTTAACAGGCTTCCATTTCAAAGGGTACCTTATCAGCGGAAATATTTTATCTAGTATTTATTAATTATTATAATAATTAATAAATGTTAAATAAAATAAGTTATAAGGAGAGTGCTAGGTAAATAATGACTATTTTAAACAACATGAACAACTACCAATTAAATAAAAATACACTATATCTCTAAATTATTAACCTAAATCTTAATATTAAAACAATCATCGATACATCTAGTGAAATAAACATCTGATATATTTATTGTTTACATTGTTTAGTATTTTTATTATCTGCCTATACTTTTCCATGTAAAAAATGTTGACTTGGCACAAAATTGTGATCATATTGGCTATTTGGCAGGAATGAGTATGAACATGAGTTTATTGGAAAGATCGTTCGAGTGGTGTCGCGGAATATTAGAAATATTGCTTCTCCTGTGGTAGGAATCCATGAAAATGGTGGTACAGGTAAAACAATTCTAATTCGAAGGTTCATATTTTCTTAATTAAAACGTGATAGAAAATTCAAATAAGCATGGAAAACTAAAGGTGACAAACAAAAGCAATTACTTTGGAACTAGTCATCGTTACATACAGGAGTCAGGACAAAAATAATCTTCACTCCGATAAATAAAATTTTATAACTGCTGTTGGATTGCTAATTGAAATGCTTTTAAAGCTGATAACGTTAGTCCAAAAACTTAATTATATGAATGTTTCAACTTGTGGAAGTAACAGGTTCCAATTTGTTTGCAGAAGCAGAGTCTCTTCTCCAAGACAACCAACGCAACACTTCAAAAGTCAAAGCAGAAACTGAAGCTAATGTTGAAAACTTCATGGAAGTCGATGTGTTTGAGAAGTCCGTATGTGTTCAGTTGGAATCGTTGAAGCGAAAGAAGCGAGAACTTGAAGGGGAAATCTGTGCCATTAATGACCAGATAACAGAATTCCAAAGAAAGACAGTTGCAAAGAGAAAAAAAGCGTTTGACAGTGGAAAAAATGCCAAGTTGAAAAGCATAGTTACATGAATTTATCAATTAGGCGGCATTTTCTGTATCATTTTGTTGTAGCAATTTGTTCACGTTCCAAAATATCATGAATCGCATATAAATTCGCCAATAAAGATAGTGATGGTATTATCTCCAACTAATACTTGATGTATAGAAAGAGAAAAACCACAGTCATAAATGTTTGAATTGCAAAGAGGAAAAGCAAGCAAATATATCTAGAAGAAATTAAAAAAAGAATAAGTGAAGACTGAAGAGAGAAAAAGATAGAAGGGTAGAGCCAACTAAGAAAATAAGTTTACTTTTTATTTATGGGCCCCGCTACACATACAAGCAAATAACGCATACAATCCTTACAAGTTGGCCCAACTCAGGTTTAATCCACGTGCACTCCCTTCCTTTAAATGGAGCGTCAATTTCACGCGCGTCACTCGAACGATTACGCTTCGAAAAAACCGCTCGTTATGGCTCACCCTTCCTCTTCTCCTTCAAAGATAACACAAATCCTCAAGTTTCGAGCAACATTCCAAATTGAAGAGACATTTGAACTCGTTGCGAATAATAGCAGAAACCATCAACAAAATATTATTCAAGGTACGTTATTGTTTTACTCATCTTGTATATTTTTCACATTTCTGTTTCTGATTTCGAAATCGAAGAACTATGTTTTACTGTTCTTCTATGTTCTTCTAGGTTTTATTGATCTTCTTGTTCTAAGAAATTGAACACATGGTGTAAATATATTTGATCCAATTATAAGTAAATTTTTTTCCATAATTAAACTCTCTCTGGTGTATTCAAAATGTCTGATTTACAGGTACTATAATATGAAGTGGTGATCCAGATAGATTGGAACCCATATATGACGGTCTGCATAGAGATCTGCATAATACACCCAAACACAGACTATAAATACACCCGATAAAAAATTAAATTTACACCCCTGCTGCAGATTTTAACCCAACACTACCTGAAAGCCACTTGTTGTCCACAAGACCAAAATTAATTAAACTCTCTCTGGTGTATTCAAAATGTCTGATTTACAGGTACTATAATATGAAGTGGTGATCCAGATAGATTGGAACCCATATATGACGGTCTACATAGAGATCTGCATAATACACCCAAACACAGACTATAAATACACCCGATAAAAAATTAAATTTACACCCCTGCTGCAGATTTTAACCCAACACTACCTGAAAGTCACTTGTTGTCCACAAGACCAAAATTAATTAAACTCTCTCTGGTGTATTCAAAATGTCTGATTTACAGGTACTATAATATGAAGTGGTGATCCAGATAGATTGGAACCCATATATGACGGTCTGCATAGAGATCTGCATAATACACCCAAACACAGACTATAAATACACCCGATAAAATATTAAATTTACACATCTGCTGCAGATTTTAACCCAACACTACCTGAAAGCCACTTGTTGTCCACAAGACCAAAATTAATTAAACTATCTCTGGTGTATTCAAAATTTCTGATTTACAGGTACTATAATATGAAGTGGTGATCAGATAGATTGAAACCCATATATGACGGTTTGCATAGAGATTTGCATAATACACCCAAACACACACTATAAATACACCTGATAAAAAATTAAATTTACACTTCTGCTGCAGATTTTAACCCAACACTACATGAAAGCCACTTATTGTCCACAAGACCAAAGTTTAGCAGAAAATCATTCCAATTCCTATCAAATGAGTCTTTGCTATGAGAGTTTCATTTTCCCTCTCTGCTACATGTAATCAATTGATTCTTAATCTCGTTTTTCTTTCTATTTGTGCTTCGAACTCTTGTAGAAAAACCTGCAACCTTGGTATAGTTCCTGTAAAATTTTCCAGCATCTTCAAGGGTGGTAAAGGTCATTCCAACCTTCGGAACAAACTGGTCATCAACAACAGAGAGGTTGCAGAATACATCATGTCAAAAACTATAAATACACCATGTCAAAACGAAGCTGGAGTTACAGAGAGAAAAACTAACGTCAATGACGAAAAACAAACCAATGAGAAAGGAGAGGAAAAGAACGATCGAAAAACCAGGAGAAGACGCGCGAGAAGAAGAACGATGAAATTTGAAAAGAAAGAAAACAAAGAAGGAAACAAATCTTTTAAATTTGGTAGTTATACAAACGCGGGATCTTTGTATAGCGCGTGTAAGTGACGTAAAAGTTGCAGCGCGTTTTAGTGGATTAGGCGTTAATGAACTTGTAATAGTTACAAGCCCTAATCGCTTGTATACTAAGCTTTTCTCTTTATTTATTTATTTAAGAATGTACTAACTATTACGTTAGAACGTATCACATATCTAAACCGCGTGGAAAAACTTACCTTCTAGATACGTTTCCATGTAAAACTTGCGTTCCATACTTCCATATAATTATGCTGAAACTAATTAGGAATGAAAATGATAGTAAGTTGATGGGTATAAGTGATTAAGGGATTGGAGGTTGAATCTCGACATTTTTTCGATTTTTTTTACTTAGTTTTACTAAGATAATTTGAGAAGATATTTTTGTTTTGTTTTTTGTCAAAATAAGAGACACTTTTTTTTTGTCTTCTAAATTAGAGAGAGATAAAGTAGAAAATTGAAAATTGTATATAGATATATCCTAATTCAGCTATCTAGTGTAATGTAGTCTATATTTAGTCTCCGTTACAATCGTGACAGAATTTTACTATCATTAAATGGATTATATTTACCAATTCTCCTTAAAATCTACCAAATCTTATTTAGGACAAATTCATATTCTAACCCAATATGAATTTAATTAGAACTCTACCTAACTTTTCAACAGTCAAGTGCTAACTCAACTTGTAAGAAAATTTTTTCAGGATCATGACACAAAACAGAAAAATATATAAAATATTTCTAAGATAATTTATGATTTTTTCTCCAAGTTTAACTCATTATCTTTTTTTTATTTTTTCTTATAAATCTTTGTATGTTTGTCTTTTTTAATAAGACTCAGGCAAATTAAACTGAAAAAAAAATATAACATGAAACTATGAATGAGAAGAACTTAGAACAAGTTCAGATAGCTATGAGAACTGAACTCAGTACTCTGTTTTTTTCTCTTACCCTCAACCCTTAGCCGTTCACCCTTATTTTAAAAGAGTAAAGCTTCTATGATTGAAGCAATTTTAACCTCTTTGTTGTCTTCTTCTCCAGTATTAGACTTTGCAGCAGCACATCAGAACAAAGAGAGAGAATGCCGAATCTTTGACATACAGCTTACCTTTTCTTTCAAACTTCTTTGATCTTGATTGTAAATTTTTTCTTTGGCCCCAAATTTAGTTTTGGACTGTGGATTTACTATTGAGCTTGTTTGAATTTACTATCTCCATGGTTGTTTGATTTATGCTTGAGCCTTGGCAATTTTTTCACTATTTGTTGGTGTAGTTCAAATAAAAAAAATCAACTTTTGAAATGTTCTGATCTGATGCAATCCTCCTTTTTGTTGTAGCCCTAAAACTTACTTGAACTTAGAAACACACTTTTGTTCTTTACCGAAACTTAGCCTCAGAACTTTTCTATTCTTTCTTTCTTCCTTGTTCTGAGAGTGATGTAATAGAAGAGAGAGAGAAGAAAGTAAAGAGAGTTTGACTTTCAGTTAAAGAAAGATAATACTCGAATGAATCAATGAATTAAACTTGGAGTTTAAGTTTCTAAACGGTGAGTTTTGGTGTATTTATCGAATGGGCTTGAATCTTTTCTTTAGACCTATTTATTTTTTTTTCTCATAGTTCAGCCATTCAATTTTGGATCAGATTGTTGCTATAGCTGAATTGGAATTGGTTTATATGTGTGGATTTGCTATTGATGGGTCTTGATTATTTGCACCTTGTACCCATGTTAATTAATTTATTTTTTTACACAAATACAACAAAATTATACAAACAAATAACTCGATAATATTTGTTTTTCACTTTAATTTAATATTTAGTTTTTTAAACTTAACATAAATTCTAGTTTATTTTGACTAATTTTTTTTTACTATCAAACATTTTCGTCTTTCAAATATCACATTAAAATTTATTTTAAATTTTAAGTATTAAATTAAACTACATTTAAAAAGTATGTAAAAAAATTTAAACTTATACTATATTTTAATTTCTATTTTGGTTTTTGATGTGTGGTTTGAATGGAAAGACATTTAAAATTAATTTGGATTAATCTATTAGTTAATTTATTAGTCTATTAGATAAAATTCTAATTTGCTTATGAACACTTAAATAGAGTTTAAATTTATACAAATTAATCTTTGAAATGTGAGAGCAAAACACTTGAAAAAAAACAAAAAAAAAAACCCAAACCGGAGAGACGTAAAGTTGATGCTCGTAAGTGAATCACTGAGTACAACGAGTCAATCACCTTATACATTTAATAAAGTTCCTGCTCTGTAGAGTCTAAATTATTTTAGAATATAAAAACACAGCATGGAGACATGGAAAAACACCTCGAAGGTGAGGACTGAGGAGTGTGTAAGTATTTGAGTAAGTGTAAAAAGCACCCGATTCTTTTATACATTCCGCCGCGAGGGATTGACTGTAAATCATGTTGCTTGTATGCGAAGTTTGTATTCGTAGGTTTTGATGAATGACAAACCAACAAACGACATGAAAGACAAACCAACAAACAACTTGAATGAACAAGCATGATTGAAAGATCAACCAACATTCAACGTTGAGGAATGAAGAGTTGAAAGCAACACAACAACAACAAGAAACTCAAGTCCACAACATTTGAAGACAAGTATAGTGTCTTAGAACTTAGGTAACTTCTTGTTAAGAACCAATTGCTAAATCTCTCAACACACACTCACAAAATGTTTTGGCAAATTCGATGCTAGCCAAATGGTTTAAAAACTTGTTTTCAAAGGTACAAAAGCATAGGAATTGACTCCAACAAGTTTGAGATCAATCCTAAGCATTTTGAAGTGATTTTAAGCCATTCTTTAAGGTTTGCATCGATGCACACTCATCTTGCATCGATGCAAAGCATGCAACGACTTGTTGCATCGATGCAAAGATGTTTGCATCGATGCAACCTAGCTGAAAATTCAAATTTCAGCATCAAAGACACATTTGCATCGATGCAAAGTGTTATGCATCGATGCAAATAATTCAAAAATATAAAAAACGGCTAGTTTTGACATAAATGCTCCATCCCATTAATTTCCCAACGTTTCTAAGGTTTGGGAAATCTATAAATGGATGGATTGAAGCCTTATTTCATGATTTTGAGTATTTGGAAACTATCTTGTTCATATTCTTTCATTCTACACATTTTTAAAGTAATATAATACACAATTTGAGAGAGCAATATCAATTGGTTCAATAGTGCTAAACTTGTAATCATACACTCTTCTAGAGAGTACTCATTTCATCTCAACAATTCTCTGAGAATTGTTTTCTTGTACACCTTGTAAATTGGAGTGTGATCTCCAAGGTTGAGTCAAGAGTTATAAACACTATAGTCGGTGAGGATACCAAAGAGGTATACTAAGTACTCAAGGCAAATCTTAGAGAAGGTATCTCTAAGTGGAGTGGGTTAGTATACGAGTGGTGATCATATACCGTGAGGTGTTAGAAACTAAGGACTCGGATTGTAAAAGGTTTTGCGCGAGCACCTTGAAGCTTGGCAATAGTGGAACTTCTCAATTGCGATTGAGAAAGAAAGTGGACGTAGGACAAGGATTGTGCCGAACCACTCTAAATAGCGTTTGCATCTCTCCAAACTCATCTCTTCAATATTATTGTCTTTTACTTTTGAGCAAATAAATTGTGATCGAAAAGTAGCTTCGTAAGTACTTAAGGAGTGGCTTAAGTCCGATTGGTGAAAAGCTTGATCAATTTATTTGAGTTGGTGTCTATTGGAAAGTAAAAGCTCCTTATAAATGCTTAGCAATTGAGTTAAGCTCTTGGAAAAATACTAGTACAATAACACTTTTGTATATTGTCTTTAAATTTCGTAAAAAGATTCATTGTTGTTGCATTACTCAATTCACCCCCCTCTTGAGTAATTGTGCATAGGTTCTACAAGTGGCATCAGAGCTTAACCCTTTGAAAGACTTAACCGTTTAAGGGAAAAGATCATGGCAAGCACAGGCTTTAACAACAACAACACTAGCGAAGGTAACTCAACCGCTAGACCTCCTCTTTTTAGCGGAACAAATTACTCTTATTGGAAAAATAAGATGAGAATTTGGATCCGTTCTCAAGATGTGAGAATTTGGAAAGTAATTGAGAATGGAAATCACATTCCAACAAAGACAACAAGCGCTAAAGAAGAAGGAGTCTCCGTCTTAAAACAAGTACCGAAAGGAGAAGATGAATATAGTGACGATGATTGGAAGAAAGTGGCAATGAATGATAAAGCCATCAACTTCATTCATTGTGCACTTAACGAGCATGACTATATGAAGATCTCTACATGTGAAACTGCTAAAGAGATTTGGGATAAACTCCAAATCACTTACGAAGGAACCGACCACGTTAAAGAATCAAAGGTATTTATGTTGGTTCATGAATGGGAAAATTTTAAAATGAAAGATGAAGAGAGCATTGAAGAAGCCCTTGAAAGACTCTCCAAGATCTTCAACAATCTAAGCATGCTTGGTACAAAATACAATGATAAACAAATTGTGACCAAGGTGCTTACAAGCCTTACACCAAAATGGAACTCCAAAGTGAACGCCATTGTGGAAGGAAGGCTCTATGATCAACTTACATTTGATCAACTGCGAGGAAATCTTCTCACCTATGAAATGACTATGCTAAATAGACAAAAAGGTGAAGAAAGCAAGAAGAAAAGTCTCGCCCTTAAAACAACATCACTGCAAGAAGAGAGTGATGATAATGAAGAAGAAGGAGATGAAGAATTTGTACTCTTATTAAAAAGATTCAATAAGTTTGCAATGAAGAAAAACTTCAAGAGCAAAACAAAGGTACCAAAATGCTATGAGTGTGGAGAAGTTGGACACATCAAACCCAATTGTCCAAAACTTCAAAAGGAGTACAAAAACAAGAAATTTAAGAAGAAGGAGAAAGCATACATATCATGGGAGAACGAGGATGAATCCGACTCCGATGACAACGAGGTTGCAAATCTTTGCTTAATGGCAAGCGAAGAAAAGGTACGTGTTGGAGCTAAGGATACAAATTGGTATGTTGATAGTGGATGTTCCAAACACATGACCGGCGATGAATCAAAGTTCACCGCAATAGAGCCTACAAACGGAGGAAACGTGATCTATGGAGACAACAACACCGGCAAAGTAATCGGTGTTGGAAAAGTTTATGAGTTGATGAATGAGTGATTAATCTTGAGGTAGATTGAAGAATTTAAAGATTATAAACAATGGAGGATCAACAAATTGAAGTTTATAATGGTTTAAGTGAGTATATACATGATGGAACTCAAAGGATTGAAGAAAGAACCACCAAAGGATGAAAATTTGGTGATTTTGGGCAAAATGATGCATGCTGCATCGATGCAACCAAGCTTTGCATCGATGCAAAGCACACGACGTGCTATGTGCATCGATGCAATGGTCTTTGCATCGATGCAAACACGACCAAATTACACAAAAACAAGTGAATTTGGCATTTTTGAGCAACAAAACCCCATTTTTGAGCAAAGTCACTTTTTATTGCTTTATGCTTATTTGATTATATGAATTGTTAAACTAACTCCTAGTAAGTTAAGGATTTCTATTATGGTTTAAATACTTTGATATTTCCTTCATAATTTTGTTTAATGATTAATGCTTGTATGCTTGTTTGGTGAATAACTCAAAATAGGCTTGGTACCCCTATTTTAAGTTAATATGCATGTCTTGATATATTTTAGGGGGAATTATGCATGCTTATTATATATAAAAAAAAGGAAATCAAATTCTTTTTGAAATGGGGAATATCTCATCCTTGAGATTAATAGAGAAATTAAATTTAAAAAAAAAATTCATTGTTTTATGCATGCTTCTATGACACATTTTAAACTCCCTTCTTTTTGATAATGTCAAAAGGGGGAAGAAAAGTTTGAGGATATTTGAAGTTTTGAACTTTTGAAAAAGGAAGAGAAGTTTGAGGATTTGAAAAGAAGAAACAAGTTTGCGAAACAATGATTTCAAAAAGACTTCCGCTAAGCAAAAACTTTGATATCTAAATCTTTAAGGGAACAAATGCACATATTTAGGGGGAACTCCTACAAAATTTTTTTTGTGAAGTCTTCTCTAAAGCTTTCTATAAAACAAAGTGCATTATTGTTGCTTTCAAAATCATTTATAAATGCATATCCTCAAAATTGGTTTGTCATTATCAAAAAGGGGGAAATTGTAAATCATGTTGCTTGTATGCGAAGTTTGTATTCGTAGGTTTTGATGAATGACAAACCAACAAACGACATGAAAGACAAACCAACAAACAACTTGAATGAACAAGCATGATTGAAAGATCAACCAACATTCAACGTTGAGGAATGAAGAGTTGAAAGCAACACAACAACAACAAGAAACTCAAGTCCACAACATTTGAAGACAAGTATAGTGTCTTAGGACTTAGGTAACTTCTTGTTAAGAACCAATTGCTAAATCTCTCAACACACACTCACAAAATGTTTTGGCAAATTCGATGCTAGCCAAATGGTTTAAAAACTTGTTTTCAAAGGTACAAAAGCATAGGAATTGACTCCAACAAGTTTGAGATCAATCCTAAGCATTTTGAAGTGATTTTAAGCCATTCTTTAAGGTTTGCATCGATGCACACTCATCTTGCATCGATGCAAAGCATGCAACGACTTGTTGCATCGATGCAAAGATGTTTGCATCGATGCAACCTAGCTGAAAATTCAAATTTCAGCATCAAAGACACATTTGCATCGATGCAAAGTGTTATGCATCGATGCAAATAATTCAAAAATATAAAAAACGGCTAGTTTTGACATAAATGCTCCATCCCATTAATTTTCCAACGTTTCTAAGGTTTGGGAATTCTATAAATGGATGGATTGAAGCCTTATTTCATGATTTTGAGTATTTGGAAACTATCTTGTTCATATTCTTTCATTCTACACATTTTTAAAGTAATATAATACACAATTTGAGAGAGCAATATCAATTGGTTCAATAGTGCTAAACTTGTAATCATACACTCTTCTAGAGAGTACTCATTTCATCTCAACAATTCTCTGAGAATTGTTTTCTTGTACACCTTGTAAATTGGAGTGTGATCTCCAAGGTTGAGTCAAGAGTTATAAACACTATAGTCGGTGAGGATACCAAAGAGGTATACTAAGTACTCAAGGCAAATCTTAGAGAAGGTATCTCTAAGTGGAGTGGGTTAGTATACGAGTGGTGATCATATACCGTGAGGTGTTAGAAACTAAGGACTCGGATTGTAAAAGGTTTTGCGCGAGCACCTTGAAGCTTGGCAATAGTGGAACTTCTCAATTGCGATTGAGAAAGAAAGTGGACGTAGGACAAGGATTGTGCCGAACCACTCTAAATAGCGTTTGCATCTCTCCAAACTCATCTCTTCAATATTATTGTCTTTTACTTTTGAGCAAATAAATTGTGATCGAAAAGTAGCTTCGTAAGTACTTAAGGAGTGGCTTAAGTCCGATTGGTGAAAAGCTTGATCAATTTATTTGAGTTGGTGTCTATTGGAAAGTAAAAGCTCCTTATAAATGCTTAGCAATTGAGTTAAGCTCTTGGAAAAATACTAGTACAATAACACTTTTGTATATTGTCTTTAAATTTCGTAAAAAGATTCATTGTTGTTGCATTACTCAATTCACCCCCCTCTTGAGTAATTGTGCATAGGTTCTACATTGACCACCATGGTTAACAGGAAATGAGAAAGTGGCTTCCATAAGTAATTACTAATTGGTTACTTAACTGTATTTAAAAACATTTGTTTTGTTGACTCACTTTAACTGATCAAGCATTATCTTCATTAACTAGTTCAATGATTTTCGAGCTTCAAATTAAACACCACCCTCACACTAACACCTAGCTCCCATGGCGGCTCCTCAAGTTTCCCACGCTTCTTCTTTTCCTTCCATCAGGGACAGCGAGTGGGAATTCGATGTCTTCCTCAACTTCAGAGGCGATGAAACTCGCTACGGTTTCACTGGCTATCTCCACAGAGCTTTTTGTGAAAAGGAAATCCGCACCTTCATGGATCTCGAGGATCTTGTTAGTGGCAAGAAAATCCAGCAAACATTTGCTCGGGCAATTGAAAGCTCCAGGATTGCCATCATCGTGTTCTCCCAGCATTATGCTGAAATTGATTTCTTGCTGAGGGAACTTGTCAAGTTATTGGAGTGCTCTCAACGTCGTGGATCCCGGTGATGTGCGGCATCAGAGAGGTAGCTATGGGAAGCCATGGCTGTGCACGACGAGCGGTTCAAGGATAAAGAGCCAATATGGAGAGCCGCTCTTCGTGACGCAGCCAATTTATCCGGCTTGCATTTCAAAGGGTACCGTACCGTACAACTCTTTCTTCGTTTTATGCAATTGTTTTCTTCTAATCTTCTTGGGCTGTTATTGTGCAGGGATGAATTTGAACACGAATTTATTGAGAGGATCACTAAACAGGTTTTGGCGATTATTAAAGAAGACAATCTACCAATCAGAGCAGAGTCCAGAGTGCAAGCTTCCTACGATTCGTTATCATCGTTTTCTGTCTCACGGCAATACCAACACCATGTGTTCCTCAACTTTAGAGGCTGTGATACGCTATCGTTTTACTGGCAGTCTCTTTAAAGCTCTCCGTGACAAGAAAATCCACACTTTCATGGATGATGTAGGACTCCACAGGGGGAATGATATATCAAGAACACTTATTGAGGCAATTAAAGGTTCCAGAATAGCCATCATTGTGTTCTCTGAGAATTATGCTGATTCTACTTATTGCTTGGATGAACTTGTCAAGATCTTGGACTTGAAATAAAATTTTGGGGCAGATAGAAAATAATTGTCCATATATTTTTGATATACATTCCATTTAAGATAAACTCGTCTAACCCTATCTCTCTGATTTGGGTGATATTACTAAATTTGAAGCATTTTTCCATAATCTAGTTTCAAAAAATTAAGGTCAAACTAATTAGATGTAACTCTTTGAACTTTTGAAGGTTGTATCTCACTTTCTCCTTCTTAAATATTAACCTTCCTATTAAAAAATGCATCAATTCTTTAATTTTTCATGATTATTTTATATAAAAATTTGAATATATATCCTACAAAATATGTAAAAAAAAGTTAGAAGAACAAATATTAAAATTTATAATTTTTATTAAATTTTTTTATTAATTTATACAAATACGATAATATCAATACTTATTGAATATTCTAATATTTTTATCATATAAAAAATAAAATTAAATAAACAGTCAATTATAAAATAATATTAAATTATATAAATAAAAAATACTTAATTTTTTATATTTGAACTCAAAGTTTGAGGGAGTGTTGCTTATTGAATAGAGAGTTGCGAAATGCGAATACACTCAATTCAGTCTAAATCCAATATGTTTTGAATATTTAAAACTAAAAACTATTGTACAATAAAAACAAGAGATAAAGATTGAACTTTGATATTTTAAGTTATAGTAAAATATTTGAGCCAACTTAACTATTTTTTATTTTTTAAAAAAGTATTGCTGATTTTTTTAATAAAAGTTTGGGGACCATGACCCTTTGTCTGAACTAAGTTCCGCCCTGAGTGCCAAGAGTCTGATGGCCAGATAGTTTTTCCGGTTTTCTATGATGTAAGTCACAATGATGTGCGACATCAGACAGGTAGTTATGGGGAAGCGATAGCTAAACATGAGGAAAAGTTCAGATGACCCATCAAAAGTCCAAAAGTGGAAACGGGCTTTGCATCGAGCAGCTAATTTTACTGGCTTTGTTTTCGAAGGGTACCTTACCATCTTTTTCACTATTCCTTTATTTGTCCAATAACTACAATTTCAAATAGGTATGACTTAGCACATGAAGTTGTCTTATGTATTGAGCAGGAATAAATATGAACACGAGTTTATTGGGAAGATCGTTGAAGTAGTGTTAAGGGAGATTAAACGTGTCTCTTTACATGCTGATTATCCAATTGGATTAGAGTCTCAAGTGTCAGAAGTAAAGTCGCTACTATTCTCCGACGGCTATGATGGTGTCCACATGGTAGGGATTTATGGAAATGCCGGATCAGGCAAAACAACTATAGCTCATGCAATTTATCATTTGATTGCTAATGGTTTTGAAAGTATATGTTTTCTTGAAAATGTGAGAGAAAATTCATATAAGCATGGTTTAGTACATCTTCAAAACATACTTCTTTCCAACATTTTCGAAAGGAAGAATCTCAAATCAAGAAACATTGAACATGGAATTTCAACAATACAGCACTGGCTCCAACAAAAGAAGAAGACCCTTTTGATTCTAGATGATGTTGACAAGATAGAACAATTACAAGCTCTTGCTGGAAAACCTGATTGGTTTGGCCGTGGAACTAGAGTCATCGTTACAACCCGGGACAAACATTTACTAGAAAGCCATGGGATTGAAAGAATATATGTGATGGAGAATTCAAATTCGGTAAATATTCTTGAATTACTTAGTATGATGTTCAAATGTACCAACTTGCTTGGTAGAAGCATATAGAAGTGGCAATCTTCCTTGGATCAGTATAAAAGGATCCACAATAAAGGAAATTTTAACCCTTTTTTCTGCAAATTAGACATTTGAAACTGTTAATCTTTTATCTTACCATCTCATTTCCTCCTCTCAGGAGTCAAATATCAGTGCATCAGCTGGAAAGGACAAGAGAGAACAACTGGGTGAAAAAAGCACTTTTGGTGATCAAGTCAATGGTTCGTTGGAACCTCTAGTTTCTGAAGATATTAGTCTTGAAAGGAGAAAACAAGCTTCTGTTATTCTAAGGGGAATCAAATACAGAAGTCATAGGTTGTAATGAAAATCAAGCAGACATTTGTCATACTCATTTCCCAGAAAGAATTGATAATGGTCAAAAGGAAGTGCCAAATGAAGACAGGGAAGTCGATATGGTTGAGAAGTCTTTGTCCGCTCAGTTAGAATCTTTGGAGGAAAAGAAAACAGAACTTAAGAGCGAATCCGCGCCATAAAAGCTGAGATTGCAGGTTGATGAGTTTGGAAAACTCTATTACTAATTAAGTGATAATCAAACATTATTACTATGATTAATTGCAAAAATTATTAAAATAATGGGACCAAACGCCGCAACCATTCACATTTGGGTCTGAACACATGAAAAGAGAGAATTTAACATTTTTATTTGATGGAAAGTGATGGAATTGAACCAAATCTAAGTGGTCCCTCGTGCCTGTATCATTCTCATCCTCACTCCGAAATCATCTCTTTAAACAAAGCTTCTGGATATGAAAACGATGAACTTAGATGTTTAAAGATTTAAAAATTGAATGAAAATTATTTGAATAAAAAAAATATATTTACATATAAAATATATAATTTTTTATATTTTATTATTTTAAATTAATTAATTATTAAAAATTAAATCAATTCGATTAATAATTAATTATTTGATAGATTATTTATTTTTTGACTAATTTATTATTGATTAATTTTTATTTTAAAAGAAAAAGATTCGGTGATCGATTCTCTGTTAACCGGATCTATTTTCAATTCTCAGTTCGATTTTCAAAACAATGCATTAAACCATTATATTGGCTTTTAAAATTATTTTTAAAGTAATAAATGATATTATGGATTTTTAAAAATCAATTATTCGGCTAATAAATTTTATTTTTTATAAGTAACAAATTATATATGAATTCTGTCCAGTTTATTATCACTAAATAATCTCTTTTAGTAACTTAAACGGTTAGATAGGAGTACAAGTTATTTAAAATCAATTTTTTAATCAAATTTTAATATAAATCATTGAAAAACAAAGATGTAACAAGACAAGTAAAAAATACAAAAAGAAATCATTATCATTTCCAGAAACATTTATAAACTATTTTAAATAATTAAAATAAATGTTAAATATTTTTTCTAAAATAAAATATAAGGAGACAAATAGCTAGACAGCAATAATATTTCTTTTTGAGAAAGAATTGGAGGCCCTATTGAGAGAAAATTCTGCCGTGAAAATATTTTCAAATAGATTTATTCGGATCATTCTTATGAAAAATTATTTTTTAATTAGTTAATTTTAATTAATTTTTATTACAAAATTATTTTAAATTTTTATTTTTTAAGAATTTCAGATCAAAATTTATAGTATATAATTTAATATTTAAAATTTAAGTTAAAAGAATTATTATCATAATTGACATGGTCAGAGGTGGCATTGGAACCATTCTTATGAAATTTAAAATTGAGTTCACGTCAAATGGGTGTCGTTGACGATTAGGCTCTATACTAAAAACGCAATTTCATGGTTATGATTATTAAAATAGATACAAGAAAAAGATTAAAGTGATTTTATTCTTGTTTATTAATAGAAAGAAACGAAAAGAGCCAGGGAATATCATCCACTCATGAATCATGATGATTCATATCATCATCAGGCCAAGAAAAGAATTGAATCAATTGATTAATTAATATTATTAAAGTTAATACAATTTTCTTTTCGTGATGTGGCGCAAATAGGGCACGAATGGGGACCACTGTTTGGTGTGGTTGGATAACAGGAAATTAGAGATGACAAAACTTCCCGAGACACAGGGATCCCTGCGGGAACTGCCTCGAATGGGAATCTGACTGTGGGGAATTTTTTCCATGAGAATGGAGACGGGGGACAAAATTCTCCTGAGACAGACGCGGGGACCCGAGTGGGGATCCCTGCCCCATCCCCCTAATCCCCAATGTTCATAAATTTATTGAATTGTCCTTAATAATTTATTTCTCATATATATTTTTTAGTCATTTCACACACACACATATATATATTTTTTTTCTCATAATCCTCATTTGCATAACTCTTCTTCAATTCAGAAATCTCTAACGTTGACACGTTGTCCATACTCCATCCAACCTCTCTGTAGCCACCCTCTCGCCGCTCTCCCTTCTCACCGCATCGTCACACCTCACCGTGCCATGATTCTCACCGCGTCGTGCTCTCTATTTGCAGTGTTCCTTTCTGTAACGTTGTCATCGTATCCATTCTCCTCTCTGTTGCTCCGTCTCCCACCTTGTCCACTTTTATATCCTCTGGCTTGCCGTTGCATCCCCCCATTGCGTCATTTCAAAAGATGTCACCATCTTGTTATTTAGACTTTTTGTATAAAATCTTGTTATTTTTGTATAGAATGGATACTTACACATCTATTCATATGAAAATTAATAATTAGTTAGAACTATTAGATAGATGGGGAATGGGATCCCCGCAGGAAATGGGGCCCTGTGAAAAATGGGGATGGGGAGCAATATTCTCCCACGGCGGGAAACGAAACGGGGACGAAGAGTAAATTTGGGGACGGAGATAGGGAGCAGGGAGGCATCTTCCGCCCCGCCCTACCCTATTGACATCCCTAACGGAAAACTATGTCGTTTTCATTGACTTTAATTAGGACATATTCATATATAGAAATCCGATTATCAGAAAAAATGTCTTTTGTTCATTATTTTTTACTAATATTATCTTGGTAATAAATAAATCTCATAGCATGTTCCTTAAAAAAATTATGCACTATATAACATATTTTTGTTTGGTATATAAATAGTATTAAATTCAATCATGACTAAATTAAAGCAATTAAGGGAAGAGTCCATTAACATATTATTCATTAAATAAAAAAAATGGCTTCCAATTTTTTAGAATAGAAGACTAATAAATTGTTGACTTAAAACTGCAACAATTAATTATAGCAGGTGTGGATGCAATTTTGTTGACTTAAATTAAATTCATCAGGTTGCATCACTTCATTAGCATCATATATAGAACTGCTATTTTGTATAAATACTTTCATGTATATTATTAATATTAATGCATATTCATGCATAATTTAAATAATAAAATTAAATATTAATCTATATTATTTATCTATATCATAAATTGCTCTCAACTTTAATTTCATGATGAATTGATAATTGATTTAGATATGGTCAAAGTTAGCAATTAGAATTTGTTAATTTGTGGTGACACATATATTATTAATATTTGGTGTCTTTTCTTGGATTACAATAAGAAAAAGTATAGAGTACCAACATATCATCTGTCAACTTCTGTTAATTCTTATTTATATTTGTGTTTCATGGAAGTGTATTCATAGATGTGTCTAATAATTAATATATTTTAAATACATATATAAAGAGACACATTCAGAAAATATATCTATAAAGACACTTCTATTAAACACAGTTATAAAAGATATATTTTTATTAGATACATCCACGAACACACTTTTATAAAACACAATTATAAATAAAAGTTGGCAGAAGTTGACAGATATGTTGTTGGTAAGGTAGCGGAGCCGTTACAATAATAATGTGTCTAGTAGTACTGTAGTAGAGTAGGGACCACGAATGTTTATTATGTGAAATTTAGGAATGTAAAGCAAAATCTTACATTAATTGCTCTATGTGATTTTGCCTTAATTAGCTGTTTCATTCTTTGAATTTGTCTTTGTACAACTAGCTACTAGCCTACTACCTATCTCTACCTAGCTTTAGGTCTATTTTACCATATATACCCCCACTCAATAGTCAAATTCTTAGAATGCTATTAGTGTTGAATAGGCAAACTGGCTTTGACAACATTACTTAGGAGGGAAGGGATTAATTAGGGGAATTATAGGGAAGGGCTCAGTGGCCCCTTAACTTGAATTTGTTTTGAATTAATTATATTTTTGTCGAAATGCAAAAAATTAATGAACACTCTCTTACCAATAATGAACATTGGCTTCACCTTAATACATAAATTCTTCCATGTAATCATGTCTTGTTAGCCACCAAATATTGGCTTTTAAAAATTTTGTAGTTTAATTTACCATCAAATGATTTTGTTAAAAGATAATTGATATTGTAGTTTTTAAAAAATAATTTTATCTAATAAAATACATTTTTATAAATGACAAATGATTTTTTAAATTTATCATTAAATCATTATTACATTGATCTATTATTATCATTTCCATTTTGAGATTTACTAAACAAAGATAATGCTGTTGTGCAAATAGGGGGATGAATGGGACCACTACCGTTTGGTGGGGTTGTGTTGGGATAATGGGGAGAAAATCTGAAATTGTCAAATTGGACCAACCCTCACTAATATTGACTTCAGCCTTTGTTTGAATGAAGATTAAATATTCGATTTCCATTTCCATTTTGTTGGTGTTTTATTTCCTGAATGTACCCTTTGTTAGTATTGAGCCAATGAAAAAAGACAAGAAGTAAAACTAGCTGGAATTTTAGTCATATGTAAGTACAACACAAATTGCTCTTCTCAACAACTTTCATGATGAATTGATAATTGATTTAAAAATAAAATTGTCTCTAGAGAATTCTACTAGAATTTTGACACAAAAATACGATTACAACGTAGCATTGAAAAAATTAAAAGATCGGGTCGATCTTGACCTCAACCAGAATGGTAGTGTCATAGAGGATCCGATGATGGATGTACCGATGGCGGAAGGCCATAAAACTATTTCTTATAAGAAGTCTTTGCTATCAACTACAGGAACCGATGTGGAGACGAACCAAAGCCAGCTTGTTGCTATTGAGGAGGAGTACCCGAATGTGGAGGACAAGTAGTACACTGAAGAGAGCGATTCTCACACGTTAGAAAAGTCTTTTGATTCTTGCCTGGTTATCCCAGTTTTAAAAGAGGAATTTGATGAGTGGTGTAAACTATGAAAAGCTGTACTTATTGTCAAAGTGCATCTCGACTTTATGTAACAATGTAACATCCAAACTCTTTTATTCTCTATTACACCAGCTTTAGATTCATAATAGGATTTATAGAAGTTTAGAAGACTCGAGAAATGGTTGAAAACTTAAAAATTCACTTTTCAATTTAAGTTGGGCGGTCGCGTATGTAAGCACCTTTTCGCTTACGCATGAGTGTCAACTTACAAATTTCGCGTACACGGATTATTTTTGTAACACTCTGTTACCCTAAGTCTTACTTCGCGCCGTAAAATGAAGGATAACAAAGTGTCATGACAGTTCTAAGGCTCATATAATATATAATGTAAACCCCCGTTAAATTAGTAAATAATTAGTCAGTAAATTAATTTTTAATAAAGAATATTAGAAATGTGAATATTATATTAAATTAGGATAGAGCTCATCGAAACGAGAATTTTGACACTAATTTCGAAGAAATCGACAAAAAATTTGACCGAACGGGCCAAACCAGTTGAACCGGGCTTAACCGGACCAACCTTCAAATGAGCCAGAGCTCATTTTCTTCTCCAAAATGCAGCAGAAGCAGGGCTGAACGCAGCGAGGAGAAGAGAAGGGCACGAAACCCTTGCGTTAACTTCCAAACGCCGTAACTTTCTGATCCGAGCTCCGATCGTGTAAAATTCTTATAATACCCTTACTCATCTTTTTCCCAAACCAAACTATAACCCTAATTTCCTAAATTATCAACACACCCTCCCCTCCCCCCTTCCAAAAATCAGAGAAAAGAACCAGAGAGAGTAAGGATCATGAAGGAGAAGAGATGGGAGGAAGGGACGACGCCGGCGCCGGCGGGGCTGGGAGCCGCCGTCGCCATCGTTGTCGCCAATCAGGTAGAGATAGGGAGAAGAAGATTGAAACAGCAGGGAATGGGGGAAGGAGAAAGTAAGAAGTGCGAGAGAGGGGGTGCTGTCCCGCCGTCCTCGCCGTCTCCCCTGGAGACCGTCCCTGCGGCAGCTAAAGCTTCCACTGCCGTCGTCGAGGACTCCATCGCCACCACAAGAAGCCACTGCATGTGGAAGAGAAAGACGTGACACACAGAATAGGGGAAAGGGACAACATCTCGTTGCCACCGCGCCTTGTCACTGCCATTGAAAGGGGAGCTCCATCATCGCCGTCGCGGCTATGGGTATAAGGCTTCGAAGAAGGAGAGAGGAGCTCGCAGAGGAGAGAGAAACGCAATGGCCAAAGAGAGGAAAGTCTTGCGAGGAGGCGGGAGCTGGTATGCCTCCACTGTTGCTGTAGGCTGCGCCACCGCGCCTCTGGTCGCCAGGAACCGCACTGACGTCACTGGAAGCCACCGCCAAAAACTTTGCAAGTTTGCCCTAGCTCCACTTTATTTCTGCCAATGAGGATCATCGGAGCTGCTGATGCTCCATCCTCTTATTTTTTTTGGTAAGACTAATCTTGTTTCTATTATTCACTTTGTCCTATCCTGCTTAATGTTCTTGTCTGCCTTTGCTCAATTTTAAACCACCTTAAGCTGTTGGATTCGCTGTTGCCCTTTGCTACTAGGGCTATTGTTGATGTTACTGCGGTGAGAATTGATGTTATTGCTACTACCCCAGTCCAAATTCTGTGCAGTTTTGTACTCTTTAATTCGACACTCTGGGTTTGGTCTCTTCGGTCCGTTAGGACCATGCTGTGAGTAAGCCTTACATTTATACCCGTTAAGCTTTTGGTTTATGCTACTATAAATTTTTAATTATATTTATAAAACTATTATTGAAGAGCTTTGATTTGATTAGAATAATTGATTTATTATAGCTGAATAATTATTTTTCTAAAATTCATACTTTAGAAATCTTACATGAGACTATATATATGCTTGATAAAGTTTTATATTATTTTAGAATATTGATTTTATTCAAATATATACTTTTGAAATATTAAAGTATTTGCTGGCACTCACTTTGAAATTATGAAATAAGTTTTTATGATTGAGAAAATATGATTTGAAAAGATTTTAATAAGAAAGTATTATCCGATTGATTTGATTCGATACTTTATATATTTGAGAGATTAAAGATTTATTGTATTTGAAACTATATGTTTTGAATTGGTTTGGGAGGCTTGTATTAGAAAACCGTAGTTAACGGCTGCTATGACGTTAACTTAGATGCATCTGACTCAGACTCCAGCTAGTAGGGGTGTTGCTAGCCTATCGTGTAGGTCACACGTTAGATCTGTTATTTTGTTAGGACACACAAGAGAAAAGGGCTACCCATAGAGGTGGAGCCGCCCATGTGTGGACTTTTGATTTGATTTCTGTATGAAAACTCCCTTATTGATTCAGCTATTATTATCAACTATTACTTTCTAATTAATATTACTTTGTTAATAATATTTATATGGTCTCATGTCGATTATAGATGTATTGTCTAGTCACTGAGTTACAAAACTTACCCCATTTTCTAAAAATATTTTTCAGAAACAAATATTTGACTATGTGAGACTTTCTATTCAAGAGTAACGGTCTGCATTGAGTACCTATTCTTTGTCAAATTCAAAGAAGTATATACTCCATATGTCACAGGTAGGATCCAACCATTCTTAGTTATTTTAATTTTTTTGTTAAAAATATATAACTATTTATTTTAGAACTTTTAAAATATTTGTAACTTGCTTATTCAACTTATATTTGAGTATGTTAGGCTTACTATAGGATTATTTTCCTGAGCGCCGGTCATGATTCATTTTGGGTCGTGACAGATCGCCGCACCGTTTGCGGCTACGCGACCACCGCGTCGAGCTTTACGATTCTACTGGAACAATTTCATAGGTAAGCCATTAATTACTCTTAGCCACTCCTTTCCCCCAATTTTCGAAAATATTGTAGGGGTGTTGAATTTCTTTACTTTTTGATGTTTTAGGATCCAATTATATGTGTTCTGAATGTGTATTAGGTTGTGAATAAATAATTGGAGTTTGAAATTGTGGATATTAGAACTTGGAGGAAGCTGAGCCTAGTGTTTATTGAACTTTTGAGGGGCTGTGTTTGTTTAGTGAGTTGCTTTAATCACTATGAGAAAACTGGCCAAGGTATGGTTTAGGTTTCTTGTATTTAATATATAATGTTCTGTGAAAACTATGGTTGGAATGCATGTGTATATTTAATGTTTAGTATATTGTTGATGAACATGTTTGGTTTGGTGCTTGTTAATTAATTGATGATTTGGTGAATTGTTGGTTTGAGGTATGATAATTGTGGTGGTTGTTGTGAGGAGGAAGGGCACATTGTGTTATAAGCCTAGGATTTGTAAACTATGGTTTTGGTTGATGGATTTGAAAAATATATGTGTATTAATGTTGATTTGAGGTAGGTTTATTCTGGTAATGGTTGTGATGATGAAGAAGGGTATGTTGTATTGAAAAAAGCAAGTTTGGTGATGAAAAGAATGGAGTTTTTGAATGAAAAGGAGGTTTGGGAACTTTGCAAAATTTGGTTTTGGGCCGAACTTCGATGAGCTATAACTTGGCTTCCAGATCCTTAATTTGTTTTCAACTTATTTTAAATGAAAACTGGATTCGTGAAGTTTATGCCGTTCAAAGAACGGATGAAAAACAATTTAAAATGATTAAGTTACGTGCCTCGAAAATTTGGTTAAAAATTGTGTAATTCAGCAGCTTTCTGCCTAATCAGGTTTTTGGAAAAATGTACGTCCACGCGTACGCGTGGCATGAAATTTTAAACTGTGCGTACGCGAGTATCCTTATGCATACACGTAATGGACCAGCATGCATGTCCACGCGTACGCATGATAAGGGGATGCGCGCGCGAGCTGTCTTTTTACACTCCCACGCGTACACGTGGCCCTTATTTCAGCAAACATGATTTTTATGAGTTTTAAACCCTATTTTAAACTTCTAAACCTCTGTTTTTATTCCTTTAGTCATAAATAATAGTATTAAACTTGATAATCAGATGAAGTTAGGAAGTGGGGATAACTTGGAGGTGAAGTAAAGTTGAGAAAGTGATGAATTGAATATGAAATGTTATGAACGATTATGTATAATACTTGTCTTGATTAATTAAATGATCTGAGATACGAGATTCCCTGGGTAAAGTACTGTGGCTTGCCACCACGTATACCAGGTTGAAAACTCGATACTCTGTTGACCCTACGACGTAAGGGTGACCAAACACTTATAAATTCCTAGGAATGGTACCCCCATTGAGCGATTTGATATATATATATATATATATATATATATATATATATATATATATATATATATATATATATATATATATATATATGAGAAAAAAGCTATGTAAAGACTCTTGGGGATGCACGTCAGGGGACAGTCCAAAGGTTTAGCAAACTGGACTTGTTGGGTTGGCTTGATAACCAACAGATGAGACTCATCAGTCATAGGACAGGCATGCATCATGTGCATATTACTTGAATTACTTGTTTGTGCATTAACTGGGTGTGCCTAAGTGTATTTGCTATGTTAAATTTATATTTGCTACCTGCAATACTTGTAACCTTCTTGTGTTTGCCTTTATCTGCTTATTTGTCTGTGATATGTTGTTGGAGATGGAGGTATGGAGGAAAGGCAATGTGACTTAGATTCAAGATTAAGTTAAGATTGGCTTAGCTACTCTTAGAGAACCACCTTTTATGCCTTCTGTTTATACTTTAAGTTATATAATCTGAGTGTCGGTGTTCTAGGATTGCCTCCAGCATTCCCAAGACTTTATATCTTATATGTGTGGCACCTTTACCAAAATGAGAACCTCCGGTTCTCACCCCATATATACTATGTTGTTGTTTTTCTGATGCAGATCGAGAGGCACCTCGTTAGGCGTCTGGACTTCTGAAGCGAAGTGGTTATCGGGTTATTTTGTTGTGTAGTTATATATATATATATACTTAGTTTTCTCTCCGCATGACTTGTTCCTTTTGATTCTCTTAGAGGCTTATGGAGAGACAGAATTTTGTTTATTTAAATTTGGATTTTGGATATGTATATATATGTGTATATATTCTCCGGCCAGTCATGACTTCGCGGGCTGAGTTAGGAGTTTGTTATTTTGTATCTTTGGTCCTCTATTCCTACTTTTGTTATCTTATACTTGATAGTTATAGTTTTCTTAACACGCAAGTTAACTCGTTTCTTGAGCGTTGTACTTTTATTTCGCGATTTTTGTTTTATCTGTTCTTCAAGACTCCTAGTTTATTATATTTTTTTTTGCTATTATATATACACTTTCTATTTTAGAGCTCGTAATACCATATCACCTCTGTTTTACGGCTTAAGCGTAAAGCTGAGTGTAGTAGGGTGTTACATATAATATATATTCAAGAATTTGTATAACTAGAAGTCCGATGAAGGAATAAAACTCAAAATCGCATAAAGCAGAATTACAAAATGTTAAGCGTTCACACACAATAACTAAACGCATAGGTACAGACGGAACAAGACATAATATATATAAAATCTTGTAGATAGCTCCAAGATACATAAGATAATACTTAAATTAAACAAGACATATATATAAGTATGAGAGAAAGTTTAAAACAACTTATATAACTTATCTCTCAAATCAAGTCTCTATGGCCATAAAGTCTAAAAGTAAAAAGATGAGAGAAAGTACTATAACAAATAATCGAAATACAAAAGAGAGAAAGATCCTCCGCTCCGTCACCATTTCGCAACTCACCAAGGTGGGTTACGACCTGCATCTGAAAAACAACAACAGAATATGGTATGAGAACCGGAAATTCTCAGTATGGTAACAGTGCCCAATATGTAAGATGTAAGGTTCCGGAACGCCACAGATAATCCTAAAACTTCATATCACAGATATTCAAGTTTAACAAAAATAAATAATTTAAACTATAAGCCATAAATAAGATTATCTAAACTTAAAAATTTTTTAACTAATACTAATCACACCACTGTATTCTACACTTTTTGCCAACCTAATCTTCATACGATCCCATCAAATTAATATAGCTTTGATGTCCCTTCTTACAATGTGCGTCAAGCTATTTTTTAAGATAATTTTGACATTTTTAAGTTTAGAGGCTCTTGTTAGCCTGTTTGTTTTAGTTTTCTTTTCTTTCTGTTGGGGGTCTATGAACCCCC
Organism: Arachis hypogaea; assembly: GCF_003086295.3. Classification (NCBI taxonomy): domain Eukaryota; kingdom Viridiplantae; phylum Streptophyta; class Magnoliopsida; order Fabales; family Fabaceae; genus Arachis; species Arachis hypogaea. The sequence goes on from NC_092040.1 coordinate 90,265,342, forward strand.
TGCTTTCACAAAAGAAAAAAATTGATAATTGATTTAGATATATATAAAAAAAAATAATAGAATAATTGGTGTAAATTTGAAAAATCAAGTTTATGTGCCAAATCGTTCATCAAATTAAATTAAATAAAATTCGAGTTTGATTAATTTGATATAGCAAAAGTTATTAGTAATTAATTTGTTAATTAGAGGTACCACTCGGTCACTAACAACCGTGCTTGTACATATATATTTACAATAATAAAGGGTTTGGTAGAGACGAGACCATGAATGTTAATTATGCGAAATTTAGGAATGTAAAGATCTTAGGCAGTTAGCTGTTTCATTCATTATTTGAATATCTGCACCATTTTCAAACTCTCAAAATTCAAAAAGGACAGAGACTAATGAAGAGAAGCGTTCATTAATAAACTAGATAACAACACTGCACGCAAGCAGGCTTGCAAGTTGCAAGTTGCAAGCTAAATGCAAAATTAAAGAATAGGATGAAAAACGGTCAAACGACAAATATTATAATTGTTGACTTATATTTTTATTTATTTATCTTCAATTTGATTTGGTTCTAGACTCAAGAAATACCATTAAAGTCCAGTTTGGATAAGTAACTTAATTAAATTCCTTTTGATAAAATAACTTAAATAATAAATGATTCTGTTAAAAGTAACTTATAAATAAATTATTTTGTGTTTGAATTTTTTAACTCTAAAAATGCTTATTTTATAAAAATGTGATGAAAAGTAGAAGTATTATGAGAGAAGTTATTTTTTTTAATTTCTCTATAAATTCTTAAATAATTTCTTAAAAATTATAATTTAATTTTAAAAATTACACCAGACATTAATACTACTACTTTTTTATAAATAAAAAATTTAAAAAATTATTTCTAAAGTTTTTCAAAGAGTCCTAAATCTTAATCCTTATGTTTTTTTCTTATAGTTGTATACATGTGCGGCATGCACTGAAATTGGGATGAAATTAGAATGAAGTCATTAAGTGGGGCCCATAGAGATTTTATGATATACGAATTAAATATGGAGCTTTAAGCGTTTAACTACAATTCCCAATTGATTTGTTAGCAAATTAGCACCAATGATTATTGTGTATATTTTATGATTAAAAAATATAGGATATAAATATATTATTTATAAACTCATTAGTTATTATCAATAATAATAATTAATTATTATATTTTAAATATATATATAAAGAGATATATCTAAAAATATATATATATAAAAATATTTTTATTAGATATAATTATAAAAAAATATTTTTATTAGATATATCTATAATAATATTTCTATTAAATACCATTATAAATAAGAATTGACAGAAATTAACAGAAATACTGTTAGTAATGTAACGGAATTATTTATGATTTTTTGTATTCTACTAAATAATACTATTACATTTGAAAAAGTATATGGAACCAATGGGTTATCGGTCAAAAACTAAACAAAATTACATTAATTTATATTAATAATTAATTTTAAATTTTTTAAATTCAAAATTTAAAAAATTTAAAATTAATTAAGTAAATCTAATTAAAACCTAATAAAACAACATTCATCTTCTCTCTCACATTAACCTATCCACCTCTAACAATCACACACACAGATCTCTCTCTCATCGTCAGACCCTCTCCGCCTCCTCACCGCGACCCCCTCCTCTTCTATCACCGACCCACTCCTCTTCTATCACCGCGACCCACACCCTCCTCTCCTCCCCTTCCTCTGCCCTCTACAACTTCGTCACCCTCCGCAGCCTCTCCCTCGCCCCTAACTTCCATACCTTCCCTTTTGCGTTCAAGGCATGTTCCTTTTTTCCTTTTTCTTCTTCCATCTCTATTGCCCTATCGCTACACTCCCAGGCCTTCAAATTCGGCTTTCTTGCCAATCCTTTCTCCCTCAACGCCCTCATATGCGTTTACTCCCTCCATTGCCGCGTCCACGATGCCCACAAGCTGTTCAATGAGAGTTCTCACAGGGATGTTGCCTCTTATAATGCCATGGTTCATGGGTTCGTTAAAATTGGTGAGACTACGCGCGTGCGGGAACTGTTCGACGAAATGTCAGAATAAGATTCTGTGTCTTGGGGCATCATGATTGCCGATTATAGCAACGCGAAGCTGTATTATGAAGCCATTGATTTGTGGCTACAAACTACACAATTACATAAATATAAAAAAACATTTATTTAATAAGTAAAAACAACATCCTAATACTTAACAAAAGAAATATTCAGTTATATTTTAGCAAAAACAATTAAATATCTATAAAATTTAAAAAAATATGAAATTCTTAAAAAAATAGAGACATTCACATTTGTAATACAAAAAAATTCAAAAAATATATAAAAGATAAATTATGGTTATGTCTTTGGTCTTCTTAATATTACCACTAAAATATATCACTCATTTAGGTTGTCCCTAAACTTTGGGCAAAGTATGTTATAACATTTTGAATTGCTTCGGATGCAAGACAACCAAAATGATCCCCTTCTTTGGGCGTTTTTTTTTTTATTGTTAAATGATCAAGTACTTAATGAATCGCATACATGAATGGCTATAGGCCTATAGCATATATGTGAAAATAATATATGAATATTAACCATCAGCTATATGGAATGATTGATGAATGACCGAAAACCTTTAAGATCGAATTAGCCAACAAAATATTTGTTAAATAAAAAAAGAATAATTAAAAAAATAAATATATTCAATATATTAAAAATGTATTGTAAATATGAAAATTTAAAAACTTTGTTGATTTGGACGGTCAACCACACATATTCTAATTGTTGACTTATATTTTTATTTATCTTAACTTTGACTGGGTTCTAGAAACACCCCTTTATCCTTACGGTTTTTTGAGGTGTATATATGCGCTGGCATGCATTGAAATTGGGATGAGATTGTTGGATATATGATGCATCCTATAACATTTTGAATTGCTTCGGATGCAAGACAACCAAATGGACGTTTTTTATTTAATTAAATAATCAAGTAGTTAATGAATTGCATACATGATACATGAATGGCGATAACGTTAGAAAAACAATATATATATATATATATATATATATATTTGATTAAATAAAAAAAATTCTATCTGCTATTGTCTAATTATTTTTTGTTATTAAAGATTTTTTATTTGAAAATAATGTATTAATCTTTCAATGAAATTGATATTATTATTTTAGTTAATGCTCTTTGTTAAGCTATTTGTTAAACTTCAACCTTTGTTAGAAGAATTCAAATATCAAACGATGATTCAATATGTCATTTTTTGAGTGTTCCTACTTACTTCCTAATTATATATAGCCTTTGTTATGGAGCCAAAATATAAACAATATTAATGTATATTATTAATCTGTATAACATATATATATATATATATATATTCTCGAATTTCATGATGAATTGATAATTGATTTAGATATGGCAAAAGTTAGTTACTAAAATATGTTAAAGTATATATATATATATATATATATATATATATATATATATATATATATATATATATATATATATATATATATATATTGCGTGTACATTAAAATTAACCACTAAAATTAATTACTAATATAAAATATATATGAAAATATAAATATATATTAAAAATAAATTAAATTACAAATATATTTATATATAAATATATTAATGATAATTAATTTTAATGACTAATTTTAATGTATAAATAATATTTTTAATTTATATTGTTTCTGTGCGTGTCTGGATGCTCTGAGGTATAGCTCGTCTTGCTCTTGTTCAGACCAGCTTTCCTGAAGCAGAAGAGTGGAATGTCGTTTACTTGTTGAAGAGGCCGCGTTGGGCATCTGCAAAGAGACTCCAACGCTCAAATAAGTAAGTGTGTGAAGTGATTCAGAGTAAAACTGAATGTGTTGCGTATCTCTAGCTTAGTGGCTTATTAGTATATATATTGAGTTGTTATTGTGAAGTTTGTTATTTGTATCCCTGTTGCTAGATTGACGGAGTCTATGCTAGTTGTTATCCGAGTTTGTTGGGATAGTGATGGTTTGATTAGAGAGGTTGTTGGAGAGGGTGTCTCAGCTAGTTATACCAGGTTGCGAGATTATTATGGTTGTGGGCTAGGATTTGAGTAACGAATCATAGCCCCCAAACTTGATCTATTTTCAAGGCCGAGCTATAACAGGTCGAGGTTCTTGTATAGCTCGAAATCGGGTATAATGGTAGCCCCAAGGTCGATTTGTATAATGGCAGCCCCCAAGGTTAGAATTTTGGCGGTAAATTGATTCGGTATTTGGATGAAAGAGAAATTTTCGGGAAGCATGTTTGGTGAATTAATGTTGTCTTGAGAATGGAACGGTTGCAAATCAGTTGCGTTGATTTGTGACTGATATTCCAAATCAATGGTTGTGGTTTGTTTGGGGGTTTTAGTTTTTCACCTGAAGACGTGGTTAGTGGGCTGGTGGATTTTCTGGACTTCTGGTTATCTGCTACTGTTAACTTGTTTCCTGTAGTTTCTGAAGATGAGCAACAAAGGTTAGTGTGTTTAGTTTTCTTTGCATTTTCTTCTCTTCTGGTTTTGTTTGTTGCTTTGCTGATGGACAAAGGGAAGGGTGTGATGGTGGAGAAAAGGGTTAAAGGTAAGAAAAAGAAGGGGATGGTTAATGATACTGATAAAATTGTAGAAGAGATTTTTGTTTGGGATACCATAAATCCCTATGGATGGGTTGCCGAGTCGGTGAAGGGTTGGGTGTCCGTTTTCGATGATGACCGAAGTGTGTCCCAATTAGGTTCGCCATCTTCCTGGGTTAGGGAGGGTAGTGATGTTAACCTTAGGTTTTTGCCATGCAATGCTGTTGATCGAGTTTTCCATCGTGGCGAGGGTTTCGAGTACTTCTATATATATAGTGCTGTTTTCGTTGAATTAGGTGTTAGGTTTCCCTTTTCGGAATTTGAATGTGGTGTGCTAATGTAGTTAAAATGTGCGCCATCACAACTGCTTCCAAATTCTTGGGCTTTCGTTAGAGCCTTTGAAAT